>NC_086097.1:242133440-242774349 GCF_963921235.1 Mobula hypostoma | reverse complement strand
TCAACTAAGAGTCATCAAACCTATGGTTATTGGGACAGTTCAACAGATGCTTAGCAATAGTTGCAGCTTTCTGATCAGGCAGTTCAATTAGATCTAAAAACATAAAATGGGGATCATCTTCCTTATCACTTTCACATTTCAGATAAACTATTAGGGTGGTCTTAATGCTCAGGCTTGTTGATTCATCATTGAGAACAGAAAATTTGCCATTTATCTGCTTGATATGCTGGCAAATTTTCTTTTTCATATTAATGGCTCTGTGATTAATTATCTCTGTAGCATTAGTGTGGGAATGCAGTCCAATTCCAATGTCAATACCATTAATTTTTTGAAGTTCCAATAAGCCAAAGTGATCAGAGTATGGTCTATCATTCTAAGCTAAATAATATTCAGAACGAAAAATTGAACAAGTTGCCTTTAGATGCGAAGCATTCATGGTGTCACATAATTTTCCAAGAGCATCTTCACTAGCTATATTTTCAACACTTAGAGCAGCAGTGTGTGCTTTTGATAGTTTGTGATCAGCAATTTTTTTTTCTGAGAGACTTCAAGCGTGTACTTCGATCAGCTCCGTAATAGGATAATGGATAATAGGCAATAGACAATAGGTGCAGGAGTAGGCCATTCGGCCCTTCGAGCCAGCACCACCATTCACTGTGATCACGGCTGATCATCCACCATCAGTACCCTTTTCCTGCCTTCTCCCAATATCCCTTCACTCCACTATCTTTAAGAGCTCTATCTAACTCTTTCTTGAAAGAATCCAGAGAATTGGCCTCCACAGCCTTCTGAGGCAGAGCATTCCACAGATCCACAACCCTCTGTGTGAAAAAGTTTTTCCTCAACTCCATTCTAAATGGTCTACCCCTTATTCTTAAACTGTGGCCTCTGGTTCTGGACTCCCCCAACATCGGGAACATGTTTCCTACCTCTAGCGTGTCCAATCCCTTAATAATCTTATATGTTTCAATCAGATCCCCTCTCATCCTTCTAAATTCCAGTGTATACAAGCCCAGTCGCTCCAATCTTTCAACATATGACATTCCCGCCATCCCTGGAATTAACCCAGTGAGCCTACGCTGCAGTCCCTCCATAGCAAGAATGTCCTTCCTCAAATTTGGAGACCAAAACTGCACACAATACTCCAGGTGGGGTCTCACCAGGGCCTTATACAACTGCAGAAGGACCTCTTTGCTCCTATACTCAACTCCCCTTGTTATGAAGGCCAGCATGCCATTAGCTTTCTTCACTGCCTGCTGTACCTGCATGCTTACTTTCAGTGACTGATGAAAAAGGACACCTAGATCTCGCTGTACTTCCCCTTTTCCTAACTTGACACCATTCAGATAGTAATCTCCCTTCCTGTTCTTGCCACCAAAGTGGATAACCTCACATTTATCCACATTAAACTGCATCTGCCATGCATCTGCCCACTCACCCAGCCTGTCCAAGTCACCCTGCATTCTCATAACATCCTCCTCACATTTCACACTGTCACCCAGCTTTGTGTCATATGCAAATTTGCTAATGTTACTTTTAATCCCTTCATCTAAATCATCAATGTATATTGTAAATAGCTGCAGTCCCAGCACCGAGCCTTGCGGTACCCCACTAGTCACTGCCTGCCATTCTGAAAAGGACCCGTTAATCCCTACTCTTTGTTTCCTGTCTGCCAACCAATTTTCTATCCATGTCAGTCCCCTACCCCCAATACCATGTGCTATAATTTTGCCCACTAACCTCCTATGTGGAACCTTATCAAAGGCTTTCTGAAATTCCAGGTACACTACATCCATTGCCCTTCCCATGTCCATTTTCATAGTTACACTCAAAAAAATTCCAGAAGATTAGTCAAGCATGATTTCCCCTTCGTAAATCCATGCAGACTCGGACCTATCCTGCTATCCAAATATGCCGTTATTTCATCTTTTATAATTGACTCCAGCACCTTCCCCACCACTGATGTCAGACTAACTGGTCTATAATTGCCTGTTTTCTCTCTCCCTCCTTTCTTAAAAAGTGGGATAACATTAGCTACCCTCCAATCCGCAGGAACTGACCCTGAATCTATAGAACATTGGAAAATGATTACCAATGTGTCCATGATTTCTAGAGTCACCTCCTTAAGTACCCTGGGATGCAGACCATCAGGCCCTGGGGATTTATCAGCCTTCAGTCCCATCAGTTTACCCAACACCATTTTCTGCCTAATGTGAATTTCCTTCAGTTCTTCCATTACCCTAGGTCCTCTGGCCACTATTACATCTGGGAGATTGTTTGTGTCTTCCCTAGTGAAGACAGATCCAAAGTACCTGTTCAGCTCGTCTGCCATTTCCTTGTTCCCCATAATAAATTCACCCGCTTCTGTCTTCAAGGGCCCAGCTTCTTCACATATCTAAAGAAGCTTTTACTGTCCTCCTTTATATTCTTGGCTAGCTTACCTTCGTACCTCATCTTTTCCCCCCGTATTGCCTTTTTAGTTATCTTCTGTTGCTCCTTAAAAGTCTCCCAATCCTCTGGCTTCCTGCTCATCCTTGCTATATTATACTTCCTCTCTTTCATTTTTATACTGTCCTTGACTTCCGTTGTCATCCATGGTCGCCCCTTAGAATCTTTCTTCCTCTTTGGAATGAACTGATCCTGCACCTTCTGTATTATTCCCAGAAATACCTGCCATTGTTGTTCCACTGTCATCCCTGCTAGCGTATCTTTCCAGTCAACTTTGGCCAGCTCCTCCCTCATGGGTCTGTCTGTCTGTATCTTGTTTTACAGTGGTTGGCATCCAGCTTAATGGTGCATTACCGCCACCCTCTGCTCCAGAATGAGCACTAGACATACATTCTAAATCCCTTCACCCAATCGCGCGCGCGCACGCGCGCACACACACACACACACACACACACACACACACACACACACAAACCTACACTTCACCCTCCCATCTTTGACCATCCTAGTATCCTATTCCTGTTTATTCGTCATATTCTATAAAAAACCCCTGTACCCCTTAAAAACGCTAAAAATACCCGGACTTGTGCTCTGTCACCCATGCTAGCAACCCTTTTAATGTGAATTCCTGCATCCCCAACTCCCTTAATTTATTTCTCATCATCTCTCTCTGTATCCCATACTTCCTGCAACTCAGAACTACATGTTCTACTGACTCCTCTTCCTGACATTCCTCACACAATCCTGTCTGGTGTTTCCCTATCATTTTCAATGTTTTGTTTAATGCACAGTGTCCCAGCCTTAACCTAGTCCACACAGTTTCCTCTCTTCTGTTTCCATTACCTACCCTAGTAACTGCAACACTCTTTTGTATTTGATATAAATGCCTCCCTTTCCCCTCCCTGTCCCATCTTTCTTGCCACATTCGGTTGACTTTTTCCCAGATTACACACTTAACCTCTGCTTTACTGATACTAATGTGCATTTCCACATTTTCTTCCTTTAACGCCCTCTTTGCCAACTCATCCACCCTCTCATTCCCCTTCACCCCTACATGTGCTGGAACCCATAGAAATTTTACCTGACCTCCTTGATTTGCAATTCTTGTAACTAACTGAAGGACTTCATAAAGTACATCTTGCCGACTGTTTGTGTGAAAAGGTCTTAAACTTGCTAGAACTGAGGATGAATCTGAACATATCAATGCTTTGGATGGTCTGGCTTTCTGCACCCATTGCAACGCAACCAACGCTGCCAGCATCTCCACTGTAAACACCCCTAACTTATTTGATGTTCTTCTGCTGATTCCTGATTCCAATTTCTTTTGCTGGTTTTACCACCCCAAACCCTGTCACTCCTGTTTCAGGTTCCTTCGCACCATCTGTATAAATGTGGGTATAATCACTATACTTTTCCATCACATGACAGTTAAATGCATTTACCACATCTGTTTTATATCTTTCTTTCCTTTTTACCTCTAACAAATGCCAGTCTATGTCAGGCCATACAAGCTTCCATGGAGCTACAACCAGATAAACTACTGAAGGACTTATCCTCAGATCAAATACTCCACATTCTTTCGCGATATCATTCCCTACCCGACTAAAGGTATCCCTCTGAAACCTCCCATTTTCCCAGCACTCCTGCAACACTCCTTTAGTAGGGTGAGAATCATTGTGCCCCTGCAAGTTAGCCCAGTAGTTTGCCATCAGTTGCATCCTTCTTAGTTCCAAAGGCATTATTCCCATTTCTACCTGTAGGGCTGACACTGGTGATGTTTTAAAAGCCCCACTGCACACTCTCAAGGCCTGAGCCTGAATCACATCCAATTTCCTTATAAGAGACCTAGCTGCTGATCCATATACTATATTTCCATAATCCAATACAGATCTTACTAAAGCCACATACATTCTCTTCAAAGCTGAACAACTTGCTCCCCATTCCCTACCAGTCAAACATCTCATCACATTTATTACTTTTTTACATTTCTCCTCAACTTTTCTGATATGGTCTCCCCATGTTAATTGTGAATCAAGTATAACTCCCAGAAATTTAAATGATGCAACCCTTTCTAATTCAACCCCATACATCCTTAACTTCTTCCCTACCTCAACCCTTTTCCTGGTAAAAAAAATACAGTTTGAGTTTTATCTATTGAAAATCTACATCCCCAATCATAACCCCACTCCACCACTTCATCAATTGCTTCTTGTAGTTTCCTGATTATATGGTCCATATTCCTGCCTCTTTTCCACAAGGCCCCATCATCCGCAAACAGTGACCTACCTATATCCACTGGTACCTTTGTGAAGACATCATTGATCATAATGATGAAAAGTAACCGGCTAATCACACTACCTTGAGGTGTGCCATTTTCCACTATGTACTGTTTTGATAATTCTGATCCAATCCGAACTTGAATTTTTCTATCAAACAAAAAATTTTTAATCCAATTAAAGACTCTCCCACCAACCCCCATCTTGTGCAGTTTAATTAATAATCCTTCCTTCCACATCATATCATAGGCTTTTTCAATGTCAAAGAACACTGCCACTACTGACTCTCTATTTGCCTGGGCCTTCCTTATTTCAGTCTCTAACATAATCACTGAGTCCATGGAATTCCTTCCCTTTCTAAAACCACTCTGATAACTTGCCAGCATTCCCCTTTTCTCAAGCTCATATGATAACCTTTCTGTTATCATCCTTTCCATTATCTTACATATACTTGATGTTAATGCAATTGGTCTGTAGCTAGTGGGTTTTGACAGATCCTTGCCAGGCTTCCTTATTGGATTTACTACTGCTTCTTTCCATGCACTTGGTAATCTTCCCTCCTCCCACACTCTGTTATAAAAATGCAGCAACTTCAAGAGCGCTCCTTCTCCTAGATTTTTTAGCATCACAGAGCATATCAGATCTTTCCCTGGGGAGGTTGGTCTCGATCTCTTTATTGCTCTCACCATTTCTGCTAATGTAAATGGATCAACAATTATATCATCTGTTCCTTCCCTCCTGCTTAACACACCTGAGTGTTGGCTCATTATTCTTCCCCTTCTTCTTCTCCCTTCTTCAGACAAATCTTCTGAACTGTGTATCAGTACAAATGACTTGGCCATGACCTCAGCCTTATCCCTACTGGAGACTACAGTTTCCTCCTCATATATCATTACTGGATATTCCCATTCCCTTCTATCTCCTCCCATCCTATTAATCATTCCCCATATCTCTCCCACAGGTGTTGTTCTTCCTACCTTGTCGCAAAAACTCCTCCAACTTGCCCTTTTAGCTTGACGTATAGTTCTTCTCACCACTGCCTGTGCTTTCTTATATTGAACCAAATGCTGCATATTATGGATTCTTTTAACTAGCCTGAATGCTCTATTTCTGTTTTTTACAGCCTGACAACATTCCTCTGTCCACCATGGTACCAGTTTTCTATTCATCCTATTTTTACTCCTAGGTATAGATCCTTCTGCTGCCACGATAATTGCTGAAGTCACCTGACTGTTTAATTCATCTACATTTCCAGAAAATCAATCTTTGTCAACCCTTCTTCACTCTATTTCTGGAACTTACCCCAATCAGCTTTTACAAACACCCACTTTGGGGTTCCGCCACCTGGTCTTACTTCAACTCTTTCACCCACTGAACACAAAACTGGGTGGTGATCACTGCCTACTGTTGAAGCAGTCCAAACTCCCCAGTTACTAATGCCAGCCAAGGTATTAGACACTATCGTAATATCTAACACTGACTCAGTTCCTGTTGTTATATCTATCCTTGTGCCGCTACCATCATTCATACACACCAAATCCCTTTCTTCCATCAAATCTTCAATTACCTTTCCATTTGGATCTGTAATCTGATCCCCCCATATTGTGCTACTGGTCCTTTTTCCAGTACCCTATATGGTATACCTTGCTTGATTAACATAGCACAACCCCCTCCTCCCCCTAGATTTCTATCTTTCCTTATCATTGTATACCCATATACCACAAAGTCTAAAGTTGGTTTCAACCAAGTTTCCTGAATACACACTACATCCGGTTTTACAACCATTTCTTTAATAAAGTGCTTGAATTCCTGGCTATTGGCCAGTAAGCTCCTTGCATTCCATTGTAAAAGAATCACCATAATTGGTATTAACCAACACATGACACTTCCTGGATTGACTGATTACTGAGGTTCTCCCTCACTTCCTCCCACGTCAGTCCTACTAACCCTAAATGGTTTACTTCTGCTTTTACCACCAGCTGAATTTTGTCAATTTTTGACTTTACCTCAGCCGTACTATTAATCACTCCTGCAACGAATGTTACTAGAGCCTTTTTGTCTACATAAATCCTGTCATTTGTTCTTTGTTGCATCTCTCGTATCCCTATTGCTCCCTGTTCATTAGGAGCATTATTCTGTTCTCTTGACATTCTTACAGCTTCTGCATAAGTGATCTTTCTTTTCACTCTTATTTCTTGAATTTTAGTCTCCCGTCTGACAACCTCACACCCACTATATGCAACATTATGAGCTCCTCCACAATTGCAGCATTTTGGTTGAACTCCTGTTCCGCACTTTCCATATTCATGATCACCCCCACATCTAGCACATCTCCTCTGCCTTTTACAGTTTTTAGCCACGTGTCCAAACCTTTGACAATTATAGCACCTCAATGGTTTTGGCACATACACCCTTACTGGGTAACTCATGAAACCCAGGAACACCTTCCTTGGCACTCTTTCTTCTTCAAATTCAATCAATACTGATTCACTTTCCTTTTTCACTCCCTCCTTTGTTGTTTTCAGTCTTTGAACATTCATTACTTTCCCTCCTTTGATATTCCTCTTTATCTCCTCCATATTTATACTCATTGGTATCCCCGTGATCACTCCTTTACAACCACTTTTTGTGCTCCCACCCTCCCAGTGTATTCCACTTTGCATTTTCCTATCTCTTTTAGCTTGAGTGCTTTCTCAAGTTGTTCCTCATTCGCACATCTTACCAATAAGTTGCCATCATTAAGGACTTTTGCAAACACTATTTCCCCTATCTTATTTGTCAGAGTTGTTGTTAGCACAAACGGGTTAATTTTCTTCATATGTCCCTGAGCCTTCTCATTAAACCTAATTATGACAACACCTCCTCTCTGAGCTTGTTCATCTTCCTCACTTTCAGAGCTTTCTCCACTATCATTTCTTATTCTTTTATTCCCTTTGTCTTGGTTTTTATTCATCCGACCCCTCACTACCTCCTCATTCCCTTTATTTCTCCCTTCACAATAATCCACCTCTCCCCAGCTGCCTACCTCTGGTCCCAAGTCTCTATCCCTCTCCTTCTCCACTTTCTTTCCCTCAACCCCGCCTCTTATCTTGTCCGCCATTACCGGACCCACACGACCCCCTCCCAGCAATTTCCGTTCCTTCCCCACTCTCTTTCCCTCAACAGGTTCCAAACCACATTCACGCATCAAGCAAAACACAGCCAGCTTCCAGTCGAGCCAACTCAGCAGCTGGACCTTCCACCCAAGAGTGACTCTCCCCAGCCCCCTCATGGGTCCATCGTCCCCTTTGTTCAACTGTAATACTGACACTTCCGATTTTCCCTGCTCCCTCTCAAATTGTAGATTAAAACTTATCATATTATTGTCACTGCCTCCTAATAGCTCCTTTATCTCAAGTTCCCTTATCAAATCTGGCTCAGTACACAACACTAAATCCAGAATTGCCTTCTCCCTGGTAGGCTCTAATCCAGTCCTGACGAAGGGTCTCGGCCTGAAACGTCGACTGTACCTCTTCCTAGAGATGCTGCCTGGCCTGCTGCGTTCACCAGCAACTTTGATGTGTGTTGCTTGAATTTCCAGCATCTGCAGAATTCCTGTTGTTAGGCTCTAATACAATCTGCTCTAAGAATCCATCTCTGAGGCATTCCACAAACTCCCTTTCTTGGGGTCCAGTACCAACCTAATTTTCCCAGTCTACCTGCATGTTGAAATCCCCCATAACAATTGTAGTATTACCTTTGTGACATGCCAATTTTAACTCTTGATTTAACTTGCACTTCATATCCAGGCTACTATTTGGGGGCCTGTAGATAACTCCCATCAGGGTCTTTTTGTCCTTACAGTTTCTCAGTTCTATCCATACTGACTCTACGTCTCCTGATTCTATGTCCCCCCTCGCAAGGGACTGAATACCATTCCTCACCAACAGAACCACCCCACCCCCTCTGCCAACCTGTCTGTCCTTTCGATAGGATGTATATCCCTGAATATTCATTTCCCAGCCCTGGTCCTCTTGCAGCCATGTCTCTGTTATTCCCACAACGTCATACTTGCCAATTTCCAGCTGAGCCTCAAGCTCATCCACTTTATTTATTATACTTCGTGCATACATATCTAATACTTTTAATCCATTTAAAGTAATACTTTTACTCCCCTCACCTTTCACATCGATTCCTATTGCACTTGGCCATACTCTCCGATCCCTTCCTGAGCTTTCTGCCCGTTAATTCTGTTGTCTTTCTTAACTTCTCTTATTCTCTCTTTACTCCATCCTTATATTTCCAATTCGACCCCTCAGCCCACTACTTAGTTTAAACATACCCGTGTAGCAGTGGTAAACCTGCCTGCCACAATGCTGGTCCCCCGTCTGTTAAGATGCAACCCGTCCCTTCTGTACAATTCATCCTTACCCCAAAACAGATCCCAGTGGTCCAAGAATCTAAACCCCTACCTCCCACACCAGCTCCTCAGCCACATATTCAGATCCCCTATCTCCCTGTTCCTGCCCTCACCAGCACAAGGAACTGGAAGCAAACCCGAGATAACCGCCCTGGAGGTCCTGCTTTTTAGCCTTCTTCCAAGTTCTCTGAAGTCACGCTGCAGAATTTCTTTCCTCCTCTTCCTGACGTCATTTGTGCCAACATACACCACCACTTCCGGCTGTTCACCTTCACCCTTGAGGGTGCCCTGCAATCCATCTGTGACGTCCTGGATCCTGGCACCAGGGAGGCAACATACCATCCTTAAATCCCGCCTGTTGCCGCAGAAACCCCTTTCTGTACCTCTGACTATGGAGTCCCCTATTACCACGGCTCTGCCTGACTTCTATCTCCCCAACTTTGTTTCAGTGCCAATTTTTGACTCGCAGACCTGTCCGCCTCTCAGACTGGACTGGCAATGTCTTCTGTCCGGACAGCTTCCAAGAGGGTGAACCTGTTTTCTAGAGGTACATCCCCCGGGGTCTCCTGTACTCCAAGCATCCATCCGTTCCTCATCGTCGCCCCACTTCTCTCTTCCGGTATCTTCGGTGTAACGATCTCGCTGTAGGTCCTGTCCAGAAAACTCTCGTTTCCTGGATGAACCTGAGGTCATCCAGTTGCCTCTCCAGTGCCCTAACACGGTCCTTCAGGAGCTGAACCTGGACGCACTTTCCACATTTGTAGCAGCCAGAGGCACCATCAACGCAACGTCCCTGACCTCCCACATCATGCAAGCAGCACACTGAATCAGTTGACCTGTCATTTCTTCACCGCTTCTCACCCTCTCCAGCTGTGGCGTAGTCTCCTCCCTCAGCCTCCTCGCCGAAGATTCTCGAGATAAAGACTTGCACTTTTCTCACAAGGCACTTCCCTCGACAAGTCCGCTCCCCTAGAGCAAACCTTGATTATATTGGCTGATATTTTGACTAATTCGTTTCACTTGTCGCACCTCGTCCGACCTCGAACGTTTGTGTTGCTGGCTGGTCTCAACTGGGTTTTAAATCAACCGCTCCTTCTCAGCCAATCCCCTCACTCGCTCCTTCATTTGTCTCACCTCAACCGACCTCAAAAGTTTGTTGGATACTTGGTACATCTGCCATTCGTTTGACAGCCTCAAACCCTTAGAAGTGGAAAGTGTCAGATTGCTTCTGTTTGCAGTTGCACATACTTTACACACAAGTTTATCATCCTTGAAGTCTAACCAGGGATAAGTTTCCCTCTTTTTCTTCCACATTTCTTCAGTCCAAACATCTGAACAGGGATACAAACCTGACTTCAAAGGATCATTACTTTCAGAACTGCATTTGGACCCGGTTAGAAAATTTGAACTAGAAGCAGGCAAAACACAGCTTTTGTCACTTTTACTGTTACCATTCTCTTGAACGTTACTCTTGCTACACTCCTCAGCTTGTTTACGAAAGAAGGAAGTTATCGTTGTTTGCTTAGAAGCCATAGGGTTGTTAGTGAGAAAAATTACTTTTGTACTAGTGAGTAATCCACGGACCACCACAGATGTAGCCTTACTAATACGACTGAGTCAGAGCAGACAGCAGGGCCCCTGTAACTACACTGGTCCAATGAAATAATGGCCACGCATCATACAGATGTCCTTGAAGATTTATTTTGATCTCTCTCTCTCTCTCTTTCTTCAGCAGACACCGTGAAAACTACAAGAAAATAAAAGACATATAAGGTTTGAAACACGCAAACAACAGGAATTCTGCAGATGCTTGAAATTCAAGCAACACACATAAAAGTTGCTGGTGAACGCAGCAGGCCAGGCACCATCTCTAGGAAGACCCTGACGAAGGGTCTCGGCCTGAAACGTCGACTGCACCTCTTCCTAGAGACGCTGCCTGGCCTGCTGCATTCACCAGCAACTTTTATGTGTGTTGCTAAGGTTTGAAACATACATCTCTCAGTCTTTTAAGGTCTCTCAAGCTAGTGTGGGCCGATAAACAGACCCAAAACACATCAGCACAACAGAAGTGTGCTGAATTCAAATAAAATCACTAAAAACGTATCACATTGTCCATGTAAAGGCACATCAACAACATTATACATAATATAAAACAAATAAAATCAATTACCGTGTGCGCCTCTTGGACCAATGCAGAATGAGGTTATTTTAGGGCCACATGTCTTTCTCGGCTTCCAAATTGGTTCTGACCCATAATGCCACAGTCATGCTCTTATTAAACTCTGGTCATGTGACCCGTTATGCTCTACATTAAATAAACCCTTACATAAAAAGCACAAAATTTTTAATCAAACATTATTTTAACATTTAAAAAATCATGAATTTATGACAAAAACATATAAAATAAACATCTCAATGAATCATGTTTCTGAGACAGTTACAGCTCGCAACGCTTAGCAGTGTTCCTAAGCAGGTACAAAAATAACAGAAATAAAGCAAACAAGCTTTTTACACTTTTAGCCACCTAAATTGGAACCAAGTAATCAAGTATGAGAAAAGAACGTCTAATGAACTATTGCTAAAGCCATGAATATTGGTGAATATTAGTATCAAAAGCAGTAGGTTGGCAACTCTGCCTTGTACCATTTCTCTCGCAGAAATGGTTGGATAGGAAGTGTACCTGTGTGTGTCGATACTCACAATATCCTCACGTGTCGGGTATTACATGGTTAGACCAATACAGATCCTGTTTAGTCTTTAAATATATAATAATTTAAAGATGCTTGAATCTTTACTAAATTATTATCGTATCTATACAAATAAAAAATATCGTACTTTGGAAGTGACAAATGTTAACGGGGAGGAGAGCAACCATTTGGGAGGTTTGGAAATGCGTTTTGTCTCATTCATTGCCTCACTAAATTACTCTTTTTCCTATCAACACAAAGAGAAAATGAGCCTCTTTCCAATCAACCACGGTTGGTGGAGCTTGGCCAAGGGGTTGATCTGCTGTTAATGATAGCTGAAATGACTTAAAACTAGCTTATAGCCTAGAAATGTTTTTTTTTCTCCATTTGGCTTGTAAAAAAAAAACTAAATTTACTTTATCCAGGTGTAGAAGAGGATTTTGTATGATTACCTTGAATATTTCATCAAAATCAGGCTGAAGATAATGAGCAGTGAATTTTTCTTTCATTATTTTCGACTTTCAACCTTAGGTTTTGATGTTCATTCCTTGCTTAATGTAGCTCCTACCAGGAATCCAATGATACCCATTGGAAAGAGCGGAAAAATGCTCATACTTGTGTACAGCCGTCCCTCGGCTGGAGAGAGACTGAGGATCTGTGAAATGGCGGGAGGCTACAGCACGGCATGCTGGGAAAACAACGGGTCGAGCGAGGACGAATTTCACAAATACTTAAATAAAAAAACAGTCACAGCTCCAGGATTTCACCAAAAACGATCAAATATCCTATCCTAATATTATTAGTGATACTTTCCCCACCAGCCACCACCCCCTCTCCCCAAACCCCGCTTCCGTAAAATTCCCTCTATTTAATATGCGGCCGCTGTTAAATTCCCCGCTTGTTTATTTTGACTGTTTTTTATAGAGGTGCTGGAACAGTGCTCCGGTGAGCTCCAGCAGCACTGCACCCCGTCTTCATTTAACGGTCGGCATATACTGTAACTACCCAAACTCCACCTTGCCGGCACATCACTTTTTAGACAGAGCTCCGAAACTGCTCACGATACAGTCCCAAGCCCGGCTATGAAGGGAAGAGGGTTGGGCATGGGGCCAACAAACCCATCCCATAAAAACCCAGAGCTACGGAAATGACAAAAGAAGCTCGAAACACCTCATCCTTGAGAGAGGAAGGAAAGACTAGCCCAGGTCAGAGGAACACAGACAAAATGCTGGAGGCACTCAGCAGGTCAAGCAGTATCTATGGAAAAGAGTAAACAGTCGACATTTCGGGCCGAGACCCTTCTTCAGGACTCTGGAGAGCTGCTGTTGGTAGCCTATGCCCCAGAAGGGGCGATGGGTTTAAGTAAGTAGGTAATTAGGTAACTAACAGGAAACAACACAACCTGTTTGCAGTGGAGTGCCCAGGAAGAGGAGAGTGGGCCTGATGGCAGCTCTATCTCTTATGTCCCTGACTCTGAGTGTTGGTCGTAGGTCCTCGCTGTCTCCGGTTCTGTCTTCTAAGTTATCCCCCCGTCCATCCTGAAAAAGTCACTGGTTAACCCATTCCATGGATGTTGCCTGACTTGCCGAGTTCCTCCAGCATTTTGTGGGAGTTGCCTGGATTTCCAGCATCTGCAGAATCTCTTGTGCTTACATACTGCTGGAACCAGTGCTTACCCATTCCCTTGTGGTTAGTTTTGGTGAGATCAGTATTAAAACCATACTTTAGATTGCTTTCTCTCAGTTGGACAACTGCCCATTCTTAAAACCTATCTGCCTTGGTGGGATTTGTATTAATTGCTCAGCACAGATGTACTTAGTGTGTGGGTAATTTCATTCACCATTCTCTAAACTGATTCTACAACCTACAGACTCACTTGCAACTCTTATTCTCCATATTATTTTAATTTGCACAATTTAACTTCTTTTACACATTGGTTGTTTGACAGTCTTTGTATGTCTGTTTTTGTAAAATCCTATGGTACTTTTTTGTGTAAATGCCTGCAAGAAAATGAATCTCTGGGCTGTATATGGTGATATAAATGTAGTTTGATAAATAAACTTATTTTGAACTTCCCTCCACTAGCCTACATGTCAATCTTGGGCAAGGAGCCCAAACATTATCACGTGAAACCATGGGAGCAGGTGGTAGATGGCCATACGAGCAGCTGGTCCATATCATGTCCTGGTTATACGACCACAGATGCCAGGAAGACAATCTCTGAAGAGGATTGATAATGGCTGGGGTCACCATCTTGTAAAGGCACCGCCCGGAAAAGGCACAGAAATGGCAAACCACTTCTGCAGAAAAATTTGCCAAGAACAAACATGATAATGGAAAGACCACAATTGCCCATGTCATACGACATGGCACATGATGATGATGCTACAGAATATATATCTTGATAATAAGTTTAATTTGAACTTGTAATTTTAATACCCGCTTGGCTGGAAACTCTTCTTCATTGTCCAGTAACTTACAAGATAATAAGAGGAATAGATAGAGTGGATAGCCAGCGCCTCTTCCCCAGGGCACCACTGCTCAATACAAGAGGACATGGCTTTAAGGTAAGGGGTGGGAAGTTCAAGGGGAATATTAGAGGAAGGTTTTTTACTCGGAGAGTGGTTGGTGTGTGGAATGCACTGCCTGAGTCAGTGGTGGAGGCAGATACACTAGTGACGTTTAAGAGACTACTAGACAGGTATATGGAGGAATTTACGGTCGGGGGGGTTATTTGGGAGGCAGGGTTTGAGGGTCGGCACAACATAGTGGGCCGAAGGGCCTGTACTGTGCTGTACTATTCTGTGTTCTATGTTCTATTATCTTTTTAAATATTTGAGCCACATCCTTCTGTCTGCATACTAATCGCTACATCTTCATGTGCCTATGATTTTCTCTCTTGCACCACAATGTTTAGCTGAATTTAAACTTACAGCCGGCTGGTGACCATATACTTAATCTGACTCTGACATCACCCGTTTCATGAAACATGTTCCTCCGAACACAACAAATGACAATAAACTTGATTTGCAAACAAGAGAAAATCTGCAGGTACTGGAAATCCAGAGCAACACGCACGAAATGCTGGAGGAACTCAGCAGGCCAGGCAGCATCTACAGCTTGCTGAGTTCACCCACTATTTTGTATGTGTTGCATAAACTTGATTTGACTTGACTAAGCAATTCTGGTCAATGTTTAGAATCTGCAACACCCCAGATCTGATCTAAGTGAATCAGCAGTCATTGTCTCGACTTAATTGCTAACAATTTGGACACGATTTTATAATCTTCTTTTAAGCAATGAAATTAGATCTGATTCAGATTCATGAATTTATCGCATGTACATGCAGTGATATGCATCGTTTGCATTAACAACCAAGACAACACAAGGATGTGCTCGGCAACCGTCTCCAAGTGTCTTCACACATTCCGGCAGCAACATAACATGAAATAAAATCTTCAGCTCTTTAGTTTGGATGACGTTGAGTGTGGCACCACTAAACCAGGTGTCCCAGCTTGCTCTGGTAATCTGACTCATCGACACCTGTGATCTGTCCAATCTCAGTGCTGTTGGCGAATTTGTATATGGCATTTTGCCGTGCTATAAAATTATATATATGGCCAATTATTCGATACCTGTCGAATGTTGAAAGGCCTTGATAGAGTGGATATAGAGAGGACTATTCCTGTGGTGGGGGAGTCTAAGACCAGAGGACATAACCTCAGAATAGAGGCAGGAGATTCTTTAGCCAGAGGACGGTGAATCGGTGGAATTCATTGCAACATGCAGCTGTGGAGACCAAATCATCAGGTATATTTAAGGCAGTTTGATGGATTCTTGATCAGTCAGGGCATAAAGGGATACGGGGAGAAGGCAGGAGATTGGGGCTGAGAGAGAAAATGGATCAGCCATGATGAAATGGCAGGACAGACTCAATGGGTCGAATGGACTAATTCTGCTCCTGTACCTTATGACCTTATAATCTTACTTGCATCGAAACGTGCAGTGAAATGTGTTGTTTGCGTTAACAACCTAGTCAACATAAGGATGTGCTGGGATCAGGCCCAAGTGTCATCACACATTCCGGCATCAACATAGCATGAAATAGTCTTCAGCTCTTCCGTTTTGATGATGTTGAGTGCGTCACCACTCAACCAGGTGTCCCACCTTTCTCTGGTAATCCATCCAGTCACAGTGTCATCGACAAATTCGTATGTAAGGGGTTTCTTTTTTTATGTTACCGCGTATGCTAATCAAAATTGCTTCTTTGTTATGTTATAATTAAAATGGTTTCTCTGTGATTTTAACTGCTAAGACAGTGATTCTTTTTCTGGCAGCTAGCAGCTTGTTTGGGTTATATTATTGATAAGAGAGCGAATGACCCAATGGGTGTCCATGTTATTCTTTTTTTGGAGTGATATTGTCTCATATGGCTGGGAAACGGGGGTTTCGGCGGGCTTTTGGAGGAGAGACTGGGAGTAAGACGGACGTGCTGGGAGCGCTCTGGTTGATCACCTTGGGTGGTCCCGAGCTGCGAGTCAAGGGGGTCGGAGTGGATCGCAGGGTGAAGAGAGAAGACCCCGAGTATTTGAGCTCCAACTGTGTGTGCACGAAGAAATTGAACTTTGATAAGTCTGGCACCTTTTTTCTTTTCCTTTTATGTTGTATCTCTATTAATCTCATAGTCCCAGTGAGATTTATAAAGTGTAATCTGTAAAGTGTCCATTGTGTGTTGTCTGATGTTTGATGTTTGAGGTCAAACCAGGTGGCATTGCACAGCAACCGACGCAACTGGGAGACATGGTTGGGCGGCAGACGGGATTTCCCCTGGATAAATACAAGCCGATATAGCTGAGCGTTACATGTATATGGCAACCTGAGGCCTCCGCTGGCCAGGGTCGACCATGGACGTTGCATCCCAGCTGTCTGGATACGTGAGCCGGATCAGTATGGTATGGAGGGCAAACTGTTGCCCATGTAACAGGCCGCACCTCTCCACGCACCTGATGAACCCAAAGGAACGGCAGAGACCGATACAGCTTGGCACCAGCAGTGTCGCTGGAGTTGCCAGTCAGTGTTGAACTCAGCCTTAGGGACTCCAGTTCCATATTGTTCCCTCGGGGTTTGCTCCCAAAACCTTCCCCTTGAGTGGGAGTAGCCGCAAGGCAGCGGAGGTTTGAGATCAGAGTTTTCCTTCTTCTAGTTGAGCTGCCAACCACAGCTGACAAGCCCCATCTGCCTGAAGCGACTGGTTTTAAGGTACCAGTAACCCAATTTGCCCCTTCTCCTGTCAGTAGAAATGGTTCCACCAGGCTTAGTAGCTAAACCATACGTGAAGGCCAGGAGCTGGACCTGGTTGTCAGAAGCTATTTGAGATGCACATCATTGGGAATATTTAATAAGCAGTGGGAGCTTGTCCCCATTACCACCCCCAGCTATAACAACATTAAGGAACCAATAAGGCAATGGACCTGTGCTACATACAGTTATCTGTACATAGAGTGTAAAGCAAGGGGTTAAACACACTGTCTTGAGGCACAACTGCGTGATGGTCCGTGAGGAGATGTTGTTACCAGTCCTCACGGTCTGTCAATGAGGAAGTTGAGCCTCGTGTTGCAGAGGGAGGTACAAAGTCCCAGATATTGGAGCTAAATAATGAGCTTGGATGGGATGACTGTGTTGAACGCCAAGCTGCAGACGATGAACAGCAGGCTGAGTGTATGAGTTCCTGTTGTCCAGATGCTTCAGTGCAGAGCAAAGCAAAGCAGAGAAATCATCTGCCGTGCTGCTGTGGCAGTAGACAAATCGGAGCAGACCTAACCGGAGGCAGATGTGATTACAACACTGAAAAGGCATCTAGACAGATACTTACACAGGAAAGCACAGAGGAATGTGGACGTAATACAGGCAAATGGGATTGACAAGAATAACCATTGTGGTTGGCATAGGCAAGTTTAACTGTAAGGGCTTAATTTTGTGCTGTATTTTTTTAAATTTTAGAGACACAGCATAGTAACAGACCATTCCAACCCAGTAAGCCCCCACCGCTTAATTATATGCATGAGACTAATTAACCTATTAATCTGAACGTCTTTGGTGTGCGTTAGGAAACTGAACACCCGTAGGAAACCCACAGAGTCACAGAGAGAACATACAATCTCCTTACAGACAGTGGCGGAACTGAACCAAAATCACACTAACTACTGCGCCACAAATGCTTCCATGATTCCTCTACTTCCCAGACTAAAGCTGTCTACACGGGGACTTGGAGTAACAAACAGGAACACATTGCAAGGTTTCACAGGGTTTTTACCATCAGGCGGATTTGTATCTGTGCCATACCCCGTCTTGGCGTATATCAAGAAAACAACCTCTCCCTCAACATCGCAAGAACAAAGGAGCTGGTTGTGGACTACAGGAGGAATGGAGACAGGCTAGCCTCTATTGATATCAATGGATCTGGGGCCAAAAGGGTGAACTGCTTTAAGTTCCTCAGCATACACATCTCCGAGGACCTCACGTGATCTGTACGTACTGGCTGTGCGGAGAAAAAGGCACAACAGCACCTCTTTCACCTCAGATGGTTGAAGGTGTTTGGTATGGCCTCCCCCCCAAAATTCTAAGAACTTTCTACAGGGGCACAATTGAGAGCATCCTGACTGGCTGCATCACTGCTTGGTATGGGAACTGTACCTCCCTTAATCGCAGGACTCTGCAGAGAGTGGTGCGGACAGCCCAGCACATCTGTAGAAGTGAACTTCCCATGATTCAGGACATTTACAAGGACAGGTGAGTGAAAAGGGCCCGAAGGATTATTGGGGACTCGAGTCACCCCAACCACAAACTGCTCCAGCTGCTGCCATCCAGGAAATGATATGTCAGCATAAAAGCCAGGACCAACAATCTCCTGGACAGTTTCTTCTACCAGGCCATCAGACTGATTAATTCATGCTGATGTAACTGTATTTCTATGTTATATTGACTATCCTGTTGTACATAATATTTGTTATAAATTACTATAAATGCACATTGCACATTTGAACAGAGATGTAATGTAAAGATTTTTACTCCTCATGTATATGAAGGATGTAAGTAATAAAGTCAATTCAATTCATTTCAATATCCTTTGATATACATTGATCCCAACCATTGAGCACATCTACATGAAACGCTGTTGCAGGAAGGCAGCATCCATCATCAGGGACCTCCATCCCCGAGGACACGCTCTCTTCTCACTGCTACCATCAGGAAGAAGTTACAGGAGCCTCAGGACTCACACCACCAGGTCCAGGAACAGTTATTACCCCTCAACCATCAGGCTCTTGAACCAGACGGGATAACTTCACTCAACCTCACTTGCCCCATGATTGAAATGTTCCCACACAAATGGACTCCCTTTCAAGGACTCTTCCTCTCAATGTTGTCGATAGTTATTGATTATTTAATAAGCATTACATATTTTAATTATTTCTTCTTTTTGTATTTGCTCAGTTTGTTGTTTTCTCCACACTGTTGAACAACCTAGTTGGGCTGTCTTTCATTGATTCTGTTATGGTTATTGTTCTATAGATTTACTGAGTATGCCCACAAGAAAATGAACCTCAGGATTGTTTATGGTGACATATACAGTATGTACTTGGATAATAAATTTACTTTGAATGATGATTTAAAGATAAAAATGTATTTGTCATGTGCACATCGAAACATACAGTGCGACGTTCCGAGGGAACAAATCAAACCAGGAGGACTGTTCTTCCTTACTTACCTAGCTCTTCCCTTGCTCCTCGGTGGAGCATTGGCCATCGATGACACCCCGTGTCGATCATGCTCTGAAGTCGATGGTACGGCTGGTGTTCATCGACACTTCTGCAATCCACTGCATCCACTGTACAGGGGATTGGCCCTTACAGCTTCCCCAGAGCCCTGCTACCAGCCATAACCGTCTCCACCTCCCACAACAGGGACGTACGGTTGAACTTTGAGAGACAAGGGTTGTACCGGCAGTCTGCAAGGGTTGCCATAGTTACAGTGCCAACATAGTATGCCCACAACTCACTAACTGTAACCCATATGTCTTTGGGATGTGAGGGGAAACCAGAGCACCCAGAGGAAGCCCATGTGGTCACGGGGAGAACGTACAAACTCCTTACAGACAGCAGCGGGAATTAAACGCTTAATTTACAGCTGGTGCTGAAAAGCATTACACTAACTACTATGCCAGAGATTTACCAGTAAGTGGTTCAAGGTTCAATGTTCAAATTTAATGTCAGAGAAATGTATACGGTATACATCCTGAAATGCTTTTTCTTTGCAACCATCCACAAAAACGTGCTCCAAAGAATGAACAACAGTTAAACATAAGAACCCCAAAGTATCCCCCAGCTCCCCCCTCCCGCACATAAACAGCAGGGAGCAACGATTCCCCCCCCCCACCAGCAAAAAAACGCGCATCGGTCCCATCGCAGAACCCAAGCGGGTGCTAAGCAATAGCAAAGACACAGACCAAAGTTACCTCAAAAGCTTCGCATTTCATCCAACATTCGACAACCCACAGGTTCTCTCTCTTCCTGGTAAGGGAGAGGGAGGTGTCTCCAATTTTCACAGCGAGCGGGAGACATAACAACAACCCGCTGGTTTACGATCGTAAAAGTCCGTTTTGTCGCTTTTTTCGAGCTCTGTGTCCGAAAATCGCAAAGACCTCGGGCCCACAGTGAAAGATTTTCCGGCTTCCCCGACGACACAGGAGTCTCCTGCCGTGACCCCAACCCTTGATCCGCCCGTCTCCAGAGCCCCGAGATCTTAGGCTTCTGAACATGATCGAGGTTCTCAGGCCAAACCCTTGGCATGTCGAATAGCAGCCAGTCGTGGAACCGCATGAACCGGTCCCATTCCCGCAAAGAACCCAACCCTGCATGTAACTGCAGGTCGGGGTCTTCAAAAGAACCTTGAAAGGAAAAACAAATAAAGATAGAAATAGAGCTGTTTCCGAAGATGCAAACAAAGGAGTTGCCGTTAGGCGCCATCATCCCTCCGAATCTAAATGGGAAAGAACCACAGATGCTGAAAATCTGGAACCAAGAACAGAAAACATTGGAACACCAATGAAATCTCCTCTTCCCCTTTATTCCCACAAGGGCCTGGCGTCCTCATATCATTGGAAAAATCTCTCCAGACTTCCTCTTGACCTTGACACATTTATGAGCCATTTCTGGGAAAGCATGACTGAACAAGAAGTTAATGCTGAAGAACAGCAGCATTCTGATAGCCAAGTGAGCAGACGTCAGTTGGACAATGACTGTGGAAGCTCGGAAATCGGGGTCTGTGAGTCCGCTGGGGAAGTCGACAGCCCAATGTCTGTAAGTCCTGGTCCGCTAGAGGTTGGAGGGCCAAAGACGACGTGCCCTGGAGTCGGAGCTTTGTCTGTGTGTGACGGTGGGCTTGCTTTGCTGTTTGTGTTGCTCTGTGAAGAACGTTAGTCAAGCTATGTTGGCATCAGAATGTGTGACGGCCCTTGTAGGCTGCCCCCAGTGCATCCTTGCAAACAACACATTTGTATGTACTGATGTACATATGATAAATAAATAAATCTGGATCCAAACCATTGTTCCTGGAGATAATCTAAACATTTGGACGCGCTGGGCTTTTATTTTGCTCACCTTCATAAGAAGAGCTTTGTTTCAAAGATTTCAAAGGTTTCAAAGATACATTTAATGTCAGAGAAATGTATACATTATACATTCTGAAATGCCTATTCTTCGCAACCATCCACAAAAACCAGAGTAGTGCCCTGAAAGAATGAACGAGAGTTAAATGTTAGAACCCCAAAGTCTCCCCCCCGCAGCTCCTCTCCCTCCCATGCATAAGCGGCAGCAAGCAACAATGCCTCCTCCCCCCACTGGCAAAAAAAAGAATTGACGAGCACTCAAATTTGAGCAGAGGCACAGACTTGCAGTACTCCAAAGACTACTTGTTCACCCGGCAATGGATATACCACAGGCTCTCTCTCTCTCCCTGATAACAGAGAAAGAGGTGTCTCCGTTGTGTTATTAAATGTTAGCATAACCCAGAGATTTTACACATTTAGTAGCAGACCACTATTACATTGCCAGCAACAAAGTTTCCATCCAGTGAGAGTGTATGTTCTCCCCCAACCCTAACCCTCCAGGTCTCCTGGTCTCGTCACACATTCCAACAATGTTTGGGTTGGTACATTAATTGGTCACATGGGTATATTTGGGAAGAGCAGGCTCACTGGGCCAAATGGCCTGTTACCGTGCTGTATCTCTAAATAAACTATAACTCTCTGGGTGTTTTGGTGCCCATCAGGATTTCCATTCTCCCTTATCCAGCAGAACAGAGAACATAGAACATTACAGCACAGCACTGGACCTTCGGCCCTCAATGTTCTTCTGACCTTCCAACCAACTCTAAAAACAATCTAACCCCTCCCTCCCACACAGCCCTCTATTTTTCTATCATCCCTGTGCTTATCTACGAGCTTCTTAAAAGTCCTTAAGCGCCTGCTTCTACCGCCACCCCGGCGGCACGTTCCACCGCTCTGTGTGTAAAATAAACTTTACCGCTAACATCCCCCCTATAACTTCCTACAATCACCTTAAAGTTATGCCTCTCTTATTAAGCAAAAGAAGATCTTAAATGGCATTAACAGTAAAGCAACACAACAAATTTATCTATACTCCTTATTCGTTCACAGATCACCCATTTCCCACGAGACTGTGCTATTCAGAAGGGACGATTCCATGCCTGGATGTTTTTGTCATTACTAAAATCTCCAACCGCCTATGACCTTAAGCACAACCAGGTCACTGTGCCTTGACTACATTGTCACTGTCCAGGAGATCTGGATTGTGGTCACACTCCATTTCCCACCCTCGGCTACACTGCTTATCCCTGATACAACTCCCTGCGTTGTTAGGTCACCAAGGTACAATTACTTCTGCTTTGACCACAAGAGCTGCCACTGCAGGGTTCAGAAGGTGTTGGCATTTATAAGCTTGACATTACAGAGATCTTCCTGACCAGAGTATCTGGTCTCCAGGAACTTCCAGGCTTTTCAGGTCACTCCAGCTCTCCTGGAAGGTCACATTTTTAAGGCAGACAGCAGGGTTAATGGCAGGATTCTTGACAGTGTGGAGGAACAGAAGGATCTTCAGGTCCACGTCCTTAATCCCTCAAAGTTGCTGTAAATGTTGATAGGGCGACTAAGAAGGCACATGATATATTAGCCTCCATTTGTGAGGGAACTGAATTTAAGAGCAGCGAGCTTACAAAAAGCAAAGGTCCCAGGACAGATCCCTGCTGAACACCACTGGTCACCAACCTCCTAGAAGAATAGATTCCATCTACTATCACTACTGCCTCCGCTGGGCTGGCCAAATCTGAATGCACACAGCCAAGTTTCCCTGGATTGTATACCTCCTGACATTCTGAATGAGCCTCTCAAGGGGAACCTTGTCAAATGCTGGCAGGCACACACCAGCTGGGTGTTGCAGTAAGCTTTAGAACATAGAACATAGAAACCTACAGCACATTACAGGCCCTTCGGCCCACAATCTTGTGCTGACCATGTAACCTACTCTAGAAACAGCCTAGAATTTCCCTACTGCATGGCCCTTTATTTTTCTAAGCTCCATGTACCTATCTAAGAGTCTCTTAAAAGACCTCTGACACCCCCCCTGTACCTACTTCCAAGCACCTTAAAACTCTGCCTCCTTGTGTTAGCCATTTCAGCCCTGGGAAAAAGCCAGTGGCTTGCCACACGATCAATGACTCTCATCATCTTATACACCTCTATCAGGGCACCTCTCATCCTCCGTCGCTCCAAAGAGAAAAGGCCAAGTTCGCTCAACCTATTCTCATAAGGCACGCACCCCAATCCAGGCAACATTTGTGAGGGAACTAGATAAGCTTTGTGTAGAAATTGAGGCTTTACTACAGCTGATATGTATAGAAGGATCCCAGCCATAGTGACATGGTAACCCAGTACAAAATATAAGGCGTGTAAGACAGATCACACTTATTAGTTCTTTGTCTAGGTGTAAAATCGGTAGAGAAAAGTTCCCTTAGGACTCTCCAAATAATCTGATTATCCTTACTAGTATTTGCTGAGGGGGATCCACCAAAATCCTCTTATGCTATCCTATGTGTCACTTCTTCCATTTTCTGCCCTCTTCTACAAAGATCAGTTCCTTCTACAAAGGCCAGTTCCTTCTGCAAAAGATAGTGCAATGCTCCTCTTGCAGGATGTGGGAAGGGCAGGAGGCCTCCGGTGATCCCTGATGATTACAATTGCGAGAAGTGCATCCAGCTGCAGCCTCTAACAATCCACATTAAGAAGTTGGAGCTGGAATTGGATGAACTCCAGATCGTTCAGGAGGCTGAAGGGGGTGATAGAGGGACATATATAGATATATATATAGAGAGAGAGAGAGAGAGAGAGAGAGAGAGAGAGAGAGATACACCTAAGGAACAGAACACAGGACACAGGGAACTGGGTGACAGTCAGAAAGGGGAAAGGAGTTAAGGAGTCAGTGGCCATTCCCCTCAACAACAGGTGTATCACTTTGGATACCGTCGGGGGGTGGAGAGATGACCCAACAGAGGAAAGTCACAGTGTTCGGGTCTCTGGAACTGAGTCTGGCTCTGTGACTCAGAAGGGAAGGAAGGAGGGAGGAGAGGCACACTACGGTGATAGGGGATTTGTTAGTTAGGGGAACAGTCAGGAAGTTCAGTGGGTGGGTGAGAATGAGATTCCCAGATGGTATGGTCCTTCCTGGGAGCCAATATCAGGGACATCTCAGCTCGAGTTCTCGTCATTCTTGAGTAGGAGGGTAAACCTTCAGAGGTCGTGGCCTATGTAGTTAGCGATGACATTTGTAGGGCGAGTGATGAGGTTCTGCGGAGTTAAGTGCTAAGTTAAAGGATCTCCAGGGTTGTGATCTCAGGATTGCTACCCACGCCAAGTGCTACTGAGGTCAGAGCCTGGAAGATTATATCATTTAACATCTGGCTAAGGAGTTGGTGTAGAGGGGAGAGCATAAGATTTTTGGATCATTGGGCTCTATTCCTTGAAAGGTGGGACCTGTACTGAAGGCACCTGAACTGGAGGGGGACTAAAATCCTAACAGGAAGGTCTGTAAATGCTGCACAGTGGGGTTTAAACTCGTGTTGCAGGGGGATGGGAACCAGAGCGCCAGAAAGGTTAGAGGAGAGGTTGTGGAGGCAGATGTCGGTAATACTTCAGACAAAATCAGGAATCAAAAGGTTGAGCATGATACAACTAGTCTCCTGAGCTGTGTATATTTCAATGCAAGAAATAGCATAGGAAAGGCAAATGAGCTCAGGGCATGAATCAACACCTGGAATTATGACATTGCAGCCATTAGTGAGACTTGGTGGCAGGAGGGGCAGGACCAGCAGCTCAATATTCCAGGGTTCCATTGTTTTAGACATGACAGAGCAGGAGGGATTAAAGCAGGAGGGGTGGCGATACTAGTCAGGAAAAATGTCACAGCAGTGCTCCGTCAGGACAGACTGGAGGACTCAACTATTGAGGCATTGTGGGTGAAACTGAGAAATAAGAAAGGTATGACCACGTTAATGGGCCAATATTACAGACCACCCAACAGTCCAAGGGATTTAGAGGAACAAAATTGGAAAGAGATTGCAGATTGTTGCAAGAATCAGAATCAGGTTTCTTATCACTGGCATGTGTTGTGACATTTGTTAACTTAGTAAGCAGCAGTTGTGGGCACGTGGCCAAGTGGTTAAGGCATTCGACTAGTGATCTGAAGGTCGTGAGTTCAAGCCGCAGCCGAGGCAGCGTGTTGCGTCCTTGAGCTTAACCACTTAATCACTTAACCACACAGTGCTCTGCGACGACACCGGTGCCAAGCTGTATGGGTCCTAATGCCCTTCCCTTGGACAACATTGGTGTCATGGAGAGGGGAGACTTGCAGCATGGGCAACTGCCAGTCTTCCATACAACTGTGCCCAGGCCTGCGCCCCGGAGGGTGAAGACTTTCCAGGGGCAGATCCATGGTCTCGCAAGACTAACGGTTGCCTTTAGTAGTGGCAGCAGTTAAATGCAATACGTGATAATATAGAAAACAAATAAGTAAACCAATTACAGTTAGCATATATACATGAATGTATATAAAATAAATTGTGAAAGTGCAAGAACAGAAATAATATATGCTGAATGAAGTAGTGAAGTAGTGTTCATAGGTTCAATGTCCATTTAGAGGGGGAGAAGCTGTTCTTGAACCACAGAGGGTGTGCCTTTAGGCTTCTGTTCCTCCTGATAGTAACAAGGAGAAGAGGCCATGGTCCTCCTTCCTGAAGCACTGCTTCTTGAAGATGTCTTGGGTACTACAGAGGCTTGTACCCAAAATGGAGCTGACTAATTTTACAGCTTTCTGCAGTTTCTTTCGGTCCTGTGCAGTAGCAACCCCCCCACCCCCCACAACCCTACCCAATACCAAACAGTCATGATGCAGCCTGTCAAATTGCTGTCCATAGTACAATTATAGAAGCTTTTGAGTGTTTCAGGTGATAAACCAAATCTCTTCAAGCTCCTAATGAAATATAGCCTTGGCCTTGCCTTCTTTTTAGCTGCAACACTATGTTAGGACCAGGTTAGATTCTCAGAGATCTTGACACCCAGGAACTTGAAATTCTTCACTCACTCCACTTCTGATCCCTCTATGAGGATTGGTTCATATCCCCTCGTCTTATCCTTCTAGAAGTTCACAATCAGCTCTTCCATCTTACTGACGTTGAGTGAGAGGTAGTTGCTGAGACACCACTCAACTAGCTGGTATATCTCGCTCCTGTACACCCTCTCATCTCCATCTGAGATTTTACCACCAGTGGTGTGTCATCAGCAAATTTATAGATGGTATTTGAGCTATACCTAGCAACACAGTCGTGGGTATAGAGAGAGTAGACAGTGGGCTAAGCACACACCCCTGAGGTGCACCAGTGTTGATCGTCAGTGAGGAGGAGATATTATCAATCCACATAAGTTGTGGTTTTCTGGTTAGTAAGTTGAGGATCCAATTGCAGAGGGAGGTACAGAGGCCCAGATCCTGTAACTTATCACTCAGGATTGTGGGAATGATGGTGTTAAACGCTGAGCTATAGTCAACAAACATCATCCTGACAGAGGTGATTGTATCATTCAGGTGATCTAAAGCCATGTGAAGAGACACTGAGATTGCATCTACCATAGACCCTTTGTGGCGAAAGACAAATTGCAGTGGGTCCAGGTCCTTGCTGAGGCACGAGTACCTTCTAGCCATGACCAACCTCTCAAAGCATTTCCTCATCATAGATGTGAGTGTTACTGGGCGATAGTCATTAAGGCAGCTCACACTACTCTACTTAGGCACTGGTATAATTGTTGCCTTTTTGAAGTAGGTGGGAACTTCCGACCTTAGCAGTGAGAGGTCGAAAATGTCCTTGAATACTCCTGCCAGTTGGTTGGCACAAGTTTTCAGAACCTTAACAGGTACTCCATTGGGCCTCTCACCTTGAGAGGGTTCAACTTCCTGAAAGACAACCTGACATCGGCCTCCAAGACAGAGATCACAAGGTCATCGGATGCAGCAGGGATCTTCACAGCTGTAGTTATATTCTCCCTTTCAAAACAGGCATAGAAGGCGTTGAACTCACCTGATAGTGAAGCGTCTCTGCCATTCATGCTATTGGGTTTTGCTTTGTAGGAAATAATGTCCTGCAAACTCTGCCAGAGCGGACATATACCCAATGTCGCCTCCAACCTCGCTCGGAAATGTTTCTTCGCTCTTGAAATAGCCTTCGCAAGTCATACCTGGTTCCTTGTCACCAGTCTTAAATGCCATAGATCTAGCCCTCAGTAGACAATGAACCTCCTGGTTCATCCACAGCTTTTTGTTTGGAATAAGGTGATTTTAACTTTCCACATATTGACTGGGAATCCTGTAATGTAAAAGGACTAGATGGAATAGAGTTTGTCAAATGTGTTCAGGAAAGTTTCCTTCATCAGTACATAGATGTCCCAACGAGACAGCGTGTAACGCTGGACCTGCTATTAGGGAATAAGACAGGGCAGGTGACAAAAGTTTGTGTAGGGGAATACGTCGCGTCCAGTGACAACAATGCCATTAGTTTCAAAGTAAGTATGTAAAATATAGGTCCGATCCACAGGTTGAGATTCTAAATTTGAGAAAGGACAATTTTGATGGTATCAGAAATGATCTGGCAAGTGTGGATTGGGACAGGCTGTTTTCTGACAAAGGTGTACTTGGAAAGTGGGAGCCCTTCAAAAATAAAATTTTCAGAGTACAAAGTTTGTACGTGCCTGTCAGAATAAAAGGTAAAGATGCCAACTATAGAGAACTTTGGTTTTCACGAGATATTGAGACCCTAGAAAAGAAAAAAAAAGAGGTGCATAGTAGGTATAGGCAAGTGGAAACAAATGAGGTGCTTATGGAGTATAAGAAATGCAAGAGAACACTTAAGAAAGAAATCAGGCAGGCTAAAAGAAGGCATGAGGTTATCCTAACAAACAAGGTGAGGGCGAATCCTAAGGGATTCCATAGAAATCTTAAGAGCAAAGAGATTGCAAGCAACAAAATTGGTCCTCTGGAAGAGCAGAATGGTAATCCACGTGTCATGCCAAAACAAATGGGGGAGCTCTTAAATTAATTCTTTGCATTGGTATTTACTCAGGAGACAGATAGAGTCTATGAAAGGGAGGCAAAACAACATCAACTTCATGGACCCTGTACAGATTACAGAGGAGGCAAAACAGGGTAGATAAAACCATAAGGCCTGACAAGGTGTTCCCTCGGACCCTGTGGGAAGCAAGTGTAGAAATTGCTGGGGCCCAAGCAGAGATATTTAAAACGTCCTTAGCAACAGAAGAGGTACCAGAGGACTGGTGGATAGACAATGTTGTTCCACTGTTAAAAAAGGCTCTAATCATAAACCAGGAAATTATAGGCCAATGAGTCTGACATCGGTTGTGGGAAAGTTATTGGAGGGTATTCTAAGGGAGCGGATATATAAGTATTCGGATAGACATGGATGGATTAAGGATAGTCAGCATGGCTTCGTGCATTGTAGGTCATGTCTAACTAATCGTATGGAGTTTTTGGAGGAAGTTACCAGGAAAATGGATGTTGTCTGCATGGATTTTCGTAAGGTGTTTGACAAGGTCCCGCATGGGAGGCTGGTCAAAAAGATTCAGTCGATCGGCACTTAGGATGAGGTAGTAAATTGGGATAGACATTGGCTTTGTGGGAGAAGCAAGAGAGTGGTAGTAGATAGTTGCATCTCTGACTGCTGGTCTGTGACTAGTGGTGTGCCACAGGGGTCGATGCTGGGTCCTTTCTTGTTTGTCATCCATATCAATGATCTGGATGATAATGTGTGTAACACCCTGGGAAAGCCTGAAAGCCGACGGGTTAAAACTTTCCCTGGATAAGTGCCAGTTCTGCAAGACATCTGCTAGCTATGTTGGGCACATGTTCTCATGGGATGGAGTAGCTGCAGATCTGTCTAAGATTGAGGCTGTGACCACTTGGCCAAGGCCTCAGACTGTGAGTGCTTTGTGCTTGTTTTTGAGGTTCTGTGGTTACCATTGGAGGTTCATGAGGGGCTACGCAAAAGTGAGTCACCCGTTGAATCAGCTTCTGTGTGGTTACCTTCACTTGGGGAAGAAAGGGAGGAGGACAAAAGGAGAGGAGGGTGAAGAGTATCTTAACCCTTCAGAGCCTTTTGGACCGAGGTGGGATGCAAATTGTGAAGAGGTCTTTCAGTTGCTGAAGGAGCTGCTGACGAAAGCGCCTGTGCTGGCTTTTACAGACCCGCGATTACCGTAAGTACTGCATACGGATGCCAGCCAGGAGGCCTTAGGGATATCCTGTATCAGGATCAGGAAACCAGGTTGAGACCTGTTGCATTTGTCAGCCGGAGTCTGTCGCCCTCTGAGAAAAACTATCCCATGCACAAGGTAGAGTTTCTGGCGTTGAAATGGGCTGTGGTGGATAGGCTGAGTGACTACCTCTCTGGTGCCAAGTTTGAGGTGAGGACGGACAACAATCCCCTAACTTATGTCCTGACCTTAGCGAAACTGGGTGCCACAAGCCATCGGTGGTTGACGGCATTGCCTGCCTATGATTTCAGCCTGAAGTACCGGCCGAGAAGCAGGAACATTGACACCGAGGCTTATCCTGACGTGCACATGAGGGGCTGGACAGGGACGAAGAGTGCGAAGAGTGGGAAAGTGTCCCTGCCCCGGGGGTGAAAACCACGTGTCAGTTTGCCATCACGGTGAAGGCAGATGGAAGGCAAGGGCAGGATCGAGCGGTAAATCAATTGGAAGCTTCTGATGACACCATTACACAAGTTTACCATGACCTGACTGCTCTGACGACAAACTAGTCACCGGAATTGAGTTCAGGGAAAGTGGCAGCTGCTCAGTGAAATGACCCGGGCATCGGTACCATTTGGTCAGCGGTCAGAAAGGGAGACATGATTCAGGCGGAGAGGACAAAGTATGCTGTGGTGTCTCCATTACTGCGAGAATGGACCAGGTTGGAGTTGAGGAACCAGATCCTATACCAGGTCACGTCACCTCTGGACCGACCTTGGCGTTCCCAGCTGGTTCTGCCTGAGAAGTATCGAAGGATGATGGTGAAGTCACATGATTCTAGACATTCGGGGGTTGAAAGGACCCATGGATTGCTCCAAGATTGGCTTTACTGGCCCCAAATGAAGCCAGGAATCGAAGAATACCGCAAGTCGTGCATTCAATGCATATGGGGGAAGACGCTGCCTACGAGGGCAGGTCCCTTGTCCCACTTGCAGAGTGTGGGGCCCGTGAACCTGGTGTGTATGGATTTCCTGTCAGTAGAGCCAGATGCCAGCAACACGGCAAATGCCTTAGTCATCACAAATCACTACACCAGATATGTGCAGGCTTTCCCTACCAAGGACCAGATGGCGTCCACGGTGGCCAAAGTGTTTTGGGAGAAGTATTTCATTTATTATGGCCTCCCCAGTTGGATACATAGTGATCAGGGACGGATTTCGAGAGCAGGCTCGTCCATGAGTTGCTGAGCATACTCGGAGTCGAGAAGTCGAGGGCTCCTCCTTATCACCCACAGGGTGATCCCCAGCCCGAGAGGTTTAATCGGACCTTGCTAGACATGCTCGGAACCTTGGAGATCAGCCAGAAGAGCAGATGGAGTCAACGTATTGGACATCTGGTCCACTGTTACATCTGTACATGAAATGAAGCTACCGGGTACTCACCATATAATCTGATGTTTGGGCTCGAGACGAGGTTGCCCATTGACCTTTGTTTTGGAACTGACAAGGGTGACTTACCACTGAAGCCTTATCTGAAGTATGTGTTTGATATGAGAAGGGAGGTGAAAAAGGCAAATGAATTAGCTGATGTCGCAGCTGCCAAGCAGAATCAAGGAAATAAAAGGAGGTATGATCAAAAGGTTAGGTTCTCCCAACTCGTGCTGGGAGACGGAATCCTTATGAGGAATTGGAGGCTACCTGGGTAGCATAAGTTGGCCAACTGCTGGGTGGCTATGGCCTATGTGGTGGAGAGTCAGATGCCAAACGTACTGTACCCGTCTTCCAGGTGAAACCAGAGGAGAGGAATGGGCCTGTCAAGATTCTCCATCAGAACCACCTACTGCCTCTGGGACAAGAGGTGCAGGTAGACCCAGAGCCCGTTCTGGAGCTTAAACCTAGTAACAGAACTCCACAGTGTTGCAGGACCACCAGCAGGAGAGGTTAGACCGGCCCCCACCCCTGAGTGGGATACGGATTCTGAGGATGAGGACATGGGGGTGTGGTATATGCTGCCTTCTGCTAAGTCCCCACTGATTGAGGAAGAGACTCCCAACCCTTCTCATGCTGAGTCAGGTGATATTGGGGGGGGCTATCTGCAGACGGCCTGGGTTGCAGTGGGACCCTGCATGGGATGAAGCGGGGCTCAAGCCAAGGGACAGAGGAGTCTGAGTTGCAGGTGGGCACAAGTGATAGGCCGGGGAAGGCCTTGCCAGGTAGACCAGAAGTGTCCCCAGTGTTGTCGGAACATGAAGAGGTTGATGAGGGGGTACGAAGGTCTCACAGAATCAGGAGACCACTGGACAGGCTGGCCTACGTAGCACCAGGAGAACAGAGTGTGGCCCCTACTGCTTTGGGGAGCTTTGTCACACCCAGGTTGGACTTTGTGTTTTGCAGAAGGTTGGCAAATTATCTCAAAGTCATGAGGGCATGACTAAATTTGATGTGGGGAGAGTGTAACACCCTGGGAAAGGTTTCCCTGCTAATGTAATGGCTTCTCTGTAGCAGCAGTGTTTGGGTTATGACTGGCGATGACTAGAGGGACTTTGGAATGTGCGGTGTCCAGTGAGGGGAGTGTTTTTCTTTCTTGTGTGCCCAAGAGCAAGGGGTTCGTGGGCTTTTCTTCAGTAGAATGTAGAGGTCGTAGGTTGCAGGACTGAGTGGACTTGGAATGGGGTCAGGAAAACGAACGGACAGGAAAATCGTGAGCTCCAACGTGCACCTTAGACTGTTCCATTAAAATGGAACATTTTTCTTTTTGTTTTCTCTACTAACCCTATAGTCAAATGAAGAATTATAAAACTCAGTTATTTAATTGCATATAGTGTACTATGTTGTTACTTCGTGGTACTGATTTACACAGTGAAAAACATTACACATTATTCACACAAACGAGATTTCACAAGTTTGGCGGGGTCTGAGACTGTCTTCCCCTGGACTAACACTGCCAGCCGAGCCTAAGGGTTACATGTGTTTAATTGGCTCAGCAAATTTGTGGATGGCACCAAGATTGGGGGTGTATGGACAGTGAGGAACTATCATGGCTTGTAGAGGGATCTGTATCAGCTGGAAAAATGGGCTGATAGGTGGTAGATGGAATTTAATGCAGACAAGTGCAAAGTTTTGCACTTCGGTAAGGCCAACCAGGGTAGGTCTTACATAGTGAACAGTAGGACACTGAGGAATGTGGTAGAACATAGGGATCTGGGGATACAGATTCATAATTCATTGAAAGTGGCATCTCAGATAGGCAGGGTACTAAAGAAAGCTTTTGGCACACTAGCCTTCATGAATCAATGTATTGAGTACAGGAGATTGGATGTTATGTTGAAGTTGTACAAAACGTCGGTGAGGCCAGGGTGAAATGGCTAATACGAGAGGATATAATTTTAGGTGATTGGAAGAAATTATAAGGGGGGGATATCAGAGGTATTCTTTCACACATGCAGATGTGTGGAATATGCTGCCAAGTGTGGTAATAAAGGCATATACATTAGGGACATTTAAGAAACTCTTAGATAGGCACATGGGTGATAAAAAAAATGGAAGGCTACGTAGGAGGGAAGGGTTAGATTGATCTTAGAGTTGGTTAAACATTACATGTTTACTCAGTTTAGCCTCTATGTGACTCTGTCCACTGGTGATGCATTTCAACCACAGTTTTATCAACTGAATTCCAGAATTCTGACATCAAGATTGCAAAAGACTGGACACATTATTTTCCCATCAGAAGCACAAGAGATTCTGCAGATGCTGGAAACCCAGAGTAACGCACACAAAATACTAAAGGAACTTAGCAGGTCAGGCAGAAACTATGGAAATGAATAAACAGTTGATATTTCAGACCAAGAACCTTCTTCAAGACTGGAAGAGGGAAGATGCCAGTATAAAAAGTTGGTGAGAGGGGAAGGAGGACCAGATAGAAGGTGATAGGTGAAGCCAGGTGGGTGGGAAGGGTAATGGGCTGGAGAGGAAGGAATCTGATAGGAGAGGAGGGGTACTAGGGGAGGTGATAGGCAGGTGAGGAGAAGAGGTAAGAGGCTGGACTGGAGAATAGAAGAAGAGGGAAGGGGGAAGGAAAAAATGACCAGAAGGAGAAATCGATGTTCATGTCATCAGGTTGGAGGCTAGATTTATATAAAGGGTGTCAGTAAACAGTTTGTCCCCAGAGATGGAGAAAGGGGAGAGAGTTGTCAGAAATGGACCACGCGAATTTAAACACAGGGTGGAATTTGGAGGCAAAGTTGATGAAATTGACGAGCTCAGCATGGGTGCGAGAAGCAGCACCAATGCAGTTGTCAATGTAGTGCGGGAAGAGTTGGGGAGTTATTACCAGGCAAGACTTAGAACATGGACTGTTCTACGTAGCTGGGGCCCATTGCTAGCCCTTAAGTTTGGAAAAGTGGGAGGAGCCAAAGGACAGATGGTTGAGGGTGGGGATCAGTTCTGTCAGATGGAGGAGGGTGGTGGCGGTGGGGAACTGGTTGGTTCTTTTGTTGAGAAAGAAGCAGAGAGCTTTAAGGTCTTCTTGATGGGGGGATAGAGATGCATTGAGAGTGGACACCCATAGTGAAAATGAGGCACCCATGGTCAGAGCCAGGGAAGTGAAAGTTGTTGAGGAGATGGAGGGCGTAAGAAGTGTCAGGAATGTAGGTGGGAAGGGACTGAACCAAGGGGGATCGAATGGAGTTGAGGCATGGGGCACGAGTTCAGTGGGGCAGGAGCTGGCATAGACAAGTTTCCCATCAGAGCTGTACATGACGTAGAGGAAAGTTTGGAGGTAGGTGTTCTCCAGATATTGATAGACATCATGAGTATGCTGATAACACAGGGTCTAACTACCCGATGAGTAATAAAGGAATGACAATACAGACATTTTCAAATCCTAGTATAGTAGGTGTAGAATTGACGTTCATTTAATCATGTGGATTAGGATTATGAAGACACGTAGTCCTCTTTTATTGTCATTTAGTAATGCATGCATTAAGAAATGATGCATTATTTCCTCCAGTGTGATATCACAAAACACAGGACAGACCAAGACTGAAAAAACTGACAAAACCACATAATTATAACATATAGTTACAACAGTGTACAATACCATAACTTGATGAAGAAGTCTGTGAGCACAGTAAAGTTCAAAGTTTCTCAAATGTCCCACACCTCACGCAGACGGGAGAAGGAAGAAAAACTCTCCCTGCCATGCTGACCACAATCCAACTCTGAGTCATCCGAAAACTTCAAGCTCTGATCAGCTCTCTGACACCGAGTACTGAGCGCCATATCTGTCCAAACGATTCGACCTCCTTCTCGGTCGCCGGGGATTTTGAGGCCTACCCTCCAAAAGATTCCCGACCACACAGTAACGACAGCAGCAAACGGGCGTTTCAGAAATTTCTCCAGATGTTCCTCTGTGCTTTCACGTCCATTCTCCATCAAATCAGAATTGTCCACGGCCCCTATTTAACAGATACGATATCATTTTTCACCGGAGGGCTGAGCACACGCAGGCGCGCCGCCATCTTCTCCTCCTCCTACCACATACAACTATTACATACAACCATCCAGGACATGCCCATTTCTCATTACTGCCTTCAAGGAGGAGGTACAGGAGCCTGAGGACACAAACTCAATATTTTAGAAACAGTTTCTTCACTTCCGCCGTCCAGACTCTGAACAATTCATGAACTCACAAACAGTACCTCACTAGTTTGCTCACTTTTTGCACTACCTATTTATTTTTATCTGTTCTTATTGTAATTTATGGTAATATTTTATGTACAGTACTGTACTGCTGCTGCACAGCAACAAATTTCACAACATCGATCACTGTTAAGAAACTTCATTCTGATTCCGATTCGGAGACTGAAAGTTGTGATACTGGAAAACCAAAAGGATCTCAAGTGGTGCTGAGTGTTTGCAGTCTGTCACGCCGGAACGCTTCGAAGCCTGCAAATCTTTACACGCATTCTTTTTAAATCTCCGTATAACACAAGAAGTAGATGAAGTACCTTTATGCCTAGCGGAGGTGGTTCGCAGCACGCGGTGCACTGTGGCAGAGGTCAACTACACAAGAGATTCTGCAGATGAAGGAAATCTTACACAAAATGCTGGATACGGGACACAAAATACTTTGTCCTCATCTGACCTCATGGCCAGATGGATGAAGGTGGTTGTGAAGGGGAGCTGGTTACATCTTTATTTGAGAATGAAGCAGGGAGCTTTAAGACCTTCTTGATGAGATAAGCAGTGCAAAGTTTCACCTACAAATTGCCCTACTTACCCCTGTCCTTCTTATTCTGGCTTCTTCTCCCTGCCTTTCTAATCCTGATGAAGGATCTCGGCCCAAAATCAACTACTTATTCTGCTCCGTAGATGCGGCCTCACTTGCTGTGTTCCTCCAGTATTTTGGCAGAGATCAACTGTTGCCATTTGGTGTAACATAAGACAAAAGCTAAAGTCAAAGTAATTTTATTATCAGAGTACACATAAGGCCATAAGACAATAACACACACGGAGCAGAAGTAGGCCATTCAGTCCATCGAGTCTTCTCCACCATTTGATCATGGCTGATTCGTTATGGCTCTGAGCCCAGTTCTCCTGCCTTCTCCCCATAACCTTTGATGCCCTGCCAAGTTAAGAATTACCACCCTCTGCTTTAAATATATCCAATGACTTGGTCTGTGTCTATGAATTCCGCAGATTCACCACTCTAAAAATAAAGAAATTCCTACTCATCTCTGCTCTTAAGGGATGCCCTTGTATTCTGAGGCCATGCCCTCTGGTCCTAGGCTTTCCCACTGTCAGAAACATCCACTCTATCTAGACCTTTCATTACTCTGTACGTTTCAATGAGAATCGCGCCCCCCCCTCGTCCTTTTAAATTCCTGTGAGTACAAGCCCAGAGCTCTCAAATGCTCCTCATACATTAACCTTTTCATTCCTGGAATCATACTCGTAAACATCCTCTGTACCCTCTCCAATGTCAGCACATAAGGGATCCAAAACTGCTCACAATATTCCAAGTGCTGTCTGAGCAATGCCTTATGAAGCTTGAGCATTACATCCTTGCTTTTATATTCTAGTCCTCTCAAAATGAATGCTAATGTGCATGAAGTAGTGTTAAATATTGGATTTTTGAAGATTTAACTCCACCCCTCTCCACCTCCCTGAAATTCATCTCCTCACTCAGCCTTGTTCTGTTCCCCTCTCATGATATAACAAGGGTGTTAAAATTCCACCATCATTCTGGCACTGTTATCCCGTAATCTCCTCTGATTATGAGTCAGCGTTATTGTACAAGTTAATGTAAAGACTTCCGCTGATAGGTTAGTCTTCACAACATTGTAAAACCACTCAGACCCAACACATTTATGACTCTGCCGGAAAGAATGATGAGTAGACAACTTTATCCTGTACTTACTGTGCAAAGACCAGAGGAAATCATCCCCATGTGGACAATAACTTAAAAGATTCAATAAAGTTTTCACTTCCTTTGTACATTAATCAAAAACAGAAGCATTGGTGTTTCTCTTCTTTTTAATGTTAAAACAACAGGAATAACTTACATTTATAGAGCACTTTAATATGGGAAATGACCTGGAACTTTTAAATGTGCCTTGTTTACAACATCCCAAAGGGTTTCGTTAACCCGGCCACCAGGAATATCCGCTGACAAGGCAAGTGAGTAACGAACTTGTCAGCCAGGTCAACTTGCTGGAAGGGGGCACTTGCAGTAGTTTTAAGTTCCTGGGCATCGACATTTCTGAAGGTCAATTCTGAGCAACCACATTGATGCAATTACAAAGAAGGCACATCAATGGCTATATTTCATTAGGAGTTTGAGGAGATTTGGTATGTCACCAAAGACACTAGGAAAGTTCTACTGATGTACTGTGGAGAGCATTCAAACTGGCTACATCACCATCTGGTACGGAGGGGCCACTGCACAGGATTGGAAAAAGCTGCTGAAAGTTACAAACCCAACCAGTTCCATCATGGGTCAGCCTCGCCAGCATCCAGGACACCTTCAAAAGGCGATGCCTCAGAAAGGCAGCATCCATCATTAAGGACCTTCGTCACCCAGAACATGCTCTCCTCTCCTTGCTGTCATCAGGGAGGAAGTACAGGAGCCTGAAGACACACAGAGGAAGGACAGGAGCCTGAAGACACACACTCAGTGTTTTGGCGAAGAAAGGGAATCTTAAGCCATCAAGGCAGCCAAACATAGTCATAGTCATAGTCATAGTCATACTTTATTGATCCCAGGGGGAAATTGGTTTTCGTTACAGTTACATCATAAATAATAAATAGTAATAGAACCATAAATAGTTAAATAGTAATATATAAATTATGCCAGTAAATTATGAAATAAGTCCAGGACCAGCCTATCGGCACAGGGTGTCTGACCCTCCAAGGGAGGAGTTGTAAAGTTTGATGCGAGACGACGTTCCTGGCGTACAGGAGGGCTCTGACTGGGAGGGCCCCTCTCACTGCCAGCCAGGCGAGGTCTTGGTGCCTGTTGGTGAGATCTGGCGATGAGGCATATTGCCAGGTGAACTGGACAGTCTGCTCAGGGAACCACCCCACTGAATCCATCTCGTCCTTCTCCTGCAGTGCCTGCAGGACATTACGTGCCGACCATTGCCTGATGGCCCTGTGGTCAAAGGCGTTCTCCTGGAAGAACTTTTCTACGTAGGACAGGTATGCTGGCAACGACCAGCTGACTGGGGCGTTGCGCGGGAGTGGGGCCAGACCCATCCTTCATAGGCAGGGCGACAGGTAGAACCTGGGCACATAGTGGTACTTGGTGCCCACATACCTGGGTTCTACACACAACCTGATGCAGCCACACACGAAGCTGGCCATCAGGGTGAGGGCGACATTGGGGACGTTCTTGCCCACGGGAGATTCGCCACCTGAGAAGCGAGATAAAGACCCCGAACAAACGATTCAAAAACAGTTCACCTGGCGAAAAAGAAGCTGCCAGAGATCTGACCAGCAAATTGCGGGAACAGCTGCGCAAACTCAGGAGGGTGAAGCAGCTGTGAAAGCAAAGAAGGGGGAAGGAGAGCGCGGTTTGTTAAAAACCCATTCAGGGTCACCAGGGCCCTTCTCAACCAGCGAATATAAGCACCTCAAAGCAGGAGGTGGAAGAATTTCTGCAGGAAGCACACAGCAATCCCCATAGGAATCAGGCATTAGAATTCAATCCAAAAGTCCCCCAACCAAGAATCCCAGAAACTGAGCTAAATGTGGCAGAGCCGCGTCGCATGACGTCCAGGTTATCATCAAGAGAGCAAAGTCATCTGCCTCCCCAGGACTAAGTGGTATACCCTATGAGGTATATGAGAAATTCCACAAAAGACTCCATTGGAGAGGGTTCAGAGGAGGTTCACGGGAATGATTCTGGGAATGAAAGGATTATCATTTGAGTCATGATTGAAGGCTCTGGAGCTGTTCTCACTGGAATTTAGAAGAATGAGGGTCTCATTGAAACCTATTGAATGTTGAAAGGCCTAAATAGAGTGGATGTGAAGAAGATGTCTCCTGTAGTGGGGGAATCTAGGACCAGAGGGCACAGCCTCAGAATAGAAGAGCACCCATTGAGAAGGGAGATGAGGAGGAATTTCTTTTGCCAGATGGTGGCGAATCTAAGGAATTCATTGCCACAGGTGAAGGCCATGTCATTGGGCGTATTAAAGGCAGAGGTTGATAGGTTCTTGTTTAGTCAGGGCGTGAAAGGTTTTGGGGAGAAGGTAGGAGAATGGGGTTTAGAGGGAAATGGATCAGCTGTGACGAAATAGCAAAGCAGACTTGATGGACCAAATGCCCTAATTAGACCATAAGACCATAAGATAAAAGAACAGAATTAGGCCATTTGGTCCATCAAGTCTGCTCCGCCATTTCATCATGGCTGATCCAGTTTTCCCTCATCCGCAATCTCCTGCCTTCTCTCCATACCCCTTCTGCCCTGACTAATCAAGAATCTACCAACCTCTGCCTTAACTATACATAAAGAAATGGCCTCCACAGCTGTCTGCAGCAAAGAATTCCACAGATTCATCATCATCTAGCTAAAGAAATTTCTCAGCATCGTTCTAAAAGGACGCCCCTCTGTTCTGAGGCTGTGTCCTCGGATCATAGACTCTCCCACCATAGGAAACATCTGCTCCACATCCACTCTATCAAGGCCTTTCACCATTCAATAGATGTCAATGAGATAAGCTCTCATTCTTTTGAATTCCAGCGAATACAGACCCAGAGCCATCAAACGCTCTTCATATGACAAGCCATTCAATCCTGGAAACATTTTCATGAATACCCTTTGAACCCTCTCTAATGTCAGCATATTGTTCCTAAGATAAGGGGTCCAAAGTTGTTCACAATACACAAAGTGAGGCCTCACCAGTGCTTTATAAAGCCTCAACATTACATTCTTGCTTTTATATTCTAGTACTCTTGAAATTAATGTTACCATTGTATTTGCCTTCCTCCCCATAAACTCAACCTACAAATTAACCTTTAAGGAATCCTGCACAAGGACTCCCAAGGATCTTTAAGAATCAGTTCCTGTGGATTGGAGGGTGGCTAATGATGTCCCTCTCTTCAAGAAGGGAGGGAGAGAGAAAACAGGGAATTATAGACCGGTTAGCCTGACGTCGGTGGTGGGAAAGATGCTGGAGTCAATTATAAAAGATGAAATTACGACACATCTGGATAGCAGTAACAGGATCAGTCCAAGTCAGCATGGATTTATGAAGGGGAAATCGTGATTAACTAATCCTCTGGAATTTTTTGAGGATGTAACTATGAAAATGACAAGGGAGAGCCAGTGGATGTAGTGTATCTGGACTTTCAGAAAGCCTTTGATAAAGTCCCACATAGGAGATTAGTGGGCAAAATTAGGGCACATGGTATTGGGGCAGAGTACTGACATGGATTGAAAATTGGCTGGCTGACAGAAAACGAAGAGTAGCGATTAATGGGTCCCTTTCGAAATGGCAGGTGGTGACCAGTGGGGTACCGCAGGGTTCAGTACTGGGACCGCAGCTCTTTACAATATATATTAATGATTTAGATGAGGGAATTACAAGTAACATTAGCAAATTTGCCAATGACGCAAAGCTGGGTGGCAGTGTGAAATGTGAGGAGGATGTTATGAGAATGTAGGGTGACTTGGACAGGCTGGGTGAGTGGGCAGATGCATGGCAGATGCAGTTTAATGTGGATAAATGTGAGGTTATCCACTTTGGTGGTAAGAACAGGAAGGCAGATTATTATCTAAATGGAGTCAAGTTAGGAAAGGGGAAGTACAACGAGATCTAGGTGTTCTTGTACATCAGTCACTGAAAGCAAGCATGCAAGTACAGCAGGCTGTGAAGAGAGCTAATGGCATGCTGGCCTTCATAACAAGGGGAATTGAGTATAAGAGCAAAGAGGTCCTTCTGCAACTGTACAGGGCCCTGGTGAGACCACACCTGGAGTACTGTGTGCAGTTTTGGTCTCCAAATTTGAGGAAGGACATTCTTGCTATTGAGGGAGTGCAGCGTAGGTTCACAAGGTTAATTCCCGGGATGGTGGGACTGTCATATGTCGAAAGATTGGAGCAACTGGGCTTGTACACTCTGGAATTTAGAAGGCTGAGAGGGGATCTTATTGAAACATATAAGGTTATTAAGGGATTGGACATGCTGGAGGCAGGAAGCATGTTCCCGCTGATGGGTGAGTCCAGAATCAGAGGCCACAGTTTAAGAATAAGGGGTAGGCCATTTAGAACGGAATTGAGGAAAGGCTTTTTCACCCAGAGAGTGGTGAATGTATGGAATGCTCTGCCCCAGAAGGCTGTGGAGGCCAAGTCTCCGGATGCTTTCAAGAAAGAGATGGATAGAGCTCTTAAAGAAAGCAGAATCAAAGGTTATGGGGATAAGGCAGGAACTGGATACTGATTGTGGATGATCAGCCATGATCACAGTGAATGGCGGTGCTGGCTCGAAGGGCCAAATGGCCTACTCCTGCACCTATTGTCTATTGTCTATTTTCTATTGTCCTTTTGTATATAAGTTTCTTGTATTTTCTCTCCATTTGGAAAATAGTCAACCCTTCCGTTTCTTCTACCAAAGTGCATGTCCATACGCTTCCCATCACTGTGCCATTTCTTTGCCCATTCTCCAAATCTGTCTATGTCGTTCTGTAGCCTCTCTACTTCCTCAAATCTACCTGCCTCTCCATATATCTTCATATTGTCTGCAAATTTTGCAGCAAAGCCATCAATTCCACCCTGCCCACTTAATCCAACTCTTGGTAATTTTGGACAACCTTCTTTATTGGCCACATTACCATCTATTTTGGTATCATCTGCAAACTTATTAATCAGCCCACTTCCATTCTCATCCAGGCCATGAAGACATATGGCAAGCAGAGGGCCCAGGACCTGTCCCTGAGGCACACCACTGGTCACAGGTCACTAGTATGAAAAAGAATCCTTCGATAGCACCCTTTGGTTCCAACCACTGTGGTAATTTTATATCTAATTTGTTAACTCATCCTGAATTCCATTGTTCTAACCTTCCCATCACACAAATTGGTGCAGGTAGCAGGTTTACTGCTCCTGTATTCCCATACTGATCTCACCTCAAACTAACACGCACAAAGCACAGGAGGAACTCAGCAGGTCAGGCAGCATCGATGGAAAGGAATAAACAGTCGACATTTTAGACAAAGACCCTTCAGTAGGACTGGTCTAATGTATTGGTCTATATCAAAAGCCTTACTAAAGTGTGCTTGGGACAGCCTGCATGTGTGGCCATGTTTCCAGTGTTTTTGGAACCTGGGAGGAAATTGGGGCACCCGGAGGAAACCAGTGCGGTCACGGGAAGTATCGGGAAACTCATTACAGACAGCAGAAGGAATTGAACCCAGATCGCCGGTACTGTAATAGCGTTACGCCGACCGCCACGCTATTGTAACACTTGCGTGTGTCCATATTCCAGTCGATAAACATTTACGTCTGATTATATTGTTTAATTGTGCTTATTCTAAACTACTAAGCGTGTGCAGAAACCTGAGCATAATTTCAACAACGTGTAAAACTAGCAGAGTGTGGGAAGAAACTGGAGCCCCAGAGGTAACACCTGCACAGTCACAGTGAGAACATCCTGTACTTGTTGTGTATTTAATATTTCAGTAATATTTGAGTAATCTTCTACATATTGTATTCTAACTTGTTTAAATAATCTTTTATGTGTTATATGTATAAATACATGTCAAGTTCAGAAGATTTTTACTTCTCCTGAATAAGTGAGATCATTCAACCATTTACCATGCTACACCCATCACACCACTACTTTCAACCACACCCTTGCTGAACTAATAGTAACATAATTCTTTTCTTGTATTTCTTGGAAAGGTATGTCATACTTTTCCCAATCTGCAACCACCAGTAATCCTGGGATTGATTATGACTTGTAATTGAAAATTAAAATAAAACAGGACGCTGGAAGTCTAAAATAAAGACAGAAAATTATTTACAAGGCAGTTGCCAGGACTAGAGTCGCTGAGTTATGGACAGAAGTTTGCCAGGTTAGGTTTTTATTCCCTGGTATCCTGATAGAATGCGTCCCGACCTAGTATGGAAACACAAATGTCCAATGGTCGACATTTCGATTCTGATGAAGGGTCTCAGCCTGAAGTACTGACTACCTGTTTCCCCATTTCAGTCCACAGCCTCCTCTAGTGCTGCGATGAAGCCACACTCAGGCTGGAGGAGCAACACCTTGTATTCTGTCTAAGTAGCCTCCAACCTGATGGCATGAACATCTATCCGGTAATTGCCCCACCTTCTCCTTCCCCATTCCTCTTTCCTGTTTCCCTCTCTCACCTCATCTATTCACCTCCTTCTGGTCCTTCTCTCCCTCCCCTTTCTTCCATGGCCTTCTGTCCTCTCCTATCAGATTCCCTCTCCTCCAGCCCTTTATCTCTTTCACCAATCAACTTCCCAGCTCTTTACTTCACTCCCTTCCCCTCACCTGGTTCCACCTATCACCTGCCACCTTGTGCTTCTTCGTCCCCTCCCCATCTCTCCTTCTTACTCTTGTTTTTCCAGTCCTGATGAAGGGTCTCAGCCTGAAACACCGACTGTTAGTTCCATCCATGGATGCTGCCTGACCTGCTGAGTTCCTCCAGCACTTTGAACCCAGGAAAGTGCTTGGTGGGGCAAGAATAGGTGAAACACTGGTCACTGGTTCTGCCTGGACGGTCCTGCGTAATGGTCCTGAGCAAGACGGGGACTACAAGGGCATGAACTGTGGAGAGTAGTTCTCAGGAGAAAATGAAGACCGTGATCCTTTCGTAGACTGAAAATCAGTGGTAGGTTCATGGTCCAGAGGAGGTGCTTAGGAGCCGCCATGTGGCCTCTGAGAGGTGGAGACCAGTTTGCCAAACAACAATGGAGACACAGGCAGACATCCCACCTCTCCTAGAAGTTCCGGGAGTCTCCTGCAAATTGATGGTGCTACCTCCCTGACATGAGTTTTTGCAGGGTGGGATGTCTGCACAGGAGACTACACACAGCCTGCTGGAGGAACTTGGCGGGTCAAGCTGATCATCGAAAGGAAAGAAATTGTTGACGTTTCAAGCCAAAACCCTGCATCAGCACTGTGAGTGGAGATGTGAGATGGCCAGCAGAGAGTATATGTATATGTATATGTACTTTGATAATTAACTTACTTTGAACTTCGAGTAAAGGAGTGCCTAGAACCCCCCTCAGTTACCTCACAGACTTCCCTTGCCACTCCCCTTCTCCTCCCTGAGCTAGTCCCCTCACCTCTCCAATCTCAGTCATGACACAGGAGTTCAGCCTGAAATGTTAACAATTCCTTTCCCCTGTATGACGCTCCTCGACCCACCGAGTTCTTGCAGCAGATTGTGTGTTTGCCAAATCTTGTCAGCAGGTTCGATTGGTTGTTAGTGAATGGAACTCTGCAAGTTTTAATTGATTTTTTAGAGAGTAGTCCCTTCCGGCCCTTCGATCCAGGCTGCTGAGCAATCCTAGCCTCATCACAGGGCAACTTACAGGGACCAATTTCCTACCAACCGGTGCATCTTTGGACTGTGGGAGAAAATTGGAGCACCCGAAAGAAACTCGTACAGTCACAGGAAGAATGTACAAACTCTTTACAGGTGGCAGTGGGAATTGAACCCAGGTCACTGGTACTGTGCTAACCACAGTGCTACCATGCTGCCTCTCTCAAAGATCTCACAGCTCTTAAGTTTCTTTGCCGGCTTTCACACTCTGAAACTGCCCTTAGTAATCGATTAATTAATTAATGCCAATTCTCTAGATTCTTTCAAGAAAGAGATAGAGCTCTTAAAGATAGTGGAGTCAAGGGATATGGGGAGAAGGCAGGAAAAGGGTACTGATTGTGGATGATCAGCCATGATCACAGTGAATGGCGATGCTGGCTCGAAGGGCTGAATGGCCTACTCCTGCACCTATTGTCTATTGTCTATCGATTACTACTGCTAACCTGGTCTCAATGATCAAAGGCATTTCTTTGAGATATCCCTTCCTCAGTCTTACTGTAACTTAAAACTCACCCTTTTCTCAGTCTACTCCAGTTCTGAGAAAGATTCTTTAGCCTGAAATATAATCACTGTTGCTCTTTCCATAGGTGCAGACTTTCATTCTGAACATTTCCGGCATTTTTGATTTTACGCAATATTTACTTGTGGCTCTGTGTCCGTTACTGTTTCTGCAGAAAAGATTGCACCAGCACAAATGAGAATGCTGGAAGTTCAAAGTTCAAAGTACATTTATTATCGAAGTATGTATATTATACACAACCTTGAGATCTGGCTCCTTCCAGGCAGCCACGAAACAAGGAAACCCTATAGAACCCTTCAGTTTAAGATGACACTAGCAAAGACCTGCAATAGCTCACTGTAGTTTGAAAGCAAAGGAATTCAATTAAAACAATTATTAATATCGCCTTTGTTATGAAATTGTGGTAAACGATCATCGCAAGCAATGAAGAAGCGAGTGAAGGCAAAGCGAATGCGTGGGATGTGCCCTGCTGGTGCGCTGCAGAATCACACACTTGGAGTTGGAGACATGTTGGTTGGAGTGAAGGATTTGGAGGGGAGAAAAACAGGACCATGGAGTTCCGATGGGTATAAGAGTGGATCACTCTAAACGCCAAGCTGAATTGGAGAGGTTGTGGGCGGCTTCTTTGCCCGCAAAATCCAGGTCCAAAGTGAATCGTTGGGTGGCGTATTCGATGCCCAGAGCAATTCGCCACAGTGAGGCCTGGGTCCTAATGCGAGGTACAATCCGCTGTTGGACAATCAAAATGCCGGCCCAGATAGACTGGAAGGCAGGGTGTTGGAGAGTTGGATGAGGTTGGATCGCTCTGGGTGCCAAGCCTATTTGGAGAGCTCGAGAACCACTCCTTGGGCAGCAAAGTCTAGGCCCACAGCGATTCACTGCAGTGGGGCCAGGGTCCTAGTGCAAGGTTGGCCCCGATTGTCTGGAGGCTCCTCTCTCCGCAACTCTTGTGAGACTACCCCTGGCTGCTGTGCTTCATGTCTGTGAACTTTGCGGAGACTTGCCCTGCTAATATGATGAACTGAATACCAAGGCTTTGGGCCTACTCTGGGCTGCTCCGGAAATTTGTATCTAAGGACTCAATTTGGTTTGGAATGCTGTTGTTGTTGCTTGCTTCTGTTGTCTTTATGGTTTATTTTGTGTTCATTTTTCTCTTTCTCTGTGGGCACTGGGGGGGAGGGGCTGGTCTTTTTTTTATTGGATTCTTTCAGGTTCCTGGCTTTGCAACTGCCTGTAAGCAACCTCATCTCAAGGTTGTATAATTTCAACATTCTTTGATAATAATTGCACTTTGAAACTTTGAACCCATTAAAAAAAATACCATCGAGCACCCAATGAGCAGAGACAAACAACGCATGCAAACAATAAAAGTAAGCAAATAACATTTGGTACTAAAGTTCACGAAAGTGAGTCTACATCTATGAAGCCAGTCCCAGCCGATCCAGGAGCCAGTGGGTTGTGGGCCACAGCCTCAGTTCAGCACAGAGGCAAGTCAAATCGAGCACATCAAACAGGACATAATTTACTTGCCTCACTACCTAGTGAGTCAATGCTCTCATGCTTTAATTAATTGGTGAAAGTGACTCGAGATTGCTGCTCCTGACCTAATGATTCATAATATGCCATCTCGCCTTCTTAGCAGCTGTCTTCATGCCTAAAAATAAAATGATCTACTGACATAAAGGTGTAAATAAAACAGTTTAAATGGATGTTAAAATTTGCTTGTCTCAGAAAGGAGGGGCAAAGTCCTCTCCGCTATTGAGCATACCTACAAGGAGTGCTACCACAAGAAAGAGCATCCATCTTCAAAGGGCCCACTAACCAGGTCATGCTCTCTTCTCCCTGCTTACGTGGGGAAGGAGGTACAGAAACCTTGAGTCCCACAACATCAGGTTCAGGGACAGTTATTACCCTTCAACCATCAGGCCCCTGAACCAGTGTGGATAGCTTCACTCACCTCAACACTGAACTGATTCCACAACCTACAGACTCATTTTCAAGGGCTCATTTTTCATTGATTCTATTGTATTTCTCTGTTGTACTGTGAAATCCTGCAAGAAAATGAATCTCAGGGTTCTATGTGCTGACATAGATATACTTCAATCTTTGACTTTGATCTTTATGTGATCATGTACAAAACAAAATATCACTCTGAAACTTGGAGATACTGAAGCAGATTCAGCGAGATTTAATCTCGCTGTACCATGGAGCACCACAGTAGCATAGTGGTTAGTGCGACACTATTTCAGCTTGGGGTGTCGGAGTCTGGAGTTTAATTCTGGTGACCTCTGTAGGAAATCAAATTGTATGTCCTTCTGGCGAGCACGTGGGTTTACTCCGAGTGCTCTGGTTTCCTCCAACAGTCTAAAAGCTTGCTGGTTAGTAGGTTAATCGGTCATTGTAAATTTTCCTGTGATTAGACTAGGGTTAAATAGGTGGAACCACTTGTTGGTTTAGAAGGGCCTGTTTTGCGTTGTATCTCTAAATTTAAAAAATAACAATTTGTTTTTTCACCTTTTGACCTTAAAAACAGTTTCTTCCACCAGGCCGTCAGACTGATTAACTCATGCTGATTTGAGTGTATTTCTATGTACATTGACTGCTCTATTTGTTATAAATTATTATAAATTACTCAGATTGCACATTGCACATTTAGACGGAGACATAGCGTAAAGCTTTTTACTCCTCATGTATGTGAAGGATGTAAGAAATAAAGTCAATTCAATTCAGGACATTTACTGTTGGCAGAATTTTAGATGGTGGTGAGAAGATGTACAGGAGTGAGCTAGTCAGCTAGCATATTAGCCAGTCAAGTGGTGCCACAGCAACAACCTTGCATTCAACATCAGTAAGGCCAAAGAACTGATTGTGGACTTCAGAAAGGATAAGATGAGGGAACACACACCCTATAGAGGGATCAAAAGTGGAAAGAGTGGGCAATTGCAATTTCCTGGGTGTCAATATCCCTGAGAATCTATCCTGGGCCCAGCATATCAATGCAGTTACAAATGTAACGCACTGTAAGTTTTCACTGCTAATATAATGGTTTTCTTTATAATGTTCACTGCTGAGGTAACGGTTTCTCTGTAGCAACAATGTTTGGATTATGGCTGGAGATAACAGGACTGTGGCTGCATGTTAGCCAATCAGAGTTTTGTTGCCCTGTCTTGTGAATCTGGAAGCAGTTGATTTCGTGGGCTTTTGCCAGAGAGCGAGAGAGAGAAAGAGAGAGAGAAAGATGAAGAGAGAAGACGCGAATGGAGAGCTTAATAATTTAATCACATATTGTGTAGAGGTTGTTGTTTCGGGGTACTGATTTGTAACAGGGGACACATCGTGCAGCATTCACCCAATCGACATTTCTTAAGTTTGGCCGGGCAGGGGGTTATCACTCCCTATATTAAGCCGCTAAGCGAAGTGAGTGTTACAATTGTGGGGGCTACGTTCGGGATTGATTCCGTTGGATGCTGTGTGATTACCCTGAGCAATGAACCAGTGGTGCAGATATTTGCACTCCAGATGAATTGTTAATTCCACTGTTAAGTACTGTTAAAGTTGCAATTGTGAACGGAGGTTTGATAAAATGGCGGGCACAGCTCTCATTTTGATGCAGACCAGCGCTGAGGTAGCTGGGAGGGTGGAGATTTCAAAGACAGGTTCTCTCATTTCTGAGGAGTGAGGGGAAAGAGTGGTCGAATTTGGAATGTCTAATTAGTCCACGTCCCCAGGTGAAGAGTGAGAATTCTGAGGTAGTATCCGCCCTTACTTCTCTGGTGAATAAATGGAAAGATCAGATTCAAAGTCCTGGCTATGGCAGGCTCCGCCTATTCTCTGGAATAATGCCCAGCCCTAAAGGGGAGGAGGAGTATGAGACTTGGGCAGAGCGGATTTCTCAGTTGTTGGATGAGTGGCAGTGTTCGGATGGTGAAAAACGACAGAGATTGGTTGGAAGTTTGAATGGGCAGGCCACTGACGTTATCAGAACTGTCAGGTTAAATTATCCTGTAGCGACAGCTGTCAATTATCTGAAAGCCCTGAACAATGCTTTTGGCCTGACAGGAAGCCCAGTGGAGCTCCTGCTGGGGTTTCAAAGCATGCATCAGGAGAAAGGGGAGAAGCTTTCTGCTTTTATTTTTCAGCCAGAGAGGCAGCTAAATTGCTTGCAGCGCAGAGGGGTCATTCAGGTGGCTGAGGTGGATCAGTTCAGAGTGGACCAGATAGCCAGGGGCGCCCAGTCCCATGACCAGATTGCGTGGGGTCTCCGACAGTCTCGTAAGACGCGCCCCCTCCATCTTTTGTTAAGCTGATCAGAGAGGTGCGGGAGGAGGAGAACGCGTCAAAGGCGTGAGAGGACTCCGTCAGCAGGATACAGTCCTCGGTAGTAGTCCCCTGTGGTGAAATGACCACAGATAGCCTACCCCGGGGAGTGGCAGAGGAGATTGTGGCAGAGTTGAGAACAGAGATACGTCGGCTGTTATCACCGGGTGTGACCCCCCAGCACATGATGGAGCTGATGGGGGGGCGGATTCCCCAAGGGGAAGAACAATGCGGAGGGCTGCTGGCAGCAGGTGTCACGCCAGAAGGAGAGTGAGCCCCCGGGTACCTCAGCAGGGAGAGTCGCTGGGAAAACCTAGAGGAGACCCAGTGAGGGAATGGCCTGGTGTCTCTGGGGGAACACGTTCCCAGCAATGTACCAAGGAACTCCCTAAAGCAAAAGATCCTATTCCTGAAGGCTTAGTGGGACCACGCTCCAGTGTGTCGCTACAAATGGAGAGTATTTACTCTAAAGCCATACTCGACACCAGGTCGCAAGTCACGTTACTGTACCGTTCGTTTTACAACCGGTATCTGAAGCATTTACCCTTGACACCATTCAGCGCATTGGAGATTTGGGGTCTCAGTGCTGGTGATTATCCATATGATGGTTATTTGTCAGTGAAGTTGGAGTTCTCGGAGGCCGATGTGGGAGTGTCTGAGGTCCTGGATACACTAGTGTTGGTTTGTCCGGACCCTGTTGAGACAAGCGGAGTTTCAATTCTGGTGGGGACCAGAAGTCTCTTGTGAGACGGCTCATGGGGGCCTGCAAGGAGAAGGCTGGTGGAGAAGATGTTGTCTTTTCCATTGGTGAGTTTGATGTGGGTTGTTCCAAGAGCACTCGTCGCATTATCCGGGTGACCGAGGACACTCCATTTAGAGAGAGGTCGCAGCGACTGGCCCCTGCAGATGTGGAAGACGTGCAGCAGCATTTGTGTAAGTTGAAGGAAGCTGGGATCATCACTGAGTCCCGAAGCCCCAATGCGTCCCCAATAGTAGTGGCCCGGAAGAAGAACGGGAAGGTACACATGTGTGTGGACTATAGGATTCTGAACAGGCACATCATCCCTGACCAGTATACGGTCCCAAGTGACGAAGACACGCTGGCTTGTCTGAGTGGTGCAAAGTCGTTTAGTGTGCTGGACTTGAGGAGTGGCTATTACCAGATCCCCATGAGTGAGGCTGGCAAAGAGAAGACGGCATTTATATGTCCCCTGGGATTCTTCCAGTTCGAAAGGATGCCCCAGGGCATATCAGGAGCCTCGGCAACCTTCCATCAGGTCATGAAGAAGACGGTGAGGGATATGAACTTGCTTTGGGTGCCTGGCCTGCTGCGTTCTACCCGCATTTTGTGTGAGGTGTTGGTGTATTTGAATGACCTCATAATATTTGGATCCACCTTGGAAGAACATGAAGCGAGGCTACTGAAGGTCCTCGGCCACCTGAAAGCTGAAGGGTTAAAACTTTCCCTGACAAGTGCCAGTTCTGCAAAATATATGTTAGTTATGTCGGACACATAATCTTACGGCTGGAGTAGCTACAGACCCGGCTAAGATAGAAGCGGTGACCACTTGGCCAAGGCCTCAGACTGTGAGCGCTCTGCGCTCATTCCTCAGGTTTTGTGGTTATTATCGGAGATTCGTGAAGGGCTACGCAAAAGTGAGTCACCTCTTGAATCAGCTTCTTTGTGGTTACCCTCCCTTGGGGAAGAAAGGGACGAGAAAAAAGGACAGGAGGGTGGAGAATATCTAAACCCGTTGGAGCCCTTTGGACAGAGGTGGGATGTAAAATGTGAGTAGGCTTTTCAGTCGCTGAAGGAGCTACTGACCCAGGCACTGGTACTGGCGTTTGTGGACCCCCGATTGCCGTATGTACTACACACAGGTGCCAGCCGAGAGGGTTTAGGGGGCGTCCTGTATCAGGATCAGGGCACTGGATTGAGGCCTGTGACATTTGTCAGCTGGAGTCTGTCACTCTCCAAGAGAAACTATCCCACACACAATTTGGAATTCCTGGCGTTGAAATGGGCGGTGGTGGATAAGCTGAGTGACTATTTCTACGAGGCCAAGTTTGAGGTGAGGACGGACAACAAGCCCCTAACTTACATCCTGACCTCGGCGAAACTGGATGCCAAAGGCCATCGGTGGTTGGCAGTGTTGTCTGCCTATGATTTAAGCCTGAAGCACCGGCCAGGGAGCTGGAACATTGATGCTGTTGCTTTGTCCTGACGGGCGTATGAGGGACTGGACAGGGACGAGGAGTGGGAGGGCATTCCTGCCCCTGGGGTGACGGCCATGTGACAGTTTACCATCACCGTGAATGCAGAGGAAAAGGAGAGGCCGGATCGAGCAGTGGATCAATTGGGGCTTCTGATGATGCCATACCCGAAGTTTATTGTAACCTGACTGCTCTGAAGACAAATCAGCTGCCGGAATTGAATTCTAGAGAGAGAGATAGAGAGACAGAGAGAGAGAGAGAGAGAGAGAGAGAGAGAGAGAGAGAGAGATGAAGAGAGAAGACTCGAATAGAGAGTCCGCCGGACGGGGTAGACTCGGGGCAAGGGTCGCAGGGGGTTGATGGGGACTGATCAGCCTGAGACTGAGCTCCAACTTTGTGCACAGACTGTTTAATAAGATTTGGATCTTTTTTTAATTTCGTTTCGCTACTAACCATATAGTCAAAGTAAGAGTTATAAAGCTTAATAGTTTAATCTCATATTGTGTACAGTTTATTATTTCAGGGTACTGATTTGTAACAGGGGACACATCGCGCAGCATCCAATCAAACAAGACTTTTTAAGTTCGGCCCCTATATTAAGCCGCTAGCCGAAGTGAATGTTACACAAAGAAGGCATGACAGTAGCTATATTTCATTTGAGGAGATTTGGTACGTCACCAAAGGCACTTGCAAATTTCTACCAATGTATCATGGAAAGTATTCCAATTGGCTGCATCACCATCTACTGCACGGGTTGAAAAAAAGCTGCAGATAGTTGTGACTCACTCAGCTCCATCATGGACACTAACCTCCCCAGCATCCAGGACATTTTGAAGGGGCAGTGCCTCGAGGGGTGACACCCATCATCAAGGACCCCCATCACTCAGGACCTGCCCTCTTCTCATTGCTACCATCAGGGAGGAAGTACGGGAGTCTGAAGGCACACACTCAACAATTCAGGAGCAGCTTCTTCCCAGCTGCCATCAGAGTTCTGAATGAACACAAAATAATCTGCAGATGCTGTTGTCAAAGGAACACTCACAATGCACTAGAGGAACTCAGCAGGTCAGTCAGCATCAGTTGAAAAGATTAGTTGACGTTTCGGGCCAAAACCCTTCGTCAGGACTGAAGGAAGAACTTTGGGGAGGATTTGAAGAATGCTGGTAGTTGTAAAAAACAGTAATTTTAAAGACAAATGAATGAATGAACTTTGTACCCATGAACACCACCTCACTACTTTTTTTTCTCTCTTATTTGATATAACTATATAATATACATGTATACCTACTGTAATTCAGTTTTGATTATTGCTGTATGTATTACATTGTAGTGCTGCCACATAACAACAAATTTCACAACATCTGCAGGTGATATTAAACCTGATTCTGATTCTGACTTTATTTTTTTTATTCGGCGTTAGAAACTGACTTCAATAATCCATGTGACATGCTTTAGATAAGTAGAGTTCCATAACCTTAAAGGTCCATTTTCCTGTGGCTCTAATGTAATTTCACACAGTGTCAGCTTGTTGGGAGGGAAGGCAGGATGTATTACTGCCTACTAATGTGTGGGCTTAATTTTCTTTATGCACGACATTGAAACTTCAGAAAATATGACAATATTTCTGTGGAGATACATCACTTCAAATATAAACAATTGGAAATGGTGACTAAAGTGGAAATGGTGGCTATAAGGAGATAGCGTAATTGTCAGTTCTGATCGATTTTGTTTGCATTCAGTTCACATGTTGGTGTGAATTGAATTAGCACACTGACCCTGCATATCAGCTGGGTTCTTTCTGGCATTAGTCCTGTGGGAAACTGCTGGAAATCTGAGATAGGAATGCTCCCTATGGAAAATGAGGGCAATTGTTACACCGCATACCAAATATGACCTTGTTATGGCTCACTTCCCCTACAAAAAGGGAAATACTTCAAATACTTCCAAAATGCTAGTGCTTCCTTAACTTTTCTGATGACTTTCGGACCCATTAAAAAATGTTTCGCAAGCCAAGTTCATGATGCAATCTTAGTTTCAGTGAGCATTGATACGCTTGATGTGAATGGAGCTAAGGTGTGAAAAAATGTTACTTCAAAGTTCAAAGTCAATTTATTATCAAAGTACATATATGCCATCACGTAAAACCCCCAAGATTCATTTTCCTGCAGGCAAAACAATAGAATCAATGAATAACTGCGCACAGAAACTGACGAACAAAGTATGCACAAAAGAAGACAAAATACGCAAATTAAATTATTTACTTATTATTTGTGTGCAAAACACAAATAAATAGATAGATGAATAAATACATGGATTGTTAGATAGATAGATATTCAGACAGATAGATAAATCAATCAATTAATCAATCTGAGAACTTGAGTTGTAGAATCCTTGAAAGTCAGCTTATAGGTTTTGGAATCAGTTCAGAGTTGTGGTGAGTGATGTTATCCACTCTGGCTCAGGAACCTGATGATTGAAAGGTAATAACTCTTCCTCAACCTGTTTGCAAGGGACCCAAGGCTCACTATTCACTATTCACTTCTCATTACCTACTCCTCACAGCTTCTGTCTCTGCTGCGCGAAGCTAGAATGTCGGATTCACCACGTGATGGCCTTTCAGCTGAAGTACTGGATACAATGCAGGCCACTGTACCTTCCTCAGCAGAGCATTCATTACATTTGCTTCTCTGCGGCATAAATCACATTGCACTGATGTACTGACCTCACATAAGAGGCCACCCGTCCTGCTCTCAGACATTACGAATAATGACAGATTTAAAGGTATACACACAAAATGCTGTAGGAACTCAGCAGGTCAGGCAGCATCTATGGAAAGCAATAGAGTCAACTTTTCAGGCTGAGACCCTCCATAAGGACAAAAACAGCCCTTATCTCAACATTTCTGGACTTCCAGCATCTGTAGATTATCTTCTGCTGAAGATTTAAAGTAATGTTTCCAGGCTTTTTTTTTTGCCCAACACCCACCTAAAGCACTTTCATACTTGCCATACCCCATCTTAGGCACAATATACTTTCCAGCACCCCCATAGTGAAAAAATATGTCTACCATATGCTAACATGCGAAAAATGAATCTGCTTTAAATTTTAATTTTTCTTTAAACAGAGCTTGCACAGTACTGGTGCGCTGTACGGCAACTTCAATATCAACGTGACCCTTGAGCTTGATGGTTTTTCGCTAGAGTTGAAATATTTGGCTCAAGTTGTGACAGCAAAAGCCTTAAATCCCCATGCATAACAATGTTCAATATTTAGAATGTTTGTTTTGTCATACAGGTGTGCCACATCATCCACGTAGAAGATCATTCTTGTTTCCCACGCTCTTGTCGACTTTGAACAAAAATTGAGCCACAATGTTAAAAATGTCAAAGAATGTTCTGAACAGCAGCCTTTTGACAGAGAACGTACTTCAGTGTGAAGAAGCAAGTGTTCAAACTCTTCATCCTTATCCTGGCATAACTGGTGAAATATTCTGCTATTTAGTGGATGAGCTTTAATTTTGTTGATAGCAGATATTACAAGAGTCATGCTTGAAAAAAGTCACTGGCTGAGGTTTTTGGCTGCGAGATATTGACGATGAATTGCTCAATAGATTGCAAGCAGACTTAGAATTTCTTTTTTCATAAATGCTACGAAACCTGCATTGCGACCTGTCATATATGGTGCTCCATCTGTTGCAAAAGAAAACATGTTCCTAATCACGATACTTTTATCCTCAATATACATTTTGAGCTGATCATAGATTGATTCTCCATTGATACTTCTTTTAAACTTTTTATAAAAGAGAATCTCTTCATAAACTTCTCCATTTTTGATGAACCATACATAAGCCATCAGCAATGCCTTGATGTCTTGCACATTTGCCTCATCCAGTTGTATCCCAAATTCTGTTTTTTGTAGCTCTGTGCATAGTTAATACTCAATGTCTCATTTTGTCAATACAACGAGCTACAGAGTTATTACTCAGAGCAATTGAATTTAAAATACTGGAATCCATTCTGAGAACAGTGTTGAGCACTTCTAATACAGCAAGCAATTTAATCTCATACCAATCGTGTGAAATTTTCTTCACTCTCCTTTTTGGAAATATTGTAAGAAGCAACGAGACCATTATCAAGGTTATTTCTAGATTTCTTGACAAATGACTCGAATGTGCAAAGATTTTCAAATACTTCTTTCATCTTTTGGAACTGAGTAATACCATGTGTAGTCTTTTCAGGGTGCCTTTTACAGAAGTGTTCCTGCAACCTTGATGGTTTCATGGCTTCATTAGACAGTTCATTAGATAGATTTTTAGAAGGCATTTGATAAGGTGCCACAGATGAGGTTGCTTAACAAGATAAAATCCGATGGCATTACAGGAAAGATACTGGCATGGTTAGCGGAATGGCTGACAGGCAAGAAGTTGATCATTTCCTGATCGTTCAGGGCATCAAAGGATATGGCGAGAAGGCAGGTGTATGGGATTGAGTGGGATCTGGGGTCAGCCATGATGGAATGGCAGAACAGACTTGATGGGATGAATGGCCTAATTCTGCTCCTATCTCTTATGGTCTTACACAAGGGCAATTGCTGACCTGACAGGAATGGAATAAAACCACACTCCAGGTATGTAACATTGTATTGACGCACTTCCTGGAGTTTCTGTTTCTTAGCAGGATTAGAATTTGAGGCTTCACTGACTTCAGACTCAGAGATTGCGTTGTACATATTTATCCATCATTAATGAGGCTAAATTAAAATAAAATATTAACACAAACTAGAATGTTGACAATGGCAGTGAGTTGACATGGTTGGTCTGGTCTTGTGCCTCAAGTTACGGTGCTGCTTACTGCTTAAAGCACCCTCCCCCCAAGAATCTCGACAAATTCTGTATCCCCTAACACCCCCTTAGGACACATAACAGCCCATGAGAATGCCTACGAGATGGCTTTTCAGAGCAGATTCTGATTCAGCCCACAGGGGAAAGGCTATTGTGGATTGGATGTGGTTTGATTAACTGAATTTGATTAGGGAGCTTACGGTAAAGGAGCCCTAAGGAGGCAGTGATCATAATATGATAGAACTTACCCTGCGATTTGAGAGGGAGAGGAAGTCAGATGTATCAGTATTACAGTGGAGTAGAGAGAATTACAGAATCTTGAGAGAGGAGCTAGCAAAGGTTGATTGGAAGGGTACATTAACAGGGATGACAGCAGAAAAGAATTGGCTGGAGTTTACGGGAACAAGTCGAAAAGCACAGGATAGATACACCCCAAAGATGAAGGAGCATTCTAAAGGGAGGATGAGGTAACCGTGGCTGACAAGGGAAGTCAAAGACAGCATAAAAGCAAAAGACAGGGCATACAATATAACAAAAATTAACGGGAAGCAAGAGCTTTGAAAAGCTTTCAAAGACCAACAGAAGGCAACTAAAATAAAGCAATAAAGAATATGGAATACAAAAGCAAGCTAGCCAATAATATCAAAGAGGATACTAAAAGATATTCAAATAAATAAAGAGAGGCAGGTGTAGATATCAGACCACTGGAAAATGACGCTGGAGATGTAGTAATGGGAGGACAAGGAAATGAAAGACAAACTTAATAAGTATTTTACATCATTCCATCACTGTGGAAGACACAACAGTATGCCAGATGTTCGAGAGTGTCAGGGGCAGAAGTGAGTGCAGTTGCTATTACTAAGGAGAAAGTGCTTGGGAAGCTGAAAGGTCTGAAGTCACCTGGACCAGATGGACTACACCCCAGGGTTCTGAAAGAGGTAGCTGAAATGACTACGGAGATGTTAGTAATGATCTTTCAAGAATCACTAAGTTCTGGCATGGTTCCAGAGGACTGGAAAATTGCAAATGTCACTCCACTCTTCAAGAAGGGTGGGAGGCAAACTGAAGGAAATTATAACCCAGTTAGTCTGACCTCAGTGGTTGGAGAAATGTTATAGTCGATCATTAAAGATGAGGTTTCAAGATATTTGGAGGTACAGGATAAAACAGGCCAACGTCAGCATGATTACCCTAAGAGAAAATCTTGCCTGACTAACCTGTTGGAATTCTTTGAGGAAATAACAAGCGGAATAGACAAAGGAGAATCAGTGGATGTTTTGTAATTGGATTTTCAGAAGGTGTTTGAAGAGGTGCCGCACATGAGGCTACCTAACAAGATAAGAACCTATATTATTACAGGAAAGATAGAGGATTAGCTTATTGCAAAGAGTGGAAATAAAGGGAGCCTTTTCTGATTGGATACTGGTGACTAGTGGTGTCCACAGGGATTGGTGTTGGGAAAGCTTCTTTTTGCCTTGCTTGTCAATGATTTGGATGGTGGAATTGATGGCTTTGTGGCCAAGTTTTCGGATGATATGAAGATGGGTGGAGAGGCAGGTAATGTTGAGGATGCAAAGAGACTACAGGAGACCAGCTGGTTGGGTGTATTTAAGGCAGAGATTGATAGGTTCTTGATTAGTCAAGGCATAAAAGGCTACAGGGAGAAGGCTGGAGATTGGAATTGAGAGGTAAAATGGATCAGTCATAATGAAGTGGTGAGGTAGACACAATGGACTGAATGGCCTAATTCTGTTCCTAAATATTATGGTTGAATGGTCAATAAGATTGAATAAGTGCAGAGATTTAATAGGATGCTGCTGGGTCTTGAGGGCCTTAGCTACAGGGAAAGGTTGAACAGATTAGGACTTTATTCACTGGAACATAGAAGATTGAGGGGAGATTTGATAGAGGTATATAAAATTATGAAGGGTATGTTGCTATTCAACAGTTAAGTTGAGTCTGACTCTTTGTGACCTCATGGACTGTAGGGTCCATGGGATTTTTATGTCAAGATGCGGAAGTAGATTGCCAGGCCTTTCTTCTGCGCAGATACTGCTGTTGCCCAGGTTGGGACCCGGCTGGGTTTGAACTCAAGACCATCTGCCTTGAAGTCCAGTGCTGATGCCACTACACCACCAGCCAGGGTATTAGAGAGGGTAAATACAAGTAGGGGTTTTTCCCTGAGGTTGGGTGAGATCAGAATTAGAGGTCATGGGTTAAGGGTGAAAGGTGAAAAGTTTAAGGGGAACATGAGGCGAAACTTCTTCACTCGAAGGCTGGTGCAAGAGCAGAAGGAGCTGCCAATGGAAGTGATGGGTCTGAGTTTGATTGCAATAGTTGCGAGAAGTTTGGATAAATAAATAGATGGAAGGAGTATGAGCTGGTGTGGTCCAGATGTGGGTTGCTGGGACTAGGTGGAATAACAGTTTGACATGGATGATTAGACGAAGAGCATATTTCTGTGCTGTAGTGCTCAGTGACTATTTAGAAACAGCCTATATTGTAAGAATGCATAGAATACCACCCTACAATGTGAAATCTAATAACTTCATTTTATCATATTCTGGTTCCTCAAGTGTGATCATATCCTCGCAAATATGTTTTTAATGGAGTTTTGCTCCAGCTAAATTTTTAACAGCAGGCCTTGAATGGAAAATCCCACAAAAAGTAATGGATACGGCCCAGTCCATCACGGGTAAAGCCTTCCCCACCATTCAGCATAGCTACACGAAGCGTTGTTGCACGAAAGCAGCATCCATCATCGGGGACCTCCACCACCCAGAACATGCTCTCTTCACGTTGCCATCAGGAAGAAGGTACAGGAGCCTCAAGACTCACACCACCAGGTTCAGGAATAATTACCCCTCAACCATCAGACTCTTGAATCAAAGGGGATAACTTCACTTGCCCCATCATTGAAATGTTCCCACAACCTATGGACCCACTTTCAAGGACTTTTCATCTCATGTTCTCAATTTTATTTATTTACTATTATTATTATTTCTTTCTTCTTGTATTTGTACCATTGTTGTCCTTTGCAACACCTCATATACCATCTAGGTAGTCTCCAGCCCCTTTGTATGAACATAGAATTCTCCAACTTCCGGTAATTCCCTCCCCCTCCCGCAGCTGCCTATCACCTCCCTCATGGTTCCACCTCGTTCTACTACCCATTGTTTTCTGGCCTATCACCTCCCTGCTTCCCCTCCCCCACCCCTTTGTCTTTCAAATTACTGGTTTTTCAACTGAACCTACCAGCCTTCTCCTTCCAAACTTCCCCCACCTTCTTTATAGGGCCTCTGCCCCTTCCCTCTTCAGTCCTGATGAAGGGTTCCGGCCCGAAACGTCGACTCATCGTTTCCATGGACGCTGCCCGACCTGCTGAGTTCCTCCAGCATGTTGTAAGTGTTGGTTGAATGCCCAAGTTGGTGCAGTCTTTCATTAATTCTGTTATTTATATGACTCTATTATGGATTTATTGAGTATTCCCAGAAGAAAATGAATCTCAGGGCTATATATGGTGACATATATGTACTTTGATAATAAACTTACTTTGAATTTGTTTCATTGATAACATTAATCAGTTTAACCTTTCAAGGGAAATTTTTTGATTGAAATGTACAGCTTTAAAACCTCTAAGGCAGGGATTCCCAACTTTTTTATGCCATGGACCCCTAGCATTAACCATTGAATCCGTGAACTCCAGGTTGGGACCTCCAGCCCTAAGGGATATTCCTGCATCATTAATCTTAGAGTCAGAACATAAATGCGACTGAGTGTCACTGCTAGGAGAGAGGGAACACGTCCTTTCCACCAATAAAATTACATTTGATAACTTCAGCATAGAACTTAGACCATACAGCAGACTTTTGCAATCTTTCCTTGCTGTGTGTGAGATGAGTGTTGTGAAGGGCTTTGTGAGCGGTGGGGACAGAAAGGTCAGATGCAAACGTTGGCAGCCACCCTGTCATCACTTCATCCAAAAACATCAGCATATCAGCTGCATATATCCAAGAGCAGTAATCAGACAGAAATCATCTCGGCTGAATAAATATAGCAAAGTCATGTCTGGTTTTAAGTAGCACTTTTATATTCATTACTGTCATGTCAATAAATAATAGGCTTCTCAGACTGCAGCTGCTTCCATGCCATGCAAAATATCATCCCAGACATCTTATGTTGGGTTATCACTCAGCCAAAGTCAAATTCAAAGTCAAAGTAAATTTTTTTTATCAAAATACATACGTGTCTCCATATACTACCTTGAGATTCATTTTCTTGCAGGCGTTTACAAGAAAATGAAGAAACAAAGCAAAGTTTATGAAAATCTATACATAAACAAGCAATCTGCAAAGGAAGACAAAATGTGCGAATTTTTAAAAAATAAGTAATACTGAGAGCACGAGTTCTAGAATCCTTGAAAGTGAGCCTGCAGGTTGTGGATTCAGTTTGGAATGGTGGTGAGTGAAACTATTCGTACTGGTCCAGGAGCCTGATGGCTGTAGGGTAATAACTGCTCCTGAACCTGGTGGTGTGGGACTTCAGGCTCCTATACCACCTGCCCAATGATGGTAGAGGGAAGAGAGCACGAGCTGGATGCTCGTGGGGGTCCTTAATGATACATGCTGTTTTCTTGTGGCAACGCTCCATGTAAATGTGCTCAGTGATGGGGATGTGCTTTGATAGACTGGGCTGCATCCAACACTTTCTGTAGACTTTTCACTTCCTGGGCATACCAGGCCGCGATGTAGCCAGGTGGAAAACTCTTCACTCTGCATCTATAGAAGTCTGTCAAAGTTTTAGGTGGACATATTGAATCTTCACAGACTTCTACAGAGGTAGATGAACTGTTATCCCTTCTTTGTGATGACAGTTATGTGCTGGTCCCAGAACAGATCTTCCACCTCACTGGATCTCCTGAGTAGATGCAGCAAATTATCCCATTGAATTTTCTCTCCAATTAAACCACCTAAATGGTTATGGGATCCTCCTTGTCAGTATTCATCAATTTGAAGCAAAGCAGCTATTAACAAAACATCCCCGGACTCTGAAGTGAAACAGCCAACATATCTTTCTGCATTATTCATCTTCTCCCTTTCAAGAGGTACACACTGAGGTCCTTTAGAGGTGAATTGCTTTAGAAGAGTGAAATTTCATCTGCAGGTTAGAGCTTGCCTGAAAGTAAGTTTCACTTTGCTCTGGGAAGTGATAACGTTATGAAAATTTAGGAAACGCCTGTTTTCTTTTCCTATTAGTTTTCAAGCTGCTTCAAGCTTAGAGTCACGGGTGCGCCAAAAAACTCCAATGGATTCTTTGGTCAAATCTCCCACCACAAAGGCTGGGAAATTCCTTGTGTAAAAAGGGGCCAGCAAAAATGACAGACAAAGGTCATTGGCTAGAGGCACAGCAGATAATTCCACACGTCTAGCAATCTGAAAGTCATATCTCCTGGTTGATGGTTAGATGATTCATGCTCTTGAGTGCCTGCGTAGTCTTAGCCACAAATTCCTCTTTCAGATTTTGTGTTCCTCTGAGTTTTCGTTAGAAAATGTGGTCAGTTAAGTGTGACTTTCTTAAGTGGCTACCGTCCAGAAGGAGTTAAAACTTATTCAAGTGCATTGAAGAGATGGACTAAAGCTCCAGGGTCGAAATCAGGTTTATTATCACTAACCAACATCATGAAATGGGTGGCAGGATGGAGATAAGTCTCTACCAAAGGAGGTGTAAGGCACTCCTTCCCTCCACTGGCCTGCAGATCACCCTTGGACAAGGTGTAGCACCTGCTTAGTCCCCCTGATCAGGTTCACGTGAAGCCTTGGGAGCAGGTGATGACTGGTCCTATGAGTAGCTGGTGCATGTCACAAGTCCTGGTTATGTGGCCACTGACACCAGGGAGACAATCTTTGAAGAGCATTGACAATGGCTGGGGTCACCCATCTTGTAAAGATTCTGCCCTCCTTCTGTATAAAAATTTGTCAAGAACAATCATGGTCATGGATAAGACCGTGGTCATCCATGTCATACAACACAGTATCCAATTATATGATAATGATGATGTCATCATGAAATTTGTTGTTTCACAGCAGCAGTACAATGAAAATATGTAAAAAATATATGACTATAGTTTCCAATAAGAAGTATAAAAATATAAACAGTGCAAAAAGAGAGGCAATGTTCAGAAATCTGCTGGTGGAGGAAGGAAGTTGTTCCTAAAACATTGAGTGTGTGTCTTCACATTCCTGTACCTCCTCTCTGATGGTGGTAATGCAAAGAGGGTACGTCCTGGATTATGAGATTCCTTCACGAGGGCTGTTGCCTTTTGAAGATGTCCTCGATGGTGGGGAGGTTAGTGCTGGTTGAGTTTACAGCGATCCTCCAGACAGTGACGTAACCAGTTGGAATGTTCTCCACGAAGAAGTTTGCTAGTCTTTGGTGACACACCAAATCTCAGTGAACACCTGATGAAATATAGCTGCTGTCTATGATACAGGTAGTTTGGACGGAATAAAAGTCAGTAAGCACTGTAGAAGTGTAATTAAATGTTAAACAAATATTTGCCGCAGCAAGAAAAAGGGGACGAGGTCCAGGGTCAGTCATGTGTTGTTATGTCTGATGTGGGAGGTTGGAGAGATTTCCAGTCTCCCTGATAACTCCATCTGCATGAAGTGCATCCAGTTGCAGCTCCTTACAGGCCATGTTACAGAACTGGAGCTGCTGGAGTTATGCCTCATACAGAAGAATGAGGAGGAAATGGATTAGAGCTGTAGGAAGATAGACCTATGAAGATGTAGGAGGCAGAAGACTGTTGGGAGAGAGAAAGGAAATAGACAGACAGAGCAGAGAACCCCTGTGGCCATTCCATAAGATGATCAGACCATAAAACATAGGACCAGAATTAGGCCATTCGGCCCATTGGGTCTGCTCCACCATTCCATCATAGCTGATTTATTATCCTTCTCAACCCCATTCTCCTGCTTTCTCTCCATAACATTTGATGCCCTTACTAATCAAGAACCTGTCAACCTCTGCTTTAAATATACCCAATAATTTGGCCGCCACAGCTGTTTGTGGCAATTAATTCCACAGATTCATCACCTTCTGGCTAACGAAATTCCTCCTCTTCCCACCCTCCCCCCACCTTCTTTATAGGGCCTCTGGCCCTTCCCTCTACAGTCCTGACGAAGGGTTCTGGCCTGAAACGTCGAACGATCTTTTCCACGGATTCTGCCCAACCTGCTGAGTTCCTCCAGCGTGTTGTGAGTGTTGCTTCCTCCTCTTCTCCTTTCCAAAGGGTCATCCTCTTCTTCTGAAGCTGTACCCTCTGGTCATCGACTCTCCCCATATAGGAAGCATCCTCTCCCTATCCACTCTGTCTAGGCTTTACAATACTCATTAGATTTCAATGAGACTTCCCCCCACCCCCAAAATTAAAAACTTCAGAGAATTCAGGGTCAGAACCATCAAACGTTTCTCGTACGTTAGCCGTTTCATTCTCAGAATCAGTCTCGTTGGACCCTCTTCAATGCCAGCACATCTTTTCTTAGATAAGGGGCACAAAACTGCTCACAATACTCCAAGTGTGTTCGATCCAATGCCTGATAAAACCTCAGCATTTTATAGACCAGTCCTCTCAAAATGAATGCTAACATTTCATTTACCTTCCTTACCATCAACCCAGCCTGCAAATTAACCTTTTGGGCCTCCCTAGTCCCTTTGCACCTCTGATTTTTGAATTTTCTCCCAATTTAGAAAATAGTCTATACCTTTATTGCTACTACTGAAGTATATGACCATACAATTCTATCACCATATCCCACCTGTTACCTCTTTGCCCATTCCCCCATCTATCTAAGTCCTTCTGCAGACTCCCTGCTTCCTCAATACTACTTGCCCCTCCAGCTATCTTTGTATCAACTGCACGGTAGTGTAGTGGTTAGCACAACGTTTTACAATACTAGAGACCCAGTTTCAATTCCTGCCTCTTTCCGAAAGGAGTTTGTATGTTCTCACTGTGATCACATGGGTTTCCTCCCACAGTCCAGAGACGTATGAGTCAGAAGGTTAATTGGTCATTGTAAATTGTCCCATGATTAGGCTAGAGCTAAATTGGTGGGTGATGTGGCTCAAAAGGTCAGAAGGGCCTTTCTGCACTGATTCTCAATAAGTAAATAAATAAACAAACAAATAAATAAATAGAACTTTGCCACAAAGCCATCAATTCTGTCATCTAAGTCATTGACATATAACATAAAAAGTAGCGGTCCCAGCACTGACCCCTGCAGAACACCACAAGTACCTGCAGCCAACCGGAAAAGACCTTCTTTATTCCCACACTTTGCCTCCTGCCTGTCAGCCACTCTTCTAGCTATGCTAGTATCTTCCCTGTAATTTCCCTCAATAATAGGGGCCACACTGTGCTTTAGTGCTCCATCTTCTGAATGGAAGAAGGCACAATGTCCCAGAAAGAGTACAGAACCTTAGATTTAGAAGGAGCTTAAAGAAATTGTCAAGACTAAACCAAACTGGAGAATATAATGAGATTGAAAACAGATAAATCTCCCAGTATTTAAGAAAGGAAGGAGGGTGCAATTAGTGAAGTGCATAGCAGTTAATCTGACATTAGTAGGAAACCTGCTATCTATTATTAAGAAAGTGGTAAATACACACATGATAATAAGCTTTGGACAATTCAGCATAGATTTGTCTTCATTATGAGGTCATGCGTAGATTTTTGAGGTTCTGACCTGAAAGGTAGTTATAGGCAAACAAGTTGACATTCATTTGGACTTCCTGAAGGCTATTAATAAGATGCCCTACAAAAGGTTATTGAGCAAAGGGGAATGGAACACCTCCTTTTGTGAAAAGTAGAGGCTACCTCAATAAATATATTTGAGACGAAGTTGGATAGATTTTTGCATAGTAGGGGAATTAAGGGTTATGGGGGAAAGGCAGGTAGGTGGAGATGAGTCTATGGCCAGATCAGCCATGATCCTATTGAATGACGGAGCAGGTTCAACGGGCCAGATGGCCGACTCCTGCTCCTATTTCTTACGTCCTTATGTGAGCAATATGTTGGCATCGGGTGACAGGACGGAGATAAGTCTCTACCAAAGGAAGTGTCAGGTGTTCCTTCCCTCCATTAGCCTGCAGGACACCCTTGGGCAAGGTGTAGCATCTGCTTAGCGCCACCACCCACCCCACCAATCAGGGTCACGTGAAGCCATGGGAGTAGGTGATGGACGGTCGCACGAGCAGCTGTTGCATATCACAAGACTTGGTTAAGGCGACAACTTGTATCAGGCAGACAATCTCTGAAGAGTACTGACAGTGGCTGGGGTCACCCATTTTGTAAAGACACTGCCCAGAAGAAGGAAATGGCAAACCACTTCTATAGCAAATATTTGCGAAGAGCAATTATAGTCGTGAAACCACGATCACCTACGTCATAATGAGAATGATTCTGTTGTAGAAATACTAACGAAGAACAACAGAGCAACTTTGAGAATAGTTTTAAGAGTTTATTAACATGATGTCATGGAGAGTCTGCAGCAGTCTCCACCACCACCAGAACTATGATTTTTAGGTTATACAGAGCTCATATTTAAACAGCAAAGCAAACAACTTCATATGACTTTGTTTAGCATCCCACAGTCAGTACATGATCAATCGTTTAAAAGACGTTAATTATCTCTGAGTTCGAGGGTAATGGTCCTCTTCGTTCCCTGTTATCAGGACTCATGATTTACCACCAGACACGTCCTCCCTCCTGGTTCCAGGGACTTAATATCCTGTTTATTTGAATTTCTGGCACTGTGCTTATCAGTCAAGGTTATTCACGACTTGCATCGGCAGTCTCACGTCCAGCTGCTCCTGAGTGATCAGGCATCCTGTCATACACTAGATTTAGCCACTTCTACCACAGAGGGCACCACTTTCAAGGAATTATGAATCTCTATTCCCGTATGTTCTACTGCTCAGTGCCCTAGCACACACCTTGTAAAACCTACCCCAGTCGGTCCAGCCAAAGTGCAACACCTCACACTTGTCTGCATTAAATCCTATCTGCCAATTTTCAGCCCAATATTCCAGCTGGTCCAGATCCCACCCCAAGCTTTAATAGTCTTCCTTGCCATCCACTACACACCCAATCTTGGTGTCATCCACAAATTTGCTGATCCAGTTTACCATATTATTACCCAGATCGTTGATAGAGATGACAAATAACAATGCACCCAGGGTCGATCCCTGGGACACACCATTAGTCACAGGACTCCAGTCAGAGATTCTTTAATTATTTAAAGAAGTACAATAATTAACTGCAGGTAAGTCAAAAGCTTTTCCTTTAACTATTTTGTGCGTCAATGATTGTGAGTGACATGCCTTTACATACACAGGGACTAATGTAGCTATTTCTGATGTAGAATAAGCGATGACCTCATTGAAACCTATTGAATGGTGAAAGGCCTTGATAGAGTGAATGTGGAGAGGATGTTTCCTATAATGAGACAGTTTAAGACCAGAGGACACAGCCTCAGAATAGAGGGGTGTTCTTTTAGAACGGAGTTGGGGAGGAATTTCTTTAGCCAAAGTGGTAAATCTGTGGAATTCTTCGCCACAGGCAGCAGTGGCGGCCAAGTATTTATGTATAATTTAAGACAGAGGTGGTTAGATTCTTGATTGGTCAGGGCATGAAGGGATACAGGGAGAAGACAGGAGATTAGGGCTGAGAGGGAAATTGAATCAGCCATAATGAAATGGCGGGAGCAGACTTGATGGGCCGAATGGCCTAATTCTGCTCATATGTCTTATGGTCTAATCAATGAGAAACTACACGCAAACAAAGACTGACAGGCGAACAATGTAAAACAAGAATGCAAACTGTGCAAATACCAACAAACAAACAAACAACTGAATAAATAGAAAAATAAATAAATAAATTCTGAGAACATGAGTGGTGGAATCCTTGAAAGTGAGTCAATAGATTGTGCTCAGTGATCAGCTCAGTATTGTGGTGAGTGAACTTGTTCACTTTGGTTCAGGCGCCTGATGTTTGAAGCGTACTAACTGTCTCTGAACCTGGTGGTGTGGGTCCTGAGGCTTTTGTACCTCCTTCCTAATGGCAACAGCGAGACAAGAGCACGGCCTGGATGGCGGGTTCCCTGACGAAGGATGCTGCTTTCTCGTGGCCGATCTTCTCTTAAATGTAGAAGGAAACCAGTTGGAAAATATTGAAATTATTTTACAGATATTAATTGCAAGGAGGAGAAGATGGCGGCGCGACGCAGCGCACACGGCTGTTCTGAATGATATCGTATGTGTTAACCAGGCGGCTGTGCACAATCCTGATTTGATGGAGACAGCCGTGAGAAGCACGGAGGAACACCTGGAGAAGCTTCTGAAATGCCCGCTTCACTGCCGCTGCTACTGTGTGATGGAGAATCTCCGGAGGGGAAGGCCCCAAATCCTCGGCTTCGCCTATTGCCTATTGCCAGGGCCGGGGTCGAAGCGCTTGGCAGAGACGATGCTCGGTGCTCAGTGTCGGAGAGCTGGTCGGAGGCTCAGAGTTTTCGGACGGACTCGGAGTCGGACTGTGGTCGGATGCTTCCAGGATGCTGCACCAGCAAGTTGGCGGCGCTGGAGGTTCACCGTCTGCGTGAGATGATGGGACTTCCGAGAGACTTTGAGACTTTTTACCGTGCCCATGGTCTGTTCTTTATCAAATTACAGCATTGCTTTGCACTGTTGTAACTATATGTTATAATTATGTGGTTTTTGTCAGTTTTTCAGTCGGTTTGTCTTGTGTTTTCATGATATCATTCTGGAGAAACATTGTATCCTTTCTTAATGCATGCATTATTAAATGACAATAAAAGAGGACTACATGTCCTCATAATCTAATCTAATCTAATTTGATAGTACTAAACCTCTTCTGGCTGCCAAAGACAGTATTTTCATACGCCAACACTTTAAAATACCCTACATCAATAAAACAATGCAAATAAAATCTTCCCTGAGTGTAATGTCTGATGTCAGCAGTAAATCACGGTTATTCATTTGCTTATTGATTTTCCCATGTACTACTTCCACCAGAGTAGCTACCAGGAAATCTGTAGAGCAAAGTAATGCATATATAATTCTACTCTGCCAATTTCCTTACTGACCCAATTAAGAACACTTTGTGAGACCAGAAGCATTCCTGAAAGAGTAGCCAGAGCTCCCTGCAAAGTTACCAGTTCACATTCCAAGCATTTTTAAACAGAGCCTGTTCTTTCTTCCAAATGCATCCATCACCTCTTCATGTCCCAGATAATTACAGTAGCCTTATCATTTAAAATACAACACTAATTTAACTATAAATTGCTGGAAAACTAGCACATAATTGAATTTTGATATACAAGAAAAATATCAGATTGTCTCTCCTGTCTACACATATATTGCCTTTCTTAAGATAACCTATTTCACAGTATATTGAGAGCAATATATTAGTCATAGAATCATGTCATAGCCAGGCGTGGTAATGGGGACAAGCTCCCACTACCGATGAAAAGCTCCCAATGATGTGCACCTCAAACAGCCTCTGACAACCAAATCCAGCTCCTAGCCTTTAGAAACATAGAAACATAGAAACATAGAAACTAGGTGCAGAAAATAGGTGCAGGAGTAGGCCATTCGGCCCTTCGAGCCTGCACCGCCACTTATTATGATCATGGCTGATCATCCAACTCAGAACCCCGCCCCAGCCTTCCCTCCATACCCCCTGACCCCTGTAGCCACAAGGGCCATATCTAACTCCCTCTTAAATATAGCCAATGAACTGGCCTCAACAGTTTCCTGTGGCAGAGAGTTCCACATATTCACCACTCTCTGTGTGAAGAAGTTTTTCCTAATCTCGGTCCTAAATGGCTTCCCCTCTATCCTCAAACTGTGACCCCTCGTTCTGGACTTCCCCAACATCGAGAACAATCTTCCGGCATCTAGCCTGTCCAATCCCTTTAGGATCTTATACGTTTCAATCAGATCCCCCCTCAATCTTCTAAATTCCAACGAGTACAAGCCCAGTTCATCCAGTCTTTCTTCATATGAAAGTCCTGCCATCCCAGGAATCAATCTGGTGAACCTTCTTTGTACTCCCTCTATGGCAAAGATGTCTTTCCTCAGATTAGAGGACCAAAACTGCACACAATACTCCAGGTGTGGTCTCACCAAGGCCTTGTACAACTGCAGTAGTACCTCCCTGCTCCTGTACTCAAATCCTCTCGCTATAACTGCCAGCATACCATTCGCCTTTTTCACCGCCTGCTGTACCTGCATGCCCACTTTCAATGACTGGTGTATAATGACACCCAGGTCTCGTTGCACCTCCCCTTTTCCTAATCGGCCACCATTCAGATAATAATCTGTTTTCCTATTTTGGCCACCAAAGTGGATAATTTCACATTTATCCACATTAAATTGCAACTGCCATGAGTTTGCCCACTCACCCAACCTATCCAAGTCACTCTGCATCCTCTTAGCATCCTCCTCACTGCTAACACTGCCACCCAGCTTCGTGTCATCCGCAAACTTGGAGATGCTGCATTTAATTCCCTCATCCAAGTCATTAATATATATTGTAAACAACTGGGGTCCCAGCACTGAGCCTTGCGGTACCCCACTAGTCACCGCCTGCCATTCTGAAAAGGTCCCGTTTATTCCCACTCTTTGCTTCCTGTCTGCTAACCAATTCTCCACCCACACCAATACCTTACCCCCAATACCGTGTGCTTTAAGTTTGCACACTAATCTCCTGTGTGGGACCTTGTCAAAAGCCTTTTGAAAATCCAAATATACCACATCCACTGGTTCTCCCCTATCCACTCTACTAGTTACATCCTCAAAAAATTCTATGAGATTCGTCAGACATGATTTTCCTTTCACAAATCCATGCTGACTTTGTCCGATCATTTCACCGCTTTCCAAATGTGCTGTTATCACATCCTTGATAACTGACTCCAGCAGTTTCCCCACCACCGACGTTAGGCTAACCGGTCTATAATTCCCCGGTTTCTCTCTCCCTCCTTTTTTAAAAAGTGGGGTTACATTAGCCACCCTCCAATCCTCAGGACCTAGTCCAGAATCTAAAGAGTTTTGAAAAATCATCACTAATGCATCCACTATTTCTTGGGCTACTTCCTTAAGCACTCTAGGATGCAGACCATCTGGCCCGGGGGATTTATCTGCCTTCAATCCCTTCAATTTACCTAACACCACTTCCCTACTAACATGTATTTCACTCAGTTCCTCCATCTCACTGGACCCTCTGTCCCTTACTATTTCTGGAAGATTATTTATGTCCTCCTTAGTGAAGACAGAACCAAAATAATTATTCAATTGGTCTGCCATGTCCTTGCTCCCCATAATCAATTCACCTGTTTCTGTCTGCAAGGGACCTACATTTGTCTTTACCAGTCTTTTCCTTTTTACATATCTATAAAAGCTTTTACAGTCCGTTTTTATGTTCCCTGCCAGTTTTCTCTCATAATCTTTTTTCCCCTTCCTAATTAAGCCCTTTGTCCTCCTCTGCTGAACTCTGAATTTCTCCCAGTCCTCAGGGACTTTATGTGTGGCTTAGCTACTAAACCCAGCAGAACTGTTTCTACTGACACGTCAAGCAGATGAGGCTTGTCAGCCACTGTCAGCAGTTCATCTAGGAGAAAGAAAACTCTGATCTCAAACCTCCACTATCTCACGGCTATTCCCCTCATGGGGAAGGCTTTGGAAGTAAACCGTAAGGAAAAGTCCAGAGATGGAGCCTCTGAAGCATCCTACTCTGAGTTCAATGCTGACAGGTATCTCCTGTGACACGGCTGATGCCAAACTGTATCAGTCTCTGCCATTCATCAGATGAATGGAGAGGGTTCGGCTTGGGATTGATCAGATGAATGGAGACAGTTTGGCTTGCTACATGGACAACAGCTTGCTCTCCATATTGTACTGCTCAGGCTTGCAAACTTTGCTAAGATGCAACATGCATTGTCGACCTTGACTGATAGAAGTCTCACACAGAATCATAGAGAACTACAGCACGGAAGCATGTCCTTTGGCCCATCCAGTTCATGCTAAATCTAGCAGAGTGCAATGAATGTTAATAAGTACCTTGTTTGGAAACAGACACAAAATACTGGAGGAGCTCAGCAAGTCAGGCAGCAACAATGAAGAGGAATGAAGTGTCTTGGCCCAAAACGTGAGTTGTTCATACCTTTCCACAGATGCTGCCTGGCCTAATGAGTTCCTCTAGTATTCTGTGTGTATTACTCTGGGTTTCCAGCATTTGTAAAATCTCTTGTGTAAATATTTTGTATTGTTTTGATTAAGCATGAAGCATTAACATATTTGTGTGGAAATCAGGATTGTGGTCTGATTTGTACTAATCTGAACTGTTACCTTTGGTGTGTTTTCCATAAAAAGAAAGAAAAAGAAACTTGACAACTATTATCATTTTTATTCTGATCTACTTTATCTGAAACTCCTGAAGTCACAGAGTCATAGAATGCAGGACCCTCCCCGCAGAAATGGACAAATTTTAGCCTCAATTCCTATTCTGTAATCATATACAGTGATTAAGTTAAAGTTCAGAAATAGAATCAGGTTTAATATCCCTGGCATACGTGGTGAAATTTGTTGATTTTGCACAAGCAGTATAATACAATACACAATAGTAGAGAAAAAGAACTGTGAATGACATTAAGTATAAGTTTAAGATGGCACTGTGAAGATGTGACAGCTTACTGGTAGTTCATAAGGCAAGAGATTCAACAAAAAGCATTACTTAAAACATCTTTTCTGAAGCAAATTGTGGTGAACTATTGCAGCAGACAATGAGGAGGCAGGTGGAGGTGAGGCTGATTCAGGGGATGAGACATTGCAAGGCTCTATGTGTTTGAGTCATTGTTGTAGATGGAGTTGGTGGTATCGCTCCCAGAGATGGAGTGATGGATTTGGAGAGGAGTTGAAGTGGAGGAATTTCGATGCCTGTCCACCTAACGCGGGTACGAGGTTGGATCACTCCGAGTGCCAAGCCAATTTGGTGAGATTGAGAATGGCTTTGGGCCAAGCGGCCCACGTGTATCGTGGAACTACCTGGTGCTTGGAGAGTTTAAACACCGGCTCAGATAGACTGGAAGCCCAAGTGTCAGGAATGGAAGTGAGAGTCGGGCTGATTCCACTTGCTCTCCCACAAATGTTCATTCTTCTTCTGTGGGTTCCAAGGCTGTGAAATGACTCGGTTGCTGGGCGTTTTTGCCCTGCTGGGGTGACAATCTAGGAGTGGGGCTTTGGGCCTACTCTGGGCTGCTCCAGGATTCAGATCTGATGACTCAATTTTGGCTGGGAATGCCGTTGTTCGCTTCAATTGGTTGTTTGCATGATTTTTTTTCTTTCTCTTGTGCATAGAGTGTTGGCCTTTTATTTTTATTTTTATTCTTTTTTTAAATTGGCTTCCTTCAGGTTTCTTGCTTTGTGGCTACCTGTGAGCAAGCACATCTCAAGTTTGCATAATTTATACACTCTTTGATAATAAAATGCATCTTCAATCCGTTATTTGCATGATTTGTGTTTTTTCTCTCTTTCCCTGTGCAGTGGTTTTGGTCGTTCTTTTATTTTAATTGGGTTAGTCGGGTTATTGGGATAATAAATGTTCTTTGAATCCAAAATAGTTAAATTAAATAACCAGGGCAAAAACCGAAATAAGAAAGTAGTGAGGTAGTGTTCGTGGGTTCAATGTCCTTTCAGAAATCTGATGGCAGAGAGGAAGAAGCTGTTCCTGAATCATTAAGTGTGCTCCTTCAGGCTTCTGTACCTCTCTCCTGATGGTAGCAATGAGAACATGACCTGGGTGTTAGCGGTCCTTACTAATGGATGCCGCCTTTTTGAGGCATCGCTCCTTGAAGATGTCCTGTGGCTAGTGCTCATGGTGGAGCTGACTGAGTTTACAACTCTCTGCAGCTTATTTCATCCTATGCAGTAACCCCCACCACCCCCACCCCAAACCAGACAATGACGCAGCCAGGTCTACAATAAGGTCTGCGAATCCATCAGTCCACTGGAGGCTGGAGGCCAAAGACAGCTTGTCCTGGGGTTAGGGGACTCTGTGTGTGGGTGGGTAGGGGTGAGGAATGGGGCTTGTTTCACTGTTGTCATTCTGTTGTTTGTTGTGTTCTGTGTTGTTCTGTCAAGCACGATGGGCAATCTATGTTGTCGTGGGCATCGCTCCCTGAAGATGTCCTGGATACTACAGAGGCTAGTACCCATGATGGAGCTGACCAAGTTTACAATTTTCTTCAGCTTACTTCAATCCTGTGCAGAGCCGCCCCCCCCACCCCCCATACCAGATATTTATAGAGCCAGTCAGAATACTCTCCACGGTACATCTGTAGAAGTTTTTAAGTGTTTTAGGTGACAAACCACATCTCCTCAAACTCCTAATGAAATACAGCCACTGTCTTGCCTTCTCTCTAGATGCATCGCTATGTTGAGACCAGGTTAGATCCTCAGATATATTGACATTCAGGAACTTGAAATGTTTCCCTCTCTCCATTTCTGATCCCCGAGGATTGGTTTGTGTTCCCTCGTCTTACCCTAATTCTATTACTATTTCATTCACATCCAATAAGTAGTTCAAGCACTTATTCTTCACATGTAAGCTTGGCCATGAAGTTTGATGATTACTTTTCCAGGTAGGGTCTCACATGTGAACCTGATCCTGTCTCCGCCTACACTCGCATAGCACAAAGAGTGACAGGTTATTTTTTGTGAGATACCTGTTATGTTTTGTAACTTCAAAACATTAAATTAATTCAAAGGAAGATACAGGAGTCCAGGATATGAGTCTGACATCAAGTTTACCTTTAAGCCAGCTGTGTACGTATCACATGGTAGCGTGATGCTATATATAATTGATGTATTTGTATATAACCCATAATAAGTTATTGAAAGATCAAGAACGTTATCATACAAGATTACTCAAATATAACTGATACATTAAATACACAACCATAACCAGCCGGAGTAAGCTTTCCTTTTAAAAGATGACGATCAAGCTTTCAGACAAGGTGTACACTTATGTATAGATATTAATAACCCTTACAATGTGTGTTTCAGTGGCAGCTGGCAATGAGCATGGCAATAAAAATTTAATGTAGAACAATATATTTCGTGGTTGCTATGTTCTTTAGGAATTTGTCTCACGGGACAGTGGTTCCAACAGTAATATACACTCAGTGGCCATGTTATTAGGTACACCTGTACACCTGCTTACTAATGCAAATATCTAATCAGCCAATGACGTGACAGCAATTCAATGCATAAAAGCACGTAGACATGGTCAAGCAGTTCAGTTGTTTCTCAGACCAAACATCAGCATGGGGAAAAAAATGTGACCTAAGTGACTTTGGCCGCAGATGGGGTGGTCAGAGTTTCTCAGATCTCCTGGGATCTTCACTCACAACAGTCTCTAGAGTTTACAGATGATGGTGTGACACACAAAAAAACATCTAGTGAGCAGCGGTCCTCCGGGCAAAAATGCCTTGTTAATGAGAGAGGTCAGGGGAGAATGGCCAGATTGGCTCAAGTTGACAGGAAGGCGACAATAACTCCAATAACTAAGCGGAACAACAGTGTGTGCAGAAGACCGTCCCTGAATGCACAACGCATTGAAACGTGAGGTGGAGGGAGTACAGCAGCAGAAGACCACATTGGCTTCCTCTCCTTACCTAATTAGTGGCCACTGAGTGTATATTTCATTGCTAAGGTCATTGGGAGTTTGTCTTGATCACCCATGGGACGGTGATTCCAAGAGTAAGATAGTGTCCCAATGAAGGGTCTCGGTCCAAAATGTCGGCTGTTTATTCCTCTCCATAGATGCGGTTTGACCTGCTGAGCTCCTCCAGCATCTTGTGTCCATTGCCCTGAATTTTCAGCATCTGTAGAATCTCTTCAGTGTCAATATTTAGCAGAAATTTGGGTAGGTACATGGACGGCAGAGTTATGGGGGGGCTATGGTCCGGGTACAGATGGATGGGAAAAGGCAGATTGATATTTTGGCACAGTCTAGAGGAGCTGAAGGGGCAGTTTCTGTGCTAGTGGTCTATGTCTCTACGTCTTGTGCTAAAATAGGGGTCTGTAGTGTTATAGATGGAAATATACTATTTGTACTAATGATAGCGCATCAGTCACAAGTGTGCTATATTTTGCACAGTAAACACACATTACATGTCTTGGAAATGCATGCCTGTAGTCTAAAAATAAACTATGATGTAAACCATCGATTTGAAAGCGTAATTAAGAAACAGGGTAATATGGTAGCAGCAGTCTAGTGAGCAAAATTCCACTCCACATACATTTCATTCTTGTTGAAATCGACTCTAAAAACCTGTGAGAAAAATAACAGTAACTTCTGGTGACTGCATATTCTGATGGGAATTGTGAAGGGAGGTTGGGATGAATGTACCGTTCGAATGCAAAATGAACCGTAAAGCTGACAGTGTTGTGGGGGCATAAAGAAAATCTAAATACAAATATAAATTGATGTTCAACGGATTTTTAAAACGCATGAACTTTGAAATAGAGGTCAGCTGCGTGACCGTGGGCATCACAGTAGCGGTAGCTGTAATATTTTACAGTGTCACGAACCGAGGTTGAATTCCCACCGCTCTCTATAAGGAGTTTGTATGTTCTCCCCAGGAGTGTATGGGTTTCCACTGGGTGCTCCAGTTTTCTCTCACACTCCAGGGCTACGGTGCGTAACGTGTGGGCTTGTTATAATGGTGCCGGAAGCAGGGGGACACTTGTGGGCTGCCCCTGGTACTTTCTCAGACTGTGTTGCTCGTTGATGTAAAACAACACATTTCACTGTATGTTTCGACGTTCTGATGTACATGTGACATTTTTAATAAACCTAATCTTTTTAACTGTCTGGATTGGAGGGAAAGGATCGGTCATTTTCAAAGCTTTCAGAAAATTCAGTGCATGTGTTGAAATGAAATCGAATTATCATTTTCAAACCAATGATGCAGCAATCAGAGTAGCCCTTTGATTTTCTCACAGTGAAGGGCCTCTGTTCTTCACGGGTATCGTGTCCTAACTGTCTACGTGATACGTGAGCCAGGGAAGTACGACAAGGAGAGCAAGCTTTCCTATGTAGCAGGCTTCACCTCTCCCTGCAGCTGATGAATCTGAGAGAAAGGCAGAGATTGATCCATTTTGGCACCAGCAGCATCTCAGGATTTACCCGCCTACATTGAACTCAACATAGGACAGCCTTAGGTACTCTAGCTTAAATAAGTTAAATCATTGACTTCTCTAACTTCCGTTAATGCCCCACCTCCCCCTCATACCCCATCCGTTATTTATTTATATACACACATTCTTTTTTTCTCTCTCTCCTTTTTCTCCCTCTGTCCCTCTCACTATACCCCTTGCCCATCCTCTGGGTTTTTCCCCCCCTCCCCCTTGTCTTTCTCCCCGGACCTCCTGTCCCATGATCCTCTCATATCCCTTTTGCCAATCACCTGTCCAGCTCTTGGCTCCATCCCTCCCCCTCCTGTCTTCTCCTATCATTTTGGATCTCCCCCTCCCACTTTCAAATCTCTTACTAGCTCTTTTCTCAGTTAGTCCTGACAAAGGGTCTTGGTCCGAAACGTCGACTGTACCTCTTCCTAGAGATGCTGCCTGGCCTGCTGCGTTCACCAGCAACTTTTATGTGTGTAGCTTTAACGCAAGCTGGATATCTGCATGAAATGACTAGGTGTAATTGGTCCCAAGGAAATTAAATCCATACTACTACCCCAGACAGAGGAGGGTTGAGAAACAAATCTTCAAACTTATCACAAATCACCAGAGCATTGATGGATAGAGAACCAGAGTTAACACGTCAGTCAATGGGGCAGCACGGTGACGCCGCGGTTAGTGCGGTCACTTTACAGAGCCAGCAATCATCATTCAGGTTTCAGTTCCCACCATTGTCTGTAACAATTTTGTACGTTCTGCCTGTGACTGAGTGGGTCTCCACCAGGTGCTCCAATTTCAAGTTCCAGTTTATTGTCATTCAACCGTAAACATGTACGGTATACAGCTAAACCTCTGGGACCAATGTACAAAACACAGTACATATATCACATATAAAATAATATTAGCACAATAATATTAATGGATATTTTTTTTTAATTCTGTAGATGTGCAAGTTGACATAAAGCGCATATACAAAATATAGTTAAATGTACAATAGTTTTATGCTAATGGCATAAATAATATGCACTGTGTTTCCTCCCAAATTCCATAAACATATGGTTCGGGAGAGTTAGTACGTTGTGGACATGCTATGATGGCACTGGCAATGTGGCAACACTTGCGGCTGCCCCCAGCACAACCCTCACTGATTTCTTCACTCAGCCCATCACTGAAACGTTCCCACAACCTGTGACTCACTTACAAGGATTCTTCATCTCATGTTCTCAATATTTATTGCTTACTTATTTATTATTATTATTATTATTTTGTTCTTTTTGTATTCACACAGTACTTTTGTTTTCTGCACTGTGGTTGAATGCCCAAGTTGGGCGGTCTTTCATTGATTCTGTTATGGTTATTATTCTATAGATTTGTTGAGAATGCCCGCATGAAAATGAATCTCAGGGTTGTTTATGTTAACATATATATACATTGATAATAAATTTACATTAAAATTTGATTCGATGCAAACAACATATTTCATTTTATATTTTCTTGTTTCAAAGTACATGTGACAAATAAAGCGGATCTAATAAAACTAATCAATGTTCCTTCAGCAGGACTGAAATACTGTATCCCATAAACTGAATTGAATATGCTATAAACATTTACTTTTATACTGTTGGGAGCTTCAAGATGAAGCCAAGATGGATCACTCCACATTTCTGGTTAAAAATGACTGCAAATGCTTCAGTGTTATTTTTAGCATTTGTGTGCTAGGCCCTGTAGTCACTGAGACTGGGATGTGTTTTAATCTTCTTTCTCCTGTTTTAGCAGTTTAATAGTCCACCATCATTTACCATCATCATCATTATGTGCTGTGTCACATGACGTGGGTGATCATGGCCTTCCACCTGTCCTTAATCTGAGAAGTTCTAATAAGCTCTTCAAAACTTTTGCCTGTCCATCCCTTGATGTAACTCATGAATGTCATACACTATCGACCGTAACTTTCTCTTCCATCGGTTTTTCCCGTCGCTGCAAGCTGTTCGAGCTTCTCTTTCGTCAGTACCTGTCCCAGAAATTCGAGCTGCTGGTTCCTGATTAATATCAGCTCTCTTCTTATTCTGGCTTTTCATAACACCTCCTTATTTGTTACTGTCCTTCCACAATCTTTTCATCATTCTTCCCAAAAACCACATTTTTGCAGCTTTGAGTCTTCCCTCATTTTCTTTTGATATTGTCCAACATTCGCTTCCATGCATTAGTGTGGAATGAGCGTAACACCGCAACACTCTGCAGCCATCATTTGCCACTAAACATAAAAGGAATGTAGAGCTTTCTGAATGGTTGGTTATGTGATTCCTTTATTTGTGTATGGTGTGCACAATAGTAGCAATTGAATCAAGTATGAAGTTCTCCAAAGGGGTTATTCCCTGGAGAATGGCTGTGCATGACTTTGTTTAAAATGGATAGCCACCACACAGTCCTTGACAGATCGGTGTCGGTCCATTGGCATGGAATGAAAGACAACTGGTAGCCCTTCGCTGCTGCAGCCTTCCTCTACCTTCACCGCCATATTGTGGAGCTTCATCATCTTCCACCAGTTCCACTGTTGAGGTCTTGGTTACATCACTCTTCTTCTGGAACCTGCCCTTTGACCTTACTGCCATGGGTGACTCTACCAGCAGCTAAGCATCAGATGACATTGTTCTTTGGATTGCATGAGCTCACAATCACTGTTCCCTGTAAGTTGTGTGGGTGCGTGGCCACGCAGTAACTGAAATGTTCCTGTCCACATAGCCTTTGTTGATGTGCAGCTAGAAGTTTCTTTTATATATGCTGCCTGGGCAGGGCGAAAAGCATTATCAAGGATACATCTCACCCTAACCATGGACTTTTTACTCTCCTCCTATCCGGTAGGCACTACAGGAGCCTCCGCTCCCGCACCAGCGGGCACAGGAAGAGCTTCTTCCCTGAGGCTGTGACCCTGCTGAACCTCACATCACAGCACTAAGCAGTATTGTACCCACATTGTACTGTCTCAGTACTTCTATATTTGTGTGCTGTAGCACTTACTTTTTATTTGCAGTTATTTTGTAAATAACACTATTCTTTGCATTTCTGGTCAGATGCTAACTGCATTTCATTGGCTTTGTATCTGTACTCAGCACAATGACAATAAAGTTGATTCTAATCTAATAATGTTAACATAATTTTGAATTAATGCTAATGTAATTGTGAAATACCCTGTAATTAATTATGTGTTAATGAATATAATCTATAAATTTTCTAAATAATGAATGTACCGCAACCTTACTTTGAAACATTTTAGAGCTTCAATATATCTACATTCTCGGTGTTTCATCAGTATTATAAATTGTAACAATAAACACAGAATGGAAGTCGGGAGTTCATTGTTAATGAACTACCAGCCCACTGATCACTGATGCCATCTAGTCAAAACATTCTATTTTTGCCATTATGCCTGTCAGTTGTTTTGACTGCTGGACACCATTTACTTGTGTTGTGGGTTGTGGGTTTATATTTGTATGATGCTCATATTACAAAAACAGAACATCTAATGTGCCACACAGTTTTCAGACGATGTAAAAATTTCCTGCTCAGAGCAATGGTTGGATCGCCCTATTGTAGAAATTAGAGGTGACAATCCTTGGTGTGCGTACAGTGTATCGGAGAATTAGGTGGTGTAGTGGTTAGCCTAACACTTTACAATTCCATCAACCCAGGTTCAATTCCTTCCACTGTTTTTAAGGAGTTTGTACATTCTCCCTGTGACGGCATGGGTTTCTTCCAGCTGGTCCATTTTCATCCCACAGTCTAAAGACCTACCAGTTGGTAGGTTGATTGGTCATTGTAAATTGTCTCATGATTAGGCTAGGGAACTATAGATCTGTGAGCCTTCCATTGGTGGTAGGGAAATTATTGGAGAAGATTCTTAGGGACAGGAAGTACTCACATTTGGAAAACCATAAACTTTAGAGCTGGTCAGCATGTCTTTGCGCAGGGGAGAACATGACTTACAAATGGAGTTGTAAGTTTGAGGTTTTTGAGGAGGTGATAAAGTTGATTGGTGAGGGTAGGGCAGTGGATGTTGTACACATGGACCTCAGTTAAGCTTTCAACAAGTTCACTAATGATAGCTTACTTACTCACTTACTTACTGCCTATTACACCATGGGCATTTAGGGCAACAATGAAGGTCCTCCATCTCTGGTGGTGTTCAGGGCTTCCTTCATCACGTCAGTAGCTTCCTCTTGGTTTTCACTACTGTCAGCCATGCAAGTCCTGGGTGGAGACTCAGGAATACCATCACACTCAGATGTAGAAAGGATTTTTCATTGCTGTTTCCGTAACAATTTTGTTTTACCAGTCAGGGTTGTTAGCCCTGAGCTGAACCCCAAAACCTGGAGGACTGGTGGACCACTCTCAGTCTGACCCCAACCCTTTGACTGTTTGGCATGGGTGACCCTACCAAGAGCCAAAGAATAAAGCCCTGACTCCAGCCAACACTGCTCTCCAGGTCATTGAGGCACACTGGCTTCCAGACCTTGACAAGATTGTGGTCCTTTTGGAGGAATGGTAGCTAATCCAGAAGATTAAGGCACATGGGGTCCATGGGGCTTGATGGATTTGATGCAAAATTGGGTTGACCATAGGCAGAGGGTAGTGATGAAGGGGTGTTATTCTGACTGGAGGTCTGTGACCAGTGGTGTTCCACAAGGATCAGTGTTAGGATCCATCAGTTAAATGAAAATGTGAGGCAACTTCTTATAAGTTTGCAAATATTACAAAAATTGTGAATAGTGGCAAAGGATTTAGGAAGGTGTAGTCAAGCTAGATACGTGGTCAGAGAAATGGCATGTAGAGTTTAATTTGTATAAATATGAGGCGTTGCAGTTTCAGAGGTCAAATGCAAAAGGAAGCCAGATACGAAATATCATAACCCTTGGGGATATTCTTGGCGGAGGGATCTAGGGGACCCTGAGGAGAATTGATGTACAGATAAATTGTAGCTGGCTGAAAGTGGCGGTGCAAGAGGAGACAGGGTGGTCAAGAAGGCATACGCATGTCCTCAATCTCTTCCTCAATCTCAATATTACAAAGGTGATTATCAACTTCAGGAAAATCCACACCATTAACAGTCCTCTTTATACAACTTCTACTGCAGAAGTGACAGATAGAGCATTGAATAATCCAGCCTAAGAAGAGACCTTTCAGCTCATGATGTCCGTATCAAATAAGATGCCAATCCAAGCTAATGCAATCTGTATGCACATGGTCTATATCCCACTATTCTTTGTCTTAGATATGCCTATCTAATTGTCACATAAACATTGTTGTCATATCTGCTTCCATCAGTACCCTAATCGTGTATTCCAGGAACCTGCACCACCCTGTTCAAACAAAAACCTCACAAATCTCCTTTAAACTTTCCCTTCCTCAACTTAAAGCTATGACCTCTAGAATTTGACAATTCCACCCTGTGAAAAAGACTCTCACAATTTTATATGCTACTGTCAGTTCACAGGTGGCGGTGTGGAGATGTGTCGCTACCCAAGGAGCTGTAGGGTGCTCCTTCTCTCCGCTAGTCTGCAGGTCACTCTGGGCAAGGTGTAGCACCTGCTTAGCACGCCCACATCCAGCCCACCCCCCAGATCAGGATCACGTGAAACCACAGGAGCAGGTGGTGGATGGTCATATAAGCAGCTGGTGCATATGGTAAGTCCTGGTTTTGCGACCACTGACTCCAGGCAGACAACCTCTGAAGAGTATTGATAATGGCTAGGGTCACCCATCTTGTAAAGACACTGCCCAGAAGAAGGCAATGGCAAACCACTTGTGCAGAAAAATTTGCCAAGAACAATCACGGACATGAGACCATGATCGGCCACATTACAAGACAAGGCATATAAGGGTGATGATGACATCAGGGTCACACAGCAGAGAAGCAGGCTATTTGGCCCATCGCATCCATGCTGACTGTCAAGTTCCATCTATAGTCCGTTTTTCAAGAGAAACAATCAGCCGACGGAACTTGGTGACTCGAACAGCACCTATGAGAGAAAATGAACTGTCAAGGCTTCAGATTGAAAATTCCTTTCTCTGTGTCTCCATTTTCCACCATGTGGTCCGTAGCCTTCTTTGTTGTGTCATTTCAAGTGCTTTCCTTAAACATTGAGAGTCCCGGTCTCCTCCTTACACCACCTGGAAGGAAGAGGTTCAGAGGGGATAGAATGAAACCTCTTCTTTGTATCCTTTCTACACCTCTTTCTCCTTACATTAAATTTACGCCTTCTGGTTATACGCACCTCTACTATGGGGAAAGTTTACTACTGTCATCAGAATTTTGTTCGCTTCAAACGGGTTATCACTCAGCCTTCACAGCTCCAACTTGTAACAGAAACAATCCGTCCCTGGACAACATTCCAATGAATCTCCTGTACGCCCCCTTCGGAACATCTATGTTGATTTTATACTGGTGTGACCAAAACTGCAGTCATGGCTTCATGTATATTTTGTAAAGAATCTCATTTGCCTTCTCTATCACCGGTGCTGCTGTCTCCAAGGATCCATAGATTTGTCCACCGAGCTTCCTCTTTTTCTCTATATCCTTTGGTCCTACCATTCCTTGTGTGTGTCGTTTCCTTATTTGACTTCCAAAATGCGTCACTGTGCATTTATCATGAGCAAATTCCACTTGTGTTGCTCTGCCCAACCTACCAGCTGATCAATATCTTTCTGTACCTAAGACTATCCTCCTCGTCATCCACAATACCACCCATTTCAGAATCATCTGTTTCTTAGCTCCCTACATTAACATCCGAGTCATTATTGTACATAACATACAAAAAGGGTGCAGTTCCAATCCATCCAGTACCCTATTGGTCACAGGCTTCCAATCACAAAAGCAACCCTGCACCATCACCCACTGTCACCTACTACCAAGCCAATTTGGATCCAATCTGCCAATTTGACCTTTATCTTGCTTGTTGGACTACGCTTCCATGTGGGACTTTGTCAAATGTCTTCCTAATGTCCATGTAAACCACACTGGCCTTATTGACATACTTTTCAAGTTAGGGAAATCGATGTTCATGCCAACAGTTTGGAGACTATCAAGGTGGAATATGAGGTGCAATTCCTTTAATCTGCATGTAGCCTCAACCTAGCACTAGAAAAAGTTATGGACATGTGAAGGGCTGCCTCAGTTGGAAGGATTGTTTAAGGCGTCGAATAGTGGTGGGGGAGGAGGTGTAGGGGCAGGTGCAACACCGAGCATGTTTGCGGGATAAGGGCTTGGTGGAGGATCAGTAGGGAGGGGTGAGTGGACAAGGAAGTCATGGACAGAGTGAGCACTGCGGAAAGTGGAGGGGGGGAAGGGAATATGTCTGGAGGTGGGATCCACACATGAGGACAAGGGGAACACTATTTCTGTTATGTTTGGGGGATGGATGAAGTATGGGTAGATGTGTGGGATGTAGAAGAAGTGCGGGTGAGGAAAGCATCAATAGCAGTTGGAGGAAACCCCGTTTTCTGAAGAAGAAGGAGGATGTCTCTGATGCCCTGCAAAGGAGAACCTCAACCTGAGAACAGATGGGGGAGAGACTAAACACCTGAGAGAAGAAAGTAGCATCCTTGCACTTGACAGGGAGGGAGGGAAGAGATGTAGTCAACATAACAGTGCAAGTCAGTGGGTTTGTCGAAGATGTTGGTGGATAATCTGTGTCCCAGGGTGGAGACGGTGATATCAAGAAAGAGCAGTGAAGTGTTGGAGATGGAACAAGTGAATTTGAGGAGGGAATGGAAGTTGGTGATAAAGCTAATGACATTGATGAGCTCAGCATGACTGCTGAAAGCAGCACAGATGCAATCATGAAAGTAATGGAGGAAGAGTTGGGGAGCTTTGCCAGTGTAGATATGGAATATGAATTGTTCCACATAGCCACACAGCACCCATGTGATTGTCCAAGATATATGTTTATTCTGGAGAAAGTTTGATGAGCCATAACAGAAGTTGTTGAGGGTAAGTATCAATTTGGCCAAACAGGGGAGGGTGATAGTGCAGGGAAATTGGTTGGGCCTGTTATCCATAAAGAAGCAGAGAACCCTGAGGGCTTCCTGATGTATAAAAAAAAGCATCCGTTAGTCTTGCAAGACCATGGATCTGCGCCTGGAAAGTCTTCACTCTTGTTTACAATATATATTAATGACTTGGATGAGGGAATTAAATGCAGCATCTCCAAGTTTGCGGATGACATGAAGCTGGGTGGCAGTGTTAGCAGTGAGGAGGATGCTAAGAGGATGCAGGGTGACTTGGATAGGTTGGGTGAGTGGGCAAATTCATGGCAGATGCAATTTAATGTGGATAAATGTGAAGTTATCCACTTTGGTGGCAAAAATAGGAAAACAGATTATTATCTGAATGGTGGCCGATTAGGAAAAGGGGAGGTGCAATGAGACCTGGGTGTCATTATACACCAGTCATTGAAAGTGGGCATGCAGGTACAGCAGGCGGTGAAAAAGGCGAATGGTATGCTGGCATTTATAGTGAGAGGATTCGAGTACAGGAGCAGGGAGGTACTGCTGCAGTTGTACAAGGCCTTGGTGAGACCACACCTGGAGTATTGTGTGCAGTTTTGGTCCCCTAATCTGAGGAAAGACATCCTTGCCATAGAGGGAGTACAAAGAAGGTTCACCAGATTGATTCCTGGGATGGCAGGACTTTCATATGAAGAAAGACTGGATGAACTGGGCTTGTACTCGTTGGAATTTAGAAGATTGAGGGGGGATCTGATTGAAACGTATAAGATCCTAAGGGGATTGGACAGGCTAGATGCAGGAAGATTGTTCCCGATGTTGGGGAAGTCCAAAACGAGGGGCCACAGTTTGAGGATAGAGGGGAAGCCTTTTAGGACCGAGATTAGGAAAAACTTCTTCACACAGAGAGTGGTGAATCTGTGGAATTCTCTGCCACGGGAAACAGTTGAGGCCAGTTCATTGTCTATATTTAAGAGGGAGTTAGATATGGCCCTTGTGGCTACGGGGGCCAGGGGGTATGGAGGGAAGGCTGGGGTGGGGTTCTGAGTTGGATGATCAGCCATGATCATAACAAATGGCGGTGCAGGCTCGAAGGGCCGAATGGCCTACTCCTGCACCTATTTTCTATGTTTCTATGTTTCCAGGGCGCAGGCCTGGGCAAGGTTGAATGGAAGACCAGCAGTTGCCCATGATGCAAGTCTCCCCTCTCCATGACACCAATGTTGTCCAAGGGAAGGGCATTAAGACCCATACAGCTTGGCACCAGTGTCATCGCAGAGCAATGTGTGATTAAGTGCCTTGCTCAAGGACACAACACGTTGCCTTGGCTGGGGCTCGAACTCACGACCTTCAGGTCGCTAGTCCAATGCCTTAACCACTTGGCCACGTGCCCACTTCCTGATGTAGGATGGAAGTATACAGGGTCTGGGCATCCTTGGTGAAAATTATGCAGTTATGGCCAACGACCTAAAAGCTGTTGAAGTGACAGGAGCATGTGAAGGGTCACGGATGCAGTTAGGAAGGGACTGAACCAAGGGAAATGAGATGGAGTCAAGGAATGAAGATGTGAATTTAGTAGGGGAGGAACAGGCAGACTCAATGAACGTACCAGGTCAGTTAGGTTTGTGGATCTTGAGTATGGAGATAGAGATGGGCACTGTGGTACTGGGGAAAAATGAGGCTGGAGTCTGCAGAAGGGCGATGTCCAGAGGTGATGATATCAGTCATGGTGCAGGAGCCTGTGGCCTGATGATTCTCAATGCGGTCCTGGTTCTGGGGTAAGTAAGAAGGAGGTGTCTGAGATCTTCCGTCTAGCCTCAGCAAAATAGAGGCAAGTCCGCCAGACTACAGCAGTACCGCTCTGAGCTGCAGGTTTGATGGTGAGATTCTGAACTAAAATCCAGAAAATGACTAGTCAGAGTCAGAATCAGTTTGTTATCACTGAGTACCTCATGAAATTTGTCATTTTGCGGCAACAGTACAGTGCAATACATAAAATGTACAATAAATTATAACAAGAAATATACACATAAAACATTGACAAGCTCCTTATTATTACAACAATAACAATTACAATGACAATTCATATCCTGTTTGCAGAACATAGATTTCCTGTAAACCAGGAAGAAAATTGACAATGGATCCTACTTCATGTCTGGATAATTTAAAAGCATACGGAATGAGGTAGCTTTACTGTTATGATCTCATTCGCATGCCAGCTGAAAGGATACAGTTTCACACAGAGGTAGAGTACTTTACAAAAGTCTTGGGCACATGTAAAAAAAATTCTGTGAAGCAAACAACAGTAATTCTGCAGATGCTGGAAATTCAAGCAACACACATCAAAGTTGCTGGTGAATGCAGCAGGCCAGGCAGCATCTCTAGGAAGAGGTGCAGTCGACGTTTCAGGTTGAGACCCTTCCTCAGGACTAACTGAAGGAAGAGTGAGGGATTTGAAAGTTGGAGGGGGAGGGGGAGATCCAAAATGATAGGAGAAGACAGGAGGGGGAGGGATAGAGCCGAGAGCTGGACAGGTGATAGGCAAAAGGGGATACGAGAGGATCATGGGACAGGAGGTCCGGGAAGAAAGACAAGGGGGGGGGACTCAGAGGATGGGCAAGAGGTACATACAGAGGGACAGAGGGAGAAAAAGGAGAGTGAGAGAAAGAATGTGTGCATAAAATAAGTAACAGATGGGGTACGAGGGGGAGGTTGGGCCTTAGCGGAAGTTAGTGAAGTCGATGTTCATGCCATCAGGTTGGAGGCTACCCAGACGGAATATAAGGTGCTGTTCTTCCAACCTGAGTGTGGCTTCATCTTTACAGTACAGGAGGCCGTGGATAGACATGTCAGAATGGGAATGGGATGTGGAATTAAAATGTGTGGCCACTGGCCTGCTTTCTCTGGCGGACAGAGCGTAGATGTTCAGCAAAGCAGTCTCCCAGTCTGCGTCGGGTCTCGCCAATATATAAAAGGCCACATCGGGAGCACCGGACGCAGTATATCACCCCAGTGAGATCAGTGGGGAGGGATGGGAGGGACGAATGGACAAGGGAGTTGCATAGGGAGCGATCTCCCTCCTGGCACTTATCCGTGTAAGCAGAACAAGTGCTACACATGCCCTTACACTTCCTCCCTTACCACCATTCAGGGCCCCAAACAGTCCTTCCAGGTGAGGCAACATTTCACCTGTGAGTCGACTGGGGTGATATACTGCGTCTGGTGCTCCCAATGTGGCCTTTTATATATTGGCGAGACCCGACGCAGACTGGGAGACCGCTTTGCTGAACATCTACACTCTGTCCGCCAGAGAAAGCAGGATCTCCCAGTGGCCACACACTTTAATTCCACATCCCATTCCCATTCTGACATGTCTATCCACGGTCTCCTCTACTGTAAAGATGAAGCCACACTCAGGTTGGAGGAACCTGCAAGAAAATGAATCTCAGGATAGTATATGGTGACGCATATATACTTTGATAATAAACTTACTTTGAACTTTGAATGCACGAGCCACCCCAGATTACAGGAAACTCATCGCATCCTCAATCTTGAGGGACTATTGCCCACAAATGGAAAAGCCTGCAAAAAGTAGTGGACACACCACTGAACGCATCGACAAGGCGCACTGCTACAGGAAAGCAGCATCCATAATCAAGGACCCCATCATCTAGACCAGGGGTTCCCAGCCTTTTTTATGCCATGGACCAATACCATTAGACAAGGGGACCTTGGACCCCAGATTGGGAACCCCTTATCTAGATCATCCTGTCTTCTCACTGCTGCCATCGCGAAGGAGTACAGGAGCCTCAGGAGGCACACACCATCAGGTTCAAGAATAGTTGGTACCCTTCACCAATCAGGCTCCTGAACCAATGTGGATAACATCACTCTCCTCAACAGTGAATGGATTCCACAAACTATGGACTCACTTTCAAGGACTCTACAACTTTATTTATTTATTTATGTGCATAGTTTGTCTCGTTTTGCGCGTTGATCGTTTGTCAAACTTTGTGTGTAATTTGTCATTGTTTCTATTGTATTTCTCTGTTCTAGTGAATGCCCGCAAGAATATGAATCTCAGGGTCATACCTCAAGTACATGTATGTACTTCGATAATAAATTTACTTTGAACTTTGAACTGAGAAAGATGATTTATTTCGAATTCAGCTTTATACTCATTAAATCATAGTACTCTTCAACCTGTAAGTTTTACGGCAGACTGCGTCTTGATTCAACACAGAATTCACATGCATTAATTAAATACTAATAATGCATATCGGCCCTGCATAAACCTTAAAGGATGACTTCCACGCACTAGCTTACACAACTTCCACGGGAAACCAAGTTAACTGCGTGGATAATACATTAAGGCGTGGAGAAGTCCTCCGCGACAAAAAAAAAACGATGCCAAGGCACCATGAAGACAGCAGAGAATGGAATTTATGAACACCTTTCCCCTCCGAAAGAGATAGGTATGGGTGAAACCCGTATCGCACTGCCGAAACATCAGTTTCCGAGAAAAGTCAGTCTCATCCGTTTTAAGCCTTTGGGGAAACTAAACAGCAAATAAAGCGTTCCCCGAACAATAAGCAATGAAAATATGTCAAACCGGGAATAATACTGAACGGCTAAATTGAACAAGGAACTCCAAACGTGTTAATGTTAAACGCGAGCATACACACGAAATGCTGGAGGAACTCAGCAGGTCAGACTGCATCGATGGATATGAATAAACTGTCGACGATTTCGGGTCGGGACCCTTCCTCGGGACTGAAACGTCGACTGTTTACTCTTTTCCATAGATGCTGCCTGGCGTGCTGAGTTCCTCCAGCATTTGGTGTGGGTTGCTTGGACCGCCAGCATCCGCCGACTTTCTCCCGTTAACGTGAGGATTCTTTCGGTGTGGAAGTGCTCACAAAGAGGAGTTGGCCAATCACCGGCGCTGCAGTGGGGTGAAAGCCCGTCTGAGTCACGACTTCCTCTTTGTCACATCTTGGGAAACTCGCGCTTGCCATGAATGGGCTTTCCCGAGGCCCCGCCCACCCCGCCGGCGATTGGACGGGGGCCGGCGGGCGAGGAAGTGACGCAAGCCAATGGGAACGGGGAGGTTAGCGGTGTGATGGGGGGGGGTGTTTAGAGTGAGGATGGAAGCGGTGCTGAGGCGCCGGTGTTCGGGTGGATCGTACGCAGCCCCCCTGGAAGGGAAGACGGCGTCGCAGTAACCGGCTCCGGTTGCCTTCCGCCGGCGGCGGTGGTGGGTTTGGGTATTCACTTGCTGTCGATGAGAAGCGGCGTTCCCTCTCTGGCGGGCGACGGCAGCAGGAGCAGCAGCGGCGGTACCGCCACCGGGGTCGCGTCAGCACCGGAGCCCGCGAGCGCCGCACCGACGTCGAAGGCGCGCAGCTGCCCGAGCCAGCTCGATGGGCGGCGGGAAGCCGCCGAGCCGGAGCGCGGCCCCTCGCCGCTGAGACGGGCTCTGCTGCTGCCCCTCTCCATGCCGCACGGGAGTTAGCGGCGGCGGCGGCGAGGAGGAGGAGGCGGTGGAAGCGAGGGAGGAGGAGCAGGAGGAGAATACTAGTTTAAAAAATCGCCCACATGCGCTGGAATAACAGGATCTGGGGAGAGCAGCGAGTGTTTAAGTTTCTTCAATCAGTGCGCGGCTGTGCGGCGGGGGGAAGATGGCGGACTGGAGGTGATCGCCGAGGATCGGGCTCGCGTTTCTTCTCTTCACCCGGCGCCGCTGGGCGACGAGCCCCCTGCCACTGGACCCATGCAGGCCAAAAAGCGCTACCTCTTACTGGCGGCCGGCGCCTGTGTGCTCCTGCTCGGCTACCTGGCTGGAAGGCATCTTGGGGGTCAGCCGCCCGCGGCTAGGGCGCAGAGCCGGCGAGGGGCGGCCGAGCCCGGCTCGCTGGCTCTGGCGTTGGCGGCCGACCCGCTGCAGAGCTTCTGGGTGGGCGGCGAGCAAGAGCAGGAGGACGAGGAGTTCGCACAGCGAGGATCACCCCAGCGCAAGAGGGAGATCCACAGCAGTGTGTACAAGGGCAAAAAGTGCCGCATGCTCTCCTGCTTCGACTTCTCCCTATGCCACAGGAACGGCTTCAAGGTCTACATCTACCCGCAGCAGAAGGGGGAGAAGATGTCCGAGAGTTACCAGAACATCCTGGCTGCCATCGAGAGCTCTAAGTTTTACACTTCGGACCCGAGACAAGCGTGCCTATTCGTTCTAAGTTTGGACACTCTAGACCGGGATCAGCTTTCGCCTCAGTATGTTCACAACCTGAAGAGCAAAGTTCAGAGTCTACACTTGTGGAACAATGGCAGGAACCATTTGATTTTTAATCTTTATTCCGGGACCTGGCCCGATTACAACGAGGACTTGGGGTTTGATATCGGCCAGGCGATGTTAGCCAAAGCCAGCATCAGCACAGAGAATTTTAGGAGCAATTTTGACGTTTCTATCCCGCTCTTTTCGAAAGATCACCCAAGGACGGGGGGAGAAAAGAGTTATATGTTTTTCAGGAACATCCCTCCCTTGACAAAATACTTACTGGTGTTTAAAGGGAAAAGGTATTTGACTGGAATTGGGTCTGATACCAGGAATGCCCTGTATCATGTCCACAATGCAGAAGACATTGTCCTCTTAACTACCTGTAAACATGGAAAAGACTGGCAAAAACATAAGGACATCCGCTGTGACAAGGACAACGATGAGTATGAAAGGTAAACGTTAGCTTTGCAAAGTTTTGCCCGCGAGGGAGGTAGGTTTTCAAATTGAATCAAGTACAGGTAACAAAAATGCGCTCTAATGCTCTGCATCACATTTCTTCGTTGGTAAGGGAGAGGTGTTGCAATATGATACGTTGCAAGTGAAAAGCAAGAGTCTAAACAAAAGTAGATTAAAGTATAAACTGAAAGAACAAGTTTTCTTTCTCTCGAGGCGTGAGTTTTATGACCTAGTGTTTTCATGTGCAGTTTGCAGTAGGGCAATGAATTTCTATGGCACATTGTAATTCAGTTGCCCATTTTGTCACCTGTCAAGACTGAGAAGCTCACAGAAATGTTTCTTGCCAGGAACAATGTAAATGAGATTGAAAGAGTACAGAGAAAATTTGCAAGGATGTTGCTAGGTCTGGAGGACCTTAGTTATAAGGAAAGATTGGGCAGGCTGGGACTGTATTCTTTAGTAGAAAGTAGAAGATTGAGAGGAGGTTTGATAGAGGTGTACAAAATTTTGTGGCGTATAGAAAGGATGATTGGGGGCTTTTTCCACTGATGTTGGGTGAGGCGACAACCAGATGTCATGGGTTAAGGGTGAAAGGTGAAAAGTTTAAGGGCAACATGAGAGGAGACTTCTTCACTCAGAGGGTAGTGAGAGTGTGGAACAAGCTGCCAGCGCAAGTGGTGTATGCGCGCTAGATTTCGACACTTTAAGAGGAGTTTGGATAGATATGTGGATGATAGGGGTGTGGTCCTGGTGTAGGTCGATAGGAGTAGATAGCTTAAATGGACTAGATGGGCCAAGGGCCTGTTTCTGTGAGGTACTTTTCTATGACTATTCTGAAGCCCATGATATCAGAATAGCATTTCAATCTGGACGGTATTATCAACTTCAATTGAAATTTCAGAAATGGGGTTCCAGAGACTTATTTTAAGATTACATTTTGCACCTTGTTTCAATTCTAGTTCAGTACTGTTGCTCATTTCTAGGAATACCCTCTTTAACCCCACATATCCACAGGGGTGTCATTTTTGCCAACCCTGATTAAGTTATCCAAAAGCAGAATTTTAGCATGCTCCTTGGATATCTTTTCCTTCCACTTGGGGGATTCAGCAGTTTTTTCTATTTGAATTGTATTCAGTCAGTTAAATTTTAAGGAAACAGTATTCCAGCTTTTTGATGGTGACTTTCATTAGATAAAATTTGAGTCTTGTGACATTAAGTGTAAGCTTGTGATTTTGCTCTTTGGTAGATGAAAAGCTGCATTTTTAGAGACATTGCTTCTGCATTCTTCTGTTGATAAATGATATGACTGGTTTATGAATGCCTTCTAGCTGTCACTGCAGATGGCATGCAAAATGACCTTATTCTTCGCATTTCTTCAACCGTTTATGAGGCATTCAAATTATTTCAATTCACAGCTAATTACTGGAAATAAGTTTCCTAGCATGTAGAAATTGAATCTCTGGGTTACACAGTACTGTAGTAATCTTGTGTTGCTCTGTACTGCTGTTACAAAAAAAACAAATTTCATGACGCGAGTGATAAACCTAATTCTGATGTGTGTCTCGATTGTGGACTAAGAGTAGGAAGGGGTCAGGGGGAGGGGATTCATGGTTGGGAAAAGGGGGAGGGAGTGGGAAGCACCAGAGAGACATTCTGTGATCAATAAACCAATTGTGTGGAATCAAATGATGTTGCCTGGCGTTTCAGGGCTGGGTATGTCTGCACCCATGCTACCCCCTGCCCCAGCACTCCTCTGCCGCCTGTCCTGCGGCATTCTACCCATTCCCAACATCCTTCACTGCCGCCAGCTTTCCAAACTTGCCCTCAGCTCCATGTTGACAAATATAGTACTGTGCCACAGTCTGAGGCACATGTAATTAGCTAGGTGCTATGTATGTGCTGTGATGATAAATTCACTTTATAGAATGGCTATCCAGCAGTTAAAATGCATTTTAAATACAAAGTGTACCATTTGGATTGCTTTAATTAGGTGGCAAGAAGAAAGCCTCACTGTTACTTGGTATACAGTAGTTGTAATTTTAGTTATATCCTAAGGTTGTTTTCTGTTGCTATGGGATACTAACCCCTCCCACTGTAGCCTCAAGCACTAGGCCTTTCAGCACTTAGTGCTTTTTTAAATTAATGGTTGTTCATGAAGAATGGCAAGGATTAAAGGTTAAACATTTAGTACTTGCAATTTCAGTCGTTATTGGGATGGGTCTATGTTCTTTATTACCTTGTTTTAATTTTATATTTGAAGATGCTTGATTGACTCACAATATTTATTCATTGTGCAGCAGTGTATACCCGGCTTGCTGAAACTGCAAAATTGGAAAAGGGTTTCGCTGACGCTCAAATTTTTGAATAGACGTCCATAGGCTGACAAGTGAACAGCAGTGTGTGCTGTCTCCTCATTATGTGATCCCTTTATAGGCTCACAGGCCCATTTAACAGATTAGATTCTCCTACAAATGTTTCACTGTGGCAGTTTCGTCAAATTAACCTGAGTGGTTAATGAATTTAGGCTGTAACAAAGCTTTAGTATTTTGACATCAAAGTGCTCTGACTTGATTTATTTGTAATTACTGGCTTGCCAGTAAACCCACCACCTCAGCCCTGCTGTAACCAGTAGCTGAATCTAGGAGAGTTTTGCATTTTTAAATTTTTTTTTAACAGTGCATTTCATTCTGAGCATGAACTTGGTTTAATCTAACCCCCTGTGCTTCTATTTTGCACTTTGGAAGCATGTTTTACCAACAAGCTTAATTTTAGTGCTTGAATCTTAAGTTTGCAGATTATATTCAAAATATCAAGGCTGCAAATGATTTATTGAGAAAATGTATATGCACACTTCAATAACAATTGATGGCATTAGCTGCAGGGAACTGGATCTGCAGTCATAGTACTGACTCAATATTGTGAAATTAAGCTGCTTTTTTGGGGGTAAATAATTCAATGATCATACAAAATACACCACAATCCTTATTGGAGAGTGTTTAATATTAACACATTTGGATGACTACAATTTGAGAGATCTGTGCAACAAATTTTTAAAAAATAATTATTATGCTTGTTAATCTTGCCACTGGTTGCTGCATGATCAAGACACCCAAGTAATTGTGTTTTATTCGGTCTAGTATAGATTAATCAGAATAAGTCTAATTAAAGTATTAAATCAACACCAAATTATTCAGGAGGGCTGAAGTGAGTTAACACCTTGCAGAAGTGTCTTGTCTAATGTAGCATTTTACTTGTATCATCTAATTGTTACAGATGAACAAAATGAATCTGTATTTGTCCCATTATCTTGTTTGAAAGTGGAGTTAAGTTGTGCAGTGTAGCACAGCTGCTAACAATGTCAAATACTTGTGCATTTATTTACATGGACGTCATTGTGTCATTTGCCCTTTCATTTTATCCAATTGCCCAGTAAAGTAGCTGATGCCTGCATATTAATATAGCTCCAAATTTGTTCTGTTGTTTGTACTGTTGGTCTGTGCTAAGATGGCTGATTTCAGTCAGGTTTAATTGCTATCAATTATCTGGGTAAGTTGGAGATGGTTGGTTCTGGTTCTCATTCCTGAATGAATTGCTGCTTTAGTGACTGAGAGGTAAGCAACATGCTTTTGGGAATGTTTAGAGGATGTGATTGACTAAGGTTATCTTTTAACAAAGTAGATCTGCCTTTTTGTTCAGTTATCGAAGCTTTGCTCAGTGCAACAGGTGTCTTTACCTATGCATTTCCTACCTCAGCAGGGAGGAGATTTGTGAAAGTTTTGAGCTGGGATTAAAATGGCACTTTGCTCAGAAATATCGATTTTGCTTCAAGTCTACAGATTGAAGTCTGTCCCCACTGCAGAGATGTGAATGCATCAGATGGTTAACATTGTGGTGCCTGGGGACAGTTATGATATCAGAGATGTCAACTTTCACATGAAACAAGAAACCAAGCCTGTTGTCTTCTGTCTGGTGGAAATAAAATACCAGCATGTTGAGCAATGAAGGGCAGGAAAGTTGTTCAAGTTTCAGCATTGCAAAAAGTAGATCATCTGTCAGTTTTGTCTATGTAGGACCTTGTTCATAATTGGTTTCCTTCCTTTCTTTGTAGAGTGACAATACATCAACTATTTCATTAGTACAGACCATTTTTAGACTAGGCTGATTTCATAAAGGCATTGGATTTAACTGCTTGTTAAGCATAGAGGAGGTTAATGGGTATCATTAATTTCAGAATCTGTTTGATTAGATGAATTAGTTGTTTAAGTGCCTTGGATTGAAAGTGGGTTTGGGAGAAGGAATGAAGTGATGTCAGTATCATCTCTCAGTGAGTTTCAGCTGGAGGATCATTTTCTTGCTTACCCTCTTAAATTATTTCTTTCTTTTTGTGTTTCAGTCTGAGGTTTTTTTATTTTTGATGGTTACTCTTGGAAATAATTCTAGATTTTATTTCAGAAGTTCTGGAGACCACACCAACATTTTCTTCAGTCCATTTTTACGTGTCAAGATTAATTTGTTTTGGGCAAACCTGTTTATCCATCAAGTGCATTGCCGTCTGTTTCCCCAGTGATTCATAGAGTGCCGCTAGAACAGGCCCTTCAGCCCACAATATTGTCTTGAGCAATATGTTAATAATCAAATACCCAACTACGCTAATCAGTTTTAACTACACAATATCCTTCCACTTTCTGCACATTCATATTCCTATCCAAAAGCCTCTTGAAGGTCTTTGTCCTATTTGCACCAAAGCTATGGGCAGTACATTCCAAGCACCCCTCACTCTGTATATGAAAAACAATTGCCCTGCACATTACCTTTGGACTTAATCCTCTTACTTAAATGCATGCCCTCTGGTATTAGACATTTCAAGCCTGGGGAAAGTTACCGGCTGTCTGTTTAATCTTACAAACCTCTATCAGCCTCTGTCACACCTGAGAAAGCCACACAAGTTCTCTTGTATCTCTTCCCCAGTTTTGTTTATACTTACTGCTTTATCATTTCACTTATAATCTGCTCATTCATCTAAAATTAGTTAGTTGATCTGATGGATAATGGATGCAGATTTATAGCTTGAATTGAACAGGTTAACTAAATCATCTATTTATTTACTTTTGACTGTAGGATACGGTGATTTTAGTTTTTGCGTATAGTTTTGTGGGAGCCCGGAAGTCTTGAGTAAGGAAGAAGTGTGGAAAGAATGCAGAGTCACTGCATAAGGTGTAATATTAGTTTGTTTTCAGTGATATGAAAACGGTGATGCCTAATAATCAGATGTTTCTGATGATCAGATATCATGCGAGCCTTCCTTTAAGAAAAATAAAAACAACCCATTTCTGCATCTCAGAATCAGGTTTATTATCACCGGCACGTGTCATGAAATTTAAGTTGGCAGCAGCAGTTCAATGCAATACATAATATATAAGAAGAAAAAGTAAATAAGTAACTCAATTACAGTATGTGTATTAGAGATTAAAAGTCATGCAAAAACCAAAATAATATGTTCTGAAAAAATGAGGTAGTGTTCACAGGTTCAATATCTATTTAGGAATTGGATGGCAGAGGGGAAGATGTTCCGAATCGCTGAGTGTGTGCCTTCAGGCTTCTGTACCTTCTACCTGATGGTAACAGTGAGAAAAGGGTATGGCTGGGGGGCGGGGGGGGTGTCATTAATAATGGATGCTGTCCTTCTGAGACACCGCTCCCTTACGACCTTCTGCAGCTTGTTTTGATCCTGTCCAGTAACCATGCTCCCCCCACACCAGACAGTGATGCAGCCAGTTAGAATGCTCTCCACAGTGCATCTGTATGTCAAACTAACATTGTTAAAGCTCACAGTGTAAATGGTAATAGGAATGAGGGCAGATTTACCATAAAGTATATGGAATCCTTTTGGAACAGGAAACTTGTAGGTACATTGCCAACTATTTAAAAGTATAGCAGTTGGTTCATTGTCTGTCATAAACCACACTTTCTTTATTAGGCAATACACACAAAATACTGGAGAAACTCAGTAGGTGGGACAGAACTGGACCAGAAGAAGGGTCTCGGCCTGAACCACTGACTGTTTATTGATTTCCATAGATGTTGCCTGACCTGCTGAGTTCTGGTTTCTAACATTTGCAGAATTTGTCATGTTTATGATGTTCTGTACAAGTTCTTTTTAGAATGATTAAATTTTAAGCATTTAAAGGTTATTAATGCTCTTTCCAAAATGCTTCACCACAAATTATTGAATACCTCCAGTCCTGAAAATGTATTCTGATTATGGTTGCCAGTTCTGTAAGGTGAATTTGTAAAAGCTTAGTTTGCGTAAACAAGCAAAGATATTTCCTTTTTCCAAGGATAATGTTGTATTAAATCTGCTTTCTTTTACATACTTGTGTTGTATCACCACAATAAGGTGTATAAGATGAGAGGTATTGATCATGTGGATAGTCAGAGGCTTTTTCTCAGGGCTGAAATGGCTAACACGAGAGGGCACAGTTTTAAGGTGCTTGGAAGTAGGTACAGAGGGGATGTCAGGGGTAAGTTTTTTACGCAGAGAGTGATGAGTGCGTGGAATGGGCTGCCGGCGATGGTGGTGGAGGCAAATACAATAGGGTCTTTTAAGAGACTCCTGGATAGGTACATAGAGCTTAGAAAAATAGAGGGCTATGGGTAACCCTGGGTAATTTCTAAAGTAAGTACATGTTCGGCACAGCATTGTGGGCTGAAGGGCCTGTAGTGTGTTGTAGGTTTTCTGTCTTTGTATATAAGATGGTCTTTGAAAAGTGTGGAGTTCGTATTCAACTGCTTTATGAAAGAGTTTAATTTCTTTCATACTCACCTTTTTTTAATGTAGGCAACAATGTATTCAGTTTAAGAAAGCATAACATTTTCTTGTTGAAACCTTAGGTTTATCTAGGTCGGCACTAAGTCCAACACGGAATATTTAGTTGCAGTAAAGCAGATACTAACAAGTAGTGGAGTATTAAAGGCACATTGTCTTGCCTTTGCCCTGAGTTTGGACTAATACCAGCACTTGTTCTGGCGTGGTGATGAAAATATGTACAAGATGAAAACATACTTGCACAGTAGGTGATACTGTAATCTAATGGTTACTAGTGCCTGGATCTGAGAAATTGCTGTAAATCTTGAATTTGACTCCAAAGTGGAGTAATGCTTACAATAAATTTGGGGAGCAAACTGTGTGCATGGGGACCAACACACGTGCCTGAGCACCCACATTTATATACTTTATCCATAAGCTAAAACACTTATTCAGTGTCATTCACCTACCCACTGATCCTCCCACCAAATCCACTAGTTAACTCAGCCAATAGCAAAGTACTCCCATACTACCAATCTACCCTTGTATTTGGCACTTCCAATTCCACCTGTCTGGAGATGCTACACTGGCTTCTCCCGTCATTCTGCCAAAGCCAGCCTGCCTATCTGAAATATCAGCCTAGTAAAATGCTGTAAGTAGTTTACAAATGCATCCTTCTGCGAATGTGTTCTTGACAGTGCCCTATGATTCCCATTACTACTACCACTAATTATAAGTTGTTTACCATCCCCTGATGAGAATTAATCACAGAACCTGTGGACTCGTTTTTGGGGGGGGGGGGGGGTTCATGTTGCATGTATTCCTGGATTATGCTTATTTTCTTTTGCTTTGTAACCCTTGGGTTCGGCTGGCAGCGTTAGTCCAGGGGAAGACAGTCTCTGGCCCCACCAGACTTGTGAAATCTCATTTGTGTGGATGCTGCGTGAGTGTTACCCTGTTACAAATCAGTACCACAAAATATCAGACAGTACACCAGATGCAATTAAACAATTGAACTTTATAATTAATTTGACTATAGGGTTAGTAAAGAAAACAAAAAGAAGGGCCCATTTTAATGAAAGTCTAATGTGCACATTGGAGCTCAAGGTTTTCCCATCCGCTAGTTCTCCATCGGTTTTCCCCCAGGTGTCGTCGGCTCCCAGCCCCATTCCAAGTCCACTCAATCCTGTATCCTGCAGTCTGTTCCAGCATCTTCTCTCTCCATCTTCCACCGAAGAAAAGACCGCAAATACCTTGCTCTCGGGCACACAAGCAAGAAAACACTCCCCTCATTGGACCGCGCATTTTCCAAAGCCCCCGTTATCTCTGGTCATAACCCAAACACTGCTGCTTCAGAGAAACCATTACACTAGCAGTGAAACCTTTCCCAGGGCATTACAGCTGTTTTTGAGCAGTTTGATTGGGGTGATCGATGCAGCCTGGGCTACTTCAGGGAAGAATTCTTTGCCCTGTGGTCAGCAGTGGGGTGGCTGCGCAACCCTGAACTGAACTAATATGAATACTAAACTTCTGGTTTAACGTTTGTGCAATTTGTTTATTTTCACGTGTTGGGTGTTTGATGTTTTCTTGAATGGGTTCCATGGTGTTTCTTTGCTTCATGGCTGCCGGGGTGGGGGGAGGGTGGATGAGTCTCAGTTGTATTCTGTATACATACTTCGATAATAAATGTACTTTGAATCTTTGGTAGTAGCAATGTTCTTAAATTAATCCACAGAATATATGGACAAAATTAAATGTTTGATGCAAATGTTCCCAGAACTTTCACTGTAGTTCAAAAGTCAAAGTAAATTCATTATCAAAGTATATATGTCACCATGTATGACCCTGAGTTTCCTTTTCTTGTGGGCATGCTCCATAAATCTGATAGCCATAACAGAATCACTGCACCAATGGGTGGACAGTGTGCAGAAGACAACAAACTGCAAATACAAAAATAGAAATAAGCAATAAATAGCGAGAACATGAGATGAAGAGTCATTGAAAGTGAATCATGAATGGTTGAAATTACTATCATTTTCTTCAGGGTTAATCACATCACAAAAAGGTTAATAATTGCAACATTATGGATAATGATGGCTGTATATTTATCTTTATTCAAAAAGCTGTTGGGCTCACTCCCATGACCAGATACCTAGCATGCAAAATCAGCACAATTGCTGAAGCCAGACTTGTCATCAGCCCCATTTCCTGGTATAATTATCAGGTGCCTTGAGCATTTTTCCTTGACAAACCACAGTCTATAGAATTTGAACATTTTCTACCACATAAATTTAAAGTTCTGTATAATTTTAATATATGAAGATGCATTAAGTGGGGATTTTGTTTAAATCTCAGGAAGTTGAGAACTTTTCTAATGTTTGTACTGAGTATAGACTGAATAAATGAAGTTGCTATCAAAAGTGTTTTGTTGCTTGGTCAGGATTTAAGTATGCCTCTTATTATGAAGTAAAAGTTTATTAGTGCAGGTACAGTCATATGAATGACCAATGGAAAAGTTAGTTATATGTTAACATATAAGCAGCATTCACATAAAACATTGACTACACATGTTTTTTTTTACAAGAAAACACAATTGGACCAAAAATCCACTTTAATGAAGTGGTCATGGTGTTTCAAATCTCTGTCAGCAGTATAGCACTGTTTTTGTATTTTCTGTAGTAGTCTGCTTCCAGATGTACATTGGAACTTTGAGCTGAAAATGGAAGCTTCTTCACAGTTACCTTGTTTCAGTATTCGATCTCCCTCAGAATTTTTTTTATTACATAGCCGCTCTTGTGATTAAATATGAGTGATCTCTACCCTTTCTGCATTCCCTTGTTTTCTCCAGCTCAAGATTACACTGGGTTCTTGGAGAGTAGTGTGTATCTAGTACAAATCTACCTAGGACCTGTTGAGGTTTCCTTAAGAATGACCATCATTATTGTATGTAGTCAGGCTAAAGCTGTTGATACACTTCCTGCGTTTTACACTCATTGCCAGGTGCCAAAATGATTGGAAAAACTGGAATGATTTTTTTTATATATTTGCTTCTAAAATATTTGCTGTTTAATAATAAATTTTGGAAAGGCAGTGGTTTGAGTCAGCATGCACTTGAGCTGCAGTGGATTGTTTGTGTGAAACTGGAGCAGTGGTACATGATTTCACTTTGTTTATGGTGAGATTGAATTACACTAACCCCAGTGAAATTATCAAGAGGAACTGCTCTTTCTACATGCAGCTCTTTGTACAGAATATTTTGTTTTCCTGTGACCTAAACAAACTAAAAATTTCTTTTCTGGTTTGAAGAACATTTAAAATAGTAAAGTTGGTTTAAACTACAACTCTCAAATTTGAAACTTCTCAGTTTTCAATTTTGAGTTGTGTGCAAGTGGACTGATTATTCATGAGCAAAGATAGTTGATAGGAATCATTGGTTTGTGTACTGCAGATGAAGAATGAATATTATTGCACATAATTAACAGAACCTCCGGCATGGGGGTTAGCGCAGTGTTATATAGCTCGGGACATCGGAGTTCAATTCCGGTGTTATCTGTAAGGAGTCTCTGTATGTCCACCAGGTGCTCCTACTAGGTAGGTTAATTGGTCATTGTAAATTAGGTTAGGGTTAATTGCGGTTGTGGGGTTGCTGGGTGGTGCATTTCGAAGGGCCAGAAAGGCCTACTCAGTGTTGTATCTCTAAATAAAGTAAATCTCCAGTGCCAAATTTGCATTGAAATGTTGAGCACTCCATAAGAATTGCTGCACTCCATGCTCAGTACCAAATTGTGCTGGTAGTCTTGAGTCTCTTTCATTATGATCTAGGGCAGGTGCAAACCTTAAATATTCAATAAACTTTGTTTATATCTGTTGCAGAATTATTAAATTATTGTTTCTGAATTCCATTATTAGAGCATGAGCAGCAATGGCATTGAAGTCAGCAGTATATTATGGTTTCTGATTCAATTACTTTAACATTTGAAGGTTAATTTGTTTCAACTTTGCACTGAATTACATTTACTATCACTATTGTAATTTTTTTTATTTATACTATAAACTGCCTACTTAAATTTGTCGTGGAAAAGAAGTATGGAAACAGGCCCTTTTCTAGTAATTCTACAAGCTAATGCTGTTAGCTCTGCAGATACTGGAGAGTGGATATGCAGTAGTTACATGACACACTACTTCTGTTACAAAATAGAAATTTACATTTTTTATATGCAATAAATTAAGTGGATCTTAAGTAATTTGTAGAAATTTGTTTGTCTTCATCTGTAATTCTTCTCCCCCCACTACACACACACACACACACACACACACACACACACACACACACACACACACACACCTCCAGTTGTGTTTCACTAGAAAAGGGGTTCCCAACCTTTTTTATGCTGTGGACCCCTACCATTAACTGAGGGGATGGCGAACCCCTGCATTCCAGGATTGCACTTGGTGCCAGGTGTATATCAAATCAATGCAAATATCTCAACACAGTTAAGAGTTCTGTTTTGCTTTATTCTAAGATTTGAATACCTTGATTTCATGCTCTTGTAATACGTGGAATAAACAGCTGTTCTCCAAAAGTAAAAGGTGAAACAGTATTTCTTTCCTCCAAAGTGGGAGGAGTTGAGCTTTTGCATACCACAATTTCAACTTTAAGATCAGGCATTCTTTAATTGCCTGATTTCACTTAATTTGCTGAATTCATTTATATTTTCAGTATTGAATTTTTGCAACATGAGCAGGTGTCAAAGATTTCAGTTTGGGTCTTTACAGATGATTCTATTCATATATACAAGTTTAGCCCTAAGTAACTTGCAGAATGAAAATGTTCTTCCTTGCATTCTCTTTATGTTGTTGTATTATCAATTATTAGATTGATTTGCATGTAATTGTCCTTTGCTAGTATTCAATCCATTAATCAGCCTGACAAATTTAATTAAAAGTACTGGCTGAATGTAATTAAAACCCACTTCATGTAAATTTGACATTTATGGATCTGTGATAGACTCTATTGCAGCGCGATTTGTTCCTACTGGATAAAGTTCAAGTAATTTGCGTGTTTTTTGTCTTAATCCTTGGTCACTTAGGTTGGTATTTTGATTTAACACCACATGATATTCCTCTATTCCTCCCTCTTTCAATCCTCACAATCTATCAAATATTGAAGGCCTAGCAAGAGTGGACGTTAAGAAATATTTCCTGTAATGGAAGGGGGATGGTGAGAAGGGTCTAGAACCAGAGAGAACAGCCTCAGAATACAAGGGTGTCCCTTTAGAACAGATGAGAAGGAATTTCTTTAGTCAGAGGGAGGCGAATCTGTGGAATTCATTGCCACAGATGGCTGTGGAGGCAAAATCATTAAGTATATTTAAAGCAGATGTTGATAGGTTAGTGACTAGTAAGGGCCAAAAGTTACAGGGAAAATGTAAGAGAATGGGGCAAAAAGATGTAGTGAATCAGCCATGATGAAATGGCAGAGCACTCTTGTTAGGCAAATGGCTTAATTCTGCTCTGACGTCTTGTGGTCTTGTCAGTGTTATAAGGCAATGCAGATGAAACCAGGGTCAGATATCTGGCCCTTTATCCACATGGGCTTGTGTAAAGGGAGCCACACATGCGCCTTGCCTTTCTACCAGCTATCTCCTCCCCACCACTCCACTCTGTTCTTCTTGCAGAGTTTTGTCCTGAAATTTTGACAATTCGTTTCCCACTCATAGATGCTGTCTGCCAACTGAGTTCTTAGCAGAGGGGTTCCCAACCTTTTTTATGCCATGGACCCTGACCATTAACCGAGGGGTCCGTGGACCACGGGTTCAGAGCCTCTGGTCTTGCAATTATTTGCTTCAGATTGCAGCATCTTCAGCTTCTTGTCTCCAGTGATTTTCTTAACCCTAGATTCATCTGTTACATAATGGAGAAACAAAAGATTTCTGCAGATAGTCATGTCATACTTTATTGATCCCGGGGGAAATTGGTTGCTGGAATCCTTGTGCAACACACAATGGTGGAGGGACTCAGCAGGTGAGGCAGCATTTATGGAGGGAAATGATTTGCTAACATTTCAGGCAGAGACCTTCAGGATTGGAAAGGTTTAAAAACATGGGTGAAACACTGGCCAATAGGACCGGTTTGAATAGGGCATCTTAGTCAGCAAGGGCTAGTTGGGCTGAAGGGCCTGTTTCTGTTCTGTATGACTGTTACAGTGTCAGTTCATTCTAGAAAAGCAAAAGCTCATGCAGCATCTATGGAGGGGAATGGTCAACATTTCACGCCCTGTGTCCTGATGAAGGATCACCATAGATGCTGTCTAACCTGCTGAGTTCCTGTAGCATTGTGTAGTACTTCAGATTTCCAGCATCCATAGAATCTCTCGTTCCAGAAAATCAAGCTGTTTAACTTAAAAATAAATCCGTCAGCTGTGGTTGGCAGATTTGGGAGTCAATAGTGAGGAGATTGTATGAAAGCCTTGGAACGTACTTATTTACCTTTAGCAATTACTGCTTATTTGTGCGGTATTCACACAACTGCATTAAAGTTGTCCACTACCTTAAGTATCTATGCTTAAGTGCCCATTATTTCCTAATCTCAGGGAGATTATGATTACACATGTGGGCACATGGCCAAGTGGTTAAGGAATTCGACTAGCGATCTGAAGGTCGTGAGTTCGAGCCCCAGCCAAGGCAGCGTGTTGTGTCCTTGAGCAAAGTACTTAACCATGCCGTGCTCTGCGACGACACTGGTGCCAAGCTGTATTGGCCCTTGCCCTTCCCTTGGATGACATCAGTGCCATGGAGAGGGGAGTCTTGCAGCATGGGCAACTGCCGGTCTTCCATACAACCTTGCCCAGGCCTGCACCCTGGAGAGTGAAGCCTTTCCAGGTGCAGATCCATGGTCTAGTAAGACTAACGGATACCTTTATTTTATTTATTATTTTATTATGATTACACAACTTCCAGGATTTCAAACGTTGGCTGAAGCCAGCTGGACACACTTAAGGATTGAAAATCTCCTGCTACAGTAGTTTGCGCAGTCATGGGCCAATCAGAGTAGCAGTTATAAAAGCTGTACTTCACCTTTTTTTTTAATGTGATGTGGTCATCTACAAAGAGGGAAATGTGTCTGGATCGAGTTTTCTCCAAGATGGTATCTTTGTAGTAAAATTGGCATAAATATGGGAGTAGATTGTCCAACCTTTATGGACGTTACAGTGGCATTTGTTCATTCGTTATATGCCATGTTGTATTACATGGGCAATCGTGGTCTTGCTATGATCATGATTGTTCTTGAAATTTTTTTTCTCCGGAAGTGATTTGCCGCCTTCGCTGTGTCTTTACAAGATGGGTGATCCCAGTCGTTATCAGTACTTTTCAGAGACTATCTGCCTGGTGTCAGTGGTCACATAATCAGGGCTGTATACTAGCTGTAATACAACCATCCACCACCTGTTCACATGGCTTCATGTGACCATGATTTTGGTAGGGAGAGGGTGTTGGGGCTAAGTAGTTGCTACACCTTGCCCAAAGATGACCTGTAGGCTGGTGGAGAGAAGGAGTGCTTTACACATCCTTTGGTAGAGATGTATCTCCACCCTGTGACCTGACAGTAGTGTAGCGGTTAGCATTAACACTATTATAGTGCCAGCAACCTGGGTTTGATCCTCACAGCTTTTATTCTTCCCATGATCGCATGGTTGCTTCTAGGTGCTCCGGTTTCCTCCCACATTCCAAAGATGTACAGGTTCATAGGTTAATTGGTCACATGGGTGTAATTGGCAGTGCAGGCTCATTGGGGCGGAAGTACCGATCTCTAAATTTAAAAAAAGATCTTGATAGACAGGCATACATGGAAATACTCAACATTGGAATTGCAGTAACAAAAAATTGTGGCACATCATTCAAAAATCCCTGGTTTAAAAAGGGATATTAGCAAACATTTACAGTATAATTTTAGCCTGCGCAATTGAGTGAAACTGGCAGTATGCTAGGAAGAAGACCTTTTGAATCTTGTCCTATATTCTATGGGGCTTCTATGAAGCAGGCAACGTTTGCCCGCTTGGTTAAATCTTGCCTGTGCATTTTCACCTATTTTAGTCTATAAGTACATAGTGTCATTTACATTATATAAGTTATCCATGATTGCAAATTGACTTTTATTTACAATAATATGTTTGGGAAAAAATTATAGTTTTAAAAAAAAATGAGCAGTTGTTTATTTTTTTGCTGGCCTATCATGCTGTTTAGTCGAATCCAGTATTCCGTACAGACCTCCTGCCACACTTCCTACTGGCGAATTCTATGGAAATGTATAAACAGTCAACATTTCATTTAGAGACCTTCATCAATCCTGATAGAGTTTCAGCCTGAAACATTGACTGTTTATTCGTTTCTATAGATACTGCCTGACCTGCTGGGTTCCTCCAGCATTTTGTGTGTTACTCTGGATTTCCAGCATCTGCAGAATTTCTTGTGTTTATACTGGCAAATTCTTCCCTTTCAACACACACCAAATGCTGAAGGAATTCACCAGGTTAGGCAGCATCTATGGAAATGAATAAATAGTTGATGTTTTGGGCCAAGACCCTTCTTCAGGAACTTCTGCAGACTTTTCTCATGTTTAGAATTCCTCCCTTTTATCCTTTGTATATTGTAGCCACTTTCTGCTTCAAGGTGACAATTCTGTTTGCATTAACACCTTGAAGCAGAAACTCTATACCATAGGGTTTCTGTGTCTAGTGTTTTATATTTTAACCACCGTCTGGGTGAAGTGTTTTGGAGTTTCCTATTGAATTAGTAACTATATTATGAAGTAAACGTGAGAGGATAAACTGTGTGGAAATATCCCAGCCTTTTCATAATAAGATATTTAATAAGTTGCCTATTTAGCCTTTTTCATGAGATCTCAAACCTTTTGACTTTATCTGGGCTTTTATATACTTAGTTTTAGGTCCTGATGGATAAAGTAATCACAAGACCACTATCAAATATATTTTGATGTCAAACCATGTGAGCTGTTAGTGCAAATAGCATCTAATCATCTATGACGGAGGTTTAAGGAGTTTAGAGGAAGGAAGGATAGAGAAGCTGAGGTTTAGGGAGGATGCTTAAAATTTGCTGAGGTCAAACAGCACTTGTGTAGGGTTGGGAGAAGTTAACATTTCAGATCAATGTAATGTTGACTCTGATTTGAGGAAGTATCTTTTGCCTGAATGAATGAACTCATTTCCCTCCCCTGATCTGAGTCGCTCTGGCATTTTTTTAAAGCTGATTTAAATCTTCTGTGCTTTATTGCTTTGCCAGCTGACAAAACAACTGTAAATAATAAAATGCTTAGATTTGGGGATGAAGAAGTTGGAAAGGTGTGTGCTGATGAAGAGATTGAAAAAAGTGTTAATTCTTAAAATCCAAGAATCTAATCAGTGAAATATAAGATCTCTGGCATGCAATTTCTTGATCTTAAAATTCCTAGCCATATTTTCAAACATGGTAGCAAAGTTTTGGATGACCTTGTTTACTGAAGCTAACCAGACAGGAATGTACAAGGATAGGCCTCTAGAAGTGACTAGAATGGACAAGGTCTTTGATAGCTAAACTCTGGTTACTTGGAGTCAAAGTAGCCTGTTTGACATGCAATGATTTCAATAGCAGGCAATAAAAGTTTTAATATAGCAGCTGCGTTTAACTTAACAAGTCATGAAAATAGACATTGCATCTATGTAGTTCTATCGTTCAACAGTGGAAAGGTTGTTGGAAACCGTCTGCTGACAATAACAGATGGTTACTTAAACAGGTTTTACAAGTATGGAATCCTTGTATCTTGGACTCTGTTTTGGAAACAAATTTGAAACCTGGGAAATTGGTCGTCTTAGTATTATTGATAATTTGAGCAGTGCTAGTGGGTTTAGACATTGTGACTGGTCAAGCCTTGTTGCATACAATGTCGCACACTGACAAATTTATTCAGTGAAAATACCAACAAGCCGATAATACCAATCTTGATAGAATTGCTGCATCCTTTATTTTGGACGGAGTTTCATGATAGGTGCCTGAATATGCTTAAGGTTATTTTAAGAATTGAAATTGTTGGTGTAATTTATGATTGAAAGTTCTTTCAACACCCAAATTATATGCTGTTTGGAGCTGAGTGTCAGGATGTGTTGGAGGATTCTCAGTGATTTGTGATGTATTCCATGCTAAATCCTTGTAACCTAACCATCCTGGAGCCAGATATCCAGTGTATAATTTCTTAGTAAGCAATAAAGACATTTTGTAGATAATCAGAGGGACAGGTTTAATTCTGTTGCCAGTTGGGGCTCCTGGATTTGCTAGGACCTGACCCTATTTCAGCCATTCTCTAAACATAAACAGAATTCTAGGGACAAAGCATTGGTCCACAATATCAAGACAGCATCTAACACTATGTATACATAGGCGGCACAGTAGCATAGTGGTTAGCACAATGTTTCATAGTACCAGCAACCCGGGTTCAATTCCTATGGCTGTCTGTAAAGAGTTTGTACATTCTCCCTGTAACGGTGTAGGTTTCCTCCGGGTCCTTCTGTTTCCTCCGGGTCCTTCGGTTTCCTCCCACAGTCCAAAAACCTACTGTTTGATGGATTAGCAACACACATCAAAGTTGCTGGTGAATGCAGCAGGCCAGGCAGCATCTCTAGGAAGAGGTGCAGTCGACGTTTCAGGCCGAGACCCTTCGTCAGGACTAACTGAAGGAAGAGTGAGGGATTTGAAAGTTGGAGGGGGAGGGGGAGATCCAAAATGATAGGAGAAGACAGGAGGGGGAGGGATGGAGCCAAGAGCTGGACAGGTGATTGGCAAAAGGGGATACGAAAGGATCATGGGACAGGAGGTCCAGGAAGAAAGACAAGGGGGGGGGAAACCCAGAGGATGGGCAAGAGGTATATTCAGAGGGACAGAGGGAGAAAAAGGAGAGTGAGAGAAAGAATGTGTGCATAAAAATAAGTAACAGATGGGGTACGAGGGGGAGGTGGGGCCTAGCGGAAGTTAGAGAAGTCGATGTTCATGCTATCAGGTTGGAGGCTACCCAGACGGAATATAAGGTGCTGTTCCTCCAACCTGAGTGTGGCTTCATCTTTACAGTAGAGGAGGCCGTGGATAGACATGTCAGAATGGGATGTGGAATTAAAATGTGTGGCCACTGGGAGATCCTGCTTTCTCTGGCGGACAGAGCGTAGATGTTCAGCAAAGCGGTCTCCCAGTCTGCGTCGGGTCTCGCCAATATATAAAAGGCCACATCGGGAGCACCCGGACGCAGTATATCACCCCAGTTGACTCACAGGTGAAGTGTTGCCTCACCTGGAAGGACTCTCCGTAACTTCTGCCACCTCCAACAGGATCCCACCACTAAGCACATCTTTCCCTCTCCCCCCCCCCCTGCATTCCGCAGGGATCGCTCCCTACACAACTCCCTTGTCCATTCGTCCCCCCCATCCCTCCCCACTGATCTCCCTCCTGGCACTTATCCGTGTAAGCGGAACAAGTGCTACACATGCCCTTACACTTCCTCCCTTACCACCATTCAGCACCTTTCCGAATCAAGAACCTGTCAACCTCTGCTTTAAGTATACCCAATGACTTGGCCTCTGCAGCCGTCTGTGGCAATGAATTCCACAGATTCACCACCCTCTGGCTAAGAAATTCCTCCTCATCTCTGTTCTAAAGAGACTCCTTCTATTCTGCGGCTGTGCCTCTATTCCGATTTTTCTTTTGTTTTTAGCTGAGCATTACTTGTAGGTTGATCAAATTTGCTTCTAGTGAGTTTTAAAGACTTTCTATTTCTGGAACACTGCTGACAGTGGGGTACCAGATTTCCTCATCTTCGCCTGTTTGAATTAACAGCAGCTGCTCTTGTTATAAATTTTTCATGTGCTTTCCCCTTATTTTTGTCTGTCACTGCTTGCTGCATTGAATGTGAATAAGTTATTAATGGTTATCTGTTGTAGGGAGGAGAGGTAGAGGAACAGCTCTTTTGAATAGCCTGACCCTCCAATTCAATACTTGAATTTCCCTGGTAGCAGTTTTGCTGTGAGAAAATTTGTTAAAATGCCACTACAGTTCTCAAGCTGTGGTTTGGCTGGGCCCCGAGCTTTTTCAGCTGAACTTGTCTGGAACAGTCACTGTCAGAGCTTTTGAACTTCACAAGCAACAAAGCCCATCTAGTTACTTTACTGGGCCTCATTTAGATGAATTCATGACACTTCATGGGTCGCTGATGTTACTTTCAGAAAGTGAAATCTGAATGTCTGGCCAAGAAAGTGCCACCTTTTTGAGGATACTTGGGCACCTCTTGAAATACTTGGCCTTTAGTAGCTTTTGAACACCAATGGCCATGCAATTTAACAAACAAATTTGCTTTATTCTTATAAACATTTATAAAGTTGATTTGGATTCTGAAGTATTCCTGTTCTGTGAAATGCTTTGTTTATTCTTTAAATATGTGTGAGTACTTACAAAAATGTAAACTTGTTTCAGCTTGCAGCATGTAGCTGACCCTAGAAAATATATTTTGGATTACTGGTATACTGGATTCCGGTTAATCAGGCTATCAGTTAATTAGGACAGCCACTTATTTGTGACAACTCTTAAAAGAACAAAAGTATGATAGAGAAGAAGAAGAATAGCTGAGATTCCCTTCGTTTATTTGGGACACTATGACACTTAAGTGAAACAGGAGACAGTTTCTAACTAGCATTAGTCACATGCACTTGTGTGACCAGTTTTTAAATAGTGTCAGTTGTGTATGTTTGTGTTCAAAAAGCAGTGATTTTTGTCACTGATAGCTGGTGAGAAATAATAAACGGTAAGAGGATTCAGAACTGTTATGCTTACTGTTTCAAGTATTCAGGCTTGGAGATGCCAGATATGGGTGTTGGACATTACAGAGCGAACAGTTTTTAAGTAGTCAGTTGCATGTTGGGTTTGTGTTATGTTAACCATTTGGGCTGACGGATGCCAATTTAAAAAGCAGTGATTTTTGATCATTTTGATTTTTATTTTGACTTTATGCAGGAAGGCAATGAAGATGGTCCTTTATCTGCTCTGGGTGGCTGTGCTGATTTTGTTCATTTAGGCAATTAAAAGAATGTGGCAGCAATGAATTCTTCCATTGATAATTATTAGGAGCTAATACAGTTTTATAATAGTGTAATTTGTTCTGTATTTTATTTAAAGGCGTAATTTGTTGTTCAGTTAAATAGTAGTTGGCCTTTGTTTATGCCTTTTACCTAGTTCCATGAAACGTCAGTTAATTGGGGCAGCAGCTTAATTGGGCTGAAACTTACTGGTCCTGGTGTGTCCCAATTAACTGGAGTTCACTGTATATACTCCGCCAACTATGGTTATAGTCAAAAGTAAAAAATTTGCGAACCTTTAGTGGTTCAAAAAAAAAGCTGTATTTACAAGTACTATAAACCAGTCAATTATTTGTTATGAATTATTTTTAAAACATTTGGAGGTGGTAAATAGTTGGAATAATTTGGAAATGGGTCTAATTGCAATTCTATTTGAAGATTTCTGTCTGTAGTGTTTATAAAATGAATTGCCTAATTTTATAGCTCTGGGATTTATGGTTGTAATTGGGTGAATTATATGTTAACTTGGGAGAATAATTTGGTACTGCCAGTAAGTTTACACCAAGACTGGCCAGAATCACTGATTTGCATTTTATACTGTTAAAGCAATTAAACCTTTTGAGTTGTGACTGTTTTCATTTTCAAATTAAAACATTATAATTCCACAACCATTTTCTTCCTTATTTCAAGTTTATATAGATGGTAAAATATTTCCAATTTCTGATTTTCTACTTAAATCAGAGTTAATCGATTCAATGCAAAGTGTTTCAGATTAGAGTTTTCTACCTTCTAATTTGCTGTCAAAGACTTTTGCACATCTGCTTGACTGCCCATTCAACCTGTGAATGTTCCTGGATGTCACAGATCCTCTGCGAGGTGTCTGACTAGGATTTGGAAATCTATTATCCTAAGATATCATGCTTGAATCTTTGGGGGCAGGCTTCCTCAAACCAGATCTGAATGATGTCCCTTCAAAACTGTCCAGAAAATCTAGCCATTGTGTAGCTAGCTGGATGACCAAAGGGCCTGCCACTGCCATTGAGTATTTTATCCACTCTGTGAAATTGTGATTTCCATGGTTCGCTGCCCTCCATGTAAGAGCAATTCAGTAGGTCTTGCATCCTGCAATTAGATCAGGCCAGGATGCTGCAATTTTACAAGCTTGTTCATGCAAACTTTATTGCTGGTTCATAGAATAAAGGTAAACCAATAAAAAAAAGCACAACTTCTCTTTACAGTTCTGACATGAGTGAATATTTATTTTACTGTGTTTCATCCAGATTGTTTTTGAACAGATGAATATTTAAAAAGTGAGTGAAAATCACAGGAAGGTTAAATTGTTCTAAAATTTTGTCTATCCTTTTTTATTTTTGGCTTGGTTTGTCTTCATGTTACCTGTGTACACTTGTTATTTGAGGTATTGGAAAGGTGAAGGAAACATTTACGTAAGGCACCATCTCGCTACTTTGTTTCCTGAATAATATGTTTCATTGAATTCTGTGGAATCATAGCAAGTAATCAATCCAGGTTGAATTTTTTTTATCACAGTCAAAACGGTGATGAAAATGAAGAAGGGAAAGGCAGTGGGAGTGCAAAAGAATGAAAATGTCTTTGCTATACTCAATCAAAACTCAGCAGCCCCCAGACATTATGCACCTGGCTCTTGCTGACGTGTACAGTATTCTCCATTGGTATCCAACATGTGAAATTTTAAATTTATGGACAATTTCCAGTTCCCCTTTAATGGTGTTAAAACACCAATTAGTGTCAAGCAGCCAAAGTCCAAACCTCAGGATCGTGCGCATTTGGAAGATTACTCTATCTGCTGAAGGAGAGGAAATTATTTTTCCTTAATTTTAGGGGTGGGTCTGGGAATTTGCTTGCATTGATGTGACCTGCATTCTTTGAAACCTCACCGACAATTCCATGCCAGGAGAAGGGAGCAGCATCAAGCCTGTTTATGATGGGTAACATAGTTAGCGAGATACTATTACAGCTTGGTGTGTCAGATTAGCATTCAATTCTGGCACCATCTATAAAGGGTTTGTATGCCCTCCATGTGAATGTCTGGGTTTCCTCCAGGTGCTCTTGTATCATCCCACATTCCAAAGACCTACTGATTTGTAGGTTAATTGGGCATTGTCCTGTGATTTAAATAGGTGTGGTTTGTTGGGCCAGAGAGGCCTGTTCTGTGCTATATCTTTAAATTTAAAATAAAATAAAAATGTGACACCTGTGGTTGGGGGGGGGGGTTACTGTCCAGGAGCTAGAAGAGTCATATTTGATTTGAAGCATTTACCTTTGAGAGGGGACTTCAGAGATTGTACTTCCTGGACTAAATAGCGACAGGTGTGAGAAACTAAAACAAATATCCGTTCAGTTCCAGTACAATGTTCTACATTTCTGGCACCATCTAGGAGTAAGACACTCAGAAATGTGTGTGAAAATTGTCTGAGTTAAGCTAGTTTTCAACTATACAGTGTTTTATTGCTTAGAACTACTTGTAGGAGTTGGGCCAATCCCTTTTGTGGTGCCTCTCCACCCATCTGTTGAATATTTACCAGGATCTCAGCTGCTTCTCCCAGAACATTTCCTCTGATTTTTGGACACTTTTACTTTTGTCCTTCATGCTCCTCTAAAGCTCCTGTCGCTGAATTTTCCTCTTTAGGATCTTACGTAAAGCCCATCTCTTTAACCAAGGTATTAAATATGAAGTCTTTACAACTGTTCCATATTTGCCCCGTTGTTAGAGAGTTTAAAATGAATCTGGTAGCAATTAACTTAAATAAGTTAATTAACCAGAATGAGAACCCTCCGGGCTATTGTACTGCTGTAAAATTTGAATATTTCCTTGTAAAATCTGATGTAAGAATGAAGTTTAAGTTCAAAGGCAAGAGTGTCAAGTCAAATGTTAGAAAGAGAAAGTTGAGGTATAACTCAATTGTAATCCACTTATAATGAGGGGTTAATTGGCCATTCCTGTTTCTATGCTCCATGTTAAAGTTTTATTGGAAGAATCTTAGAGGATCCAAATGTCAAATGCCAAATACTCCCATAGTCTCTACATCTCAGATTTTCATTACTGGCTTTTTCTCTCAGGGTTAAGAGTGCTGGGTAGAAAGGTGCATGCCATTTCTTTCATTCTATTTTGGGAATTATTTGGGCTGTTAGAACAGCAAAACTTTGAGAAGTTTGCTGAACTTAAATGTTGTACACCTTGGGCCTGAATATAATTTTGTTAACAATTTCATTTTATGCATATTAATTCAAAATTGGACTTGTATCACTATTATTAATCTTTAGTCTTTAAGACCCCCCCCCCCACCACCCCCACCTGAAATTGAGGCACTATGATGATTAAAATGAACACTGCATTTTATTTTTATTACTGATAGAGCACAGAAAGGAAATAAAAATTCAGCTTTAGAAGGAAAGTTATTTCTTTGTCAACAGCTTCGATCCTCAAGGCTGACCTGCACATAAATCCACTTTATTTTTCTAAGGCTTCAGTAATTGTAGTCAAGGCAACTTCGCGACCGAATTTAAAGCGCTATACTCCCAAGGGCAGAGAACTGCTAGTAGTTTCAGAACAGCAATCACTGTCAAAAAGGAAAAATACTAGAAAGAAAACCTGTGAATTTTCCAGTTTTATGTGGAGAATGGTTAACTTAAGTATGAGGTCAATCCTCAACTTCTCTCAAAGTTGTATCATTTGAAGGGAAAACATCTGGTCAGATTTGTTACATTGTTCCTATCACTTATTGAACTTGGTAACCATTGCACAATTTGTAATTTATTTCCATGTTCAAAGTAATATGATCCTGTGTGAAAAACACACTTCCGCTTAGTGAGCTAACATTAATGAGCTTGAAGTTGATAAATAAGGGGAAAACTCATGTAAAGCCAGGCATGTATATAGCACTTTGCAAACAAATTTATATACTTTTAAGGTGGACATTATTTTTGCAACCTGTCTGATTTATGCTCAAAGCATCAGTTAATTATTTTAATTCATGGAATAGGTATTGATCAGAACACCAGAAGTAACAAATATATCACAGGATATGTTACATCATCCAATTGCAGACTGGGATTTAATGTTTCATTTGAAAGATTGTACACGTGCTGTAGCAGTTCCTCAGTACTGTAATAGAATATCAGCCTAGAATTTTGTATTCACATTTCTGGAATAGAATTTGACATTTGCAGGCTTCTGAGGCCCACCAAGTGATTCTCCGTTGATGCAAGTGAAGATTGCATTTTTCACAGAATTTAACAATATTCTGTTGAATTCATTGTTCTTGTAATTGACAGATACTCCAAGGGCTGAGCCTTGGGTGCACTTTTAATTTGTCTTGTGCCTTGCTCCATTGCTGAGAATCTTTGCTAGCTCCTGAATTATGCCCAAAAGTACAATGTGAGACAAGTGGTACGTTTCTGAATAGTCTGTGGGTTTGAAATGGTTGCATTCACTTTTTGATAAATTGCTAAACTGTTTGTCAACCATGTGAATGGGGTTATTTAGCACTCACTGCAGCAACGACTTTCTACGTTTCATTAATGACCATGTTCGTCCACATCAATGTGGGGAACCCCTTTATAATTGTATTGGAAAACAATGTTATCACAGCTAGGTCACACATGCACAATGATGCCCCCTTAATTAATACATTGCTACATGATAGAAGACATTACCATGTTCAGCAGTGCAGCAATGATCACATTTTCATGCTCATCCTGAGTCTCCATTTAATTATTGAAGATTGTATTAACAGTTCAGTTTAACTTGTTGTTAAACTTATGGTATGATGACAGTACCCACAAAGGGTAGCATATCAGTCAGCACGATGCTATTACAGATTGGGGTGTTCCGGAGTTTGGTATCCAATTCTTCAGCACCTCCTACCTGTGGAATACATGGGTTTTCGCTGGGTCCTGTGGTTTCCTCCCACAATCCAGGTTCACTTTCCACGCCCCCGCCCCCACCACTAACATAGTGGTCATCCTCTTCAAGGCTTCATTTAGCCTCTTCCCCTTTCCTGCTCATGAAAATTGAGCTTCCATTTTTTTTTTTAACAGGCATTCACAGTGGAACAGAGAGATATAATCGAATGAATAGAGCTACATCACAGTAACAGGCCCTTCTGGCCCATCGAGCCTGTGCTGCCCATTTACACCCATGTAACCAATTAACTTAACAATATGTAATTTGAATATGTAAAGAAACTGGAGCACCAGGAAGAAAGTCGTGGTCACGGGGAGAACGTACGAACTCCTTGCAGTGATGGAATTGAATTCCGGTTGCTGGCACAGTTATAGCATTGTGCTGTGATGCCCCATGAAGCAGACTATCCTTTTCATTCTCCGGCATCTTACCAGTTCTGTTGAAAGCTTGTTCAACTGCCAAGTGTTAACTCTTCTTTCCACAGATGCTGCCTAACATCTGAGCATTTCCAATCACAAATGAAAAATCTGCAGATGCTGGAAATCCGAGCAACACACAGAATGCTGGAGGAATTCAGCAGGCCAGGCAGCATCTATGGAAAAAAAAGTACAGTCTACCTGGCCTGCTGAGTTCCTGCACCATTCTGTGTGTTGCTCAGATTTCCAGCACTTAATTTTTACTTGTGCATAACAGTATGGCACCAGACCCTGGAAAAGATGGTAATGTGATGACAAGTCTGAGGCATCATAACATGCACTCATACTGTTGTTCTGTAAAGAGCAGTATATCTGCCACTTTTAGTGCAAAAGAAAGATTATTACAGATGGGACCCTGTCTCCACAAATTTCGATTTAATATAATGCAGTGAAAAGTCATCAGCCTCAAATTTTAAGTCTCTCATTCTGTTTTTGCTTTTAGAAGTACTGAATATTTCTAGTGTATTCTGTTTCTGTTTTTAGTGTGTATGTTTGCTGCAATCTATGCTTAAGAATATTTTTAACTGTCCAATTATAGCCTTAGTTATTGCTCTTGGATTACAGTACACGACCTAATGCTGGACTTCATATCTGTGTGTGTATAGGATTTTGGTATCGTTAGGAATGTATTTTTGACAAGGTTTTCTGCCTTGTAAAGGAGTTAACTCAAATTACAAAACAGGAGTATGATAATTTGAATTTGGATGAATGAAGTGTAGTGGCAGCACAATCCATGGGGCAGCAATTAAGTGTGAACAGTCCAATTATCCTAGCAGTTCTGGTCTGTCACTTAGCCACACAGTGGCTTATTGGCTGAGTTGTTGGATTGAGTTCTATTTTCCATTGTAGGGACAGAAAAAAAATCTTCTATTGCAGTTTGAGTGCTCAGTGTGTCGTATTTCAAGGGAGCACCGAATAGGCCCTTCCAGTTACACCATTCAGCAACCCCCGACAATCCTGACCTAATGGCTGGTTCTTCGCTTGCGAAGATCACAAGGGAACACTCCATCACTGTAGGACTTTTCTTCCCACCTACACTGCATAGGTTTATAGCGAGGATCGTTGTGTGTGAACTGATTCCACTCTTTAGGCCGAGGGATGTTCCACAATGCCACAGCGAGCTGTGATGACCACAAGGCTGTAGGTTGACTATCGGAGCTTTTCTTCTCCTCCACAGACTGCCTGACAGGGCTAACAAGTCCCATCTACTTGGGTTTGGAATCAGAGTTGTCCTTCTCCTCGGCTGGCTGCAAACAAAAGCTGATGAGCCGAGCCCAGCCTGCCTGCCCAGTTATCCTGCTGGACACTCGATGCAAAAATAAGAGAAGGGATGCCACGTGAAGGCATTGCTAAGGGTATGAAGTGTAGCGGAGGCCACATGCAAGTGACCTCCTGCATGAAGCCAAACAGTGGTCCTACGGCGATCACTACACCTGGAAAGGAGAGGCTGTGGAAGACACTTCTCCTTAAGTGAGCAGGGCATCTATCCCAGGACTCACCCATCCCCAATCCTGACTTCATCATGGGACAATATATAATGACTAATTAACCTACCCGGTGCATCTTTGGACTGTGGGAGGGAATCAGAGGACCCAGAGAAAGCTCGCGCATTCCACAGGGAGGATGTACAGAAACTCCTTGCAGAGGACACCAGAATTGAACTCTGATGCCTCAAGCAGTTAGCTCAGCTCTATTACAGCTATGCAACTGTGACACCGAATTAAATCTTCATTTAATAGAACAACTACCTTGCAGCTGCATTGACCATTTGGTAGGTTAATTTTGTTTTAAAACTTAATTGTAGGGCCTTATTGAAGGCTGCTCAAGGAACATGTATACCACATCAACTCTTTTTAATTCTACAAGATACAACCTCAAAATTAGATAGGTTTTTCAGATTTCATTCTTTTTCAACAATCCACATTAACGCTCAATTGTTGGTATGACTTTCCATCTACCCTTTTAATAAATTCTAGTAATTTCACTACAGTGAATATTACCAAATGGTCTATTCTTTTCTCTTGTTTCTTAAATGTAATGTTACTATTTGCCAGCTGTTCTGGAATCTCAAATTTTGTATCTGCTTTTAACATCTGCTTTTTCAATTATCTAATTCAGTCTTGAGTTATAACAACAAATCATGGAGATTTTTTTACCTTCATTTCCTTAATAGCTTTTTATCAATCCCAGTTCATCCAGTTTACTGTTTACAAACATTTTATATCCTCTTCTTTGAAGGTGTATAAACTGTTTTCAGTTTTTTTTTAGCCTTTTTCTAATAAATCTCTTGCTCTGAGGTACAATTTACTTTTTGTTAATCTTTTCCTTTGTACAAATTGACAAAAGCTCTTACCTGTTAACAACACACTCAAACTGCTGGAGGAACTCAGCAGGTCAGGCAGCGTCTATGAAAAAGAGTAAACAGTTGATGTTTTGGGCCGAAACCCTTCAGCAGGACTGATGCACGTTGCCTATAAAAAGTATTTCTGAGTTGGATGATCAGCCACGATCATACTGAATGGCGGTGCAGTCTCGAAGGGCCGAATGGCCTACTCCACCTATTTTCTATGTTTCTATGTATTCACCCCGCCCCCAGAAGTTTTCATGTTTTATTGTTTTACAACATTGTATCACAATAACTTCAATTTGGCTTTTTTTTGACACTGATCAACAGAAAAGACTTTTTCATGTCAAAGTGAAAACAGATCTCTTAAAAAGTGATCTAAATTTTTTTTACAATCAATAGACACAAAATAATTGCATGATTACTCACCTGCTTTGGGTCAGGATTTAGTAGATGCACCTTTGGTAGCAATTACAGCCTTGAGTCTCTGTGAGTCTGTCTCTCACTAACTTTGCACATCTGGACACCGCAATTTTTTTCCCCCATTCTTCTTTACAAAACTGCACAAGTTCTGCCAGATTGCATGGGGATCGTGAGTGAACAGCCCTTTTCAAGTCCAGCAACAAATTCTCTATTGGATTGACATCTGGATTCTGACTTGGCCACTCCGGGACATTAATTTTGTTGTTTTTTTTTTAGCCATTCCTGTGTAACTTTGGATTTATGCTTGGGGCCATTGTCTTGCTGGAAAACAGATCTTCGCAGTTCTCTTGCAGACTGCATTGGGGTTTCCTGTATTTTGCCCTCTATCTTCACAAGCCTTCCAGGGCCTGCTGCAGTGACGCATCCCCACAGCGTGATGTAGCCACCATCATGCCTCACGGTAGGGATGATATGTTTTTGATGTGTGGTGTTTGGTTTATACCACACATAGCATTTAGTTTGATGGTCAAAATGCTCAATTTTGGTTTCATCAGACCATAGAACTTTCCAGCCTGCTCTGGGCAGATTTACAGCTGTACTGTATTCTTGATGGATTTAACTGTACTCCCGAGGTATCACACCTATTTTTCTCTCCAGTCCTGCTGGAGGAACTCGAGCCGAAATGTCAACTGAACTCTATTCTATAGGTGCTGCCTAACCTGCTGAGTTCCTCCAGCATTTTTTGTGTTCCAAGGGATATCCAGTGACTTGGAAATTTTCTTGTATCCATCTCCTGACTTGTGCTTTTCAATAACTTTTTTGCAGAGTAGCTTGAAGTGTTGTTTTGTCTTCATGGTGAAGTTTTTGCCAGAATACTAACTCACCAGCAGTTGAACCTTCCAGATACAGGTGTATTTTTACTGCAAACAATTGAAACACCTTGACTGCACACAGGTGATCCCCATAATTATGTGACATCTAAAACCAATTGGCTGCACCAGTAATGATTTGGTGTGTCATTTTAAAGGGGTGAATACTGGTGCAATCAATTATTTTTTGTTTTATATTTGTAATTAATTTAGATCACTTTGACAAGAAAGTCTTTTTCTGTTGATCAGTGTCAAAAAAAGACCAGATTAAATCCACTGTTGTAATGTTGTAAAACATGAAAACCTCAAGGGGGTTGAAAAAGGGCCCAATCTTATGAAACAGTCTATTGCGCAATGTTGAGCCCACAGATAAGCCGATTGTCCACCATCGACCTCCTCCAATCATCGCTGCCCTTCAGACCCTCGCTCCAAGTCCGCCCCGTCCGGTGGTCTAACAGCTCTCTCCATTCGCGTCTTCTCTCCTCATCTCTCCCTGGCAAAAGACTGCGAAAATCTCTCTTCCAGACTCATAAGAAAGAACAACAGCATTCCAAACTCCGTTATCTCTAGTCATAACCCAAACATTGCTGCTACAGAGAAACCATTATATTATCAGTGAAACCTTACAGCATGTTACACGCGCAACTGATGTTAGTTTAGAACCTGTTCGCAAGTCTGCCCTGGTTAAGCGGCATGGTGTCCCAAATAAATGAAGGAAATTATGGCTGTTTATTCGTTTTTGTTCTTTAAGAATTGTTCTAAATAAGTGGCTGGCCTAATTAACTGGTGGCCCTATTAACCAGAATCCACTGTATTAATAATTTAAACTGTAGACAACTGCCTTAAAAGATGCTCATTGCTTAATTGCTGTGTTTCTTAAGATGCTCAACATCTCCCGAATCTCTTCTGTTTACAGGTCATTTGAAAGTATAATACAGTCATATAGGATCATGTTTGGTATGCAGAATAGATTATTCACATTTGCTTCTGTATGGTCTATTTTGTTAATTTGACCAACTTGTAGGTAAGTTGGTGCTGCAGTTATCTCATGACATCCAGCGTATGCATTGTGCGGTTTTAGAGATAACACTTTAATTCTACTAAGTGTGCATTTTGGAGAAGTTGATAACAAAATAGGAAGTGGTATGCGTATCTAAATCATTTGGGTAGTAGCTGCTTAGGCTGGTGTTAAAACAACAACTAAAAGACTGAAAAAAATCCAGAATGTTATTGAGATGAAAGGCTTTTATAGTCATAGTCATACTTTATTGATCCCAGGGGAAATTGGTTTTCGTTACAGTTGCACCATAAATAATAGTAATAGAACCATAAATAGTTAAACAGTAATATGTAAATTATGCCAGTATATTATGAAATAAGTCCAGGACCAGCCTATTTGCTCAGGGTGTCTGACCCTCCAAGGAAGGAGTTGTAAAGTTTGATGGCCACAGGCAGGAATGACTTCCTATGACGCTCTGTGCTGCATCTCAGTGGAATGAGTCTCTGGCTGAATGTACTCCTGTGCCCACCCAGTACATTATGTAGTGGATGGGAGACATTGACCAAGATGGCATGCAACTTGGACAGCATCCTCTTTTCAGACACCACCGTCAGGGAGTCCAGTTCCATCCCCACAACATCACTGGCCTTATGAATGAGTTTGTTGATTCTGTTGGTGTCTGCCACCCTCAGCCTACTGCCCCAGCACACAACTTTATGAATCAAACATTCCAAATAAACAACCATGTGCCCAGTAAATAAAGACAACTTTCCTGTAATGACTCTTCAAAATAGTATAGCTTGTTGCCCAGATTGAGGAGTGTGGACCATGATTTCTTTAATCTTAACAAAAAAAAGTTAATTTAGGAAATCTGGTTACTATATTCTTAATACTGAGCTTTCCAAGTTTTTTTTAACAAAAAGTGTATGTGTCCTGTTTTAGAAGGGTCCTCCATACCACTCTGGATACGTCCATACTACGCCAGATAACTTTGAAAACGAAGCCTTTTCTCTTCGTTTTGACCCTCCGTCCACATTAAAATGGCGTTTTCATCCCCCGAAATCAGAGCTTTTCTAAAACACTCCAGAGTGTGTAAATTTGAAAACGGTTGTTGCGCGTTGTAGTGTGGACGGGTTAGATGGAGATATTTAAAAACGCTGTCATGACGACACCACAACAACAATGCTTTTTCTGCTTCTGCTTGGTACTGCGCAAGCACTGCCGGATGGCTGTTATAACACGCAGTCGGTGTGAACGGCGTGCGAGTTAAATTGTAAAGTGAGCTTTTTTGACAAATTAAAAACACTGTCATGACGTGCCAGAACAGATGGCGGCAGCGCGGCAGTTCATTGTTTTCTTGAACGCAAACCCCCACACAACCTAATAATTTCAGAACAGACGGCAACGAGACTGAAGCCAGAAGAGTTGGAAATGTACTCACCAAATACTTTGACCCATAGCTTACTGAATAAATAAGTATACTCAGTTTGCCCTGTTTTCTGTCCTTGCTTGTATGAAGGTGGTTTACCTATTTATGCAAGTACTTCTCTGACAATAGATGTGTAACAGCCTAATGTAACATTGTATGGAAATGCAAGATAACACTGCAGGCATGTTTTATACATTTAACAAGGTGCTTTATTAATGCAACAGTTAGTCAGTTTTTCAATGTTTGTTGTCAGCCGGGTCATACTGTCCACGAACTCCGTCGGTTGCCTCCATACGCTCGAGTATTTGTTGTTGTTTTAGTTTTAAGTCCTCCTGCGCAAGAGCCAACAGCAATTCCTTTTAAGTTTTTCTAGTCTGTAACTGGGCAAACGCGCACCAACCAAGTATACCGTTCCCTCTTCGCTTGTTTTCTGTGTGTCCTGCGCATGCCCAGTAGGAGGAGGTTCGCCCAAATATCCGTGCTAATGTGGACGGAGATATTTTGAAAAACGCTTGGTGTGGACACCTGTAGTTTTTACTCAAAACCAGCATTTTCAAAATTATCCAGTCTAGTGTGGACGTAGCCTCAAGTGTGCCACAAGTACAAAGAAATGAAGGGACTAATTCTCTCTAATTGCATACAAAGAAAAGAAAATCTAATTTGTTATATGTACATTGAAACATGCTGTGAACTGCTTCATTTGCATCAAATCAGCAAGGATTTATATATATTAAATAAAAATAAGAGACTCAAATGTGTTCTTGTGGGAGAGCTGGTCTGTATCCACTACTTTTGGTAGGCTTTTCCATTTAAGGCTATTGGTTTTCGCGTACTAGGCCATGATGCAACCAGTCACTATGCTCTCCACTGCATAATCTGTAGAAGATTTTCAAAATGTTAAATGACATGCTGAATTTTTGCAAACTTTTAAGAAAGTGGAGACACTGCCTTGCCACCCTCTCTACCTCTGATCCCCTAATGAGGACTGGCCTCTGGATCTCTGGTTTCCTTCTCCTAAGGTCAATAATTAGCTCCTTTGTATTTATTTATAACAGGTTAAATTTTGTAGCAAAGTAATTCATTGTAATATATAAACTAAATTAGAAGAACTATTAAGGATCAAAGGACCCTGGATAGAAAAATTGGAAGTGGCTGAACCTACAGTTTTGATGTACTGTACTCCATATAAAGATATTGTATATTTAAATCTCTGGTGTCTGTCTCTACTCTCTAAAATACTGGTGTGGATGTTACCAGAGTAGCTTAATAGTTGGTGAAACACTAACTAATTATAGTTGAACATGTGGAATGTCCCTATCAGATTACAAGCTGGGACCAGAGCTATTTGTCACAAAAAGTATTCGGTGAGCACGAAATTAGAAAAAAAGATGGTTGATTTCATGACAACATTCGTGACTGGTTTGAAGTTCACCTTTAAAATTTGCAGATAATACAAAATAAGACAGGCAGTACAGTGAACAGAAGCAGACCAATAAATAGTTTAGATGCAGTACAGTGCTGGCAGACCACTTCTGTAGAAAAAAATTTGCCAAGAACAATTACAGTCATGGAAATACCATGATCGCACATGCCATATGACTTGGCATGTAACAAACAAACAGTGCTGGCGGTATAAAGTATTGTGAGTAGAGAAGAAAACTGCATACTTCATGAATGGAACGGAAACATTTAATGTGGAACCTTTGGAGGCTCGTTGGCAGCATATTCAGGCAGTAATATGTATCAATGGACTCAGTAGCATTAAACTGTGTTTAAAACTCTAGAATACAAATAAATCAACATTTAACTGCATAAACAGCAGCTCACCTGGTACTAGAACATAAAAATCTATAGCACATTACAGGCCCTTCAGCCCACTATACTCTCAACACACTGGAGGAACTCAGCAGGTCGGGCAGCATCCGTGGAAACGATGAGTGCAAGTTTCGGGCCGGAACCCTTCGTCAAGTTGTGCTGACCATGTAACCTACTCTAGAAGCTATCTAGAATCTCCCTACTACTTTGCTCTCTGTTTTTCTAACTGCCCTGTTTAGAATGCTGGCAAACCGAGGGGGCATGCAGCACAGAGGAGTGTCACAGTGTCTGATGAAGTGAAATGTGAGCGGGGACTTTGCCTTATGTCTTTCAGGCTGGGGGCGAGGGGTGGGTGAATACTGGAGTAGTAAGCTGAGGGTTACATATTTATACATTGAATAAAAGTATGAAAGCTTTAGAGTGCTAAGGAGATTTACCAGGATGCTGCCCAGATTGGAGAACATACCTTATGATGATAAGTTTTACAAAGTGGTGCATATGTCCCAAGGATGGTGGATTATTCTGAATAGATCAGTTAACACAGGCTGAACGGTATTGGTCTCCTGAATCTAAAGATGAGCTTGTTGGTAACCCATGTAATTTGAAAAACATTGCCAATATTATCACTTGGAAGTGTGTAGATAGAGAAATACAGATACTTGACTGTTTCCAAAAAATGTTGACTTATTTGATAGTGACTTCACCAAAGTATGACAAACATATTTTCTCCCTTTAGGCATTTTGATAACATCAGTGACGATGTACGCTAATGATATCTAAACTTTGAGTAAGAAGAATATTTTTGTGTATCTCAGTATAGATAACATTGTTTTAATAGATCAAATAGTCCATTTGAGATGGTTTGAAATAGGAACAACTCTGCCATCTCATTCACAAGTATGTTAAAATATCAGTAGGTATCACATAAAACATAGGAGCAGAGTTAGGTGATTCAGCCCATTGAGTCTGCTCTGCCATTCTATCATTGTTGATGTATTATCTCTCTCTCTCAACCCCATTCTTCTGCCTTCTTCCCTGTAACCTTTGACACCCTGACTTTTCAACCTCCACTATGTCCAATGACATGGCCTCCATGACTAGCAATGAATTCCACATATTCACCACCCTCTGGCTAAAGAAATTTCTCCTCATCTCTGTTCTAAATGGACGCCCTTCTATTCTGAGGCTGTGCCTTCTAGTCCTAGTAGACCTGACTTGACTTTATTGTCACCAAACAATTGATACTAGAGCGTACAATCATCACAGCAGTATTTGATTCTGCGCTTCGCGCTCCCTGGAGTACAAATCGATAGTAAATAGTAAAAATTTAAATTATAAATTATAAATCATAAATAGAAAATAGAAAAGGGAAGGTAAGGTAGTGCAAAAAAATCGACAGGCAGTTCTGGATATTTGGAGGGTACGGTCTAGATCCGGGTCAGGATTCGTTCAGCAGTGTTATCACAGTTGGAAAGAAGCTGTTTCCAAATCTGGCCGTACAAGTCTTCAAGCTCCTGAGCCTTTTCCCGAAGGGAATAGGGACGAAAAGTGTGTTGGCTGCCCCACTGTAGGAAGCTTTCTCTCTGGATCAACTCTGTGGAATTTATTTTCCTATTCAAGAGGAACCTGTTGGATCTTTCCCATGAGGCAGTTGAAGAAAGTAAATGATAGCCTTGTAACATATAGCAGACGATTTATTTTTATTTGTAAGCTGGTGTGAAGGCATTAAAGTGATCATGAATGGTAAGGTTGTACTCTAAGCAGACAATTTGTCAGATTAAAGTAATCATTTGCTCATGGATGAGTTAGCTTCCCATTTTAATGTTTCTTGCTGAGCCTGGCAGCATGCACTGGTTTTTTTTGCTTCTGGCTAGTTATGATATTCCTTGCATGTGTTCATTTGATTCTTGCTGATTTGAGTGTTAAAATCCTCTCATTTACCAAAAACATGCATCTCATTTGTGTATATAATGTAGAAAAATGAAAATGGCAAGTATGCATGGAAACAAAAATAAATCTATTTGTTTGGGAGTCAGTCATCCCAACCCCTTGAATTAATTCCTCAGGACAGTGTCCTGGATACAGGTATCCCAGAGTTGCTTCAGTAACCTTCATTCCATGATGACGTCAGAAACTGGGAATATTTTCTCATTATTGTACGAAGAATAATTCTATTTGTGGTTCATCAAAAAAAAAAGACTGTGCAGTAAGACGAGGTCTGGTGTGGTGAATGGTAGTAATGTCTTATAAAATGCCAGTAATGACCTACAATAAGGAAACCTAATCACCCTAAAAATAGTATTGTGACAATGAGCAGGGTGGTGGCTGTTCATTGCCTCTCAACACTCCAAGTCCTTCATGCACAAGGCACATTGGGAATATAATAATACTTTCCACTTGCCTTTGAATGCAGGACCCACGACACTCAAGTTTAATACCATCAGGTAAAGTAGATTGCATCAATTAAGACACCATATTATAGCCAACCTAAACAGTTCATAGTGGCTACAACATGAACTGTATTTACTTGCCTGGCTAGTCCAGTGGCACCTCCTAAACCGATGATCTCTAACAGCAAGAACGATAATAACAAGTGCAAGAGATTTCCGATCTCTGCAGGTCTCCCCTCCAAGTGAAACATCACCCTGATTGGAATTACTTCACTGGATCTCATTCTCTGCCCAAAAGCATTGTAAGTGTGTCTTCACCAAGATAGCCAGTATTCAAGAAGGCTACTGAACATCACCTTTTAATGAGTAATTAATTACAAATGGAAGATAACTACTGACCTAGACTCCTCCCCATCCCCCCCCAAATTTAAAGGGTCTCTAAACAATTCTTTCTCTCCCTGCCAAGTTTTCTTCTTTTTTGGAAGCAGTTTAAACTCCCGTGAATAGTTGTGGGCAGTCTACTGAGCTTAAGGCAGAGATAGATAGGTTCTTGGTCGGCTGGTGGCGCAGTGAGATCAGTGCCAGGCTCGAGAACGGAGGTTCCCGAGTTTGATCCAGTGACAGACCGCCCCCCTGTGCGCTCTCCATCCGTGCCAGGTTGATGTTGAGCTGGCAACTTGGCCTCGTAAAATAATACTCCAAAATGTCCGTGCGAGGAGTGGCGCCCCACACAGCCTTTTGAACTGCACCTTGTAAGGCATGAAAAATGCCCGACGCTGGCCTCTCAGGTCTGAGTCGACATCGTCATCATTGATTAGCCAAGGCATCAAGGGGTATGGAGTGAAGGCAGGGGAGTGGAGATGACTGGTAGAATTAGATCAGCCCGTGGTTGAATGGTAGAGCAGACTTGATGGGCCAAATGGCCTACTTCTTCCATATCTTATGGGCTTGTGGTCTAAAATCATCCTTATCCTCAGCATCTTCATTTAAGTACCAGAACCAAAGTTGAACAAAAATGGAAATAAAACTAGTGTGGTAATTTTCATGGGTTCAATGTCCATTCAGAAATCAGATGGCAAAAGGGAAGAAGCTGCTCCTGAATTGTTAAGTGTGTACCATCATGCTTCTGTACCTTCTTCCTGATGGTAGCAATGAGAACAAGGCATGACCTAGGTGATGGGTGTCCTTAATGGATGTTGCCTATTTGAGGCATCACAACTTGTAAATGTCCTGGATATTCTGGAGGCTAGTTCCCATGATGGAGCTGACTGTTTATAACTCTGCAGCTTGCTTGGATTCTGTGCAGTAGCACCCGCCCCCCCCCCCCATACCAGGCAGTGATGCAGCCAGTTAGGATGCTCTCCAAGGTTTTTCTGTAGAAATTCTGGTGTTTTTGGTGACATAACTAATCTCATCAAACTCCTAATGAAATATAGCCGCTGTCATACATTCTTTGTAGCTGCAAAGATAAGTTGGGTCTAGGTTAGATCCTCAGAGATATTCTACTTGAAATTGCTCACTCTTTTCTACTTCTGATCCTCCCGTGATGACTGGTATGTGTTTGTTCATCTTGCCCTTTCTGAAGTCTGCAATCAGTTCTTTGGTCTTACTAACATTTGAGTGCAAGATTGTTGCTGCGACACTATCCAACTAGCTGATATGTCTCGCTCCTGTACACCCTCTTGTCATCATCTGAAATTCTGCCAACAATAGTTGTATCATCAGCAAATTTATAGATGACATTTGAGCTGTAGATAGCCACACAGTCATGGGTGTAGAGAGTAGAGCAGTGGGCTAAGCACTTTGAGCAAAACAACAGGATCTAGCTCCAAACATAGAAAAATGCCCTGATGTTTCCTGTCCAAGAATAAAAGGACAAATCTGGTCATTAGCTGATATCCAACATTTAACCATCAATCCTCAGCAAAGAGATAATGAGCGAGATGTGTGTTGCTAAATAGTACTAACTGATCTTAGGTTGGATCTTGCCGGTTTTTCTCTGCAAAACTCATTGCAGCCGTGCTTTAAACATGGATAAAAAGAAATGTTTCATCCTATTTCTCTTACCCTCTCAAGCCTCTAAACGTCAATAAGTTCCATTCTAATAAGGAGATATCCATACAGTGATGGCCGGTTGGATTTAGTAAAGGGGAGATGATGAAGCTTTGAATAATGAGACTGTTGTTTGTGTGGTGAAAATGAATAATCTATATTGTACATTGGAAATGGCATTAAACAATCCTGAATCTTGTATTTCAACTGACTTCAGTGTGTTGCTTGCATTTCCAGCATCTGCAGATTTCCCCTTGTTTGTGTGAGTCTTGGTGAAGATGGTCTGTTGTCCTGAGTTCCTCCAGTTTGGGGAACAGAAATGTTGAGCTCTAAGCAGTAACTTCCATTAGAGCACTTGGGAGTTCTGTGTCTAACGTGGATAACAACATCAACCACAGCCTTAGGATAAACTTGTTTATCAGCTTGCTCAGTGGCTTCAGGTACACAAGATTCAGCCAACTTTTGTAAAGCTGGAGGCTAGGTTATTGTGTACTATCCTTTTCCATTGTTTTCAGTGTTTTCCTCTCTATAGCACACAGTTGGCTTTTGTTCCAGAATCTCTTCCTTTCCCTGAGGCAATGTAAAGAGAATTTCAATGTTTGTCCACATGCAACTTTTGCAGTTTACATGAAAAGCAACAGAATGGTTCTTGGATTTATTCCTTTTCAGTCATACATTTTTTCATATTCTGTTTTGATTTGTCCTTTGTTTTTCACTACGGAGTACAAAAAATGGAAGCATTCACAACCACTCATCTCCTCAAAAGTTATCAAAGGGCCCAATTTGTCCCCCTTTAAACAGTTGTAAATTGCCTTCTCCTTTACAGACAGGGGCGTTGATTACTTTTTAATGGAATGGAGGAGGGGGGAAGTTTGTTATTCCAATCTTCTCCCAAAATTTCCCAAACAAAATGTAATTTTTAACAGTAAATTCTTGGCATTGAGATTGTTTAAATTATTCAACAACATTAGTTTCGTGGATATTTACTTTATGGAATATGAAAAGTCAAGGAAACTTTACATATCCTCGACCTTTTGTACATTCACTGTTATTTATTAAAGAATAAATCCTTAGTCCTGATGAGTCTCCACCCAAAATGTTGACTCTTTATTCCGTTCAGTCGATGCCGCCTGACCTGCTCTTTTCCTCCAGTATTTTGTATGCGTTACTCCTGGGGATTGATTTTTCTTCTGATCTGAACTATTTCCAGCATGAAACTTCTCACATACAAATGATAGCACTCTTTCAGAGTATTTAATACTGAATGTTATAAAAGTGATCATTGTCCTCTTTCATCCCCTCCTGCCCATGCTTCTACCGGTGAGAATGCTTTTTTTTATATATAATTTTTATTGAGTTTTCAAAGTGAATACATGAGAAAATAATATCTACCCTCCCCCTTCCCCTTAACCCTCCCCCCGATATATACTCCTACCTAAAGAGAAAAGAAAAAAAAAGAAGAAAAAAAAGAGAACCGCCTGAATATTGGAAGGTTTGCACATGGTCTATGGGATTAAAAATAAATTTAATATATATTTATTACTTTCCCCAAGGAACCAAGATCTTCATCATCGGAGCTGTAAATAAGGGCTCCAAATATTCAAAAATGTTTCATATTTATCTCTTAAAATCTAAAACATTACTTAGCTTCTCAACTCTCATAGTTCCCTGGGGAATCTCTTTGAACTTCACCATGTTGCTGTGTGTTTCCCTCCCAATCATCCAGGCAAAAATAAAAAAAAGATAGATAAGATACAAAAAAAGAAAAAACAAAATACCCCCCCCCCACTAATGTTGTGAATGAAAAGATACACAACTCTACCCCCGTCCATTGTGCGGGTCGTGGCTATTGCCACGCTTGCACACATGAATAACGTAGTGATTGGTCAGTGTTTCTTCCAGCTCCCCCCGCAACAAAAAATTGTGTGTGTGTATGTATATATATAAATTAATGTCATTATTCCCAGCTAATATTTCTCAAATTTTAACCTTTCTTCCCCTCCCTCATATAATTAATAATATATTTATATATTCATCCGCCTGAAAATCCAACAGGCGTAATCCTTGATCCAGTCTTCATCTTCAATCCATCTCGCTCCCCTGGGTTTGTTCTTGTATCTGGTGAATTATTCAAAGAATCTCGCACAAACTCCTCCGCTTTCCGGTAATCATCAAAACATCTTTTTTCTCCACCAGGCAAAAAAATCTTCAAGGTTGCAGGATAACGCAATATAAATTGATAACCGTGATCCCATAGGGCTTTTTTCACTTTCTTCCTTCTCTCAAAAGTTCATAACTTATGTCAGGGTAGAAAAAAATTTTCTTCCCTTCTATCATCAGTGGCCCTTTTCTCTTCTCGGCAGCTTGGGCAGCCGCCTGTAGAATTCTTTCTTTGTCTTGAAATCTTAAGAATTTTATTAAATTGATCGTGGATATTGGTCATCTTGTGGTTTTGGTCTTGGAGCTCTATGTACCCACTCAATTTCAATTGATCGGTCTTCCTCTTTCATTTGCAAGGTTTTCGGGATCCATCTTTGAAAAAATTCTATTGGATGATCTCCCTCTATACCTTCTTTAAGACCAACAATTTTAATATTATTACGTCTACTAAAATTTTCCAACACGTCCACTTTCTCCGAGAGTCTATTTCTTTCCGTGTTCCAGACAAGCACATCATTTTCTGTTTTTTCCACTCTATCGTTAATATGCTCCATTGTTCTTTCCATCTTCTGAAGTTTCTTGTCCATTTTATCCTGTCTTTTCATAGCTTTATCATAGCACATCTTCACGTCTCTAAGCTCTGTTCTTAATTTTCTTAGTTCAGCCGTTAATTGCAATAAAGCCTCTCTTATGTCTCTGTCGTCTCCTTTACTTCCAGTCTCTTCCAGTTCTTCCTCCTCTTCTTCATCATCTGTATTCTCTGCCATAAACAATTCTGACTCTGAGTCATTTTCAGTTGCAGTGGCTGTCGGTTCTTGTAGTTTAAGTTGTGTCGATTTGCGCATGCGTCCTTCTTTGCGCATGCGCAATTCCGGCATCTTCTTCAGAGAGACCGCTACCGCCGCCATTGCTCCCTGTTCTTCTACGCCAGAGATAAAATACGTCTCCTCTGAAGGAGATCCAACCTGAATCTGAGGCTCCATCGCTGCAGTTGGCCCTTTTTTCTCCCATCTCGCGGCGACTTCACAACAACAGACTTCTTCTGTTGCGGTTTACGAGGCATATCGTAGAGTAGTCTTACAAAGTTTATAAGTGGTTTTCGGAAAGAATTTATTAACTTTACTTTGTTTAAACGGTACTTTGCTGATTTTTTACGGGAGAGCTGGATTTACACGTCTCAATCCCACGTCATCACGTGACGCCCCCCACCAGTGAGAATGCTTTTAGTCCTGCTGAAGGCTCTCAGCCCGAAACGTCGACTGTACTCTTTTCCATTGGTGCTCTCTGGCCTGCTGAGTTCCTCCAGCATTTTGTATGTGTTGCTTGGATTTCCAGAATCTGCAGGTTTTCTCTTGTTTGTGATTAGAATGGTTTTAGTTGCTATTTTGTATAACTTCCAATATTACACTAGAATACCCATTAGTAAATCTACTTGTCTGATATCTGAGAGACTATTGACTTCATTATCTGTTGTAACAGTTGCAAAATGAGGTTATGAGTGTGTGGTGTTCAAGCAAGAGGAGACCATAAGACATAAAACACTAAACCATAACAAGGAATTCACTATGAACTACACGAAGGGGAGATGTATACCACAATTCTGTCCACTTTTTGAAACGTTAAGTACATGTGGATCTTTAAAACTCTGAATATGTCTTTACTGAGCTGCATCTATAATGGGCTGTCTTCCAAAATTATTTTACAGTAATGCCTTATTTCTTTGAAACTGGGTTTATCCCAGTTTTTTAACACATACCCATAAAGCCTTACTTTTATCTGTGCCCACTGCTGATTTTGTTTCCCTTTTGAAAGAGAAAAGGTCTACATTGCATTGATGCTATGATTTTCAGTTTGCATATTGTTCAATGGCGCATGTTTGTTGTATAGTCTAGCCTTGGATGGAAGAATAAACATCAGTTTTATCAGTTATGAACTGCGAAGCTTTCGGTGGCTTGAAATCCATTGACGTAGATTGGCATAGGCCAATATTTGAAAAGCTGCCTGTGTCAGCTACTTTCGTTCACAACTCTGGAATGTTGTCTATGTTGAAGTTGTTAGTGTCAGTTGCTCACAGTAGCATTCACAAGATTGTTGTAACTCGTGTTGGTGAGTGCAAAGTATACAATGGATATTGTATGCATTATTCACATATTGGTTTACTTTCTTACCCAGAGGTATTTTAGTGGCACAGAAGATGAGCACGTGCTTCATATTATTAGTAATATTAATGGTTTCTGCCTCGATAGGATTCCATCAAATTCCAGGATAGTTTAGGTGTAAAATAGCCTTCAGTGTTTATTGGTTAGTCTAAATATTACACTAGTCTTAAGTAAATATTAAACAATTTCAAAGAAGCATCTTGTATTTACTCAGCATTTGAGCTGCTGTGTATCCTGCTTCAGCAAAGAGAACAAAATGCATATGACCTAATGTATGGCAGTCTTTAAGGCTTAAGAAAAGGCTACCATAGACATAGTATTTATTTTATTTAGAAATGCAGCCCACTGTGAAAATAGTAAATGTGCAAATATTTAATGTGCCTGTTTATTAATGCCTGAAAGGATTCTCTATTGAATTATTTTATTACTTCATGTATTTTAAGTTTTGAGTGTAACCCAGCTTGAACATAGAATAGTACAGCCCAGTACAGGCCCTTCGGCCCACAGTGTTGTGCCGACCCCCAAACCCTGCCTCCCATATAAGCCCCCACCTTAAATTCCTCCATATACCTGTCTAGAAGTCTCTTAAACTTCACTAGTGTATCTGCCTCCACCACTGACTCAGGCAGTGCATTCCACGCACCAACCACTCTCTGAGTAAAAAACCTTCCTCTAATATCCCCCTTGAACTTCCCACCCCTTACCTTAAAGCCATGTCCTCTTGTATTGAGCAGTGGTGCCCTGGGGAAGAGGCGCTGGCTATCCACTCTATCTATTCCTCTTATTAGTGGATCAAGTGGTTGCTTTGTGCAGCTTGGTATTCTATGATTTTGATATCAAAGATTTCAGCTGCAGAATTTCTCTGGACAGGGTTGTGGGGTCAAATATCATCAGCTGATTCACATCACAGGAAAATCCCTCCCCACCATTGAGCACATGTAGTGCACTGCTGCCACAAGAAGGCAGCATCCATCTTCAAAGGACTAAGTCACATGCCACCAAGAGGTAATCATGTTTTGCAACTCTCATATCTCACTGGACCGAGATTTTAAATATTTCAGCTTGTATTAATTGCAGCAATTCGAAACAGTATCAATAACAAGCTATCATCTTGTGAAATAAATGCCATGTTCATATTTCAAAAAATATATACCCTTAATTAGTTCCAAAAATGCAATAAATCTTAACATTTTAGTAAAATTGTCCTGAGCCAGCAACAGCTCTTTCAGCATCTATCTAGTAACAACTGTTCCTGAATAGTGATAGCATTCTGCAAGGCTTGAAGCTGACACATTGTTTAATAAAAGGACAGATTGTTATACCTTTAGACATATGGGAATTGTGTTGGCAGAGAGAATATTGCAGTGTTTCTTCTTTTGGATGAATGATTGCAAGAGTAGCTTGACAGTCAATTAGTTTGCTTCTATTGTCATGGTATATTGACTTTGGAACAATGCAATTATGTATTAAACAGAAACAGTGCCTAGATTTACAATGCATCAAACATTTGGATAAAGTTTATCTTGAGTTGGGATATTATATAGATGAAAAACCTGCTGTTAGAGTTACATTTATAATTTGTTAATGAACAATTGGTATGGGCTTTTCTATATATTTATGTAATGCTTGGTTGATGGACATTTAATTGCCTTAGAATAGAGGGACATTCATTTAGAATGGAAATGAGGAATTTCTTTAACTGGAGAGTGGTAAATCTATGAAATTAATTGCCACAGGCAGCTGTAGAGAACAAGTTTTTACATATATTTAAGACAGAGGTTGATAGGTTCTTGATTGGTCAGGGTGTGAAGGGATATGGGGTGAAAGCAAGAGATTCGTCCTGAGAAGAAAAATGGATCAGCCATAATGAAATGGCAGAGCACACTTGATGGGCCAAATGGCTTAATACTGCTCCTATATCTTATGGTCTTAATTCTCATTGCTTTCAAATTAGTGTTGGCACACCCAGAATATTAAATGAAAAATTAGTATCTCACGTAGCATTATACATAAAGCAACCATTGCACTCTACTTTGCACATACTGGTGTTTTGAGGCATAACTGAAAATTAATTGTTCCTAATACATTGAAGAAGCTAACTATGGGACCAGAGTGAGCTTACTGTGGTTTGTGATTCTGAAGGAAACTTCTGGCATTCAGTTGCTCAGACAAATGTGTCCCAAATTTGCTGGCTCCATCCCAAGTCTAGGACAAGCCAACTGTTGAAGCGACCATTACTCTGCTCTGGTGGTGAACTGTATTGTCAAGTCCAGCAGCAGAGGCTGTTTATACTGAGATTCCTCCTCTGATCCTTTGCCAATTTGTGAATTGGCATAGGATCTGCATCTCCATTCTTTTACAGAGGTAATCCTGACATGGAGGTCAGGAAGGAAAAAATCTTTTTTTTCATGTTCGTTCGTAATGACATGGGCGATAATGGTCGTTCCATGACCATAATTGTTCTTGGAAGTTTTTCCCCACAGAAGTGGTTTGCCATTGTCTGCTTCTGAGCAGTCTCTTTACATGATGAGTGACCCCAGCCATTATCAATACTCTTCAGAAGTTGTCCGCCTGGCATCAGTGGTTGCATAACTAGGACTTGTGATATGCACCTGCTACTCATACGACCATCCACCACCTGCTCCCATGGCTTCGCGTGACCCTGATTGGGGAGGGGGGTGGCTAGGCATGTACCTTGTCCAACTGTGATCTGCAGTCTAGTGGAGTGAAGGAGCACCTTACACCTTTGGCAGAGATGTATTTCCACCACACCATCCCATTTTATTTTCTTTAATTATTAGTATCTTGTTTTAATTTTAGTGTACGGATTAGTCAACACTGAACTGTCAGAGGTTGCAGCGGGACATGGAAAGGATGCAAAACTGGGCTGCGAAGTGGCAGATGGAGATCAACCCAGATAAGTGTGAAGTGGTTCATTTTGGTAGGTCAAATATGGCAGAATATAGTATTAATGGTAAGACTCTTGGCAGCATGGAGCATCAGAGGGATCTTGGGGTCCGAGTCCGTAGGACACTCGAAGCTGCTACTCAGGTTGACTCTGTGTTTAAGAAGGCATACGGTGCATTGGCCTTCATCAATCGTGGGATTGAGTTTAAGAGCCAAGAGGTAATGTTGCAGCTATGTAGGACCCTGGTCAGACCCCACTTGGAGTACTGTGGTCAATTCTGGTCGCCTCACTACAGGAAGGGCGTGGAAACCATAGAAAGGGTGCAGAGGAGATTTACAAAGATGTTGCCTGGATTGGAGAGCATGCCTTATGAGAATAGGTTGAGTGAACTCGGCCTTTTCTCCTTGGAGCGATAGAGGATGAGAGGTGACCTGAAAGAGGTGTACAAAATAATGAGAGGCGTTGATCGTGTGGATAGTCAGAGGCTTTTTCCCAGGGCTGAAATGGCTAGCACGAGAGGGTATAGTTTTAAGGTGCTTGGAAGTAGGTACAGAGGAGATGTCAGGGGTAAGTTTTTTACGCAGAGAGTGGTGAGTGTGTGGAATGGGCTGCCGGAAACGATAGGGTCTTTTGAGAGACTCCTGGATGGATACAGGGAGCTGAGAAAAATAGTCGTCTATGAGAAGCCTTGGTAGTTCTAAGGTAAGGATATGTTCAGCACAGCTTTGTAGGCTGAAGGGCCTGTATTGTGCTGTAGGTTTTCTATGTTTCTATGAACTGATTCTACAACCTATGGACTCATTTTCATGGACTTTACAATTCTTGTTCTCAATAGTTTATGTACTATTATCATTTATTTGTATTTGCACTTCGTCTTTTGCACATTAGTTGTTTGTCTACCTTTGAGTAGTTTTTAATTGATTCTGCTGAGTTTCTTTTTCTCTGCTGTGAATTGCCCGCAAGAGAATGAATCTCAAGGTGACATAGGTACTTTTATCAGTTTACTTTGAACTTTAATATTTTTGAAGTAATTCTACGTTTCTAAATTCTTACAGAATTTTGACAAGTTGGACAGGAGCTAAAGCATTCTGGAGTTTGGGGCTTTGGCAGTATACTGGCTGAGGCTTAAACACTGTTACGCCTTGCCATGCTTCACTGCCCAGCCCTGAGAAGCCACAGTTAAAATGGGTCCATATTGCATCGGATCAGATTAATATTTGCTTGAGGAGAACACTGATTTCAGGTGGCATATTGAATTAGCCCATACAATCATGATTCAGCTTCATATTTCCAATACAGATGATATCTAGCACTGTAAAAATAATATTCAGAGACTCTGCTTCCATCAACCACTGAGGAAGTGTTGCAATGACACATACCCCCAAAAGGAAAACCATCTCATCCGTATACTAAATAGCAACCTCTTACGTTGGCTTCCAAGGTTCTAGATTCCCACTCAAGGTGTCTTTTCCAGAGCATTCTGTCATAACCCTTCAGGATCGTGTTTCAGTCAAATTAGTTGGTTTTTGTCATAGGAAATGTAGCAACCAGTTTGAGCACTGTTAGATCCATCAGTCAGCAAAGTGAAATGACAAAATGGCATGCATGATATAAAGTCATTGTGACATTGCTAATTGGCTGACATGAATAACGTGCTGCTCTTTGAAGTAGGAAAGAAGGGTAATGAAGCTAAAGCCAGAATTACCTAGGTAAAAAGGAAAGTGGGTGAGGGAGAGAAAGACATTTGATATGGATAGTGCAAGTGCAAATGAGGTTAATTACAGAGTTGAGAGGGAAGATTTTAAAATAGAGTCAAAATGTGGGGGGGGGGGGCGGGGAGGGGGAACAATAAGGGAAGCAAAAGCAATGCAGGAATATGAAGAGGAAAAATGTAAGAACCCAGTCTGAAACCAAGTAGGGAATCTGCTCATGAAAGTAGTAGCACAGTAAAGGTACTAGTGAAATACACTACATTTCTAACAGAAATGCATGGTAGCATAGTGGTTAACACAATGCTTGACAGTACCAGCAATTCAGATTCAATTCCCCCTGCTCCGTATAAGGAGTTTGTGTGTCTTCCCCGTGATCGCATAGGTTTCCTCCCCAAAGTTCAAAGACCTACCATTGGTAGGTTAATTGGTTATTGTCCCGTGATTAGGCTAGGATTAAATCGGGGGTTTGCTGGGCTGCAGGCTTTGACGGACTGAAATGACCTATTCTGCACCACATGTCAATAAGTAATGAATAAAACAATGCTGCTGGACTTTGCAAAAGATAGTTGGACAGGACTGTGCTAAAAATTGGCATGTGAAGTACAAATTCCAGCGGCAATTAAGCTGCATGGGTGGCATGGTAACATGGAGGTTAGCACAATCGCTTTATAGAGCCAGCAATCACCGATCAGAGTTTGACTCCCATTACTGTCTCTGCGTTCTTCCCATGACTGCATAGGTTTCCTTCACGTGCGCCAGTTTTCTCCCACATTCCAAACATGCTATGTTAGGCACTGGAAACGTGGTGACACATCAGAATCAGGTTTAATATCACTGGCATATGTTGTGAAAGTTGGTCATGGGGGGAAGGGTCAAAGAGATTGTTGGATGGATAGGAGAGATCACTGACAATGCCAAGGACCCTGCGTCCACATTGCTCCTGATAACTATCTCTAATGGGTGGAAGAGAGACCCCGCTGATCATCTCAGCAGTCCTCGCAATCCATTGTAAGGATTTGTGGTCAGATGCCTTTTAATCCCTGTAATGCAACAGGTCAAGTAAAAATTGGTTAAACTGGGTTGGGGGGGTGGGTGAGCCTCAATCTGCTCAGGAAGTGGAGATATTGCTGTGCTTTCTTGTCTAAAGAGGTGGTGTTGAGGGACCTGGCTATAGATAGTTAAGATATAAAGCTTTTAGAGAGATTGCAGAAGGTATTTCAAAATTCAAGTATGTTTATTATCAATGAATGTGTAAATTATACAACCTTGAGATTTGCTTGCTCATATTTAGCAGATTGATTCCAGGAATGTTGCACTTCGGATTTGAGAAAAGACTGGAGAAGCTGGGGTAGTGGTTTTGGCTGTGGCAGATGTGACTGTATCCTGCAGAGATCATGGAGGGTAGATTTTAAAAATGTTCTATATATCAAAGATGTAAATCTGCAGGGCACAAAGGATGAAAATGATTGGCAAAATAATGAAAACGTTCTGGAAAAATTGCTTGAGCTTCTATAGTGTAGAGTTAGGGTTTGTGTGATGAAGTAGTAGTGTAGGCAGATGTAGCTTCATCTAGAAGGGAAAGGATTTGGTTTATGGAGAACAGTTGGGTGGGGGTGGAGTGTGGGGAGAGCTGAATTATTCTGACAAAGATGATGCAGAATACTTGCTTCCATGCTCTAAGCATCATTACCCCTGATTTCTCAGTCATTTGTGAGTGAGTTTAGCATTCTTTGTTTTTGTTATTAGAATAGGTTTCTTATCACTGGCATATAGGTAAGTCATGAAGTTTGTTATTTTGCAGCAGCATTAGAGTGCAAAGCGTAAAAGGTACATCTGCTTGTTAATGCAAATATCTAATCAGCCAATCATCTGGCAGCAACTTAAAGCATTAAAAATTGTGCATGTATAGTCAAAACGAAAACCAATTTCCCCCGGGATCAATAAAGTATAACTATGAAGAGGTTCAACCAAGAAAAATATCCAGTGAGTGACAGTTCTGTGGGTTAATGAGAGAAGTCATAGGAGACTGGCCAGACTGGTTCAAACTGACAAGGAGGCGACAGTAACTCAAGTAATCATGAGTTACAACTGTGTGCTGAAGAGTGTCTCTGAATGCACAAGGCATCGAACCTTGAAGTAGATGGGCTACGGCAGCAGACTGCGAACATATAGTCAGTGGCCATTTCATTAGATACAGGAGGTACCTATTAAAGTGCCCACTCAGTGTATGTTACAATAAGAAATATACTTTTTTTTTAAGTGCAAGAAGAGCAAATAGTGAGTGAGTGTTCATTAACCATTCAGACAGTGGAGCAGACTAAACTGTTCCTAAAACATTGAATGTGTGTCTTCGGACTCTTCTGCCACCTCCGTGGTAGTTGAGAAGAAGGCATGTCCCAGATGGTGAAGGTTCATAATGATTGATGCTGCCTTTTAACAATATCCTCAATGATGAGGTGGCTGGTTCCCATAAAAGGAGCTGACTCAGTTTATAGCCCTCTGCAGCCTTTTCCGATTCTGTTCATTGCTGTCTCCATGCCAGTTGATGATACTACTAGTCAGAATGCTCTTCACGGTAATCTGTAGAAATTTGCAAGTCATTGATGACATCAAAGCTCCTCAGACACCTAATGAAATATAGCTGTGATCTTCATAATTGCATCAATGTGTTCTTTCTCTAATTTTGCAATGATAGGTAGCATTCTAAGTTAGTGAAGCCAGTGTTTTCCATGGGAGGGGTGTTTAAAACTAGAAAGCATAGCATTTATTGTCCATTCCTAAATTTATTTGAACCTAACAGATTGCAAAACTATTCTGGTATCACTTGTTAGATTGTGTTTTTGTGATCTAGTAGTGTTATAGTCACCACAGTAAATTCTTATTGCAGATTTTAAAAATTAGGTGAATTTCAATTATCAAACTGCCAATATGGGATTCAAGCTAATTCTCTGGGTCAGTAGATGACACTTCCCCATGCTTTATACAGCCACTTAGCTACCAAGCTGATGTGGCGGCTGTAGGGAAATGCTTGCAAGAGGGAATAAGTTAAAATGTGGTTCCATAAACCTAGCTTTAAAACTGGTGCTAAAATAATAGAAGTTGGAAAGGAAAGTTACAGATGCCTGGGCCAAGCATGGATTTCTAATAACATTTGCTTACTAACTTCCTAAGTCCCAATATCAACTCTCCATCACACATTTTCTTTTAATACTGTTCTTTTCAGATGGTATCTATTAATTCAAATTTTTTTTTGACATTTGAAATATTTTTGGGGTTTATTTTTGGAGTTTAGACTATCTGTGCATCAGTTAATTAACTAGTTTTCTGCCCAGTGGGGATAGGTACGGTATGTTTTGCACAATGATTTAAAATTCCTCATCGAATTCAAGATGAATATCAACACTTGCTAAATTAAAAGATCCTAATACCCAATTATCTTTAGGAGGAAGAAGCAAAGCATTTCTGTTTATTAATGAATTGAATAAAAAGCTAAATGCAATGACCAAAATATGACTAGAATGTGGAAAATCTGTAAAGTGTAAGGATCAGGATGAGAGGGAAAAGACTCCTGTGTAAATTGATAGAGTATTCTTAGCAAATTATTTTTGCTAATCTTTGATTAAGATCAGTCAGTCATATGTGACTGGTTGCATTCTTTATCAGTCAGGTGTGTACTTAGAATTTCTGAATTTTTCCTCCTCTGTAGTAATTGACCCTCCTTATCCGCGAGTTCTGCATGCGCGAATTCAACCAACCGTGAATTGAGAAAACCCGGAAGTTCTCTTCCAGCACTTGTTGTTCGAACATGTACAGACTTCTTTTTCCTTGTCATTATTCCCTAAACAAAGCAGTACAACAACTATTTTACATAGTATTTACACTGTATTAGGTATTATAAGTAATCTAGAGATGATTTAAAGTATACGGGAGGATGTGCATAGGTTATCGTGGATCGGGATTGAATAAAAACTGGAAGCTCTCTTACTAAGTAAGTCGGAACAGGTATACCTGGTATTATTTAGCGTCAGTTAGTCAAACGTTTGTCTTAGTATATAGTATATATTTTACCTTTCTATGCATATAAAACACTTAAGAAGCGTATGTTTCAGCACCAGGCTCGGGAACAAAAGTTCCCGAGTTGGATCCAACGACAGAACACTCTCGTGCATCCATCCATGTCGGGTTGATGTGGAGGATCAAAAACCCAAAACCCAATAACTAACCACTGTAAACACGAGGAAATCTGCAGATGCTGGAAATTCAAGCAACACACATCAAAGTTGCTGGTGAATGCAGCAGGCCAGGCAGCATCTCAAGGAAGAGGTACAGTCGACGTTTCGGGCCGAGACCCTTCGTCAGGACTGATGGTGTGGAAGACGATGGCCTGGTGCTCCTTAGTGGGGTCACGATTGAGGGGTAGATAAAGAGGAGGTATCCGCGAGTTGTCGCTGTGCCTTGGCAAGGTAGAGGTCAGTACTCCAGACTACAACAGCACCCCCCTTATCAGCGGGTTTAATAGTAAGGTTAGGATTAGTGCGGAGAGAGTGGAGAGCCGAGCATTCGGAAGGAGTAAGGCTGGAATGGGAACAAGGTGCAGTGAAGTCCCGTTGATGTCCCATCGACAGTTAGATGGTGCGGGAGACAATGGCCTGTGAAACCACTGCGTTGCTTAGTAATAATTGTAACTTTAATCGGGCAGAGCCTTTCTCACTTTATCCTTTAAAATTGTTCTGATCGCTGACCGACTGTAGTCTAACGCTTTTCCAATGACCGATGGCGTTTCACCTCTTTCCGATTGCTTTATTATTTCCAGTTTATTTTAAATCGTGATCGTGATTATTTTCATGAACAGAAACACTGCGGATTCAGAGCTCCGCTGCCGGGTCCTAATGTCCATCGTACTGAAACAGGTTACATAAGGTCCGGGGTTCCGCTGGGTCCTAAGGTCCATCGCATTATGACAGGTTGAATAAGGGACTTGAGTATCCGCGTTTTTTGGTATCCGCGAGGGGTACCGGAACCAATCCCTGCGAATAAGGAGGGCCGACTGTACTTGGATTCCATAGCTGCTTTGTAATGCTGGAAAGACAGGAGAGTGAATTTAAAAACCCCTTTATTTGCTTCAGGGTACAAAAGAATTTTTTTGTCTCTGCTAGCCTCAACAAACTGCCTTAGTTAATATTGCATGGTGTGGTATTAGTTTCTTAATATAAATTCATTAATTTTGTAAAACAAAACACTTCACTCTGAGACTTACTGTTCATTATGCCGCCAACATTTAGGACAGCAATGAAGAACCTCCATCTCTGGTGGTGATCAGCGCTTCCTTCATCATGTTAGTAGCTTTCTCTCGGTTTTCACTACTGTCAGTCACGCAACTCCCAGGTGAAGATTCAGGAATACTTTCATACTCAGATATGGAAGGATTCTTCATTGCTTTCTCTGTAACAATTTTGTTTTACCAGTCAGGAATATTCACCATGAGCACTACCCCTGAACCTGGAGGACAGGTGGACCACTCTTAGTCTGGCCTCTACCCTTTGACCTGTTTGACATAGGTAACCCTACCAAAAGCCAAAGCATAAAACCCTGACTCCAGCCAACCTAGCTCTCCGGGTCAGTGAGGCATGCAAGCCTCTAAGCCACAAGGTTGTGGTCCTCTTGCAGGTTCATTCTGAGAATACTTATAAAAATAGGCATTTTAAAAGATGAATTACTTTTTGATTTTTGTTTCTGGATATGATAACATACTAACAGTTTAGAGGACTGGAATTACTTGGCAACAAGCTCAATTCACATGCCTGTTCTTTTGCGCTTTCTGGGATGTGTAGCTGCGAATAACTAGTGCTTTGAAACCAGGGATGTTGGTTTAGGAGAGGAAGATAATATTGCTATCAGTATTATATAGAGACAGCGGTGATATTTTTCTAGCATGATGCCACAGTAGGGTCACTCATGTCTCAAGCATAGAGGAGGAAAAATTACTTTGACCTGGTGGACCGTAAGTTCTGAAGCAACTCCGAGATCCAGATTTTTCTCATGCTCTTCTCAATTAACCAAAGGCTAACACACTGAAGATGCAGATGAATTTAATCTTCACTGAGGAAAGACACCTGATGTATGGCAAGCGGTTTACGTCTTCCAGAGTCATTTAATGAACCATAATTTCAGATGGCAGTGTTGTACATTCAAGGTAGTAAATCATAAATAGAAGAGATTAAGCAGATGTTTGAAATCCAGAGTAACACACAAAATGCTGGAGGACAGGAGGAGGATCTCGACTTGAAATGCTGACTGCTTATTCCGCTCCATAGGGCCTGACCTGAGTTTCTCCAGCATTTTGTGTGTTACATTACATTCAATGGCCTGGAACTTGTGGGTGCTAATTGTGTATTCTATCCTCTTGTTTCACAGAGACAATTAGTGTGCACTGGCATACAATCTACCCACATAGCCTGGATACATGGAACTTTTACTTGGATTTTGAAATTTGATCTTCAGATGCTTAAGCTTTAATCTTTGTATTGTCAATAGTAACAGGTGCTTTCCAAAAACAGGAGTTTCTAGTCTTGAGTAATAATTTTAAGACTTAAATAGAGAATTAAGACTTTAATAACCTCTACTCACTGGAGTTTAGAAGAATGAGGAATTAGAAAAAAAAAATCAATCTTATTGAAATCTACTGAATATTGAAAGGCTGAGGTAGAGTTGATGTTTCCTATAGTGGGGAGTCTAGGACCAGAGGGCACAGCCTCAGAATGGAAGGGCATCCCTTTAGAACAGAGATTAGAAAGAATTTCTGTAGCCAGAGGGTGGTGAATTTGTGAAATTCATTGCCACGTGGCATTAAGAGGAGTACTAAATGAGACATGATACGGAGCAGACTCAATGGAGAATTAAACTATTTGATCCAATGTCTTAACAGTCTGGAAACGGTCATGTCACATTATCAATGAGACCTCAAAGTTTTGATAAAGGCATTCCAAAAATATCAAGGTATCATGGATAATTACTATCCCTCAGTCAATATTCTGAAACATAGCATCCAGCTTTCACCTAATAAGGTTCCAAAAACAATGTCTAGGGTTCAAAACCAGATAGGCTACATTGCTCTTCACTACCCCCTAAGGTTGTAAAAGGCATAATATAAATGCAAGTAATTTTCCCCTTTATCTGAACAATTGAGAGCAGTATTTTACACCTGTTCATTTGGGTAGTCTTGTTGAATAATATATATGCTCTGCTTCAGTCACTGGAAACTATCTTCAAAGCACAGTGTACCTTGACCTATGACTCTTAATTTTTTTGCACTTATGTGGATGGAAACTTTAAAAGGAGTTTATTTAACCTAGTGCTCCTTGGCATTTCTGGTTGCTGGAGTGCTGATAGTTTCAGTAACAGGGTTCATTCTGTCAAAGGGGACTCCAAAATTCCTATTGAAGAGAAGAATAATATTTTCCTGTGATTCCTTCTCACTGCTTCCCTCTTTCTGATTTCTGCTGCTCTTTCAAAAGTTCAAAGTAAATTTATTATTATTATTAAAGTACATATGCACTCAGTGTCCACTTCATTAGATACACCTCATTAATACAAAAGTCTGATCAGCCAATCATGTGACAGCAACTCGATACAAAAAAGCATACAGACATGGTAAAGAGGTTCAGTTGTTCAAGCCAAACGTGAGAATGGAGAAGAAATATGATCTAAGTTGGTGCTACTCAACCCTTTTCTGCTCTTGGCCCACTTACGAGTTTCATTTATCTTTGTGGCCCCCACCCTCTGTTGTCTCCATTGGTTGCTAAAGTTTTATTTTGGTCAACTGTACTAATTATTCTAATATGCACCCGTTAGTCTCGTGACACCATGGATTTGCACCTTGGAAAGTTTCCAGGGCACAGGCCTGGGCAAAGTATGGAAGACCGGCATTTGCCCATGCTGCAAGTCTCCCCTCTCCATACACCGATGTTGTCTAAGGGAAGGGCACTAGGGCCGATGCAGCTTGGCTCCAGTGTCGTCGCAGAGCAATATGTGGTTAAGTGCCTTGCTCAAGGACACAACATGCCGCCTCAGCTGAGGCTCGAACTAGCGACCTTGAGATCACTGGACCAACGCCTTAACCACTTGGCCATGTGCCAACACAAATTATTCTAATATGCAGTTAATATTTATATTTAACAGGTTATGGATATTAGATGTTAAATATAATGTTACAGGTGTATCTGAAAAATAAAACTGTTTCAACGCTTTGAATAGGATACTTTATTTATAAATTATATAACATTCTTTGAACCTGTGACAAAAAGGTGCTTATTTTTGTGACTTTAGGATTTAGTGAGATGCTTCTGACAGATGCAAACTGGTGAGTTTTTGAATATCCTGTTGCAACCTGATTAAAGATAATTGAAGGTCACCTCTTTTCACAATATCAAGGTGGCTATGAGCTTTTGATAGCTTGACTAAAACCACATCCAACTAGATAAGAGGTGGAAAATCCAATTAGAAACAAGTTTGCTTTATCCCAAATGGATCCACCACCCAATCTGGAATATGCATTGCCAGCAGGTCTTTGAAACGAAATTCTATATCAGTGTGCAGTTGTTTCAAATGATCAGGCTGTACAATCAGATTGTCATCTTGCCATTCTATTTTAAGGGTGGTCAGTGAAGGAAATCGTATAAACTCAAACATCCAATATTGCTGCTGAAAACTTTGCTTTCCAAGGAAAGTCGTAATTGCATGCTTGCATGATATGTGACTGTAGTTTTTTCTTTGTAACTGTTCAGTTTTTCAAATATATCTGACAGGTAAAATGCATCAGACTTAGCAGCAATTTGTTCTCTGAGCAGCTTATCACTTAGAAATGCTACTATACTATAAAGAAAAGCAAATTGAACTTCCTTTCAAAATATGGTGAGTATCAGGGATTTAATGGAAATTGTAGTGGTAGAAAGTGATACAGTGGGAGACATTACACATTCTCACCTCTCAGCAATTTAGCAGTTTCTGGCATATGACCCCACTGCAGTACCTGCAGCCACGTTGCCACATTTTATAAGTATTATGACGCGCATGGGTCAGTGGAAGACAAACAGAACCAACCTCCTGCTGCATACTCGCAGATTGGCCTTACTGCAGACAGCCCTGCCCAATCTGCAGTGTATGATTTGGGGGTGGATGTGCAGCGAGGATCAGTGGGCCATCCTGCAGGGTGTGAACATTGATTTGTGTGAGGTCAATCAGGAGCAGAGATTGACATGCTGCGTGCAAGCACACACACCTGTTTTGCAGCCTCACCTGCATCGTTATACTTTCCCATTCATTTCACTGGGGTTCCAACTAAATTACATATATTAATTTATTTTTTATTTATATAGTTCAGTAATACTTCATTAAAACAGTAAACTTATCAGGGTCCATTCAGAAGCTCCTGTGGCCCCCAGTTTCTTGATTTTTTAATTGTCTCCCCTATGAAATTTGGCATGGACTCCTAGGGGGTCATATGTTCCATGTTGAGAATCGCTGATCTAAGTGAATGACTGGAATGATTGTTGGCGCCAGATGGATTTGTTTGAGTATCCCAGAAACTGCTCATCTCTTGGTATGTTCCTGCACCGACAATCTCTTGAGGTTAGAAAAAGGTGCAAAAAAAAAACAAATAATGTCCAGTGAGCAGCAGTTCTGTGGGTGAAAACTCCTTGTTAATGAGAGATGTCAGATAAGAACAGCCAGACTGGTTGAAGCTGACAAGAAAGCGACAGTAATTTAAATAACCAGTGGTTACAACAGTGGTATGCAAAAGAGCTTCTCTGAATGCACAACATGTCAAACTTTGAAGTGGATCGGCTACAGAAGCAGTAGACCACACCCAGTTCCACTCCTGTATTTAATAAAGAGGCCACTGAGTGTATGCCACCATATACTGCTTTGAAATTGATTTTCTTGCAGGCATTTACAGGAATGTAAATAACTACAATAGAATTTATAGAAAAACTATACAGAATGAATGCTCACAACCAATGTGCAAACAGTACAAATGGTGCAAATGATGTGTGTGTGTGTCTATGTTCATGGGCTCTAGAGTGTTGAAAGTGAGTCCATGGAATCATTTGTCGTGGCATTACTCCAGTATTAAGGTGAGTGAAATCGTCCACAAATATTCAGGAGCCTGATGGCTGAAGGGTTATAACTTCCTGAACCTGGTGGGTATGGGACCTAATGCTCCTGTACCTCCTGCCTGATGGTGGGCATCCTTGATGATGGATACTACTTCCTTGTGGCATCTTTTCTTGTAGATGTGCTCAATGATGGGGAGAGCTTTGCCTGAGATGGACTGAGCTATATTCACCACTTGTAGGCTCTTTCGTTCCTGGGCATTGGTGTTTCATCTGCCATCAGCCACTGCCTGTCTCACCCCTTCCTCTCAAGTCATACTGGCTGTCTCCTACCTTGGTCCTGATGCAGGTCTTGACCTAAAACATCATCCATCTCTTTCCCCTTACAATCGCTACCTGATCCACAGAGCTCCTCCAGAACTTTTATTTTGCATTATTGAAGCTTTTGTCTTCTAATTCTGCAGTTGGCAAATATCCAGAGGTGAAGAGCCAATGTCAGCACTGAATGTGCAAGTTCAAGATGTATATTATCCAGTTAATGCCAGCATGGATAGTAATATAATTCCTAAATGAATTCTGAATTCTTCCTCGGGCATTAAAGATGGCTTGTCATGGTGGCATCAAATTTTAGGCAAATTATCGACCAGAATTTGAAAACTGTATTAGGAGAAGGATTTATTTTACAGATTGAATTGATTTATTCTTGTCACTGGTAATGAGATACAGTGAAAAGCTTGTCTTGCATATTGTTTGTACAGATCAATTCATTACACAGTGCATTGAGCTACAACAGTAGCAATGCAGAATGAAGTGTTAACATCTGCAGAGCAAGTGCAGTGCAGGTAAACAGTGAGGTCCATCTTATTGTTCTTGGTACCGATCAATAGGTTTATAATTGAGTGGAAGCTGTCGTTGAGCCTGGTGGTGCGTGCTTTTAGGCTTTTGTATATCTTTTGCCCATTCTAAGTTCAGAGTAAATTTATTATCAAAGTGCATATATATGTCACTATATATAAACCTGACATTCATTTTCTTCTGGTCATACTCGGTAAATCCAAGAAAGTAATAGAATCAATAAAAGGGCACAGCCAATGGGTAGAGAAACAACCAAAGTGCAAAAGGCAACAAACTCTGCAAATACAAAAGAAAAATAAATAAACAATAAATATTGAGAACATGAGATGAAGGGTCCTTGAAAGTGAGTCATATGTTGCGAGAACAGTTCAGTGTTGAGGTGCGTGAACTTATCCCCTTTGGTTCAAGAGCCTGGTGGTTGAGGGATAATAACTGTTCCTGGGCCTGATGGTGTGGGCCCTGAGGCTCCTGTACCACCACCTTGATGGCAACAGTGAGAAGAGAGTATTGCCTGGGTGGTGAGGCTCCTTGATGGATGCTCCTTTTTTGTGTCGGTGCTGTCTTCGGGAGAAGAGAGACTGCTCAGGCTGGGTGGGATCTTTTGATTATGCTGGCTACCTTACTGAGGCAGTGAGAAGTATACACAGAGTTGATGGAAGGAGACAGTGTATGTTTTTGTTTGGCAAAGGACATTGTTGGATGAAGAAGGCAGATAATTCAGCATCTGTAGAGGCAAAGGGAGAAATGTTGACCATTCCTTTCTCTTAGCTGATGTTGCTTTATCCAACAGTTTGTGCTTTTCAGTGTTCTGAGTAGCAATCTTGTATAAGGACATACACAAATAAACCTGGGCCAACGTTCATTAAAGGTGGAGGGAGTACTACATTCTCCCAAACCGTCCAAGTGTGTGGAGAAGGTGTAGGGTGTTCTGTTGTCAAATATTGTTGAATAGGATTGCCTTGCTGTTGTTAGTACTGAATGTCCCATTGGTGGTGTATATGCATGCATAGATTTCTGCAGTATGCACTCTGACTCGTGTACACCTACTCATTATTACCAATATCTAATCTGCCAATCATGTGGCAGCAACCAAATGCAAAAAAAAAGCATGCAGACATGGTCAAGACTGGTGTAATGGTTGTGCAACACTATAACAGTTCGGAGTGTTAGAGTACAGAGTTCACTTCCGGCATCTGGAATGTGTATGTTTTTCCCGGATGCTTCGGTTTTCTCTCACAGTCCAAAAATGTATCGGATAGGTTAATAGGTCAGTGTAAATTGTCTCATAATTAGTTTAGGGTGAAAACAGGGTTGTTGGGGGATCTGGGGCGGTGTGGCTGGAAGGCCCAGAAGGGCCCACTGCATGCTGTATCTCTAAATAAAATTCAAGAGGTTTTGACCAAACATTAGAATTGGGATGAAATTCTTCTTTAGGCAGAGAGTGGTGAATCTGTGGAATTTGTTTCCACAGCCAGCTGTAGAAGCCAAGTTTTTACGTATATTTAAGGCAGAGGTTGATGGATTCTTGATTGAGGGCATGAAGGGATAAGGAGAGAAGGCAGATTGGGAATGAGAGGATAAATGGATCAACCATGATGAAGTAGTGGGGCAGACTCGATGGGCCAAATGGCCAAATTCTATTCCTTGATCATGTGGTCTTGTGGAAACATGATTTAAGTGACTTTTACCCTGGAATGATTGTTGGTGCCAGATGGAGTAGTTTGAGTATCTCAGAAACTGCTGATCTGGGATTTTCATGCACAGCAGTCACTGGAGTTTACAGAGAATGGTGAGAAAAACAAAACACATTCAGTGAGCAGCAGTTCTGTGGGCAGAAACACTTTGTTAATGAGAGGGGTCATAGGGGAATAGCCAGACTGGTTCAAGCTGACAGGAAGCAACAGTAATTTAAATAACCAAGTGTTACAACAGTGGTGTACAGAAGAGCATCTCTGAAGGCACAGTACATCGAATCTTGAAGTGGACGGGCTACAGCAGAAAATCACAAACTTACTCTCAGTGGCCACTTTATTAGTAACAGGACGTATCTAACAAAGTGGTCACTGAGTGTAGAAAAAGAAATGGGTCATGAACCTATGTATTTGCTCCTCCATATGACTTGCTCAGCCTGCTGTCCCTGTTCTGTCTGTACTTCTGTGCCTCCTCTTCTTGTCCACTTGTTGCTGCTACCTGAGTGGTCAAGTACAGTATTCCAATTCTGCCTATCTTTGTGAATGGTTTCTCTGTCTCTTTAATATCTATGGATCTCGCTCATGTTATTTGCTTATGCATTTCAGTGCATTACGGTCGGCAAATTCCAGGATACGAAAAGAAGATGGCAGTAGTCATGCAGTGGTGTTATTTATCCTGTATTGCAAATATTTTTTTTGCGTATACAAACGTAACCAAGTCCCATTGGTCAGTTCTCCTCAGAAATGCATATTTGACATTTTATCAGATTCTGTATATGTATTTAGATTGTGTGTGGTGAAGCTTGTTTATGCAAATTGTAGCATACCTGTAATTCCAGAGATTTGGAATCATCCAGCAACAAAAGGTTAAATCCCATTATGGCAACTGGAAAGTTGCATAATGTAGTGTTTGAAGGAACATTTCAAGTCTGGATCTGGTTCTGACATGTGGATTGAGCCAGAGTCTTATAGCATGCAAATGGAGCCGTCCATACACCCGGTCTGAACTAACCATTAAGCACTCAAAATAGATTTATTAAAAAGGAAAAAAAATGTGAATTTTTGTGTGGCACTTTGCCAGAAGGATGCTCCCATAACATATTAAAGCTTTGAATTAAACATTTGCTCAAAACAAAAGAAATAAATAGTCTTTTCATTATTTTCTTGAAATTAAGGATAACTTGCTTCCACTACAGTTCTGAAGATGCCTGTGCGAGAACCGTTTCAAAGTGGGTTGGCTGCTGTTGCATACAACCTTTATGATTATGGCCTTCAGGCACAGGAGCAGAACTAGGCCATTCAGCCCATCTCGTCTGTTCTGCCATTCCATATTATCCTTCTCAACCCCATTCTCCTGCCTTCTCCCCGTAACCTTTGATGCCCTTAATAATCAAGAACCTATCAACATCCGCTTTAAATATACCCAATGACTTGGCCTCCATAGCCGTCAGTGGCGATGAATTCCACAGGTTCACCAACCCTCTGGCTAATGAAATTCCATAAGAGATGGGAGCAGGGTTCGGCTTCCTCATCACTGTTCCAAAGGACATCCTTCTGTTGTCTTCATCCAATGTACGAGACTTAACACATGCACAGTCACAAGTGTATTGTATGCAAAATTGAATGTCATTTGTCCATTATTTATGGCCAATGGTCTAGGGTTAAATTTGAATATAAATACAGTAAAATAATGAGAGAAATAAAGCATCTAATTAACATTTTGGGTATCTAATTGGGTAGATATTTTCCAACACAATATAAAACAATGTAGAAAAAGCGGTTTTAGGATCTTGGATATAGCAGAACAGAAATAGAATAGAAATTTCAGATATAAACCAACCTGAAGAAATATCTGACGGTAAGTTTGGGTAAAATAAAATCAGATAATTTTGTAAAGCGATTGTGAAGCTCTTCACCAAAATTGCATTTTTTTCAGTTGATTCAATCAAAAATGGAGTATTGGAGCAACACACATCAAAGTTGCTGGTGAACGCAGCAGGTCAAGCAGCATCTCTAGGAAGAGGTACAGTCGACGTTTCAGGCCGAGACCCTTCGGCAGGACTAACTGTCTTCTCCTATCGTTTTGGATCTCCTCCTCCCCCTCCCACTTTCAAATCTCTTACTAGCTCTTCCTTCAGTTAGTCCTGACGAAGGGTCCCGGCCTGAAACGTCGACTGTACCTCTTCCTAGAGATGCTGCCTGACCTGCTGCGTTCACCAGCAACTTTGATGTGTGTTGCTTGAATTTCCAGCATCTGTAGAATTCCTCGTGTTTGGAGTATTGGATATCAAAATACCCAATCTACGAGGGGTGATTAATAAATTCATGGCTTAAGGTAAAAGGAGTCAATTTTAGAAAACTTAGCACATTTATTTTTCAACATAGTCCCCTCCTACATTTACACACTTAGTCCAGTGGTTGTGGAGTATACGGATCTTGGACCTCCAGAAAGTGTCCACAGCAGGGGTGATTGATAAGTTCGTGGCCTGAGGTAGAAGGAGGTGAGTTATACAGCTCTCATTACATGCACATGCAGTTCAACTGTTTGAGTGGTTATGCAGAAAGTTTGAAGTTAATAACTCATCTCATTCTACCTTAGGGCACGAACTCATCAATCACCTCTGCTGTGGACCACTTTCTGGAGGTCCAAGATGCCAACTTCGACAAAGAAGGGAACTGTATGCTCCACAACTGCTGGACTGTGTGTGTAAATGTAGGAGGAGATTATGTTGAAAAATAAATGTGCTAGGTTTTCTAAAATTGACTCCCTTCTACCGTAGGCCACGAACTTATCAATCACTCCTCGTATCCCTGTGACTGCATTTCTTGAATTCAATCCAGCTGGAGAAATTGCATTTAAATTTTGTTAGCTAGGCTTTTTCCCCCCAGCAAATGCAGTATGACTTAAATTATCCATCTGGTGTGGGCTTGTTTGTTACTGTAGCAGTCTGCCATATTTGCTGGAGTCTTATCATAAAAAGTTTTCTGGTTTAAGATGACACTGGTGAAGCACAGTGGTGATGATAGCAAAAATAACTATTAATTACTTTATTCATCACACTTTTTCTCAAATACAATCAATTCAATCAATAGCCTGTAACTTCCCTTTTGTAGTCGAGCTTTACAACCTGGCGTTTTTGCAGTGTGAACTGAACTCTTGAAGGTGCAGGACAGTTGCGACATGCTGTGAATGGACTGAACTATAGCAACAGTGCCCAGACTTGAACGGGCAACAAGTCAATGTTTAGTTAACAGGAGGGGACTTAGAGATGAGGCAGAATTGAGGCGGTGGTGCCTAGGCCTGAACTAAGGAACAAGCTGAGGTTTGACTGATTTAAGTGCCAGGCTGAATTGGAAAGGTTGGGGACAGGTGGCAGGTCCCGGGCTCAAAAACATATCGAAGCGGCAGGGCCTGGGTCTGAGAGCGAGAAAAGACACGATGTTTGGCTGATTTAAGCACTGAGGCAGATTGAAAAGGTTAAGGTGTCAGGGCCAGAAGCAAGGGACAGGCTCGCATTCAGCTTGCTGCTCCGTGAAGTTTACTGGCTGAACTGAAGCTGTGGCCTGGTTTAGCTGCAGTGATGACTGGCTTCGTGGCTATGGAATCACTTTTCCTGAGCTTCAGTTCTGAATGTTACTTACTTCTATTGATTTTTTCCCCCTGCACATTTGGTGTTTGATGGTCTACTTTAAATGGTTTCTATTGTGTTTCTTTGTCTTGTGGCTGCCTGTAAGGAGACGAATCTCAAGGCTGTATAATGCATACATACTTGGATAATAAATGTACTTTGAAAAATGACATTTGGTATTTATTTTGCAGAGACCTGTGATGCTTAAAGTTCAATGCAGGTGCATCTATAAATAAAATTAATGTAGCATTCGAAGCACTTTTTATGATTTTCAATGTTTGTATGATTTGTATCTGTAGCTGCATGTTATCATTAAACCATCTCGGCTTCCTCAGAAAATCCCCTCCATCACAGAAACCAGTCTTCAGCAATGCTAATTCACTGATATATCAAGAAACTGCTGATTGAGTTTGGAGGCCCGCCTGCGGTGTGGGTGGGTGGAGAGTGAGAAAGGGGCTTGTTCTGCTTTTGTGTTGTTGCTATTGTTTGTATTGTTCTGCTGAACATTGTGGGCATGCTACGTTGGGGCCGGAAAGTTGGGCAACATTTGTTGGCTGCCTCTGGCACATCTTTATGTTGAGTTGGTTGTTGATGCCAACTGCACACTTCACTATGTTTCAATATACTTACGATGAAATTAATCTGAATCTGTTGATAGTACTAAATACAGCGTAGGCTATAGGAACATACAACATCAGAGCTGTATAACTGACTTCCACTTTTAGGTGTGTCTCTCGCTGTACTGCCCCAGATAGTTACTGCACTGACACCTACTCAACAATTTTGAAAATTGCCCAGTCATGTCCCATTTACAAAAAAGGTCACATGCAATCTGGATAATTACAAGCAAGCTGTCTACTCTGTCTTTAGGTAATGTTATCAGTGTCTTCAAACAGTTTTAAGTAATCTTCAAATTGATGCCTCATCTGGGTTTTGTAAAGACCACTTATGCTCAGCAAGAGCTCTCTCCTCCAGACCTCATCAGGGTCTTGGCTCCATTGTGGACCAAACAGTAATTAAAGTAAGAGTGACAGCCACTGATATATTACCACCATCATCCTAGTCCAAGGTGTTCAGAATATCTAAATTCACCACATCAAGGGTTTCGGCTCAAAATGTCGACTGTCATTTCCCGCTATAAATGCTGTCTGACTTGCTGAGTTCCTCTCCCATTTTATTTATTGCTTGCTGTTTCCTCCCTCGTCTCTTCTGATAGTTGCACAAAGAAATACAATGTCTCTTTTTAAATCCTAAATCCATATTGACAACACCCATTCTATTTATTTCGTTAATGATGGATTCCAGTATTTACCCTATTCTTCAAGTCAGGCTAATAGTTCTTTTTTCCCTTGTATCTCATTTCAACCAATGGGTTTACGCCTGCTGCCTCACAGTCTGTGGGAAACGTTCCAGAAAGTATACGTGATGTCAAGTATCCATATTCACCTCATTCTAAACCTTGAGTGGAGTCATATTGCAACAATCCATCTTTAACAATTAGATTAGCTTTATTTATCACACATACATCAAAACCTACAGTGAAATGCACAATCTGTATCAACTCAAATCAGCAAGGACTGTGCTGAGCAGCTCGCAAGATCCACCAGGTTTCCTGCGCCAACATCGCGTGCCACAACTCATTAACCCTAACCCCTATGTCTTTGGAATGTGGGAGGAAACCTGAGCACCTGGGGGAAGCCCACGTGGTTAGACAGAGTACAAACTCCTTACAGACAGCAGGTGATATCAAACCCTGATCTCACTACTGGGTTGTCTGAAGTGTTGTGCTAATCGCTATGCTGCCTTGCTGCCCAACGATACCAGTACTTACCTCCATAGCCACCTCATAGGGTACCTTAGGTTAGAATCATACTGCACTGATCCATCTCCAAAGTTATACAGGAGTAGGTCAGTTGCAAATGCTGCTTCTCCAAATTTGCAGGTGTACATAATGTTTTTGGATTGCTGTCATATCTTCATCTTGTTGCAGAAGACTAGATGCTACTTATCTTACCTGGCTGTTTGGCGATCTCAAGCATTGTTGGTGGCATTCAAAAGACTAACATCCCAAGGGTCAACCCAACTTAATCCATCTTACAATTGTATATATTACTGAGAAAGCTATTGGCTTACTACAGATGCCTCTAACAGACAGCGTCAGATACATGGTAAGGTTGACCATGGATTCCTTTTGCCCATTTCCTGTGTTCCCAAGGTTTAGGCAGTTAAAGTAAATTTATTATCGAAGTACGTAAGTTGCCGTATGCTACCTTGAAATTCATTTTCTTGCAGGCATTTTCAGGAAAAACAGTAGAATTAATGAAAAACTATACATAAACAAAGACTGACAAACAACCAATGTGCAGCAGACAAACTGCAAATAAAAAAATAGAGAACGTGATTCATGAAGATCCCTTGAAAGTGAATCTGTAGGTTGTATATATCAGTTCAGAATTGCGGTAAGCGAGGTTATCCAAGCCAGTTCAGGAGCCTGATTGCTGTAGGGTAATAACTGTTCTTGAACCTGGTGATGTGGGGCTTAAGGTTTCTGTACCTCTTGTAGTGAGAAGAGGGCATGGCCTGGGTGGTTGAGATTCTTTGATGGATGCTTTCTTATGACAGTCCACATATATTTTCTCAATGTAGCGAGGGCTCTGCTTTTGATGAACTGGGCTGGATCCACCACTTTACAGCCTTTTCTGTTTGTAGGCTTTGTTGTTTTGATACCTGGCTAGCTTGAGAAAGCCTTGCCTGACGTGTTGTCCATGATTGTGGTGCATGTGCTTTTATTAAAGAATTTACATGGGGATGGGAAGAGCACTGCAAGTACACTGTTTTCAAAGTTCAAAGATTAAAATTACATTTATTGTCAAAGTACGTATGCAGTATACAACCCTGAGACTCTTCCCTACAGACAGCTGTGAAACAATGAAACACCATGGAACCAGTTCAGCGGAACTATCAAGCCCTTCCCCCACACACAAAAAAACAAATGCAAATAGCAATAGAAACATAGAATATAAAACAGGTATATTCAGAGTCCAGGTATATTCGGTTCAGCTCAGATTCCGTTATCTGCAGGCCACCTCAATTCAAAATTGCCCAAAATAGCAGCAAAAAAAAAAGTGTGACCAGGAATACATCATAACATGAACTACAAAGTTCAATCCACAAGCCACATCAATTAAACCTTGCCCAAGACCTGGAATGCCAGCACCATCCTCTGACAGCATTGAGGGAGAGAGAAAGCATCCAAATGCAGGGACCTTCCTCCGGGAGCAGTGAGTGAGAGGCTGATAAATAGCACCGAGCATCCCCTTGCTTTCTACACTCACCTCAGTGATTTCAATCTTCCATGGCACTTTAGTTGGCAAGATTGGTGAGGAATAGTCAAATCATGGGCTCGTGCCCCATCTCCAGGTTTCTTGGCCTCAAGGCTGGACGCACCACAGAACACTCAAAGACAGCAAAGTGCTAGATCAGTGGTCCCCAACCACCGGGCCGCAGAGCATGCGCTACCGGGCCGCGAGGAAGCGATATGATTTGGCGATATGAGTCAGCTGCACCTTTCCTCATTCCCTGTCACGGCCACTGATCAGCCATTATGCATGCGAGGTCATGACCCGCACGTCATCCATGTCAGCGCGGGAAGAAGATCAACTCCTCGAGCTTGCAAATGACGACGGGCTGAAAAGTATGTTTGACATAACATCTCTGTCGGCATTTTGGATCAAAGTCAAGGCTAAATATCCTGAGATAGCCATGAAAGTACTGAAAATGTTGCTTTCATTTCCAACATTTTTCTGCGAAGCGGAGTTTTCTACAATGAATGCAACGAAAACTAAATTGCGGAATAGACTGGACATAAGGATCCCCCTTCGAGTATCACTGTCTCCCATCACCCCTGGATAGGACGGTGTTGTTGCAGGGAAACAAGCCCAGGGCTCCCACTGATTCAGCGATATTGGTGTGTTGCAATGATTTTATATATTCATACGGGGAAAATATGTGCTGTTTGTTTAATATCCAAACGTTACTTAAAATGTTATGATACTATTGACTTATGAGTGACCTATATAACCATATAACAATTATAGCACGGAAACAGGCCATCTCGGCCCTTCTAGTCCGTGCCAAACGCTACTCTCACCAAGTCCCGCCAACCTGCACACAACCCATAACCCTCCATTCCTTTTCTATCCATATACCTATCCAATTTTTCTTTAAATCATCATATCGAACCTGCTTCTGCCACTTCTACTGGAAGTTCGTTCAACACCTACTTCAAGCTCCCCTGATAATTGACTTATCATTATATTCATGCGAGGAAAATATGCGCTGTGTGTTTAATGTTAAATTCGTTAGATAAACCCTTTTAGAAACAAAATTGAGTGTATTACCCACTTATCACCTATATTCTAGTAGTGATTAACACCCACCCCACGAACAGAATCGCCAAAAAGGATTTGCTGGGGGGGGGGGAATCAGCAGGTCACGACGCGCATGCGCATTGGTGTCCGCGCAAGGCTTCATGGTCATTGTAGTCTTTTGCGTAAACAACGCATTTAACTGCTACTCTTGTCCGTTGACAACCCTACCCAGCCCCCCACCCCCCACCCCGGTCGGCCGGTCCGCAAGAATATTGTCAATATTAAACCGGTCCGCAGTGCAAAAAAGGTTGGGGACCCCTGTGCTAGATCACTCAATAGGCCCAAAAATACACAACCAATATGTAGATCATAGGCTTCAAATTGTTGAGGAAATCTTCCATATAATTTATGAAGATAAATTCCACTTGCAGAATAAGCACTCTTAAACATCTATATATATCATAATTGTGCGTGTGCTCTGCTGGGGTGAAATGTTTAATTTTAGTTAAAACAATAACAGTCCCATGCACTTTTGGTGACTCCTAACCCTTGTGTCAGACTAATTGTAAAATCAATAGATGAAGTCAATTAAATGTATCCTGTGATTTTCCAAGACTTGGACTTTGTAGATAGTCAAATAGTGCAATATAATGGGTCAACAGAAATTTTGAAGTTCAACCTCTTTATGGCTTCTAATGAAATACTAAATAAAATAGTTGTTTTGTGTTAAAATAGGGTTGCTGAAAACTGCAAGTACAAAATTTACATTGAGTTAATGGTTAAATTTTTAAGTTGTAAAGTAGTGGATATTTGAGCTACATGATATAAAAACAAATGCTCTGAGCCTTCTGGCTGATAAATTGCATGCAATCTTTAGCTTTTATGCACAAACCACAAGAGAGAACTCCCTGCATTTTGAGTAAGGAAGCTTTTATTAATTTGGTAGATATACAACTAGAAACAAATTTTAACATTTGTCTTCATGTACATAACAGAAATATCAGTGTTTGTCCATGCATGGTTAAACTGGTATCTTTCACACAAGTAGCCCTCAAGTGATTTGGGTTGTAAATCTGAGTCTTTCTGTAAAAAGCAGTGCACTGTTAATTTTGATCCCAATAATCCAGCCATCTGATATCTTAATGCCAAATCATCCTATCCCATCCCCTCAAACATCTTGTCCCAGAGGAAACCAGTCTTGCAAGCCTGTCACAGATAGTCTGCTCAGTAGCAGTCCAAGTCTTGTCTTTCCATGTGGCTAAGGCAATACTTGCCAAAAGGGAACCAAAATAGCACAATTTTTTAAAATCATTTAATTGCAGAATGTTACAATCTTTTATCTAGTATTTGTCCCATCTTAACATTAATTGTTATTTTAGTATCTTGAGAAATTTGTACTATTCTTATTGAGATTCACAGTGAGAAGCTACATTTTAACCTTCCTGTGTTTTAATGGTTAAGTTTTGTCATGACTGATAGAACTACGAAGAGTGGGGATTTTTGCTTCACCTAAAGCTATTGAAGATTCAAGATTGTTTATTGTCATTCATCAGTTTACAGGCGTTAAAGGAGTATGAAATAATTGTTCCTCCGGATCCAATGCAGCACAGAAATAACAGTCTGCATAAGGAAGACTATTTTTAAAAAACTAAATAAATACAATACATAAGGTTAGAATATATACATAAAGTGTTGTGTCTTTCCAGATTTGGATTATTACTTTATTTCTAATTACTAGATCTCACTGCTTGTGTGTGGGTTCACAGCTATTGATTGCATTAAGCAATTAACCTCCGCCATCAGATTGGCCGTTATATAATCATGTCCTGGTGGAAGACGTCCTGGTCATCCACTGCACCTAGTCCCATCTCCAGCCCTCTAGACTCTGTCTTGCCACTGGATCCAGATGGGAATTGGGAAGAGAGAGTGAGGCTGACGCTGCGCAACTCTCCCTCACTTAAATCCAAATCACGTGCTAGTCTCGACACCATCATAATGGTGTCGAGGTCTTCATCGACGATGGACGAACAACCATATAATCACTTGTATATTCATTCATTCGTTAGAAGTACTTGTTAGAGCATTTCAATCGATATTTAAATCTGCCTTTCATTAGAACGCTGAGAAGTATGGTCTTTTTACACCAGCTCCTTGCGAACTGTAACATGTTGGTAAATAATGAAACTAGCTTCAACCACCCCTACATGGAGATTGGAGTTATCTATCTATCTAGTTTCAGAAAACGGGGAAAACTCTTGAACGAGTGCAGACTATAAACATAAAGCTGCTACACTATGTATGTACATAAAGTAATACCTGGTATCTTTGTTAGATCTCTGAAAGGCTAGCATTGATGCAGAATTCAACTTCATTTGAAATTTATCCCAAGACTTTGAAGTGATAACATTGGTTATTTAGGTGAAATTTGAAATAATTTACATGATAAAACATTGAGAATAATCTACTTATCTAATATTTCTCAATACATAATTAAAACCTCCGTGCCTGGAATTAGTTTAGCACAGGAGTTACAATGTTTTTAACTTACTGATTTTAAAGAATGGCCTGATTTGTCAACTGGAGAACCTGGAGCTGATTAAAGCACTCATTCGTGGAGGGTATTTAAATAATACTCCTTTTACCTTTCCAGCATAAAGCATAGCATACTGAGTATTTACTGCAGGACCTGCTGATTAACCAACCCAAGATTATGGACAGGCTGTTATCCTCAAATTTATTAAGAGGATTTCTTTCTTGTGATTCTATGTTAAGTTGTTTGCTTTCTGATATAACTTCACCTCAATGCGAGCTATGGACTCACTTTCAAGGACTCTACAATAAACGTTTTCAGTATTATTTATTTATTATTATTTTTTTTATTTGCACGCTGTTTGTCAGTCTTTGTTTCTGTGTAGTTTTTTCATTGATTCTATTGTATTTTCTACTGCGAATGCCTACAAGAAACTGAATCTCAAGGTAGTATATGGTGACATACCTAGTTTGATAATAAACTTGCTTTGAATTTTGGAATACAGTTTATAAAACTAGCACACAGCAATGGTTTTGCTTCAGGCCTTGCTGCCAATGGAAGGTAGGTGAAAATGCACCTGTGGTTAGTTGCATGGAAGATCTCTTTGTTACTGTTGAGTCTACAATTACATGCAACCCTTGCTTTTACCATTGTTTAGGTAATGAAAACAGGCCATACAGAATTCACAAATGACTACCCAAAAGTTTGAGATGCTGAATAAAATTTCCTCTAAGAATTTGTCAGGTTGTGTAGGGTGTGATGGGGCATAAACATTTTTTAACTCTATTTTTCTTAATGCATTTGTATATGATATAACTTTGCATTATGGTGACTAGGATTATTTTCTAGGAACTGTAATATGTAGGCACTTGTATTTTTGACAAGCATTTCATTATATTCTCAGTTGATATTTGTCAGTATGGAGTCTTGACCCATTGTGCGCAAATCTTTTGTTCAAGATGTGTGTTCTAAGATTTCAATCAGCTTGATCTGCACCAACCAGGTAAATAGAATTCCCATTTTATAAACACCCTCCCTCTTCCAACATACAATCGAGTTCCTGTAAAACCAAATTCAAATGTCTAATGTACAGTAGGTTCCAGTTAATTGAGTACATCAGGACCAATACATTTTGACCCAATTAAGCAGCTACCCCAATTAGCCAAAGTTTCATGGAAATAGTTTAAAAAGGTATAAAAAAAGACAAGCTACCATTTAACTGAGTAACAAATGATATATTTATATGAAATACAGAACAAATTAGAAGTCTACTAATACTTCTGCAGTACTATAGAACTGTATTAGTTCCTAATAGTTATCAACAAAGAAATTCATACAGTTTGTGCTGCTATGTTCTTTTGACTATAAATGAACAAAATCCGTGTGGACACAGTGCAGATGATGGACTGCCTTCATTGCCTTCCTACATGAAGTAATGTCAAAAAAAATCACTTCTTAATTCAGCATCCATCAACCCAAATGAATAACATAACAACACAAGCACACATATCTAATGCTATTTAAAAACTGTTTGCTCTAAGCAAGGTATAGTGTCTAACGCCACACAACTGCATGTGACTGACGCTAGTTAAGAAACTGTTAGTGACTAGTCAGTGACCATTTGGCATTGTCTGCACTCAGTGCTGGTACTTCTGAATACAATTGCAATCATTTTGTAAAACCTTGCTTAGTTGTCACAGGTTGCTACGGCCTTTTGTATAGCTAAGATACTTCACATTCATTGTGAAATGAAAACTCTTCCTTTCTCTTCCGTGCTGATATTTCAGGTAAAAGGTTCTCTATTTAATACATAATTGCACGTTGTACTTTTTTAACATCTTTTAAAAAGCAATTTATAACAAAAGTAGAAATCTGGAGTCTTGCTTTCATTTCATTCCTGGTTGGAGGTAATGGTGAATTGATTCTCCAAATAATTTATACTGAGGCTCCATGAATAATGTGGTCTACTACTTAGTACAAAAAAGTATTGACAGCACTGCACCTACAGATGGAAAGAGAGAAGTGGTATTTTTTCTGCAGCAAATACTCTTATTATTAAGGATAAAATGCCATCTATACAGAAAACTATTTATGTAGTTTATGAACTCTAAATAAGCATGGCTTGGACGGTGGAACTCCTTGAAGAAAGCCGCATCTGTCATCAGGGATCACCACCACCCAGGCCGTGCTCTCTTCTCGCTGCTACCATCAAGAAGGTGCTACAGGAGCCTTAGGATGCACACCACCAGGTTCAGGAACAGTTATTATCCCTCTACCATCGTGCTCTTGAACCAGTGTGGATAACTTCACTCTCCTCAACACTTAACTGTCTCCACAAATTATGGATTCACTTTCAAGGACTCTACAACTCGTGTTCTCAATATTATTTTTACTTTTGACTTATTTGTATTTGCATATTTTGCCACCATTTGTACATTGGTTGTCTATCTGTTTTTGTGTAGTTTCTCATTGATTTTGTTGTATTTCTTTGTATCTACTATAAATGTCTGCAAGAAAATGAATCCCAGGGTAGTACTTTGTGACAAGTTCATACTTTGATAATAAATTCACTTCGAACTTTGAGCTTCCTACTGAGGAAAAGTAATTTTTCCAGATAAATATAAAGAATAGTTGTATATAAATCATGTGTAACATCAGTCACATGCATGCAAACAGAGCCATTACAAATTTAATTGGCAGTGGAATCTAACTTTGGTTATCCTTAGCATTGTCTCTAAATGAGACGCAAGATGTGAAATGTTACTGAATTGTTGCAGACATGCAATACTGAACATCCTGTTTCGATTCGTCATTGATTCTAGACATTTAATTGAGGCTTGTTTGAGGATTTTAGAGTGCGTTCATTTGGATTTGTTCCAGTAAAATATTGCAATTATTCTCTTAAATATTTTATTTGTCATGCGTACTTCAAAACATACATTGAAGTGCGCCATTTTGCATCAATGACCAACGCACGCTGCACATGTGCTAGGGGCAGCACACTTCCAGCATTAACTTGACATGCCCACAACTACTAACCCTAACCCATACATCACCAGATTGATGGTACGTGCAGTGTTGTCCTGGAGCCACATATCTGCAAGAACAAGCACACACACAGCGTTTCCTCATCTCGTGCTAGTGGCAGCCACAGACAAACGCAATCCAGCTTGTCTTCCACCGAGTGAACACCCCATCTTAGACATATTAGACAAATATTATTTTCTAATAGTACCGATGACTGTCTTCAAGCATCCTGTAGTTGGTGTTTCATGTGGTGCAATATGGAATCTCTACACCGTAGCAAAACAATAGCATTTGGAAGGGTATCAGTTTGAAAGCAAAGATTTATTGATATTTAAAAATATGTGCATAATGAGCTATTCCCATCTTTGCTACTGGAGGAAATTCTCTGCTGATGCTGTTGGCAGTGTTTTGTTAAAGAGCTGAATTTTCTTCAGGTAAATGAATTACTGTATCATAAAGTTCAGGAGCATCTATTTAAGCCCTGAATGTGTGTCTCCAGTAAACTGATTTGATGCTTTTAAGAGCCTGCAGTGTTGAAAAGCATACTGTGCTGGGAATTTGTGGCATGCATTTCAGTAGAAATAGTCTTTATTTGTATTTTTGCGAATATTGTACACTTATGTCACAATTCATAGTACAAATCATTTCAGTTACCCAGAAGACTTAAATTATTTCTGGATGACATCAGTTTTATTTCTCATATATTCCATGAGCATGTCAAGAGATTTTTATTCAAGTTCCAGCTTTTTGATGTGCATTAGCCTTAAAACCATGGAAGCTTTCTGGAGCAGACAAGATTTATTGAGACCCTGAACATGTGGACCTGGGTCTTTGAGAATGTCTGTTTGCAATGTTTGTTTATGTATAGCTCTTTTCACTGGAACATGGAGGTGTCAGACAGACCAAATGGCATCTTTCACCAGATTGAGAAAGAGCAGTTGCGTGTCCCTGCAGACAGCTCGTAGTCCTGTCTTATGTAGCTGCTTGTGTGAACCTTGACAATTCCATTTCCCTTTCCAGACATCCTTGGTAAGCATAAATCGGGATGGGAATGAAAGGCCACCTTATACCCACTCTATATACTTTTAAGGCAATGTGTCTTGGCACCTTGATCTCCAGCTGTTTATGGAGGATTTGACAGAAATGACCTTTCTTAGTAGCAACCAAATTGTACCACAATATCCTTACTCTTGTGTTCTCTGTCCTGGCTAACGAAGTCATGCATCCCATATGCCTTCTGCATCCTATCTAACTGCACTGCTATCTTCGGGCATCCTTGGACTTTGTGTACTGAGGTTTCTTAATATTCCTTAAGGCTGTCACTCACTGCTGTCAATCTGTTTGGTTTGATGTAAATTATCAAACACGAGACTAAAAACTTCAGCTGAAAATTATGAGGAGTATAGATGAGGTAAATGCAAGCAGGCTTTTTCCACTGAGATTGTATGGGACTACAACCAAAGGTCATAGGTTAAGGATGAATGGCGAAAAGTTTGAGGGGAACATGAGGAGAAACTTTCACTCGGGGTGGTGAGAGTGTGGAATGAGCTATGAGCAAGTGGTGCATGCAAGCTCAATTTCAACGTTTAAGAGGTTTGCATAGTGTTTCATACCCTGTGGGTATTTTGTGACTGTCTTATGAGCATGATGTAATGGTCTTGCGGAGGTCACATGATGTAATTTTCCTGCCAGTGTGAGGTCACATGATGACCTGTTCTCAACAGGTATAAAGGAGACCCCTGGTGTGACGCAGTTAGTTTTCAGTTTAGTTTTGTGTTAGTACGTCAGTTACTCCGTTATGCTGCGTATTTGTCATGACGCAGCTTCGTTTTAAAACGGAGTTTTCCTTTCTATTTTAAGGTGCAAAGATTGGTGCTGGCAGTTTCGCTAATTGCTGCCAGGTTTGTGTTGCATCTATAATTTCCCCTTTTCAGTAGTATTGGAGAGTAAAGAATTTATTAAAGAACGGGAACCTGAAGGATCGGAATAAGGTTGGAGTCATTCGGCGGCTTTATAAAGGATCGACCTTGAGGATTCATTCATAATATAGTGACCTGTATCTGAGATAACTCCTGCAAGAGTGGGGAAGTTGTGCAGTGTTCACTCGCCAGGAAAAGGTCAGTTCCTTTAAGCCATATTCTTTCCTTCGTCGTGAATCCTTTGGAGAATCAGCAGTAACGTCACGTCTTTGAAGAAATCCATTTCCAGAGAAATCTCTCCTTATTGACTGCGTAAATCATTTGGACTTTCAAATGCTTGACTTACCATTTTAAGACTGAGTTCAAATTTACCACTTTAAGAACTGTTTTCGCATTTACCCTTTTAAGAACTGTTCCAGAGTTGCCATATAGCAGTTAACTTCCGGTTATCTTAGTCGTTTGAATATTTTTCTCTGTTTGTTGAGCAGAGTTTAATAAATGTTTGTTTATGAAACCTGCCTCAATTGATAATTCATTGTTGCCGATTACGTGACAATGGGCACATGAATGGTAGGGGTATGGAGGGCTATAGTCCCACTACAGGTCAATGGAAGAAGGCAGTTTAAATGGTTTCAGCATGGACTAGATGGGCTGAGGGGCTTGTTACCGTGGTGTACTTTTCTATGACTCTAAACAATTTTGATCAAAAGTAGTAGCAAATGGATTCAGCCAACGCAATCTCATGTAAACCTTCTGCATTAATTTTTTCAGGTAATGTTGACAAATTGAACACTTGCAATTAGCCTGTTCTTGAAAAATTCTAACCATTTGATTATTGTTTGATTTAGAAGATGTCAGTACAAGCAGAGTTTAAACTTAGGCTGCTGAAAATAAATTAGATAATTCAAGATTTGGTGGCTTTCACCTTGGAAATCAATTTTTTTTAAAGTACTCAGTCACAGGTCAGAATAATCCTCTTAACAATCAGGAGTGTTGTCCAGGTCTGTAATGCCATTAAAGTTCCAAGCAGATTTCCCTCTTCTCCAGCCACCTTCTACCCTCCCCCATTCCCAAGTATTGGCTCTGTTCATTCTCTGCATTCCGTTTTGCTGACAAAAGTTATAGTGAGGCCAGCCTGTGTTGCAAATGAAGTTGGTAATCTGCAATGGCATGCCCCTCTGTCCAAAATTAACAGGCAAGTTTGTTTTAATCACTTCATAGAACGCAATTAGCCCATGAATGCCAGAATCTCTGAACTTTCAAACCAGATCCTAAAGCATTCCATTTACTGAGGAGCATGCTGTGAAGGAAAACAGAACCTTGATACCACCATGCAAAAAATTACTCCTGCAGCATCATTAAGCTTAATTTGCATCTATGCAGGTGGTCTATCAGGTAGTGTGACATTAGACTTAATTTGTATTATGCAATAACTAATGCTTCATAACAAGTGTTTCATTGTACAACTGTTTAAAAAAAATTGCTGTACTGCATCTGTTATATAAAAAATGTTCCTAGAAAATCATGTTTTACAGAAAATGGTTTCTGTAAAACCATTGTCCCTTTGCTCATTGACTCCTATAATTGCAGTGCATTCCTATGGGATGTTTTCTATCATTTAGCTGTTTTATCAGTGATGACAATGTGACCCACTGCTATTATTTAACAGGAGGCCACCACCACCACGACCATTATCCCCTCACTATTAATCAGGCTTCAAAACTTGGTCTCTGTACCTCCCTCTGCAACTGGATCCTTAATTTCCTTATAGGAGACCACAGTCAGTGTGGGTAATAATATCTCCTCACTGACATTCAACACAGGTGCACTTGAAGGATACATGCTCAGTCCTCTGCTCTTTTCACTCTACACACATAACCTACACTCTACACCAATGCCCTTGAATGGAAAATTCTACAAAAGTACTGGATATACTCCAGTCCATCACAGGTAAAGCCCTACCAGCCATATGAGCACATCTACATGATGGTGCAGTAAAGCAACATCATTATCAAAGACCCCCCACCACCTAGCACATGCTGTCTTCTCACTGCTGCCATTAAGAAGAGGGTACGAGAGCCTCTGGACACATGCTATTAGGTTCAGGAAGTTATTACCCCTCATCCATCAGGCTCTCGAACCAAAGGAGGTAACTTCACTCAGCTTTAATTGCTGAATCATTGAAAAGTTCTCACAACCAATGGACTCTTCGTCTCATGTTTTTAATATTACTTATTTATTATTTCTTTCTTTATTCATTATTATTCTATAGATTTATTGAGTATGTCCCAAGAAAGTGAATCTCATGGTTGTCATATGGTGACGTATGTACTTTGATAATAAGTTCACTTTGAACTATTTTATAAATTTGCTGATGTTGGTAGAAGCAGGATATCTACTCCCAAAGCAATTTTTGTATCTGAGATACGGAAGTTTTTCTAGGTCAGGAATAACAAGACTGAGCCGACTAGGCATATGAGTCAAAGACACAAGTTAAGGGAGTCTTTAAAGTGTTTGCTTTTTTTTCCAGAATATTATTGCCCCAATCACCTCTGTGTGAAAAACTCAGAAATTTACTGAATTTTTATCATTTATTTAGACCAACCCACGGTTGACATCAGTTGTCGTCGTCATCATCATCATTATGTGCCGTGTCCTATGTCATGGGTGATCATGGTGTTTAATCTGAGAAGTTGTAATAAACTTTTCAAAACTTTTGCCTGTCCATCCCTTGATGTAACTAATGCATGAATGTCATGTGCTGTCCACCGTGACTTTTTCTTCTATGACAGACGTATCACATCTCTACCACCCCTGTAGTGATATGCTAATTTAGCACAGATAGAAAATTGAGCTGGCACCTTGTTTCATACTGTTTGGCTATTCATTGTGTAGGCTTGCTGACTGAATTTTGGAAATCACAGTATTACTCAATTCAAGGAGCTAATGTTAAAGATCACTATCTGTTCTGATGATATGTGATCTGAGCCTGAAGTAATTTAAGAAAATTAATTTCAAATAGCAACTTTTGTAATTCACATTATTGATTTATTATTATCACGTACTGAGATGCAGTGAAATGCTTTTTTTGCATGCCATCTAGAGATACCATTCCTACATGAGTACATCAAGTAGTAAAAAGAAGAAACAATGCAGAAAATAGCATTACTGTTGTGAATAAGGTGCAATGTTGGTAAACAAATATTAATGCAAAGGCCACAGTGGAGTCCTTACTTGATTGATCAAGGGTTCATCTTTTAGCATAGGAATGCTCCATTGAAGAGTCTAATAACTGTCCTTGAGACTGGTGGTCTGTCAGGATATTTGAACTTCTGCTTGATGGGAGAGGGGAGTGGAGAATGTGACTAGCATGGGAGGGGTCCTTGATTATATTGACTACTTGGAGGTAGTGCAGAGTCTTTGGAGGGAAAGTTGGTTTACAAGATGGTCTAGGTTGTATTCACACAATTCTGCAATTCCATGCAGCGCACACAAAATGCTGGAGGAACTCAGCAGGCCAGGCAACATCTATGGAAAAAAGTACAGTCGATGCTTCAAGCCAAGACTCTTCAGCAGGACTGAGGTTTTGGTGTACTTTCTTGGCCATTGTGTCCACGTGGTTGATTCAGAACAAACTTTTTAATTTATACCTAGGAACTTGAAGCTTTCAACTCCACCTCAGCACTAATGGAGAAGACGTTCTTGTTGCCTATCCTTACTAATTGCAGTCTCTTGTTTGAAAGTACTGGATCCAATTGCAAAGGGGTTCATAGTTGTAGACTTAGGTTAGAAATGAGTTTAGATACTCCAAAGATCAGTGTAGGGCTGGGGAGATGGTGCAGGCTTGGTCCGTGGTAAGCGTAGGTCAAGGTTGTCTCAGAGGGGCTGGCCACGATGTATGCCATGACCAACCATGATGCATGTCTTGACCAACAGGGGTTAGTCATTAAAGCACACTGCCTTAATTTTCTTTGGCACCAGGATGCTAGTGTCTATTACAAGCAGGTTGGAACCTCTTTGGATTAGGGAAAGTTTAAAGATATCTCTGAATACAACGGGTTCCGGTTAGTTGGGCCCTTGATTAATTGAGGCAGCTGCTTATTTGGGACAGGAGACTGTTACCAAACAGTTTCTAACTAGCGTCAGTCACATCCACTTGCATGGCTGTTTGACACTGCACCATGCTTCAAGTGAACAGTTTTAAATAGAGTCTGTTTGTGGGTTCAAAAAAAGTGATTTTTGTCACTGATAGTTGGCAAGAAATAAGCAGGAAAACAATTCAGAACTGTTTTGCTCATTGTGGTTTCAAGTATTCAGGTTTGGAGATGTCAGAATTGTCAAGAGTGAAAATGAAATGATTTCACTACTTCAACAAGTTAGGAACTACAAAGAATTTGAAGGTGTCAACAATCGTCTTGAATATGAAATTGAAAATTTGGAGGATGTAGTCATTTACAAACATAACCTGTGACTCAGTTAAATAGTAGTTTATCTTTTACTTATACCTTTTTAACTATTACCATTGAGGCAGCCGCTTAATTGGGCCAAAATGTCCTGGTCCTGATATGTCCACTGTATTCCTATCAGCTCATCCTTGATTTTAAACAAAATATGGAAAAGACACCAATTCTGGCTTGATAATGTTCTTCTAAGGGAGAAAATATCATACTTGCCTTGTTTGCAGATAATCAGTCATTTTTGGATGAAAATAATTGACACTTAACTACTTGCCTATCAAGTTATTTGGGGAGCTAGGAATAAGACCATGAGACATAGGAGCAGAATTAGGCAATTTGGCCCATCGAGCCTGCTCCACCTTTCAATCATGGCTGGTCCTTTTTTCCCCTCATCAGCCCCATTCCCTATAACCTTTGATGCCGTGTCCAAACAAGAGCCTATCAAGCTCTGCCCAAAATACATCTAATGACCAGGTCTCCACAGCTGCCTGTGGTAATAAATTCCACAAATTCACCACCCTCTGGCTAAAGAAATTTTGCTACATCACTGTTTTAAATGAATGCCCCTCTATCCTGAGGCTTTACCATCTTGTCCTAGACTCCCCCACCACGGGAAACATCCTTTCCACATCTACTCTGTCTAGGCCTTTCACCATTCAAAATGTTTCAATGAGATCCTCCCTCATCCTTCTAGATTCCAGTGAGTACAGACCCAGAGCTATCAAACGTTCCTCGTATGATAACCCACTCATTTTCGGAATCATCCTTGTGAACTTCCTCTGAACACTCTCCAATGCCAGCACGTCTTTTAGATGAGGAACCCAAAACTGTTCACAATACTCAAGGTGAGGCCTCACCAGTGCCTTATAGAACCTCAGCATCACATCCCTTCTCTTGTATCCTAGACCTCTTGACATGAGTGCTGATGTTATATTTACCTTCCCCACCACTGACTGTACCTGCAAGTTAATCTTTAGGTTGTTCTACACAAGGACTCCCAAGTCCCTTTGTGTCTCAGATTTTTAGATTTTCTCCCTGTTTAGAAAATAGTCTGCACATTTATTTCTCTTACCAAAGTGCATATCCATGCATTTTCCAACATTGTATTTCATTTGCCACTTTCTTGCCCATTCTCCTAATCTAAGCCCTGCAGCATACCTGTTTCCTCAATGCTACCAGCCCCTCCACAAAACTTTGTACCACCTGCAAACCTGGCAAGGAAGCCATCTATTGCACCATTTAAATCATTTATCATTTATAAACAGTATAAAAAGAAGCCAACACCAGCTCCTGCAGAACACCACTAGTCACTGGCAGCCAACCAGCAAAAGATCCTTTTATTCCCACACGCTGCTCCTACCAATCAGCCAATGCTCTAACCTTGATAGTAACTTACCTGTAATGGGCAGTAAAGGCTGGTATGAAACGTTCAGTAAGAATTTTAGAAATGTTAAAACTACTTTGATTTGAAGCCATCTGGATAAGTTTTACAAAATTTTAAATTATTCTTTCCTAGGTATGATTATCGTGAGATATTGCACAATTCCACCTTCTGTTTGGTTCCAAGAGGTCGTAGACTGGGATCTTTCCGATTCCTGGAGGCTTTGCAGGTAAATGATACTGCTGCTGTGCTTCTTAAAAATAAAATTAAAAGTTTGTAGCGTATCTGTGTACATTATAAACAACAATTTAGTTTTATAATGTAGAAATACAAACGTTTGTATTTGAATTGTGCACTTGGTTCTCAGCAGCCTATCCATTAAACCCTTTATGATGTAAGATTTATTTAATGATATAGCGTGGAGTAGGCCTTTCCACGTCTTCAAGCCATACCACCCCAGAAACCCCAACAACCTCAATTTAACCCTATCTTAACCACGGGACAATTTACAATGACCCTTTAACCCAGCCAGTATGCCCATGGACTGTGGGAGGAGACCAGAGAACCCAGATAATTGACATGAAATCATGCCAAAGACAGTCCATAGCATGAATAAAGATACTCAAAATATTCGGCAGATGCTGGGGTCAAAGCAACATGCTGGAGGAACTCAGCAGGTCAGGCAGCATCCGTGGAAACGACGAAGGGTTCCGGCCTGAAACGTTGACTGATCGTTTCCACGGATGCTGCCTGACCTGCTCAATAAAAATACACTGCAGGCTCCACAAAGAATAATTGAAATCATACCAAAGACAGTCCGTAGCATGAATAAAAATACACTGCAGGCTCCACAAAGAATAAGTTGGTCTGAGGTGCAGTTAAAGGTTCATAACAGGGTTACAACACAAAATGCTGGAGGAACTCAGCAGGTCAGGCAGCATCTATGGAAATGAATAAAGAATTGACTTTTTGGGCCAAGACCCTTCTTCAGGACTGGAAAGGAAGGGAGGGAAGATGCCAGAATAAAAAGGTGGGGGTTATTTGCTGGGACTAGTATATACACATAAAGATGTGGAATCATTGTGTATTTTCCCTTTTGGAAGTGTGTAAAGTTCTGAAAGGACGGAACAATTTTTAATTCTTGTACACGGAAGATGTAGGACTTAAAATGAAGAATCATTGATGCATGTAAAAGGCAGACGTTCTTGCTTGGGATTGGTGTTTGAGAACTTAGTAGGTCCTAACAAATTTAGATTGTATAAATGGATGGAGAAACTGATAAAAGTATAGTGGAACAAATTTAGTGACAAAGACTTAGAAGAAATTGTTTCTCAGGTTATTGCTAGCTGGATAAAGTAATTAGCTGTCAGGGTATCACAGTGATGTGCTTGTTTCTATATTGTTCAGTGGCTACATTAACCATCCAGAAATCTGGGCACGTGGAGCTGAACTCCCATTGCAACTTTATTAACACTTACCTGTTATGCAATGTGCCGAACAAGAGCCTCAGCAACTGGAGTTTAAGGGACTTGAGTTGCTCCATTTGAGGAGAGTTCATGGGAATGTCAGGAGAATTAAATGAGATTAGTAAATGGATGCTTGATCGTTGATCCTTCTCAGAGTGTAGAATGCCCTGTTTATGAATTGTTTAACTTTTTAACCCGGCAAACCTAACGATGGGCTATAAATGCCGGTGGTGCTTAGAGCCTGAGAATTTTGAGATACGTCATGTTGTGATTTTTTTTTCCAATCACTGAATATAAATCTATCTTCTGGGAAATGTGGAAAAGGGAACTTAAGTTCCAAACTGGAAGAGAAATGACAAGTGTGAAAATCTTCTATTTAAAAAAAAAACTACAGTTCTAGATTGTTTCACGATTAATAAAGGATATTTTTGATTTCATATCTTTTCACAATATTTATTTTTAAAATGCTTTTGTACATTTTTAGTTAGTTTCCATATTTCCTTTACAGGCTGCATGTATTCCAGTTATGTTAAGTAATGGCTGGGAATTGCCATTTTCAGAAGTCATCGACTGGAACCAAGCTATTGTCATTGGAGATGAGAGGTTGCTACTGCAGGTATGTTGGGGGGAAAGGGGGTGTTGTAACCCCATCTTTTTTTAAAAAAAACTTAAGCTATTTTGAAAAAATTCAGTCTGTGAGGATGGACCGCAAGACGGAAATTGTAAATTTTTGGTAGAAAAACATCTGGTTTTTATTTCAAATAATAAATACAGAAAATTACTTGAAATGTTAACTCCTTTTCTCTTCCCACATGTACAACCTACTAGTATTTCCTGACTTTTATTTTAGGGTTCCTGAATTTGTGCTTTTTTAAAATTTATTTCCATTACCTGTAATTGGTTGCTGTTGATCAGAGGTTCCCAACCTGGGGTTCAGTTAATGGTAAGGGTCTATGGCATAAAAAAGTTATAGAGCATTCTGTTATCTCCAATAAGACTTAACAAGTGTATTGCTTGCAATTTTGTCCTGCACTCTGTATTGGAGGTGTGATGATGGAGAAAATATATTGGACAAGGATTCTGTCTAGTATCGATAAATATGGAGAAGGCTCTTCAGATTTTGAAACTGGTATAGATTATTTAACGAGCATTTTAATTAAGATGTATGGTAGATAGAAACAGGGCAGTGTTGTTGTAAGGAGATAGATTAAGAATAAAGAGGTGCAAATAGTAACAGAAATCTCGTAGTTATAAAGTCAGGAATAGATACCACTCTTGAGTTATGATGTTGTCAAGTGCACCTTGGAATTAATTCAGCAAATAATATCAGGTGCTTGGATGAATACAGATAAAATTACAGAATATGGCAAGCTAAGGTTTTTCAGGTAGCTTCTATAGACTGATGGAGAAAGATGACTTATTAATGTTTTAATATTTAATCTTAAATATTGCTTATTGTAATTTTTACCTATCAAATTAGAATTTTTTAAAGACAGGTTTAAATAGGATGTTATCATATGAAACAAGCCATCTGGCCTATTGCGTTTGCTTCTCCCGATATTTATAGTAAAACTAAATCTTTATTTAGAAGTTGCATGAATTTAGTTTGCAAATTCAGAGAAGAGAATGACACCTCTCTCTCCTCTTTTTCTATCTACTGACATCTTTTATAAACCTACTGATTCCCAAGGCTATCCTGCCACCTCTTCCCACCCTGTCTCCTGGAAAAAAAAATGCTATTCACTTTATTCAGTTCCTTCGTTTCTGCCACATCTGTTCCCAGGATGAGGCTTTCCTTTTCAGGACATCCGAGATGTCCTCCTTCAAAGAACAGGGTTTCCCTTCCTCCACCATTGATGCTGCCCTCATTCACATTTCACATACATCCACACTCACCCCATCCCCCCCATCTTAACAGGGATAGAGTCCCACTTGTCCTTATCTACAGCCCAATGAGCCTCTATACAACACTTCATTCTCCATAATATCTGCCATCTTCAAAAAGATTCAACCACCAAACACCCTCCCCCACCCCCCCATCTCTGCAAGCGACAGAAATGCTAAACCTGTCTATTAACCTCCTCCCTCATCTCCATTCAGAGCCCCAAGCAGTCCTCTGTGAATCTGTTGGAACCATCAATTGTATCCAGAGCTCCCAATGCCGCCTTCCGCTTCATCGAGCTCTTCTGTTCTGTCCGCCAAAAGCAGAATTTCCTGGTGGCCAATCGTTTTAATCCCTGTCTCCTTTCCCATGGTCTCCTCTTCTGACAAGATGAGGCCACTCTCAGTTGGAGGAGCAAAACCCCCATTTTCTATCTGGGTAGCCCCCAACCCGATGGGGTGAACATCGATTTCTTCTTCCAGTAATTTTTTTTCTTTTTTTTCTTTTCCCCTCCTCTTCTATTCCCCACTCTGGTCTTGTACCTCTATACACCTGCCTATCACTGTCCCCTGGTGCCCCTTCCTCCTCTTCTCCCATGATCCATTGTTCTGTCCTATCAGAGTCCTTTTTCTCCAGCCCTTCGCCTTTCCCACCTACCTGGCTTCACTTTCTAGCTAGTCCTCCTCCTCCATCCATCTTTTTATTCTAGCATCTTGCCCCTTCCTTTCCAGTCCTGAAGAAGGGTCTCAGCCCAAAATGTGGACTCTTTATTCATTTCCATAAATGTTGCCTGATCTGCTGAGTTCCTCTAGCATTTTGTCTGTGTGGCTCTGAATTTCTGGCATTTGCAGAATCTTTTATGTTTGTTTTCATATGATGTATTGCTTTGAGTCTGTGGAAAGGCATTACCAATCCCTTTGGTATGTGTATTTGTATTGCTGAAAGCAGGGGCCTCCATTAATGATGTTGACCGTTCCTGCTATGTTAGGAAAACAGTTATTCCACTGCACTTGCGTCACTTGAAGCTGAGTGGCGGCTGGTGGCGCAATGGCATCAGCGCCAGACTCCAGAGCGAAGGCTCCCGAGTTCGAATCCAAGTCGGGCCACCCCCGAGCACACTTCCCATTCGTGCCGGGTTGAGCGTCGAGCTAGCCACTCGGCCTCATTTAAAAAAAAAGAAGGGTTGAGTCGGGAACATTGTGACCCGGTTAATCCAAAAGGAGACCAATCCCGACACCACACACCAGACAAGAATGGCTGACTGCCTGGTACAACATGCTAAAAAAAATATTTTATCTGACATAATTGGTTACATGTTTAATATTGAATCAAGATTACAGTTCAGAAAACTGTTATAAAGTTGCATTAAATATTTAAGTTTTAATATGACTTAAATCATGTTTTTCTAAAATTATTTATGAATATAATGCTCATTCTTGTATATATGTTGATACTCATTTATTCTCAGGGCTGTTAGTGTGATGACTGACTCTAGAATTTATAATGCATAATAATTAGGAAAATTAAATTTCCCACTATTATTTTCTAATGATATTCTGTGCAAGTTGCATAGAGATTATTTTCGTACTACATTGTTGTACTTGCAATGAATTTTCTAGCTGTGATTTTTAAAATTTTATTTTCATTTCCTGTTTTCAGTTGAACTGCAATTTAAACCACATACTGGCGTACTGCAGGAGGCCAATTACAGGCTTCTGAGATGTATTAAATGCTTCTTCGTAAAAACAGTGATTAAAACATTTAACAACTTCACTTTCCAGATAATTATTAGTCGCAGCAACTAGATTGATTCATAATAGCCTCTGTTTTGCTGCCAAGCTTGCTAGAGATTCTGGTACCTAACTGAAATGTGAAAAGCTCAGATTTGCTGGCTGAGTTCCACTGGCTATTTCCAAGCTCTTAATCCGATGGTTGAGCAGCAGTTTGCTGGAATTCCCAAATATTTTTGGAAGGATCCTCCCTCTGATCAGTCACCTGACTACCCACATTCAGTTCTTTCAGCTACAAGGTGATTTGCAGGTTTGGTTTAATTGTATTTGCAGTCATATTTTTAAATAGTGTTTCAAGTTCTTTTAGGAAAACCAAAATAGAACACAGAACACCAAAACAGAAGAGGCCCTTCAGCCTGACATTTTAAACTACTCTAAGATCAATCTAATCCTTCCTCCCTACATAGCTGCCCGTTGGAGATTTGTTCAGAACAGAGGAACATCCATTTGGAATAGAATGAGAAGAAATTTCTTTAGCCAGAAAGTGGTGAATCTGTGGAATTCGTTGCCACAGGTGGCTGTGGAGGCCAAGTCATTGGGTATATTTAAGGCAAAGGGTGATAGATTCTTGATTAGTCAGGGCATTAAGGGATACAGGGAGAAGGCAGGAGATTAGTGTTGAGAGGGAAATTGATCCACCAATACGAAATAGTGGAACAGAGTTGATGGGTTGAATAGCCTCGTTCTGCCCCTATATGTTATGGTCTTTTTCTCTTATTTTTCTATCATCCATATGCCTATCTAAGAATTTCTTACATCCCCCTAATTTTTCTGCCTCTACTAACACCGACCAGGCATTCCACATACTCACTACCTCTGACATTTTCACCGCCAACGCCCCCCCCACCCCCCCCCCCACTTTCTTCCAGTCACTTTAAAATTATGCCCCCGGTATCAGACATTTCTGCCCTGAGGTAAAGTTTCTGGCTCTTTATGCAATCTATGACTCTTATCAGGTACACTGAATGCATTGAAGTTTTTGATAACTATTTAAATCCATTAATTTCTTTAAATTGTCTTAAACGTTTAAGTTTTAGTCACTTTGAGGATGACATGGTGGCATAGGAATTAAGTGTAATGCTATTGCAGTGCCAGCAATCAGCAATTAGATTTAATTCCCACCACTGCCAGTAAACAGTTTATACATTCGTACATTCTCCCTGTGGCCACAAGAGTTTTCTCCCAAGTGCTTCAGTTTCCCCAACATTCCAGAGATGTATATTTAGGGTTAGTGAGTTTGTGGCAGATTATGTTGGTGCTGAAAGTGTGGCAGCACACGTGGACTGCCCAGCACAATCCTCGCCGATCTGATTTGACATAAACCCTGCATCTCACTGTATTTTTTTTTATGTACATGTGGCAAAAAAAAGCTAATCTAAAAAGTAATCTTAGGAATGCTTCCCATTATTCTTGACACTGAAGTGTTTTTTTTAAAGCAAAAGGTACATGGCTTTACCTCTGCAAGATTAATGTCTAATAATGAAGCTTAATGTAAGTTCCAGTATACAAGTGTAAAAGAGAACAAAATTATTGTTTCTCTGGTTTTGAAGCAGCACCAAAAACCTAGTGAGATTTAAAAATACAGTAACTTAAATACATACATAAATTGAGTGTGTGTCCATAAAGTGAAGCTAGGCACAGAAGTGTCTGTACGTAAGGTGATTGACAGGAAATTTATAAAGTGGTAGTGTGGAGGGGTGGGTTAGTGGGTCTGTCTCAGCAGTTAATATGCAGAGCTTGTTCTGACCCGCATGTAACCTAATCATGTTGATCGAGGCCCAGCTCGTCACATGGCCTCACTGGTTGGTGCAGGTTGCCCTCAGCAATATTCTTCAGAGGTAAGTTTGGGGCTTTTCAGTCTCATTCTTAGCTCCCTGTAATCCAGACATTGCTTACCTGACAGCCTATGTCACTGGCTATCTGTATTCCGCCCCAGAATTTCGCTACCCATTTGTTAACAACCTTAAGCAGCATTCCACCCTGTCCTTTATGTAATGGCCACAGAAATGCCTGTATTCCAACCACCATACTTCTAATTATTGAAATCTCTAGAACTCTCATTCCTTTTTCTATTCCAACCCATGCAAGAACTTATTTGCACTTGCCTAAATAACCAGCACTGTTCAGGGCAAATATGGGTTGAAAAGCATAGTACATTTTGTGGGCTACTTCACAATTTATCTGCTCATCTTCATTTAAGGAATCCGTCATTAAGAGCCCCCATCACCCAGGACATTTCCTGTTCTCATTGCTACCATCAGGAAGAAGGGACAGGAGCTTGAAGTTACACATTCAATGATTTAGGAACTGCTTCTCTGCCATCCGATTTCTGAATGGACAATCAGCCCATGAACACTACCTCACTACTTTTTTTATTTCTAATTTTGCATTCATTACTTATTTAATTTAATTTTGATTTCCCACATGGCATAGGATTTACATCCAGCAAACCCCTATTTGGGAATAAGTCAAAATCCAACCACCAGGGCACAAAAGTATGTGATGTATCCCCCTACTTGCCAACTACTGTTGTCATTCTTTGTTTTTTATCCTCAGTCTCTGGAGCAATGATGAGTTTACTCCTGTTATTTCATTCAACTTGGTTGATTTAAGGCTACAAGCAGAAGCACATTGCCTTTCTGTCCTAGAATGAAACATAAACTATTAAAGGAAGTGCTGTTGTTAGTAAAACAAAGTAACTTATAAAATATATTTGAAGCTTGGTGTTTAATTTATGATTTTTATTAAATGCATTGACTCAGAATGATCAATCAGTGGAAATTGTCATTTTATATCTTTTTAAAACAATGGTTTGATTTATGCTTCCTCCACTGGGGAAAGGAAGGATGTGCAGAGATGACACTGTTAACCTGAAATCTGTTTTATTAGTTGTTGGTCTGTTTCACGCGTACTATTACTCAAGTGTCTTGCAAATTCATTACCAAACTGAAGCAATAAGTTGTTAGTTTTCCTCTGTGAAGATAAAGTATTGGTCAATTAGTAAACTTGATGAAGTTTACATTTTGTACAATTGCTGATCATGCGTTCTCTTGTCTTACAGATACCATCAACTGTAAGGTCTATTAATCAGAACAAAATCTTAGCACTTAGGCAGCAGACACAGTTCTTATGGGACGCTTATTTTTCTTCAGTTGAGAGGATAGTATTGACTACGTTAGAAGTGAGTATGACTTTGCAATTTAACCTTTAATTCATTCATAATTTTATGAAAATGTTGTGAACTTTCTGAACCAACTAAAGATTGAAGTTTTTAAACCCATTTAGAGATCATTCATCAGATTAATTTCTACTTGTGATTATGTCTACTGTAAAATTTTCACTGTCTACAAGCAGCATATTGTATATGGAAACATTATCCAATGCCACAAAATTATTCTGTACATGAAAATACAGTGACAGTATAAATGGGTTATTTAGTTCTCAGGGGGCCTATAGCCAGTTAAATTGTCTGCAGCATGCCATACTGCTTGTGCTCATCAAGCTTCATGAATGGAAGCGAGTGCTGAATATTTTAATTTGTGTGCATGTATATTAGCATATTTATTTAGATGTCATTCACACTGTGGCCTTATCAACATTTAATCAGCAGCATCTCACTTCCATTCATTTTAGTTGAGTAACTTCTCAAAGTTTGGGTTGATGAGAATTACATTTTATAAAGAACATTGAAGTTACCAATTTTATGAAATACTTTTAATGTTGTTAAATTGTTTGTTGCTGTTTTCTACTGCTAAATTGGTGGGGTAATCAGACCAATATGATCATCCATTCGGAACTATGCCCGACTGATATTTCATTGCGTAGACTACACAGCTGCTATCAATGATGAATTGATTAGTGAGGCCATGTGACAAAAGTTTACCCTTATCTTTGAGATTCACTTTAAAGTCTCCATTCTTAAAAGCTAGAATCAATCTATAAAGAATTAAAATTTTGAAGGCATGCTTTGTATTCCCCAGCAGAAAAACATGTACTATGTTGTCTAGATACGGGAAGAAGTTTAACTCTTACATGTGATAAGGTGGACTAGCTAGCATTTACAGCAATAGTTCTGTTATACCTTGAGCACCTCATTAAAATTCATCAAGATGTTACAATATTTCAAGCTTTCTCCCCATCATAGTGAGTATTGGATCTATGTACAGGAGGGGGTGGGTGGCAGAAGTGGATAGGGCTTTGGAAGTTGTGGGGAGTGGGGGAGACAATAGGAATAAATGTGCGTAATGGATAACCAGTTCCCAGTGCTGATTTTATTGAATGAAAAGCCTAGACAGCTTTCCGAAAATTACCATTCTGAACCATCATCCAAGTTTTTCACCCAATGTAGGAGAATTACAATCAGCTGTAAAAAGCAGATTTGTCATTTCTCTTGCCTTCCACTATTCAATCTTTTGCAGCCCCATTTGTTCCTATAACTATAAAAATGCAAATTCAGCTTAGCTGGGGATTTGAGTCCAGAGATGAGTGGTTCTGTGCAACGTCTAAAGTCATAATTTTTGCCGCATGGTTACACAGCTACTCAATTTGCAAATATTTGCTATGATGCAATTGACTATTTAGAGACCATGACTTGATTAACAAAGCTTTTCTCACTATAATAAACATTCCTGAATACACAGAAAAATGTCAGTTTCTAGTTCCATGTTATGAGGATTGGGGGGGGGGGTGAGGGCTTGTGTTCCTAGAAAACGGTCCATATCATGATTTTCTGTAAGAAACCAAGTCACCTGCATATACATCAAGGAGATTTTTCTGCATAAGTGCCATAAAAGTGAATTTTATTCTGTATGTTTTAAATTTTGGGTAGTGATTTGTGAACTTCCATTACCTGAGTTGAGGGTCACCTGCAACAGGAACTGGTCTTCAACATATTTCTATTGTATCCTGTCTTGACATTGCAAGAACTTCCTGTTCACCTTTGTTAATATGATTAATGAACAGCAATGATACATGAAACTTCTTTTTACTGGACATCTTGGAAACACAGTTTGTTAGCACCCTCGCTAACAGCAACTGGACTCAGCAAAGAGAAAGCCAACTTTCTTGAACTCTGCGTCTAGGGTCGGTATCACTTGGGTCCCATCAAAACCAGAAAGTCGGGATGTTTCGACTATCCGAACCGTGATCTGTGTGAATACTGTGTAAATACTACCCCCATGCAATTAGCCATCGCCAAGAAATAACAGATCGTACACTACAGACAAATATGAAGAATGCATACTTACCAATTTTAGCTTTATCGAATGGTTAGTAGGAAAAAGAAAAGGGAAGAAAAAATGGAAGGGCCCATAAGTTAACCCAGTCTCCACATGCATATAAAGTTGGAGCTCATGTTGAAGTTGTCTTTAACTCGCAAGCTGGTCCCACGGTCTGTGGGAAAGCCCACACCATCTCCTGAATGTTTCAGAAATCCATCTCCAACAAACAGACTCCTTCACTGGAATATTGGCCCTTCCTCCTTGAAGTCATTCATCTGCACAAAGCACCCTGCGTAACCAGGACGGCATCCTCAGACCTCTTCCCTTTTGTCTTTTCCCAGCTCCCACCAAAAAGACTTCAACCCACACCAGTGTTCATCACAAAAACCTCTCCACTCAGCTTTCTCCAGAACCTTCTCCCAATTCCACCATACTGATTGACTGATGCAACTCTCCTAAGATGAACATCACAACCCCTTATTTCTAACTGAAACCCAATCAGCAGAACACTACTTCTGCAAAAGTCTATTAAATGAAATACCCTACAGCATTAGCAGTAAAAAATCTTAATCAGTGCATTACATATGAAGATCCCTATCCAATAGTTTGACCATTTTACTTGAATGCCTTGAGACACCAGACAGCAGCTGCTTGACTTGTAGGGTTCCTATTGACATTGATCTTTGAAACTTGCTATTCAATGGATTCTGGTTCACTGGGACACATCGTGACCCATTTTGGCCCAATTAGCTGAAGCTTCATGGAAATAATTTAAAATGCTAAAAAAAGAAGCTGTTGTTCAACTGAGTCACAAATTATGCTTTTAAGTGGAATGCAAAGCACTACCAATACTACTGGCAACTGTCTGTCATATCCAATGATCACAGGAAACCTGTGCGGGAAAGCTTTTGGGGTGGAGTGCACTGGGCCAGTTCTCGACCTCAGAAGTCCAGGTCTGGTGGTACGAGTAGATATGAGGACTGGGGCCTTCCCTGGTTGCTGTGGATGACCATGACTACTCCTGTGCCTCGTCATGCTCTTCGCTCTCTACATGTCACAGAACCACTTACCTGGTCGTTAGATTTCACTGTAGATGTTATCAGCCTAGTCTGCTAGAGCTGACCGCATGTTAGGACAGGCATGTTCCTATCTCACCAGCGTATGAAGCCTAGTTTAGCCCACCTGTCGAAGCAGTGTACCGGTGTATAGTCGCATGCATACAGCTGCTTTGAGCCACAGCTGAGTGTCCATTGGGGACCAAAAGCAACTTTCAAGATGATTGTCAATACCTTCAAATTCTTCATAGTTCCTCGCTTGTTGAAGTAGTGAAATCATTTCATTTTCACTTCTGACAGTTTCTGGCATCTCCAAGTATCAATGCTTATTTCTCACCAACTATCAGTAACAAAGATCACTGCTTTTCGAACTCAAATACATGTAACTGATGCTATTTAAAATGCATGGTGTAGCATCTAACAGACGCACAGCTGTGTGCGATTGAGGCTAGTTAAAGCCCGTTCATCAAGTCCTCTGCCCCAGTGAAGTGGCATATTATCCCAAATAAATGAAGGGAATCTCAGCAATTTTCATGATTTGTTTTTGTTCTTTAAGAATTGTCCCAAATAAGCAGCTGTCATGGTTAAATAATGGACCAATTAGTAGTGTAGTCTACACATGCTTGAAAGTGACTACGGCAATGGAAGTAAATCCCTAAAGGGTAGACTAGAAGCATAGTAAGGGATCTTATTTTTCTAGAAAAATCTCAATTTTTCTGTAGATATATGAACAGTAAAAGGAAGAGATGTTAAGTATGAGGTTATGGAATTGCAATCAGTGGCATGCACCCTTTGAAATGATTTAGAGAAATGCATGATCCTCATGGCAATATGTGGGGAGGGATGAATTCTTTGAAAGATCCAATAGGTTCAAGCAACACACACAAAATGCTGGAAGAATTCAAAAGGCCAGACCCGAAACATTAAATGTATTTTATTTCCATAGGTGCTGCCTGGCCTGCCAAGTTCCTCCAGCATTTTGTGTGTTGCTTGGATTTCCAGCATCTGCAGATTTTTGTTGTTTGCAATAAATTCAAGGCCAGCCATGGCCGGTTCATGTTTTTCAAGGAGTTTAAATACTTGCACGTTAGGTATAATTGTGAAGTTATTTTGGCAGTGAAAGATTTTTCACAGAAGTTAAAATCATTAAGGAAAATCAGCACTAAATCAGCATTTATTATAGATGAGCATGACTTTTTTGGAAGAAGGTGCTCTTGTGTACATCTCAGGATGAGAAACTACACCAGGCCTCAAGGCCTGAGGAAGTAGAGCCTCTCTTGGGTCTGACACCAACGTGGTTGGACCGGAACAGATGTTCACACCTAGGAACTTGAAGCTGGTGAAGATGGGGACAGTTTCTAGGTTCTCCTGCAAAAGGATATATCCATCTTGTCAAAACTCCTCTATAACTTGTATTTCACTTAACGTAACCTGAAAGGATGCAGAATATACTGTATACTTTTATTGTTAATTCAAAACTTAATGAAATGTTATTAATATTTATTTCAAGTACTTATGTTGGTATATTTTCAAGATATTGAAGTTTTATGACATTTGTGACGTCTGCTACAGAACTGAAAGTAACATGAAATGTCATTTTGGTTTGGTGTTTTCACTTAACACTAATTTTTTTTCATTTGTATATCTGGGAAACCCTGTAGATTTTATTATAGGCATTCATGACAGTAGTTGTATCTTCATGCAGTGTTCAAATGTGATATATCATTTATTATGGTGGAGCAGATTAGGAAATTGGATGAATGGGGAACTGAGTAAAGAGCAGTTACTCATTTTTTGGATATATCACCAGAAGATCCATCCTTTGCAGTAGGGAGACATTGGTATTGCTAATAATATTTTTTTTTAAACAGATAATTCAAGACAGAATTTTTAACCATATGTCTCGCAATGGCTTAATTTGGAATAAACCTCCAGGAGGATTATTCAGTCAGCCACAGTATTCAACCTATCTAGGAGATTTTCCTTTTTATTATTCTTATCTAGGTAAGTAGTCATTTAAATTTGTACATCATGATCAGATAGTAAATACTGTACATTGTTAATCCTTTGTATATTTCAATACTTGCATAAAAATAATAGCAAGTGTATGTTACAAACTTTGTTGGTCATAAATTAACTTCTCAGAATAACCTGGAACCTGGATGTTAAACTATTTCCATTCAAGGCAGTAAAAGGGTATGCAAGTATCTTAGATGCAATCTTATAATTCATTGATAATCTATTGATGTAGTTGCAGAGGTATTTTATGAATTAAGAAATACCAAAGAAGCAATCTTTGGTCTTTACTCACTTCTGATGTTTTAGGACAGCCACAGACAAATATGGTTTAAGAAAGTACAATGAATGCATTCAAACATTACAGGCGCACATCAGTAATGACAGGAATGCAAAGTTGATTGATGTTCAGATTATTTCTGGAATGAGTCTCTTTCGTCTATCAGATTTGTATTTATTGAGAATTATTGAGTGTTTGGCATATTTTAGTAAGCATAAATCATGCAGCAGTTTGAAATGAAGAAGAGTTGCCCTGTGAGTGGTAAAATCAGAGCTCAAGTCTTTGAATACTCAGTGGCGTGACTTGTGTTTCTTCACCTAATCTGACCAGAAATACAAACTATGGGCGGGGTGAGGGGGCAGATAGAATAAATACAAGTATTTTTCCATTGAAGTTGAGTGAGACTAGAACTAGAGGTCATAGATTAAAGAAGAAAGGTGAATTATTTAAGGAGAACCGAAGAGAGAACTTCACTGGTGGTAAGAGAGTGGAACGAGCTGCCAGCAGAAGTAGTGGATGTGGGTTTGATTGCAACATTTAAGAGAAATTTGGATAAATACACAGATGGGATGGATATGAAGGGCTATGGTGTGAGTGCAGGTTGGTGGGACTAAGTAGAATAATACTTCTGCACGGGCTAGATGGGCCAAAGGACTTGTTTCTGTTCTGTAATGCTCTGACTCTAAAAGGAATGGATGTTTATCAGCGATAGTATATTCCTGTGTTTAATATTCTTTCCGTCTGTTGCAGTGTTTTCTTTCAACAGTTTTTAATTCCACTTGCCCTGTATTACATACAACCCTTATTTGCCTCTCTGGCTTTTCTGACCTTGCTTTATCCAGTAAGATATAACCATTTTGATGCATTCACCCAAGACATCAGATACCACGTTGATCTTTCCACATCATTATCAAATCACAGTACCAACAATTTAAAGTGGAGAAAAGATTTCAAGCTAAGGGTTGAAAAGAAAAGCTACAGAGCGAATATAAACTTCCCCACTCCAGCAATTCGGAGTGTGGTGGTGTTGGATTTCCTAATATGGAAAGCCAAGGTTTAATGTTGTTATAATCAGCCTCTGGTTGTTTTTAGCTTCTGTTTTTTATAGCTTCTTTGATTTTTGTTTCAGGTATAATGACTTCAACAAATTTTACTGCCATTATCCATGCAGTGACTCCGCTGGTTTCGCAGTCACAGCCAATATTAAAGCTCCTGCTGGCAGTAACTAAGAGTCAATATTGTGCCCAGGTAAGCCGTCCATTTCTCCATTCAATTTAGCAAATACATAGTTTACATTGTCATTCAAGATTAGAGGTGGAGAGCTGTGGTTCATGTCTCTGCAAGTAGTGTGTGGTTAGGCTGTAGTCATACAAATAGTAGCAGCCGATGGAAAGCCTGTCTTAGGCTACTATCAATGTCAGTTTTAATGACAAACTTTAGTTTGACTGCAGTTGTTCTTTCTGCCTTAACTGGAATTTAGAAGAAAGTGGGGGTGGTGGAATCTCATTGAAACCTATAGAATGCTTGAAAGGCCTTGATAGAATGAATGTGGAGAGGATGTTTCCTATGGTGGGGGAGTCTAAGACTAGAGGGCACAGCCTCAGTCAGAATAGAGGGACTTCCATTTATAAATGGAGATTAGGAGTAATTTTTTCTGCCAGAAGGTGGTGAATCTGTGAAATTTGTTTCCACTGGTGGTTGTAGAAGCCAAGTCATTGAGGTTATTTAAGGCAGAAGTTGGCAGTTTCTTGATTAGGATATGAAGGGTTACAGGGAGAAGGCAAGAAATTGGGATTAAGTGGAAAATAGATCAGCCATGAAGAAATGCAGACTCAATTGGGCAAAATGGCCTAATTCTTCTCCTATATCTTATGGTCTAATGGTCTTAACATAGTCAAAGCATAGTTAAGATAATCTACTGAACACTGAAAAACCTAGATCAACTGGGTGTGGATAGGATGTTTCCATTGGTAGAAGAATCTTGGATCAAGATTCCCTTTCAAACTGAGATGAGGAATTTCTTCAGCCAGAAGGTAGAGGAGAATCTATAGAATTCATTGACACAGTGAGCTTTGGAAGCCAGGTCATTGGGTATATTTAAGGCTGATGTTTATTGGTTCTTGACAAGTAAGGGGATTAAGGGTTACCAAGAGAATGCAGACGAATAGGGTTGGGGAAAAAGAACTAGACAAGATTGAATGCTGGAGCAGACTCAATGGGCCAGGTGGGTCTTCTGTCTAGTAGTCTTATAACTACCAGATACTGGAATGTATATAGACCTCTCCCTTCCCTCCACCCCTGCAAACTGATGGCAATCACATTGCTCCTACAATGACAGAAACTGAAATTACTAACTGAACACAGATTAACAATCAAAACCTACATGATTTTATTTAGTGTACTTTGGCTGCTCAGTGAATAAAATAAGTTCCTGTTTTGTAAGTCATTAATAAAGTCAGAGACATTGCTATAATAAAATTGTGTTCCTCCATATCTCACTGCATCTGTAAACTTGAAAAACTTTTATTTCTGGCTGTAATTGCGGGCTTAGAAAACACATTTCTCTTGTTTTTATTCAGTTCCTTCTTTTGAAATAGTGATACTTCCAATAAACACGTCATTTAGTTTAGGATCACAAAACTTGTCAAAATCTGTATTGTATGAAAAACAGAAATATTCCAAGATTAAAGTATATGACATTATTTTGGAATAAGTAGTAATATTTTAATTTATGAAACAGCATTTTAATTGCCATGAGATTAGCATCAGTGTAAATTCTATGACTAACTATTTTTGGTTGTTTTCAGGTTATTGTTTTATGGGACTGTGACAAACCCCTACCAGCCAAGCACCGTTGGCCTTCAACTACAGTACCTGTACTGGTAATCGAAGGAGAAAATAAAGTAAGTTTGCTTGCAGTCTTCATGATGCATGCGCGCATGTACACACATACACATTTGATCTTCAATATACATTGCACTCTGAATTGATAAAGATGGAGATTGTATAATTTGGCAGTAATTTTGATTTTGATGGGGAAGAAAGACTCATCCAAGCCTCAGAATCTTTTGAACAATTTAAGCTTGGTTATCATGGCAATAGATTTATCAAGTGTAACTAAAATTCATATTTTGTATTTTTTAAATTTATATTTTAAATTTCTGTTTTGTATGGCTTGATGTTTTCAAAAAGAGTGAGGTGATATTTATTTGTATCTGTGATGGATTGCAAAATTGAAGTTTGTGTCTTTGGCTTAATGATACAGCAGCTTGACTGACCAGTAATATAGAGTGAATGTACAATAATGAACAGGGGCTTACAGAAATTAACACCATTGGTAATCTTTGAAGAAATTATACATTCATTGGCCATATTATTAGGTACACCTGCCTAGTAGTGCAAATATTTAATCCGCAATTATGTGGCAACAATTTAGTAGATAAAAACATGCAGAGACAATCAAGTGCTTCAGTTATTGTTCAGCCCAACCAGCAGAATGGGAAAGAAATGTGATGTAAGTGGCTTTGACCGTGGAATGATTGTTGGTGTCTGATAGGGTGGTTTGAGTATCGTAGAAACTGTTGATCTCCTGGGATTTTTACGCACAAGTCTAAAAAGTTTATACGAAAAGAGTAATGCTAAAGAATAATGCGAAAAACAAAAATCCAGTGAGAAGCAGTTCTGTGGGCAAAAACGCCTTAATAATGAGAGAGGTCATAGGAGAATGACAAGACTGGTTCAAGCAGGAAGGCAACAGTAAATCAAATAACAGGCATTACAGCATCTCTGAACGCACAACACACCAAACCTGGAAGTGGATCAGATAGGGCAGCTGAAGACCATCAACATACGCTCAGTTAGGCACAGGAGGTCAGAATACTGAGTTGTTTTCTTAAAAGTTAGAATCTTCAATGCAAATTTAAAGATTTTTTTCGGAAGAAACTTTGACAAAACTTTTTTGTGACACCTGTTCGGAGTGGATCACTGTTCTATAATTTGTGTAACGGCCATCATTTGCTGAGGACTTTAACTGATGATGACGAACCTGTGGCTCACTTAAACTATACAATATCAAGTGAATTGGTAAAAACAGTGGTGCTATAAAAATATTTGATTCTGATGAGATTAGCTTTATTTGTTACATGTATATCAAAACATACAATGAAGCACGCCATTTTGTATCAGCGACCAGCTAACTGAGAATTGTGCTGGGGCAGCCTGCAAGTGTTGCCACACTCTCCGTGCCATCATAGAATGCCACAACTCACTAACCCCAACTTGTACATCTTGGGAATGAGAGAGGAAACTCACATGGTCACAGGGTGATTACATCTTCTTATAGGCAGTAGCAGGAATCAATCCCCATCGGTGATCGCTGGTACTGTAAAAGCAATTGCGATAACCACTATACTACTGTGCCATTCCAAATTCTGTACCCTCAAACAGAAAATCAAATTTCTAGCCTGGACTTATTTATTTTTCAGGCATTTGCTAGTGAGGAAAAGTTCAAAGTAAATTTATTATCAAAGTAAGTACATGTCACCATATTCCTACCACCTTGAGATTCGTTTTCTTGCGGCTGTTGGAATCAATGAAAAAAGAGAACATAGGTTGTAGAGACCTTAAAAGCTTTTATTACCCACCCCTCATTGTAACGAGCTGCCGCCTTGAATTGCTGCAGTCCTTTGGGTGAATGTTCTCTCACAATGACATTGGGTAGGGAGTTCAAGAGTAAGACACCATGATGATGAAGAAATGACATACATTTCCAAGTTGGGGTGATGTACATTTAGCTGTTCTAATGTACAACTGTTGCATGCTGTGATAAATATTAGCAATAAGTACACCTCTTTGGGCTCTTCAGTCTGTCCAGCGACTATTTACTGAGCATTTTAGAGTGTTGGAAAAACTCCTGTTGGAAAAAGTGCACCAGTTCTGAAATCTCTAGTGTGGCAAGAAATCCAAGAAACTATTATAGAAATGTTGTTATGGTAAGAATCATTTTGACTTTTAAAATCCTGTCAGTCTGTGATGAGGGGACCATTTTAAAGTGATAAATCTTTTAAGTAAGTATTTGGTTATTGTGTTGAAGATCACCAAAGGTAATTGGGAATGCAACATGCCATCCCCAATTCTGCTCTGATTGTCCAGATCGATGTTAGTAAATGTGCCGAACAAGATCTTCATTTCCCTGTTGTATCACTACTTTCCATTTATTATATGCCTGTACCATTGGGTCTCTGTTCTACAAGAGTGAGGCTTACTTAAGTTGGAGAAGATCCTGAAAGGCAGGATTTATGAGCATTTGGGGAGACATAATCTGATTCGGGATAGTCAACATGACTTTGTCAAGGGCAGGCCATGCCTTATGAACTGAATTTAATTATTTGAGGATGTAACAAAACACATTGAAGGTAGAGCAATGGATGTAGTTTATATGGATTTCAGTAAGGCATTTGATAAGGTTCTCCATACAAGGCTTATTGAGAAAGTAAGGAGGCATGTGATCCAAGGGGACTTTGCTTTGTGGGTCCAGAATTGGCTTGCCCAATGAAGGCAAAGGGTGGTTGTAGATGGTTCATATTCTTCATGGAGGTTGGTGAACAGTGGTGTTCCGCAGGGATCTGTTCTAGGACTCCTCCTTTTTGTGATTTTTTTTTATATATAAATGATCTGGATGAGGAAGTGGAGGGATGAGTTAGTAAATTTGCTGATGACACAAAGGTTGGGGTTGTTGTGGATAGTGTGGAGGGCTGTCAGAGGTTACAGTGGGACATTGATAGGATGCAAAACTGAGCTGAGAAGTGGCAGATGGAGTTCAATCTAGATAAGTGTGAGGTGGTTCATTTTGGTAGGTCAAATTTGAAGACAGAATATAGTATTAATGGTAAGGCTCTTGGCAGTGTGGAGGATCAGAGAGATCTTGGGGTCCGTGTCTTTAGGACACTCAAAGCTGCTGCGCAGGTCGACAGTGTTGTTAAGAAGGTGTATGGTGTGTTGGCATTCGTCAACCATCGGATTGGGTTCAAGGGCCTTGAGGTAATTTTACAGTTATATAAGACCTTAGTTAGACCCCACTTGGAGTACTGTGTTCAGCTCTGGTCACCACACTACAGGAAGGATGTGGATAGTATAGAAAGAGTGCAGAGGAGATTTACAAGAATGTTGCATGGATTGGAGAGCATGCCTTATGAGAATAAGTTGAGTGAACTTGTCCTTTTCTTCTTGAAGTGACAGACGATGAGAGGTGTATAAGATGATCATGTGGATGGCCAGAGGCTTTTTCCCAGGGCTGAAATGGATAACACAAGGGGCATAGTTATAAGATGCTTGGAAGTAGGTACAGGGGGGAATGTCAGAGGTAAGTTTTTCACAGAGTGGTGTGTGCATGGAATGCACTGCCAGCAACGGTGGTAGAGACGGCTACAATAGGGTCTTTTAAAAGACTCTTAGATAGGTACATGGAGCTTAGAAAAATAGAGGGCTATGTGGTAAGGAAATTCTAGGCAGTTTCTAGAGGAGATTACGTCGTTGGCACAATATTGTGGGCCGAAGGGCCTGTAATGTGCTGTAGATTTCTATGTTCAATATTCGATGTACAGTACTCTCCATGGTCCTACCATTTACTGTGCACATTTTGCCTCCATTTAATTACCCAGCATGCAATACCTTGCACCTGTCAGAGTTCAATCCATCTGTCATTTTCCTCAGTTGTCCCAGATCTGTTGTGATCTTAGCTGATACTGTCCACTATACCACCAATTTTGTTGTCATCTCCAAACTTATCCAATTGTTAATATGTGACAATCCCTGTGGCACAGCAATGATCACAGGCTTCGAATCTAAGTGACAACTCTCTGCTACCACCACCATCTACTAAGCCAATTTGCTAGTTCACCCTGAATCCTTTATGATCTAACAATGTTGGCATTCATTTCTAGAGGAATAGAGTATAGCAGCAGGGATGTGATGTTGAGGCTGTGTAAGGCGCCGGTGAGACCTCACTTGGAGTACTGTGGGCAGTTTTGGTCTCCTTATTTAAGAAAGGATGTGCTGACGTTGGAGAGGGTACGGAGAAGATTCACTAGAATGATTCCAGGAGCGTTAACATATGAGGAACGTTTGTCCGCTCTTGGACTGTATTCCTTGGAGTTTAGAAGAATGAGGGGAGACCTCATAGAAACATTTTGAATGTTAAAAGGCATGGACAGAGTGGATGTGGCAAAGTCGTTTCCCATGATGGGGGAGTCTAGTACGAGAGGGCATGACTTCAGGATTGAAGGGCACCCTTTCAGAACAGAAATGCGAAGAAATTTTTTTAGTCAGAGGGTGGTGAATCTATGGAATTTGTTGCCATGGGCAGCAGTGGAGGCCAAGTCATTGGGTGTATTTAAGGCAGAGATTGTTAGGTATCTGAGTAGCCAGGGCATCAAAGGTTATGGTGAGAAGGCGGGGCAGTGGGACTAAATAGGATAAAATGGATCAGCTCATGATAAAATGGCAGAGCAGACTCAATGGGCCGAATGGCCTACTTCTGCTCCTTTGTCTTATGGTCTTTTCAGACTACCATTCAAGCCTTGCTAAAGTCCACGTAGGCAAATGAAGAGTCTCACCCCAAAGCATTAATTGTCCCATTTCCATCTGCGATGCTGCCTGATCTGCTGAACTTCTCCATCTTTTCATTTGCTTCATGTAGACACCACCCACTGTCCTGCCCTAGTCAACCTTCTTCATCACTTCCTCAGAAAATCTCAAATCAGATTCATGAGATGTGAAGTCCCAGGAGCAAATGTAAGCATGAAACTGAGATCATTGTAAAAACCCATCTGGTTCAGTCAGTGTTTCACGCGAAGAAATTGGCCATCCTTACCTGTTTGTGCTCCAGACGCACTAATTCCCAACTGCTGCCTCAGATGAGATGAAATTAGGGATGATCAGTCGATGTTCGCATTGCCAGCAACAGAGAATATTAGCTGAGCTGGAGGTTCATTGTGTTAAATTACATCAGCTTATTCTTTTCACTCTTCAAGCTCTTGATTGTCTGAAAGGAGAGAAACATGATGGCTCGATGGGCTTGTATTTATGAAGATAACTGGCAGGCTTGCCAGTGTGCAACGTGGATTAAGATCAGGAGTTTAGGGTATTTTTAGCTTTATTCTTGCTGGAGTGTCAGCGGTGACCTTCCAATTCCAGCTCATCTTTTCCACAAGATAAGATGTTCCTCCAGACTATATGACATCTTGTACAATAGGGGAGACATTGATTCTTTAAGTATCATATAAAATTTGTCATATGATAGAACATAGAACAGTGTTCTGAGGACATAACTGAATGAATTTGATAAGGTTGGTTGCTCATGCTTAAAAGTCCTGCAAAAGTGTGTATTTGTTTACATGCCCTGGCACTTAATTTTACATGAATAAGTGCTTTTTTTTCAAGAGGTCTTGAATGAACAGAAGAGGAATACTTCATGGATCTGGTACTTATAATGCTCAAAGCTCAGTTTGTAATATTCTATTAATTTAAAATTTTGTTTTTTTCAGTGAGAGCAGAAAAGACAAGGCCATATTTATTGCAGATTCTTTTCTATGCCAACAATTATATCTTAGGAAACATGAGTATTGTAGCTTACACAAGAGCTTTATTAATTGAACATTGAACAGTTCAGTACAGAAACAGGCCCTTCAGCCTGCAGTCTTGTGCCAAACCAATTAATTTAGTAATCAAGTGGCCAACTAAACTTATTCCTTCTGCCTACACAATGTCCATGTCAGTCCCTCACATTCATGTGCCTAGCTAAATGTCTCTTAAAATTGGCTAATGTACCTGCCTTTACCACTACCCCAGACAGCACATTCCAGGCACCCAGGACTCTGTGTTTATATATTTTAAAAAACTTGCCCCTCACATCTTCTTTAAAATTGCCCCCTCTCACCTTAAGTACATGCTCTGTGGTATTAGACATTTCAACCCTGGGAAAAAGGTTCTGTCTACTCTGTCTATGCCTTTCATAATCTTATAAACGTCTATCAGATTTCCCTTCAGCCTCTGCTGCTCTAAAGAAAGCAATCCACATTTGTCCACCCTCTCATTATAGCACATGCCCTCTAATCCAGTGCTATCATGTTTGCTGTTGTGTGCTGGGGCAGCAGACTGAAGGTAGCAGACACCAACAGAATCAACAAACTCATCCGTAAGGCCAGTGATGTTGTGGGGATGGAACTGGACTCTCTCACGGTGGTGTCTGAAAAGAGGATGCTGTCCAAGTTGCATGCCATCTTGGACAATGTCTCCCATCCACTACATAATGTACTGGTTGGGCACAGGAGTTCATTCAGCCAGAGACTCATTCCACCGAGATGCAGCACAGAGCGTCATAGGAAGTCATTCCTGCCTGTGGCCATCAAACTTTACAACTCCTCCCTTGTGGGGTCAGACACCCTGAGACAATAGGCTGGTCCTGGACTTATTTCATAATTTACTGGCATAATTTACATATTACTATTTAACTATTTAGGTTCTATTACTATTTATTATTTATGGTGCAACTGTAACGAAAACCAATTTCCCCCGGGATCAATAAAGTATGACTATGACTATCCTGGTAAAACTCTTCTGCACCCTCTCCAAAGGCTGAACATCCTTTGTATATTAGGCAACAAGATCTGTACGAAATACTTCAGATGCAGCCTAGCGAGAATTTTATAAAGCCAGAACATAATTTCCTGACTTTTGAACACAATGCCTTGACTAATAAAGCCAAGCATGCCATATGTCTTTTTAACCACCCTATCAACCTGTGTTGGCACTATCGGGGAGCTCTCAACTCGGACCCCAGGATCTCTCAGCACATCAACACTGTTAAGGATCTTGCCTCTTTACATTTGATATTTGTAGGTCTGACTTGGACCACTCCTGAGCTGTTCTGCTTCTTGAGGCACGGCGTTTGAGTTCTACCAGATGAGAAAGTACACAATGCTTCCCAGCCAGTGTTGAAAGCCTCGGGGCAGGACAGTATCACAGTGGTTAGTGTAACGCCATTATAGAGCCGGCAATCCAAGTTCAATTCCGCCGCTGTATGTTTGCCCCGTAACTGCGTGGGTTTCCTACAGGTGCTCCAGTTTTTCTCACGTTACAACGACGTACGGATAGGAAGGTTAATTGGTCATAAGAGAGTAATTGATCAGTGTGGGCACGTTGGATCAGAAAGGCTTGATACCGTGCTCCATTCTTATTTCGAGATACTCCACAGTAGCAGGCCCATCGGTCCATGAACTCACGTCACCCAGTTACACTCGTGTGACCAATTACCTACTAACTGACATCTTTGGATTAAAGGTTAATTTTTTATTCTAAGCATTTTTTTTAACAAAAAACCTTTGTTTAAGAAGCACTACCTGTATCAAAAGCAACCTAGCACCAGTTACTGCCACATCCATTTTCAAGGCCAGTGCTTTAAAGTCCCTGGAACAAAATTAAGAGGAAAAATGGAGGAAATTGTGTCTTGCAATGTAAATGTCAAATCCTTAGGAAATTCTATGCCTTTGTTAACACTGTAAATGTTAACGTTTTGTAACTAAATCAAATGATTTTGCATGGTATCTTTTCCCTATTCCTCCTTCACCTTTCCTGCCTGTTCCCTCCCTGCTTCCCCTCCCCCACCCCTTGATCTTTCCCCTTACTGGTTTTTCACCTGGCACCTACCAGCCTTCTCCTTCCCACCCACCACCCACCTTCTTTATAGGGCCTTTGCCCCTTCCCTCTTCAGTTCTGACGAAGGTTCCGGCCCAAAACGTTGACTGTTCATTTCCACGGATGCTGCCCGACCTGCTGAGTTCCTCCAGCGTATTGTGCATGCTACATGGTATCTCATGCTTAGAATATTTTGACAATGACTTACAATGTCTTTCTGCAGGATATAAGCTTGTGCATAGGAAGAACACTCAGCTATGTTTAAGTTGGGACTATTGGTGTCATATAGCGCTGATTGTTTCAGCGGTGACATTATCAAATGCACATCATATAGGAAGAGTTAAAAGTCCTTTTTAGAAGTGAATTGAATTAACTATTTCTTACATCCTTCACATAAATAAAAATCTTTACATTACGTCTCTAACTAAATGTGCAATGTGCAATTTATAGTAATTTGTAATAAGTAGTATGTAAAATAGGACAGTCAATATAGCATAGAAATACAATTGTATCAGTGTGAATTAATCAGTCTGATGGCGTGGTGGAAAAAGCGACATTTTGTCTTGCATTTCCCTCCTTTCCGATACACAGTTGGTTATGTTTTGTTTCTCTGGACCCTGTACAGGTTATGAGCAGCCGTTTTCTTCCATATGATGCTATCCATACACATGCCGTTCTTAGCCTCGATGAGGATACTGTTCTTTCTACTACAGAGGTGAGTACATTTAATGCTGGTCAGGCTACCTGTCAATTACATTTGCAAATGCATTGTCTGCTTTGCGAGGTTCACTTGAATCCTCTTCCTGACAATTAAATTGATTTCATCCAATGAGCAGAATGAAGTCCTGCCACAATTATTCTGTTCATGTGGATTAAGGAGGGAGCAAGTTATTAGGATTTCTGCTCCTGATTGTTACTGCATCGAAAAACACAAGATCTTAAATGAAGTTATTGTTAGTTAATGTGTAAAAGACCACAAACTATGCAGATTCAAAAAGAAAGCTTTAAAAAAGACTAATAATAATAAATAACAAGAACATGAGATGAAAAAGACCATGAAAGTGAGTTCATAAGTTGTGGTTCAGTGATGGGGGTGAGTTAAGTTATCCCCTCTGGTTCAAGAGTAGTAACTGTTCCTGAACCTAATCATAATCCTAAGGTTGTCTATATTAATTAGTGTTTATACTGTTAATTTTCCCCAAAATTCAAGCTCTTTATTACTAGTGGATTATGGATGGAGATTTGCATGCAGTTCTCTTTTATTTAAAAGAAAGTTTTGATGAATGGATAAAAGGGACTGCGTTTCTGGTACAAGGAAGGGTATCCATGTATATGGCTCTGTAAATGAGGCTGATGTGAAGAGTTGAGGTTAGTTATGGGGCAAGGAAATTCTTGCAGCACCTGGAAGCATTGAGAGTGAAGCAACCATTAAGATAAAGGGAGATCCTGAAACTTAATGTAATGTGGCTTATACATTTGTTATGAAATAGAGAGCTAAGGAATGGAAAACCAGGATTCTTAATGGAATTAACTTGAGGGCAAGGAAGAAGAGAGGAGAGTTCCCAAAGCATTGCAATTCTGATCAATTAACCATGGAATATTAATTACTTGAAGTTATTTGGGAAAACAAATGTCTATTGTCCTCTTCATCATTAAAGATAAAAGAAATGGTACCTTGTAATCTTCTCTAATCATGCAAGTTATTTTTTTTTTAAATCACTCCACAGTTCTAGAAACAATTTTTGGGCAAATAGTCAACCCTTTAAGAATATCACTCCTCCTATCCCTTCAATGGGGATTTTTTTTTCGGGTGCAAATAATGTTCTTAATATTCCAAAAATGTGTCCATGGTGCAGACACATGTGAAGGGATCAATCTTCTAGATGCAGTTTTGGTGAGGGTATTGTGTACACACAGTCACTTTCCAGCAAAGGCCAAAGATGTTTCTCTGAAACTCTGACATACAAATTTGATGACTGACTGTTTAGAAAGTGGAGTGAAGTGGCTGCAATTTTCATTAATTTAGTTAATAGCAGTGCCTATGTATATGCTATAAATTTCAGTCACCGTTCAGCAGTTTCCAGCACAGCACGGTTTTGGTTTTGAGTGTAGTGATGACAACTCAAGGCCATTGTGGATAGGACTGGTTGAGGTTAGGAGTGGTGGAGGTGTAGAACACTGTCATGAAACAGGGATAATGCGAGTCATCTTCCTTCACCTACTGGAATGCAAGATTCCAGGTTGCTTTGCATTCAGCACGTTTTAGATGGTGCAAATAGCGCAAACTGACAATTGCTTTCACCTTGTTATTATTGAAATATTCCCATATGAAGTTATAGAGAAGTAGAGCACAAAAAACAGGCCCTTCGGCCCATCTAGTCCATGCCAAAACAATTGTAAACTGCCTACTCCCAACTACCTGTACCAGACTATAGCCCTCAAAATCCCTACAATCTATGTACCTATCCAAACTTCTCTTAAGTGTTGAAATTGAGCTCGTGTGGGCCATTGTGCTGGCAGTTCATTCCACACTCTCACAACCCTCTGAGTGAAGAAGTTTCCCATCATGTTCCCCTTAAACTTCTCACCTTTCATCCTTAAGCTGTAACCTCTGGTTGTAGTCCCACCCAACCTCAGTAGAAAAAGCCTGCTTCCATTTACCCTATCTATAGCCCTCATAATTTTGTATATCTCTACCTAATCTCCTCAGTCTTCTAAGTTTTAAAGAATACAGTCCTAACCTATTCAGTCTTTCCTTATGATTCGGGTGCTTCAGAACCAGCAGCATCCATGTAAATTTTCTCTGCACTCTTTCAATCTTGTTTACATCTTTCCTGTAGGTAGGTGACCAAAACTGCACACAGTACTCCAAATTGGCCTCACCATCATCTTGTACAACTTCAACATAACATCCCATTCTGTACTCAGTACATTGATTTGTGAAGGCCAGAGCTTTCTTTACAACCCTATCTACCTGTAACGCCACTTTCAACGAACTATGTACCCACTTCTCAGTGCCCTACCGTTCACTTTGTAAGGTCTACCCTGATTGGATCTACTGAAGTCTAAAACCTCGCACTTGTCTGCATCAAATTCCATCTACCATTTTTCCAGTCAAATATGTGATTTGAATTTTATGATGGGAAAAGTGAGTTTCCAATTTGTCAACATAGAGGGAGCAGAAAAGTACAAGGAAAAATTTTTCGTGGCCAATGCCATGTTACCTGAGTTAGGACTGGAGGTTTGAGTCCTGATATCTGCAAGTTTGAGAGCCTGGGGCCAAGAACTGGAGGCCCAGAGGCAGCCTGTCCTGGGGTCATGGGCCTGTGTGAGTAAGGGATAGGAAGGAGACTTATTGTTGCTGCTTGTGTTGAACATTATGGACATCCTATGCTGGCGCCAGAACGTGTGGTGACACTTATGGGCCAGCCCCCAAAACAGCCTTGGATCGGTTGATAGTTAACGCAAAGACCCATTTTTAATGACAAAATCTGCAGATGCTGGACATCCAAACAACACTAAAAATGCTGGAGGAACCCAGCAAGACAGGCAGCATCCATGGAAAAGAGTGTCGTCAACATTTCAGGCCAAGACTGGGGGGGACTGGGGGGGTGGGGGAGAAAAGATGAGGAGTCAGAGTTAGAAGGTGGGGGGGAGGGGAGGAAGAAGCACAAGGTGATAGGTGAAACTGTGAGGGGGTAAGGGGTGAAGTAAAGAGCAAGTATCCATTTCACTGTACACTTCCATGTAGGTGTGATCCAAAACAATCTAAATCTGAAGATAATTCAGTGTGCTTAATGTTGTAATATGGTACTAGGCCACAAATTGTTGGAGGTTTGTAGTTTGCTTATTTGGAATAGCGATTAAGGTTTTTGCTGACATTCCCTACGTCAGTGAGTTGATATCCAAGAATGTGAATCAACACTTGGACCGGGGGTGAGGTGAGTTTCTTGCATGGGGTTCCAATTAGAGTTATTTTCCTTGCATATCATTGAGGAAGGATTCTAAATGTTCGGCTGATTTATTCTAGTTGGTCTTATTTCTTTCCCTGGTTGTCCCTCAGTGAAAACATTTCCAATCTGTTTGAACAGGGAGCACAGGAATTAAGGTGGCGCCTAGACCCTAATTATTAGCCTTGCTATTGAAGCAGCCTTCTGTGTTAATCTATGTCAGCTGCATTTGAGTCACCACAAACCAAAAAGAGTACATGCCAAGTGCTATTCATTGACAATATAGCTGATGTCTCACAGACTAACTCTCACAAGAGCAGCATTGAAGTTCATGCAGTGATGTAAAATGTGTTAAAGATGATCATTGATGTATGCTAGAATAATTCTGCCTGCATCACATTGGAAGGAGACTTGTGTCAATATTCATAATGGTCTGCTACATCTCAAGAGAAAGACTGTCATCACCATCAGTGGAAGAGGAAGGATTCAAGTAATTTAAACAGTCCCTGTCATCGTGAATGATCCAATCAATATAACATTCATATTAACTCTAATTTCTCTTTCACCAACAATCTCAAAACTAGCTTTTCCTTTTTGACTGGGCTTCTCAGCAATTGCTTAGTTACAATGCAAGCATGACAAAATAAATTATATCATGCCATATATTGTGTGGAAGCCAACTCATTAATCTGATTGTCTGCCAAGCAAGTATTTGCTTCTCCTACTTCACGTGCAAAAAAAGAGGCAGGCGGCTTTTGAAACTGAACTATGCCAATGCCAAAACTAACAAGCCTCAGCTTGCTCTGGGTGATTTAATCAATAGGGCTAGGCTGAGAAGTAATTGTAAGAACACTACTGGGATGCCAGAACCATCCTTGAAAGGATAATAAGTGATAGGCGAGGGAAGACCTTTCCTCTCATATAGGGAAGGAGTTCAACAATCCTTTACATTTGTTAGAAGGCAGCTTGTTGGTCATCTTAAACAAGAGAAATTCTGCAGATACTGGAAATCCACAGACAAAATGCTGGAGGTCAGGCAGTGTCTATGGAAATGAATAAACAGTTGCTGTTTCAGACCGAGATCCTTCATCAGGACTGAGAAGGAAGAGTGAAAATACCAGAGATATAAAGGTAGGGGTAGGAGAAGAGTTCTTGTGAAGAGTTTTGTAGACAAGATTGTCTTGGTTGCAGTATCTTTCTTAGTTTCCTTTAGTAAAGTTTTGCGAAACCAGAGAACAGTTGGTTGAAATGTGTGGAAATCTGGTGTCCACATTGGTCAAATCAGTTGATCGTGAATTTAAAACCAAATCAGTATAAATAAAGTATGAAATCCAAAAAAAAATTCTGCTGAAGTAATTTGGCAGATGGAGAATATTACATTCGTAACTTATATGAAATACATTCCCCTGCCCCCATCTGATTTAGCAGGATGGTACCTGGATTAGAGAGCGTGTTTTATACTTTTCATCTCTTTCCCATCCAAGCTGATTCCACACTTTCCAAGCCAAGATCACTTCTCACAACTCTGCTAAAACATCATTTATAGTAGAACCACCCCACCTCATTTCAAAATCATTGGGATTGCCAAATGTAGACTGGGAGCAGCTACTTGCAGGTAAATCTACATATGAGAAAGTCTTTTAAAAGTAAAATAGTGAGATATCGGGGCCAACTTGTTCCTGTAAGGTCAATGAGTAGAGATGACAGGTCTGGGCAACACTGCATGTTGAGACATCAAGAGATTTATTAATGGTAGGTAAAATAAAAAGCAAACAGTAGGTACAGAGCACTGAAAATGCTTGGGGAAGGTCGGGAGGAAGTTGGGGGTATTAATTTTTGGAGAGGCAAATGAATATATTTATAAGCCCTCTGCAGCTGATGTAATTTACATGGACTTTAAAAAGCCCTTTGACAAGGTCTCGCATGGAAGGCTGGTCCAAAGAGTAAGGGCCCATTGCTAATCTGACAAAAATTTGTCTTATTAATAAGAGACATTGGGTAATGGTGAAGGATTGCTTCTTTGCTTAGTTATGATTTGATTGCACTGGAGAGAATGTAGAGGAAACTCACAAGGATATTGCCTGGTTTGGAGTACGTCATTTGGCATATGACAAGATAGGCAGAACTCAGCATGGATTCCTTAAAAGAAAATCCTGCCTGACAAACCTATTACAATTTTTTGAGGAAATTACCAGTAGGCTAGACAAGGGAGATGCAGTGGATGTTGTATATTTGGATTTTCAGAAAGCCTTTGACAAGGTGCCACACATGAGGCTACTTAACAAGATAAGAGCCCATGGAATTACAGGAAAGTTACATACGTGGATAGAGCGTTGGCTGATTGGCAGGAAACAGAGAGTGGGAATAAAGGGATCCTATTCTGGTTGGCTGCCGGTTACCAGTGATGTTCCACAGGGATCAGTGTTGGGGCCACTTCTTTTTACATTGTACATCAACGATTTGGATTATGGAATACAGGGCTTTGTGGCTAAGTTTGCTGACGATATGAAGATAGGTGGAGGGGCCGGTAGTGCTGAGGAAACAGAGAGTCTGCAGAAGGACTTGGATAGATTGGAAGAATGGGCAGAGAAGTGGCAAATGAAGTACAATGTTGGGAAGTGTATGGTTATGCACTTTGGCAGAAAAAATAAACGTGCAGACTATTATTTAAATGGGGAAAGAATTCAAAGTTCTGAGATGCAACGGGACTTGGGAGTCCTCGTACAGGATTCCCTTAAAGTTAACCTCCAGGTTGAGTCGGTAGTGAAGAAGGCGAATGCAATGTTGGCATTCATTTCTAGAGGAATAGAGTATAGGAGCAGGGATGTTATGTTGAGGTTCTATAAGGCGCTGGTGAGACCTCACTTGGAGTACTGTGGGCAGTTTTGGTCTCCTTATTTAAGAAAGGATGTGCTGACGTTGGAGGGGGTACAGAGAAGATTCACTAGAATGATTCCGGGAATGAGAGGGTTAACATATGAGGAACGTTTGTCCGCTCTTGGACTGTATTCCTTGGAGTTTAGAAGAATGAGGGGAGACCTCATAGAAACATTTCGAATGTTAAAAGGCATGGACAGAGTGGATGTGGCAAAGTTGTTTCCCATGATGGGGGAGTCTAGTACGAGAGGGCATGACTTCAGGATTGAAGGGCGCCTTTCAGAACAGAAATGCGAAAAAAATTTTTTAGTCAGAGGGTGGTGAATCTATGGAATTTGTTGCCACGGGCAGCAGTGGAGGCCAAGTCATTGGGTGTATTTAAGGCAGAGATTGATAGGTATCTGAGTAGCCAGGGCATCAAAGGTTATGGTGAGAAGGTGGGGCAGTGGGACTAAATAGGATAAAATGGATCAGCTCATGATAAAATGGCGGAGCAGACTCAATGGGCCAAATGGCCTACTTCTCCTTTGTTTTATGGTCTTATGGTCATTAATGAGGAGAAACCAGATGGGTTGGAGCCTCCAAATCCAATAAATCTCTACAAGGTCTGCCATCTTCAGCAGGACCCTAATGGCAACTATATCTTTACCACACCCTCCCTCCACTTTCTACTTTCTGTAGTGATTGCTACTTCCATGATTCCCTTGTTCATTCACCCTCCCCACAAATCTTCATCCTGGAAGAAGTGTTACACCCGTCCATTCAGCTTGTCCCTCATCTCCATTCAGGGTACCAAACAGTTCTTTCAGGAGAGGCAACGCTTCACCTGCGAATCTATTGGGCTCGTCTACTGAATCCAGTGTCCCAATGCAGCCTCCTCTACTTTGATGAGACCCGCTGTAGATTGAAGGACTACTTTGTAGAGCACCTTCACTCCATCCATAAAGAAGAGGATATCCTGGTGGCCGGTCTTTATAAATCCAATTCCCATTCTGACATGGTTTCTGCTTTTGCCATGATGAGACCACACCTCATGTTCCACCTAAGTAGCCTACAACCTGATGCCATGAACATTGATTTCTCCAGCTCCTGGTATTTTTCCCCTCCCCCTCCTTCTCCTTCAATTCACCACTCTGGCTTTCCTCTTACCTGTTCTCCTCACCTGTCTTATCATCTCCTCCTAGCGCCCCACCTCCTTCCCTTTCTCCTGTGGTCCGGTGTACTGGCCTGTCAGATTCCTCTTCAGTCCTTTGCCTTTTCCACCTATTACCTCCCAGCTTCCCCGATCACCTTCTCGCTTCTCCTCCTTTCCCAACCTCCCCAACCTGTCATCTTCCCCTTCCTTTCCAGTCCTGAAGAAGGGTCTCAGTTCAAAAGATCATAGATGCTGCCTGACCTGCTGAGGAAAAGTATCTGCACACAAGAAACTGGAAGAAAAGACCAGAGTTTTGTTTCATAGATTTGAACAGAAGTTCCAAGTTGCCTTTGTATTGCTGAAAAAAAGCAAAATTTTTAGTTTAAAGAAGAAGGGCCCCATATCTCAGAAAATATGTGTTGTCATTGGAGAGAGTCCAGAGGAAGTTCACAAGGATGATTTCAGGAAAAAGGGTTAACATATGAGGAGCGTTTGGCAGCTCTGGGCCCCGACTCACTGGAATTTAGACGAATACTGGAATGTGTTCCTGTAGAGCCTACGGAATGTGGAAAGGACTAGACAGGGTGGCTGTGGAGAAGATGTTTCCTCTGGTGGAGGAATCCAGAGGTAGAGGGCACAGTCGCAAAATAAAGGGGCAGCCTTTTAGAGCAGAGGCAAGGAGAAATTTTTTTAGCCAGAGAGTAGTAAGGCCATAAGATATAGGAGCAGAAGTAGGCCATTTGGCCCAACAATTCTGTTCTGCCATTCAATCATGGGCTGATGCAATTCTTCCAGTCATCCCCTCTCCCCTGCCTTCTCCCCATACCCTTTGATGCCCTGGCTAATCAATAACCTATCTATCTCTGCCTTCAATGCACCCAATGACTTGGCCTCCACAGCCGCTTGTAGCAACAAATTCCACAGATTTACCACCCCCTGACTAAAGTAATTTCTCTGCATCTCTGTTCTAAATGGACATCCTTCAATCCTGAAGTCGTGCCCTCTTGTCCTAGAATCCCCTACCATGGGAAATAATTTTGCCATATCAAATCTGTTCAGGCCTTTTAACATTCGGAACGTTTCTATGAGATGCCCTCTCATTCTCCTAAACTCCAGGGAATACAGCCCAAGAGCTGCCAGACGTTCCTCATATGGTAAACCTTTCATTCCTGGAATCACTCCTGTAAATCTTCTGTGAACCCTCTCCATTGTCAGTATATCCTTTCTAAAATAAGGAGCCCAAAACTGCACACAATACTCCAAGTGCGGTCTCACAAGTGCCTTATAGAGCCTCAACATCACATCTCTGCTCTTATATTCCATACCTCCAAAAATGAATGGCAACATTGCATTCGCCTTCTTCACCACCGACTCAACCTGGAGGTTAACTTTTAGAAACATAGAAACATAGAAAATAGGTGCAGGAATAGGCCATTCGGCCCTTCAAGCCTGCACCACCATTCAGTATGATCATGGCTGATCATCCAACTCAGAACCCTGTACCAGCCTTCCCTCCATACCCCCGATCCCTTCAACCACAAGGGCCATATCTAACTCCCTCTTAAATATAGCCAATGAACCGGCCTCAACTGTTTCCTGTGGCAGAGAATTCCACAGATTCACCACTCTCTGTGTGAAGAAGTTTTTCCTAATCTCGGTCCTAAAAGGCTTCCCCTTTATCCTCAAACTGTGACCCCTTGTTCTGGACTTACCCAACATCGGGAACAATCTTCCTGCATCTAGCCTGTCCAATCCCTTTAGGATTTTATACGTTTCAATAAGTTCCCCCCTCAATCTTCTAAATTCCAACGAGTATAAGCCTAGTCGATCCAGTCTTTCATCATATGAAAGTCCTGCTGCCATCCCAGGAATCAATCTGGTGAACCTTCTTTGTACTCCCTGTATGGCAAGGATGTCTTTCCTCAGATTAGGGGACCAAAACTGCACACAATACTCCTGGTATTTAGGGTACTCTGCACAAGGACTCCCAAATTCCTTTGCATCTCTGCATTTTGAATTCTCTCCCCATCTAAATAATTGTCTGCTCATTTATTTCTTCCGCCAAAGTGCATGACCATACACTTTCCAACATTGTATTTCATTTGCTACTTCCCCTAAACTATCTAAGTCTCTCTGCAGGGTCTCTGTTTCCTAAACACTACCTGCTTCTCCACTTATCTTTGTATCATCGGCAAATTTAGCCACAAATCTATTGATCCCACAGTTCAAATCATAGATGTACATCGTAAAAAGCAGCGGTCCCAACACTGAGCCCTGTGGAACTCCACTGGTAACCGGCAGCCAGTCAGAATGGGATCCCTTTATTCCCACTCTCTGTTTTCTGCTGATCAGCCAATGCTCCACCCATGCTAGGTAGAGAAAAGAGAAATTGCCTTTAAATTCACGAGAGAGCATAGGCCATCAACTTTGCTGTTGATGTTTCTGTAGCAGGCAATTTCTTTTTTACGAGGTCCAGTTGCTAGTTCGACGCTCAACCCAGCATAAATGGAAAGCATGTACAGGAGCCGGCTGGATTCGAACTGGGGACCTTCCGCTCCAAAGTCCAGTGCTGATGCCACCACGCCACCAGCCAGCACCCATGCTAGGAACTTCCCTGTAATTCCATGGGCTCTTATCTTGCTAAGCAGCCTCATGTGCCGTACCTTGTCAAAGGCCTTCTGAAAATCCAAGTACACCACATCTGCTGCATCTCCTTTGTCTACCCTGCTTGTAATCTCCTCAAAAAATTGCAGGGTTAGTCAGGCAGGATTTTCCTTTCAGGAAGCCATGATGGCTTTGGCCTATCTTGTCATGTATCTCCAGGTATTCTGTAATCTCATCCCTAACAATCGATTCCAACAACTTCCCAACCACTGGTGTCAGGATAACAAGTCTATAGTTTCCTTTCTGCTGCTTCCCACTCTTCTTAAATAGCGAATAACTTAACAATTTTCTGGTCATCTGGTACAATGCCAGAACCTATCGATTCTTGAAAGATCATTGTTAATACCTCCGCAATATCTCCAGCTACTTCCTTCAGAACCCGTGGGTGCATTCCATCAGGTCCAGGAGATTTATCTACCCTCAGACCATTAAGCTTCCTCAGCACCTTCTCAGTTGTAATTTTCACGGCACATACTGTACTTCACTTCCCTGACACTCTTGAAAGTCCAGTATATTGCAGATGTCTTCACTGTGAAGACTGTTGCAAAATGTGTATTCAGTTCCTCTGCCACCTCTGCATCTCTCATTACAATATCTCCAGTGTCATTTTCTATTGGTCCTATATCTACCCTCAACTCTCTTTTACTCTTTATATACTTAAAAAAGCTTTTTAGTGTCTTTTGATAATAGTCGCCAGCTTCCTTTCATAATTCACCTTTTCCTTAATGACCACCTTAGTTTACTTCTGCAAGTTTTTAAAAGCTTCCCAGTCTTCTATCTTCCCACTAGCTTTGGCTTCCTTGTATGCCTTCTCTTTTGCTTTTACTTTGGCTCTAACTTCACTTGTCAGCCACGGTAGTGTCCTCCTTCCATTTGAATGTTTCTTCTTATTTGGAATATATCTGTCTTGCACTTTTTTTTTTGCAGAAACTCCAGCCATTGCTGGCCTGCTGTCCTTCCTGCTAGTGTCCCTTTCCAGTCAACCTTGGCCAGTTTCCCTCTCATGCCATTGTAATTTCCTTTATTTCACTGGAATATCAACACATTGGAATTTAGTTTCTCCTTCTCAAATTTCATTGAACTTGATATTGTGATCACTGTTCCCTAAAGATTCCTTAACCTTAAGCTCTTTTATCACCTCTGGAGCATTGCACAACACCCAATCTAGCACAGCCGACCCCCTAGTGGGCTCAACAACAAGCTGTTCTAAAAAGCCAGCCCTTAGACATTCTACAAATTCTCCTTGAAGTCCAGTACTGGCCTGGCTTTTCCCATCCACTTTCATGTTAAAATCCCCAATGATTATCATGACATTGCCCTTTCGTCACGCCTTTTCTATCTCCTGCTGTAATTTGTAATCCACATCCCGGCTGCTGTTTGGAGGCCTGTATACAACTGTCATTAGGGTCCTTTTACCCTTGCCATTTCTTAACTCAATTCATAGAAACTCTACACCTTCTGATCTTATGTCATCCCTTTCTAATGATTCAATATTATTTCTTATACACAGGGCCACCCCCTACTAACCTATCTTTCCAATACACCATATATCCTTGAACATTCAACTTCCAATGGAATGCTGTGCCACAGACTATGGTGGAGTCCAAGTCCGTGGGTATATTTAAGGCGGAAGTTTCCTGGTTGGTCAGGGCATCAAAGGATATGGCGGGAAGGCAGATGTATGTGGTTGAGTGGGATCCAGGATCAGCCATGATGGAATGGCGGTAGACTGAAGGACCGAATTCTTCTCCTATGTCTTATGGTCCTCCAGCATTTTGTGTATGTTGCTCTGGATAGGTTGAGAGGGGACCTGAGAGAGCATCAATAGGATAGATGCTAAGAAACACAAGTCCTGATGAAGGGTTATATCACCTGAAACTTCAACTGTTCAATTCAAAGTTCAAAGTACATGTATCTCATGGTGGGATGGAAATACATCTCTACTAAAGGAGGTATAAGGCACTCCTTCCATCCGCTAGCCTGCAAGTCACGCTAGGGAAAAGTGTAACACCTTCTTACATGAAGCCATTGGAGTAGGTGGATATGACAAATCCTGGTAATGCGACCGCTGATGCCAGGCAGGCAGTCTCTGAAGAGTATTGATAATGGCTGGGGTCACCAGTCTTGTAAAGACACTGCTCAGAAGAAGGCAATGGCAAACCACTTCTCTGGAAAAATTTGCCAAAAACAATCATAGTTGCTCACATCATATGACAGGGCACGTAACGAACAAGCATATATGTCACCATATACAGCCCTGAGATTAATTTGAAAAATCTGTAATAGAATAATAACCATAATAGAATCAGTGAAGGACTGGACCAACTTGTGCATTCAGCCAGTGTGCAAAAGACGACAAACAATAAATACTGAGAACATAAGGTGAAGAGTCCTTGAAAGTGAGTCAATGATGGGGCGAGTGAAGTTATCCCCTTTGAATCAAGTGGTTGATGGGTAATAACTGTTTCTGAACCTGATGGTGTGAGTTCCGAGGCTCCTTGTACCACCTTCCTGATCAGCAAGAAGAAAGCATGTCCTTCGAGATGGGGAGGGCTTTACCTGTGATGGACTGGCCTACCTGTGGTGGATACTCCATAGATGCTGCTTGTCCGGCGTCTTTTTAAAATGCTATTAAAAAGTAGTATTCATCCACCCCCCCCCCCCCGGAGGTTTTCATGTTTTATTGTTTTACAATATTGAATCACAGTGGATTTAGTTTGGCTTTTTTTTGATGCTGATTAATTGGATAAGACTCTTTTGTGTCAAAGTGAAAACAGGTCTCTGCAAAGTGATCTAAATTAATTACAAATATAAAACACAAAATAATTGCATCTTTGGCAGCAATTACAGCCTTTAGTCTATGTGGATAGGTCTCTATCAGCTTTGCACATCTGGACACTGCAATTTTTTCCCCATTCTTCGTTACAAAACTGCTCAAGCTCTCAGATTGCATGGGGATCGTGAGTGAACAGCCCTTTTCAGGTCCAGCCACAAATGCTCAATTGGATTGAGGTCTGGACTCTAAATTGCCCACACCAGGCCATTAACTTTGTTCTTAAACCATTTCTGTGTAGCTTTGGCGTTATGCTTGGGACCATTGTCTTGCTAGAAAGCAAATCTCCCAAGTTACAGTTCTCTTGCAGGCTGCATCAGGGTTTCCTCCAGGATTTCCCTTTTTTATTTTTGCTGCATTAATTTTACCCTGTACCTTCACAAGCCTTCCAGGGCCTGCTGCAGTGAAGCATCCCCGTAGCCTGATGCAGCCATCACCACGTCTCCTGGTAGGGTTGGTGTGTTTTTGATGTGGGTGTTTGGCGTACACCAAGCATAGAATTTAGTCTCAGAAAGCTCAATTTTGGTTTCATCAGACTATAGAACTTTCTTCCAGCTGACTTCAGAGTCTCCCACATTCTTTCTGGTAAAAATCTAGCTGAGATTTCATGTGAGTTTTTTCCCCATAAAGCTGTGACTGGTGAAGCACCCAGGCAAGAGTTGTGGTATGCACAATCTCGCCCATCACAGCCGCTGAAACTTGTAACTCCTCCGGGGTTGTCATAGTTCTCTTGGTGGTCTCCCTCACTAGTCTTCTTTTTGCACGGTCAATTAGTTTTTAAGGATGCTTGCTGTAGGCAGATACACAGCTGTGCCATATTGTTTCCATTTCTTGATGATTGACTTAACTGTATTCCAGGGATATTCAGTGACTTGGAAATTTTCTTGTACCCATCTCCTGACTTGTGCTTTTCAATAACCTTTTCACAGAGTTGCTTGGAGTATTCTTTTGTCTTCCTGATGTAGTTTTTGCCAGGATACTGACTCCCCAGCAGTTGGACCTTCCAGATGCATGTTTTTTTTACTACGATCAATTGAAACACCTTGACTACACACAGGACTCCAAAAACAGATCTCCATTTAACTAATTATGTGACCTGTAAAACCAATTGGCTGCACCAGTGAAGAATTGGTGTGTCATATTAAGGGGGGGGGGGAATACTTATACAATCAATTATGTTGTGATTTATATTTGTAATTAATTTAGGTCACTTTGTAGAGACCTGTTTTCACTTTGACACAAAAGAGTCTTTTGATCAGTGTCAAAAAAGCCAAATTAAATCCACTGTGATTCAGTGTTGTAAAACAATAAATTATGATAACTTCCAGGGTGGGTGAATACTTTTTATAGGGACTGTATGTGTTACTAAGTGACCACTCACAGTTTCCAAGAAAGATTTGTGTAATGAGTTCCTCCAGCATTTTATGTTTGTTACTTGTAATGATTCACAGCTCAGAATAAAGAAATTTTGCTGTCTCAAAATGCTGACATTTTACTCTGAGAAATGACATGTAATTTGATACTATCCAATCTGAAGTAACAAACTCCCAGATGTTATCTCATTAAAGCTTTCAGAATGTCATGTTTTAGTGCAAGTATTTAGGCCCTCATTATACTTGCCAGGGTTGGTTGCAAATAAATATTACTGTAATTTAAGGAAACCTCATAAACGTCTGTTTTATCCTCTCTCGATGATATTGTGCATATATTTGCATGTCTTTGTAGCTTGGGAATCTTAATATTCTCAAGGTTGACTGTAAATACTACCAGCAAATATCAACTAATCCCTACTTCCTTTCAAAACTAGTTTACAAATGTGCATTTATAAGTAATTCAGCCTTAAAAAAGATGTGTAACTTGAATTCAAAAATAAATATTGCAGCTGCAGTCTCAAAAGAATTGTTCAGATCTATACCCCAGGGTTAACTCTTTAAAGGTCATTGTACGAATTATCAGAAGAGCAATCATCTTTCCTTTCTGAATTACCTCTATATGCATTTAACAATTTGTCTTTCACAGTTATTTTGAAAGTTGTGTTAATAGTTTGTAACATGGTGGACTCTGGTTTTATGTTTTGATTTTTAGGTAGATTTTGCCTTCACTGTGTGGCAGAGTTTCCCTGAGAGAATTGTGGGATACCCAGCTCGCAGCCATTTCTGGGACAGCACAAAAGAAAGATGGGGTTACACATCTAAATGGACAAATGATTACTCTATGGTCTTAACAGGAGCTGCATTCTACCACAGGTATGAATATAGGCTTGTAATAAGTGATCTGCTGGATTAGTTCATACAGCAAACAATCATGAAGGGAAATTCTTAGCCAGGAATTCATTAACATTTTCCACTGGCTATGTATCTTTCTAAAGTTTTATTGAATTTTCCAAAGATTGAAAAGAAGGTGACTGCGATACAAACAACCACTAACATGCATGCATACACGCACACACACCTCTCCTTCCTCCCTTCCACCCCCTGCCCCCGGAGGGGATGGCCTTAGTATAAAAGGGACACCCATTTAGAACATAGATGAAGAGCAATCTCTTTAGGAAGAGGGTGATGAATCTATTAAATTCTTCGCCACAGATGGCTGTGGAGGCCGAGTCACTGGGTATATATAAAGGAGGGGTTGATAGGTTCTTGCTTAGTCAAAGTGTCAAAAGTTACAGGGAGAAGGCAGGAGAATGGGTTTGAGAGGAATAATAAATCAGCCATGATGGAATGGTGGAGCAGACACCATAGGCCATATAGCCTAATTCTGCTCCTATCTCTTATGGTCTCATGTTTGGTGGTTAATAGATCACTATAAATTTTCCACAGTACACATTTGTGGCAGGAGAATTAGGAGAACTGGTGTGTATGTCAAAAGGGGTAGTTTAGGGAAGTGGCGTAATGGGACACCAACTGGCATACACTCAGTGGATTGAACAGGCTGCTATGTTGTAAAAGGGAAAATGAGAATTTTTTATAACAAACATCAGATTTTGGTTGTTTCTGATTATCCAAGTCTATGTGCATCCTAATAGTACAGATTATACTTAACCTAGCACAATCTGTACTGAGCCACGTTACCTGTGGCAACACCTAACTGCTGGATTATTGTCCGCTGCAGTAGTACTGCACAAATCAATTTCCACTTTACATTTTAAGTTCAGAAAACATTTTAAGCTTTCTGAGCAACTGTGAAATACATTATTATTCATCCTTCATCCCCTGACCTTAGTCATAGGCTCCCAGCCTTTTTTATGCCATGGACCAATATCATTAAGCAAGGGGTCCGTGGGTCCCAGGTTGGGAACCCCTACGCTTAGATAAACATGATTTTAATATAATTCTTGTTTGTGATGGGATTGTATTTCATAAACTTTCCTATCCCAGTACAGGTAAAGTTGTTATTATTAAAACAGTTTTGTCAATGCTTATGGACTGCTGTATTGTTCATGTCTTCTGTTTTTCCTTCATTTGTATGGATAAATTTACAGTCCAATCAGATTATCATTGAGTGCATTAAATTTTCAGATATTTTACCAATTTCACTACAAAAAGAAACCAGAAATATACTGTTTTAAAGTATTTAACAGAAAATGTGTGATTAATTGAGGTGTGTTATTTTATTGTTGATATAGATACTATCATTATCTGTACACTCATTACTTGCCTGCCAGTTTAAAGAACATGGTGGACCAACTGGCCAACTGTGAAGACATTCTGATGAACTTCTTGGTGTCAGCAGTTACCAAGCTGCCTCCTATTAAAGTAACCCAGAAAAAGCAGTACAAAGAGACGATGATGCAGCAGGTAATTTCACTGTGGGTTTCATAGCATTTGTTGAATTTCGAGCTTGGAGCACTGATCCAAGTTTAGGGCTGGAGAGGTGTAGAGGGTGGCCCTTTCCTGTGTTTGAGCTTCAGTGGTAAACATGGCCTAGCTTTTTAAGAGCCTAGCCAGAAGCAAACAGTAAAGACAACAGGTCCAAAATAAAGACTAAGTGCTCAAAGTAAGCAAGTTGGGCAGCATCTTGAAGAGTCTGTTAAAGTTTCAAGTTGATAATGTTTCAGCAGAAATTAGGAAATTGTAGAGAAATGGGTGAGGTCAAGAGAACAAAGGAAATGTTGGAGTGGAGAATGAGCAACTGAATAACACATGGTATGGTGCTGGCTGAGTGAAGATGTTGAAGCTAAGCTGTCTGGATTTTGGAGGAAGTGTACATAGAGTTAAGGGTTTCCAATCTTTTTTATGCCGTAGACCAATACCATTAAGTAAGGTGTCCATGGACTCCAGATTGGGAACCCCAGATAGAAGGAGATCAATGTACAGTAGAAAGATGCTGGAACCATGATATATGGAACACAGTTTCTAGAAATCTGAAATAAAAGAGAAAATATCCCATGAATCAGGCAGCATTGGTGGAGAGAAAGAAAAACAGTTAACAGTACAGGTTGATGACCTTGCATGAGATGCTCCTCCAGCTTTCATTGAGATTTGCACAAATAGATGTCTACTTTGCAGTTTTAAGCCCCATGTTAATGAAAACATTCGTGAGGTGGCACAATGGCCTGGGGTTAGTGCAACACTTTACAGCATTCACCACTGTCTGTAGGGAGTTAGTACATTCTTCCCGTGACCACATGGGTTTCCTCCAGATGCTCCAGTTTCCTCACATATTCCATAGCCGTACAGGCTAGGGTTAGTGAGTTGTAAGCATGCTATGCTGGCGCCAGAAGTGTGGCAATACTTGCGGGCTGCCCAGCACAATCTGGTTTGACACAAAACACATTTTACTGTATATTTTCATGTACATGCAACAAATAAAGCTGATTAAAGATTCTGTTGGAGCAGTGTCAGAGGTCAAGGTAGAGTCCTAATGAGATGGAGGATTAAAGTTGGTTCATAATTTTTAGACTTTCTTGAATCACTGTTCTCAAAGATTTATATTTAATGCCATGTGTGAGTTACGTATGCCCTTGACATTTTGTGCAATGGTACTCGCTCACTCCATTTCAAAGTTGTTCTGGTTGGCAATTGTACATCACCATTCAGCACTTCAACAAGAAACTCTTCTTATAAGAATCAGAGATCGCAAATGTGAAGCACTCCTCTGTGTTTCTCCTTCTTCACTTTCCTCTAATTTTGTCTCTTCTTTCCCCACCCCACCCTCTACCCAATTCCCCTCCTCCCCACAGACTTAGCCTGTCACCTGACCTTTCTCTACCTGACCTCAGACAAACTAGTAGAGGCCTCGGCTTTATCACCCTACATTTCCAGCTCGGTTACATTTAAATTCAGCAGGGTGTTGATCTCTTCTGTTTGCCTTTCCTCTACGTTTACTTTTCAAATTGGAAACTTCATCGTCATTGCTCAGATTCATTTATCACGTGTACTTTGAAGCATACAGTGAAATGTGCCATTTGTATTATCAACCAACACAACCTAAACTTGGCTTAAGGAGTGACCTAACCTTCTGTGCTATGTTGGTGTGTGGTGGCACTTACCAACATAAAATTCCTACAATGCTCAACAAAACGCCACAGAAACATCAAGCAACAAAACAACAACAAAGCAAGCCCCTTTCCTCATTCTTACTACCTTCCCCCTGCACACACGCTCACAGACACAACCTCACACATGGACACAGACACTCAGACTAACAATTTGATATAACACTACCTGTCTTACCTTCTGTAATGCCCACACAGGCCTTAGCTGGCCTAGCTCTGCACTCGGCTTACAATGAACATTGTCACTATCTATCACCCCTGGAACATGTTCCCTTGCCTCTTCATCCCAGACATTGTTGCTGCTTTTTGCTTGTCCAAAAGTCAGAATTTTTCTTGTTGCCAATTTGCAGTGTGCTCTTGCTTCCCTGTGGTCCAACTCACGCGTATCCCTCCTGCTTCTTGGCTTCTTTATCTTCAGATTAATGTGTCCACTACAAGCATGATAGCTCTCAGATTCCCACATCTAGCATCATAGGATGTTCACCTACATTGCAGGGACTATTCTCCCAGTTTCTTCTTCTCGATTATGTATTTGCACAACAGTGCTTTGGAGATGTCTTCCTTTTTTAAAGATTAGTTTTATTTGTGGCATGTACATTGAAACATAATGAGATGTGTTGTTTGTGTTGACTCAATGTGGAGTGGAGAGCAAGTTTAGTAAATCAAGTGGGAGCAAAGGATGTTGGGAATGCAAGACTGGAGCACTGCGGAAGAGGTGTTGGACAGCTGGCAGAGAAGGTATGGCAGTGGCAGGAGATAGCGTGGGTGCAAACACACCCAGCCCTGAGACACCAGGCAAGATCATTTGACATTACAGAGCATCTCTCTGGTGCTTCCCTCTCCCCCTCCCCCTTTTCCCAACCATGATTCCCCTCTCCCTGCCCCCTTCCCACTCCGTCTACAACAGGGACCCATATAAGAATCTGATTTATCATAACTCTCATATGTCATGAAATTTGTATTTTTTTTACAGCAGCAGTACAGTGCAATGCATAATATTACAGTACTTTGCAAAAGCCTTGGGCACCCTGGCTATATAGAGTATATGTGCATGAGACTTTTGCACTGTACTATATATTTCACTCCCTTCTTTTTCTTTAAATATTCCTCCAATTGCCTCCAGCTCCTTAGCATTTGTTATGTAGCAGTGGCATAATCTTTTGAAGAGGTTATAACCGCTTGAAGATTCCTGAATTTAACCTCTCTTATTGGCTACCCTGCAGTTATTTGGGGTCTAATCTCTGTAGTTGCTTCCCAAAACTTTTGTTTCTACAGTGGCATGCAAAAGTTTGGGCACCCCTGGTCAAAATTTCTGTTACTGTGAATAGTTAAGTGAGTAGAAGATGAACTGATCTCCAAAAGTCATTAAATTAAAGATGAAACATTCTTTTCAACATTTTAAGCAAAATTAGTGTATTATTTTTGTTTTGTACAATTTTAGAGTGGAAAAAAGGAAAGGAGTACCATGCAAAAGTTTGGGCATCCCAAGAGATTTGAGTTCTCAGATGACTTTTACCAAGGTCTCAGACCTTAATTAGCTTGTTAGGGCTATGGCTTGTTCACAGTCATTGTTAGGAAAGGCCAGGTGATGTAAGTTTCAAAGCTTTATAAATAACCTGACTCCTCAAACCTTGTCCCAATAATCAGCAGCCATGGGTTCCTCTAAGCAGCTGCCTAGCACTCTGAAAATTAAAATAAATGATGCCCACAAAGCAGGAATGGTGGAGGTCAAGTTGAGGTCTGGAAGACCAAGAAACCTTTCCAAGAGAACTGCTCGTAGGATTGCTAGAAAGGCAAATCAAAACCCCCGTTTGACTGCAAAAGACCTTCAGGAATGGTGTGGTGTGGTGGTGCACTGTTCTACTGTGCAGCGGCACCTGCACAAATATGACCTTCATGGAAGAGTCATCAGAAGAAAACCTTTCCTGCGTCCTCACCACAAAATTCAGCGTCATAAGTTTGCAAAGGAACATCTAAACAAGCCTGATGCATTTTGGAAACAAGTCTTGTGGACTGATGAAGTTAAAATAAAACTTTTTGGCTGCAACAAGCAAAGGTATGTTTGGAGAAAAAAGGGTGCAGAATTTCATGAAAAGAACACCTCTCTAACTGTTAAGCACAGGGGTGGATCGATCATGCTTTGGGCTTGTGTTGCAGCCAGTTGCACAGGGAACATTTCACTGGTAGAGGGAAATTAAATACCAGCAAATTCTGGAAGCAAACATCACACCGTCTGTGGGGGGAAAAAAAAGGTGAAGGTGAAAAGAGGATGGCTTCTACAACAGGATAATGATCCTAAACACACCTCAAAATCCGCAATGGACTACCTCAAGAGGCGCAAGCTGAAGGTTTTGCCATGGCCCTCACAGTCCCCTGACCTAAACATCATCCAGAATCTGTGGATAGACCTCAAAAGAGCAGTGCTTGCAAGACGGCCCAAGAATCTCACATAGGTAGGAAAAGGGATGAGGTCCTGAAAGGAGAATATAGGGAGCTAGGAAGGGAGTTGAGAATAAGGACCGCAAAGGTAATAATCTCGGGATTACTGCCTGTGCCACGCGACAGTGAGAGTAGGAATGCGATGAGGTGGAGGATAAATGCGTGGCTGAGGGATTGGAGCAGGCGGCAGGGATTCAAATTTTTGGATCATTGGGACCTCTTTTGGCGCAGGCGTGACCTGTACAAAAAGGACGGGTTACACTTGAATCCTAGGGGGACCAATATCCTGGCAGGGAGATTAGCAGGGGCTACTGAGGTGACTTTAAACTAGAATGGTTGGGGGGTGGGAATCAAATTAAAGAGGCTAGGCGTGAGGAGGTTAGTTCACAACAGTGGGATGGGAACCAGTGCAGAGAGACAGAGGGGTGTGAAGTGAGGGTAGAAGCAAAAAGTACTAAGGAGAAAAGTAAAAGTGGCAGGCCAACAAATCCAGGGCAAGCATTAAAAAGGGCCACTTTTCAACATAATTGTATAAGGGCTAAGAGAGTTGTAGAAGAGCGCCTGAAGGCTTTGTGTGTCAATGCAAGGAGCATTCGTAATAAGGTGGATGAATTGAAAGTGCAGATTGTTATTAATGATTATGATATAGTTGGGATCACAGAGACATGGCTCCAGGGTGACCAGGGATGGGAGCTCAACGTTCAGGGATATTCAATATTCAGGAGGGATAGACATGAAGGAAGGGGAGGTGGGGTGGCATTGCTGGTTAAAGGAGAGATTAACGCAATAGAAAGGAAGGACATAAGCCAGGAAGATGTGGAATCGATATGGGTAGAGCTGCGTAACACTAAGGGGCAGAAGACGCTGGTGGGAGTTGTGTACAGGTCACCTAACAGTAGTAGTGAGGTCGGAGATGGTATTAAACAGGAAATTAGAAATGTGTGCAATAAAGGAACAGCAGTTATAATGGGTGACTTCAATCTATATGTAGATTGGGTGAACCAAATTGGTAAAGGTGCTGAGGAAGAGGATTTCTTGAAATGTATGCAGGATGGTTTTTTGAACCAACATGTCGAGGAACCAACTAGAGAGCAGGCTATTCTGGACTGGGTTTTGAGCAATGAGGAAGGGTTAATTAGCAATCTTGTCGTGAGAGGCCCCTTGGGTAAGAGTGACCATAATATGGTGGAATTCTTCATTAAGATGGAGAGTGACATAGTTAATTCAGAAACAAAGGTTCTGAACTTAAAGAGGGGTAACTTTGAAGGTATGAGACGTGAATTAGCTAAGATAGACTGGCAAATGACACTTAAAGGATTGACGGTGGATATGCAATGGCAAGCATTTAAAGGTTGCATGGATGAACTACAACAATTGTTCATCCCAGTTTGGCAAAAGAATAAATCAAGGAAGATAGTGCACCCGTGGCTGACAAGAGAAATTAGGGATAGTATCAATTCCAAAGAAGAAGCATACAAATTAGCCAGAGAAAGTGGCTCACCTGAGCAGTGGGAGAAATTCAGAGTTCAGCAGAGGAGGACAAAGGGCTTAATTAGGAAGGGGAAAAAAGATTATGAGAGAAAACTGGCAGGGAACATAAAAACGGACTGTGAAAGCTTTTATAGATATGTAAAGAGGAAAAGACTGGTAAAGACAAATGTAGGTCCCCTGCAGACAGAAACAGGTGAATTGATTATGGGGAGCAAGGACATGGCAGACCAATTGAATAATTACTTTGGTTCTGTCTTCACTAAGGAGGACATAAATAATCTTCCAGAAATAGTAGGGGACAGAGGGTCCAGTGAGATGGAGGAACTGAGCGAAATACATGTTAGTAGGGAAGTGGTGTTAGGTAAATTGAAGGGATTGAAGGCAGATAAATCCCCAGGGCCAGATGGTCTGCATCCTAGAGTGCTTAAGGAAGTAGCCCAAGAAATAGTGGATGCATTAGTGATAATTTTTCAAAACTCGTTAGATTCTGGACTAGTTCCTGAGGATTGGAGGGTGGCTAATGTAACTCCACTTTTTAAAAAAGAAGGGATAGAGAAACCGGGGAATTATAGACCAGTTAGCCTAACGTCGGTGGTGGGGAAACTGCTGGAGTCAGTTATCAAGGATGTGATAACAGCACATTTGGAAAGCGGTGAAATGATCGGACAAAGTCAGTATGGATTTGTGAAAGGAAAATCATGTCTGACGAATCTCATAGAATTTTTTGAGGATGTAACTAGTAGAGTGGATAGGGGAGAATCAGTGGATGTGGTATATTTGGATTTTCAAAAGGCTTTTGACAAGGTCGCACACAGGAGATTAGTGTGCAAACTTAAAGCACACTGTATTGGGGGTAAGGTATTGGTGTGGGTGGAGAATTGGTTAGCAGACAGGAAGCAAAGAGTGGGAATAAACGGGACCTTTTCAGAATGGCAGGTGGTGACTAGTGGGGTACCGCAAGGCTCAGTGCTGGGACCCCAGTTGTTTACAATATATATTAATGACTTGGATGAGAGAATTAAATGCAGCATCTCCAGGTTTGCGGATGACACGAAGCTGGGTGGCAGTGTTAGCTGTGAGGAGGATGCTAAGAGGATGCAGGGTGACTTGGATAGGTTGGGTGAGTGGGCAAATTCATGGCAGATGCAATTTAATGTGGATAAATGTGAAGTTATCCACTTTGGTGGCAAAAATAGGAAAACAGATTATTATCTGAATGGTGGCTGATTAGGAAAAGGGGAGGTGCAACGAGACCTGGGTGTCATTATACACCAGTCATTGAAAGTGGGCATGCAGGTACAGCAGGCGGTGAAAAAGGCGAACGGTATGCTGGCATTTATAGCGAGAGGATTCGAGTACAGGAGCAGGGAGGTACTACTGCAGTTGTACAAGGCCTTGGTGAGACCACACCTGGAGTATTGTGTGCAGTTTTGGTCCCCTAATCTGAGGAAAGACATCCTTGCCATAGAGGGAGTACAAAGAAGGTTCACCAGATTGATTCCTGGGATGGCAGGACTTTCATATGAAGAAAGACTGGATGAACTGGGCTTGTACTCGTTGGAATTTAGAAGATTGAGGGGGGATCTGATTGAAACGTATAAGATCCTAAAGGGATTGGACAGGCTAGATGCAGGAAGATTGTTCCCGATGTTGGGGAAGGCCAGAACGAGGGGCCACAGTTTGAGGATAGAGGGGAAGCCTTTTAGGACTGAGATTAGGAAAAACTTCTTCACACAGAGAGTGGTGAATCTGTGGAATTCTCTGCCACAGGAAACAGTTGAGGCCAGTTCATTGGCTATATTTGAGAGGGAGTCCTGCACCTATTTTCTATGTTTCTATGTAACTAGAAGCCTTTTGCAAGGAAGAATGGGCGAAAATCCCCCAAACAAGAATTGAAAGACTCTTAGCTGGCTACAGAAAGCGTTTACAAGCTGTGATACTTGCCAGAGGGGGTGTTACTAAGTACTGACCATGCAGGGTGCCCAAACTTTTGCTTCAGGCCCTTTTCCTTTTTTGTTATTTTGAAACTGTAAAAGATGAAAATAAAAAAGTAATCTTGCTTAAAATATTAAAGAAAGGTCATCTTTAACTTTATGCCTTTTGGAAATCAGGTCATCTTTTACTCGCTTAGCTTTTCACAGTAACAGAAATTTTGACCAGGGGTGCCTAAACTTTTGCATGCTACTGTATGTACGTCTTTCTCCCTTTGACTTTGAAAAATTACCTACAATATAACCAAGTCTTTGGCAATCTGCCTTGATATCACCTACTGTGTTTGACGGTTTTTTATTTTGAACTGCTCCTATGAAATCCCTTGGGCATTATTGCTGTGTGTAAGGTACTATGTCAATGGAAGCTGTTGAAAAATTGATACTGAATTTCATGGAAATATATTAAGACAAGTAAAAAAATATATGTATATATAAAAAGCTTTAGGGCACTTTTGAAAGATTAGGAGGAATTAGGAAGGGATTCAAGAGATTGGTGTCGAGACCACTCACAGTTCAATGTAAATTTATTTCAAACTATAGATTTTTATTTTATTGAGATACAGTGCAGAACAGGCTCTTCTGGCCTTCAAACCATGCCTCCGATTTAATCTAGCCTAACCATGGGATAGTTTACAATCTACCATTCTGGCCCTCAAACCATGCCTCAGATTTAATCTAACCTAATCATGGGACAACTTACAATCTACCAATTGGTACGTCTGAGGAAACAGATCACCTGGAAGAAATCCATGCATTCATAGGGAGAACGTATAAACTCCTTTCAGACAGTGGGCAGAAATTGAACCCGGGTTGCTGGTACTGTAAAGCATTGTGCTACTATGCTACTGTCCACCCCTGTCATCATATACTACATTGATTCGTTTTAGAGCATTCACTGTATGTGGCCAAGTGGTTAAGGCATTGGACTAGCGACCTGAAGGTCGTGAGTTCGAGCCCCAGCCGAGGAAACGTGTTGTGTCCTTGAGCAAGGCACTTAATCACACATTGCTCTGCGATGACACTTGTGCCAAGCTGTATGGGTCCTCATGCCCTTCCCTTGGACAACATTGGTGTTGTGGAGAGGGGAGACTTGCAGCATGGGCAACTGCTGGTCTTCCATACAACCTTGCCCAGGCCTGTGCCCTGGAGAGTGAAGACTTTCCAGGCGCAGATCCATGGTCTCGCAAGACTAACGGATGCCTTTGTTTTACTGTAGATACAAAGATATACAATAAAAATCTGCACACAAAGACTGACAAGTAACCAATGTGCAAAAGAAGACAAACTGTGCAAATGGAAAAAAAAGTGTTTTTAAATTAATTAATTAATACAGAGAACATCAGCTGTAGGGTCCATGAAAGTGAGCACATGGGTTGTGGAATCAGTTCAGTGTTGTGAGTGGAGTTATCCACACTGGTTCAGGAGCGCTATGGTTGAAGGATAACTGTTCATGAACCTGGTGGTGTGGGACCCAAGGCTCCTGTACCTCCTTCCTGATGGTAGCAGCAAGAAGAGAGCATAGTCTGGAAGGTGTGGTTGGGGGGGGGGGCAGTGCAAGGGAGGGGTCCTTGATGATGGATGCTGCTTTCTCGGGGCAGCACCCCTCGTACATATGTCCAGTGGAACTGAAGGCTCAGCTGCCAGTGGTAGGATGATTAAGGATCTGGTTCATGACAAAGGCCAAAATCTGAGGCGTGTTGTCATAAAGCTGAGGTCACCCACCTTGTAAAGACACTACCCAGAAGAAGGTAATGGCAAACCACTTCTATAGATATATTTCCCAAGAGTAGTCATGGTCATGGAAAGACCAGGATCACCCATGGCACATAATGAACAAACATTGTGACGACTGTACTGCCACACACAGCTCTAATCTGCTGATCAAGTTCGGAATGACATGATTTTGATCAGCCATATTTCTAGCAGTAATGAGACAGCCTACAGTGGAGAGGTTGACACCCTGACACAGTGGTGCCTCTCGCTCAATGTCCAAACAACAGAAGAGCTGATTGTGGATTACTGGAGGAAAGGAGACAGGTTCGGCCCAATCAACATCAATGGGTCTGCAGTTGGGAGGGTGAGTAGTTTCAAGTTCCTGGATGTGCATATCACTGATGATCTCACCTGGACTGTACACACCAGCTCTGTGGCCAATAAAAGCGCAACAGCGTATAGAAACATAGAACATAGGTGCAGGAGTAGGCCATTCGGCCCTTCGAGCCTGCACCGCCATTCATTATGATCATGGCTGATCATCCAACTCAGAACCCAGCCTTCCCTCCATACCCCCTGACCCCCGTAGCCACAAGGGCCATATCTAACTCCCTCTTAAATATAGCCAATGAACTGGCCTCAACAGTTTGCTGTGGCAGAGAATTCCACAGATTCACCACTCTCTGTGTGAAGAAGTTTTTCCTAATCTCGGTCGTAAAAGGCTTCCCCTCTATCCTCAAACTGTGACCCCTCGTTCTGGACCTCCCCAACATCGGGAACAATCTTCCCGCATCTAGCCTGTCCAATCCCTTTAGGATCTTATACGTTTCAATCAGATCCCCCCTCAATCTTCTAAATTCCAACGAGTACAAGCCCAGTTCATCCAGTCTTTCTTCATATGAAAGACCTGCCATCCCAGGAATCAATCTGGTGAACCTTCTTTGTACTCCCTCTATGGCAAAGATGTCTTTCCTCAGATTAGGGGACCAAAACTGCACACAATACTCCAGGTGTGGTCTCACCAAGGCCTTGTACAACTGCAGTAGTACCTCCCTGCTCCTGTACTCGAATCCTCTCGCTATAAATGCCAGCATACCGTTCGCCTTTTTCACCGCCTGCTGTACCTGCATGCCCACTTTCAATGACTGGTGTATAATGACACCCAGGTCTCGTTGCACCTCCCCCTTTCCTAATCGGCCACCATTCAGATAATAATCTTCCATCTTCCATCTCAGGCGACAAGAAGTTCAGCAACTCCTCAAGACCTTCTACAGGGGCACCATTGAGAGCATACTGACTGGCTGTATCACTGCCAGGGTGCAGGAACTGCACCAGCCTTGATCGCTGGAACTGCAGGGAGTGGTACGGACAGCCCAGTGCATCTGTGGATATGGATTTCCCTCCATTGAGGACATGTATAGCAGCAGGTGCAGAAAGAAGGCCTGGAAGATCACTGGGGACATCAGTCACCCCAACCATAAACTGTTTCAGCTGCTTTTGTCTGGCAAACACTACTGTAGCATTAAAGCCAGGACCAACAGGCTATGGGACAGCTTATTTCTACAAGCCATTAGGTTTTAAATTCACATGCCTGTACATTGCAGTGGAGATTTTTAGTCCCCCACATTGTGGAATGGGTGTGAGATTTAAATAAATTCTAAATTGTAGGCAAAGGCATGTAAGGATTTGAAAATGAAGATGATATTAATGCGGTCAGGAGCCAGCAAACACAGAGCCATTGAATGACTAGGACTAAGTGATATCCCAGCAAAATGTTGGGTAGTTCTGGAGAGTAGATGATAAGAAGCCAGTTGGGAGTATGTTGAGAAGTCATACCTAGGAACTTAGGAGAGCAGCAGAAAAGGTGAGGCAGGGACAGAGGGAGCAATGTTAGACAAGTGTAATAGGGTACTCTTGATAATGGAACAGATATGTGGTCAGGTGCTCACCTAATGGTTACAGTCAAACACTGTCATTGTCTGGTTCAACTTTGCATTTATTAGAAAGAGCAGAGTGGGTGGCGAGGAGTTTCTGTTGGAGGCAGAACACGGTGTCTTTGACCTCTACCACAGGTGTTCTTCACAATATTTGAGTATATTCTATTGGTGAAGAACTAAAATATCCTTGAGCCAAATAATTGGAATACATTGACTTTGGTCTTTATAGAATTTATATATTTTGTTTGTTTATTTATTTATTTATTGGGATATTGTGTTGGGGAGCACTTCAGGTCCAGTGATCACAATGCTATTAGTTTCTATATAATTATGGAGAAGGATAAGTCTGGACCCAGGGTTGAGATTTTTGATTGGAGAAAGGCTAACTTTGAGGAGATGCAAAAGGATTTAGGAGTGGATTGGGACAATTTGTTTTATGGGAAGAATGTAATAGAGAAATTTTTACGGGTTTACGTACAAGCTCCTTACTGGCAACAGCAGGAATTGAACCCAGGTTGCCTGGACTATAAAGTGTTGTGCTAACCACTACGCTACCGTGCCACCCTAATTTAATTGGAAGAAACTTGTACTCGGACTTCTACGTATCAAGCACCACGATAGTCCAGAGAAAATAAAGGCTTTGATGAATGTGGAGATTATAAATATCAAATTGCCTATGGAATCTCTTGTTGGCTTTGAATGATGCAATATCAGGCACCACTAAGATGAGAAATAACTGGTGGTCCAAGTTGAGAGGATAACAAGACTTCTAAGTAACAGATTCTCTGTCAGGAAACCTGAGTTCAGCCCATTGAGGTGAGAAGCTAGACATGCACACTCTGTCAAAGAAGGAACAGCATACTTACAAGTGTACTAGTTCTAGAAGGGAAGGAACTGTGAATCAAGCAGTAATATGTTAAAAAATGGGCTAACAATTAGACTTATTCCTAAAGCATTCATTTCTTCTATCAGACGTAACTGAGCCATTAGTCTGACAACACAGTAGCGCAGTGTTTAGCACAACACTTTACAGCACCCGCGATCACTGATTGGGGTTTGATTCCCACCAATCCCTGTAAAAAGTTTGGATGTCCTCCCAGTAACCACATAGATCTCCTCCAGGTGCTTCAGTTTCCTCCCATATTCCAAAGACCTATGGGTTAGGCTTAGCTCGGGCATGCTTCGTTGGTGCCAGAAGTGTAGTGACGCTTGCAGACTGCCCTAGGCACAATCCTCAGACTGTCATTGGCACCATTGACACATTTTACTATATTTTGATATACATGTGACAAATAAAGCTAATTTTTATTTTCCCCCCAGTATTCCTTATCGTTTTATCAGGATTATATACTGTGTGTTGTTTTAATCTGAGTTCTGGTATACTCATATTAATCAAGGATAAATGTTATTTTTCAGTCATCCAGAGCTTCCAGATGGGCTGATCCAGACCACTTTGCTCAACGACAAACGTGCATGAATACTTTTGCAAGTTGGTTCGGATTCATGCCTTTGATCCACTCCCAGATGAGGCTAGATCCAGTTCTCTTCAAAGATCAGGTGTCCATATTGAGAAAGAAGTATCGGGACATTGAGCGACTCTAAGAAGCACAAAGCCGTTGATTGTTGGACTGTGTTGTGAATAAAGCCATCTTCAGCTCAACAGGTAGCAATCTGCACAAGGTAACTCTTGGCTGTTAGCCTTCGATGTACCCGACGTATTCTTCAGGCTCGCAAACAGCTGGAATCGGCTTATTGACTATGATCAGTGTGACAGTTAGAATTTAACCTTGTGTTTATCACTTTATCAATCTGAGAGACTGGATCGATATCCTGTCACAAGGAATATCAAAAGAACCATGAACTTCGAATGAAGATTGATTACTCATTAGCACTGTGAAGAACAAAGTGAAACACTATTCAATTGTTCAGAATAGAGTGTCTTAAATTTTGGCCTGGACACAACTGAAGGCCGACTAAATACCACTTAAGCCAAGTATGTATTAGGAAAAGTGAACAGTGTTTGGAATGGCTGGCCATCAGGCTTGTATAGGAATTGGCATCAGGGCATTCATGACAAAAGAGCATGTAATTCAGTTTCACCAATAATAACTGCCATGTTAACTATTAGCATGCAAAAGAATTTATTTCAAAATAAAAAATATGCATAATACACTGTCCACTACAGGATAACCGTTACTGTGTAGGAGGGAGCAGCGTCCTCAGCAGTTCAGGGTGGTCTGCCACACAAAATACAGATTGCTGATTGCCTGCATGTTAACATGCCTTACAGGTGACCTGCTGTATGGCTTTTACAAGGTCAGTGGGCTGACCTATGGAATTAAAACATTGGCTTTGCGTGTTTTAAAGCGATTGGCACGTATGGTGCTCAGACAAGGGGTAACCCCTTGTTTCTATATAAAGTTCTATTTTTTAAAATGGCAAGGCTATGTTAGCCTTTGCTCACAGGTACTTGAATGTCTGAAGACTTGAAGGAGTGTTGAGCGTGTGGCCTTTTAATCACTTTATTTTGGTTAATAATGGTTCAACCTAGTTTTTTATATGTAATTCACTTATTTTCAATAGAAACCCCAGTTCATCTTGTGTGCTGAATCTCCAATCAACATTGTCACTTCATAATTAAGGGTGTGAAAATGGGCCTTGTTATAATGTACGTAATCTTGTATATTTATTTTGACAATTGTGTATAGTGTATGGTTCCAAACTGACAAAGCAATGTGGGAATAAGTAGATGGATAACTGTAAAGCAAAACAAATTATTTTGTATAAGATGTACATTTCTGAGGTTTTCTAACATATTTCCAATGTTTTTCGTAGTGTATCATTGCTTTATATATTAAAAAGAATTCCCAACTGGTTGGAATGACATGATTACACACAATTAATGGGATTAAACCTACAAGTGAGTGGAAAGAATACAAAGCCATATATTTTGATTAGCTTGCATAACACTGTAGCTCCATCAAAGATAGCCTTTGTATAGATAGTATCACCAAAGACTTGTCCATTTGATGTGCAGATGCTTTTGTTAATTTAATTGTACCTTTTAGAGCAATTTGCAAAATGTGTTTGTACCATTGAACATATCGTAGAATGGATCACTACATTTCTGCTGCTTCTGTTAGTGTTTTGTTTTTGTACCTTGAGCATTTGCACACTTACTGCCATTTCTTTCATCTAAATGTACCAGTGTACTCTGCTGTAATGTCACAGTGGTTCTAGTGAAACAAGTTCACCGGCTGAACTGCTGCCACTCTAGAGCCTCTGCAGCCTGCAGTCTTCTCTTCACAATCCATGTTATAGGTTTCGAATTAACCATGTTATTTTTGTTACATGTTTGGGACTGATATAGAAGCGAGGTGCTAGCTAAAGGGGTTACTGCAATAATAAAATTTGTAAACAGCAGAGGGTAAAGTTGCTTGATCCGTTAAATTGGATTATTAAAGTATAAAGAAAGCAGCTTTAGATGTTGAGCCCCAGGATCGATGTACTTGTTACCTTTTTGATGATCAAACTTTTAAATTTAAACATTCTGTTCAATTGCATGAGTGATGGTATAAAATAATATACCATTCAAGAAATTCCAGAAAATAAATAATTTTGTTTTAAAAATAGTGCTGAAACCTAATTTTTATTTAAAAGCTGTAGTCTAAATTACTCAAAACTTAACTTTAAATATCTTAGTTACACTACTGGTTTCAAGAAGTGAATATTGATCAGAATACCTGTTGTTCAGCTTGGAATAAATAGTTCCTCAAAAATATTCAATTACAGCAAAATACTTGTTTATATAGGGGTTTTTTTTCATCACTTTAAGGATGTCCTACAGTGCTTTTGAAGTACTTTTAAAATGTAATCCATTTGCACACTGCTGGCTTTCAAATACAGCTTTCTGTTAATGAAAAGATAATCTGCTTTAGTAGCTTTTGAGTGAGGGAAAATGAGTGCCATGGGATTTGTTTTTATATGCACCCCACCTTTAAAGTACTATTTAAAATCTGAACGGATACATGGCTTCCCCACAGTCATTGGGGAAGAGCTACGTTTTAAGTTCAGATGGTGGGCCGTGGATTTTTCTTTTAAATGATTGCATTTAGCTTAGTGAAATGCAGACTAAGGTTCAGGTTTGAACATGAAGCATTAAAGAATGCGCACAGAAAGCTGAAACTGTACCTCTCTGGAGGCACTCCGGTTATGTGAAAGATCTTTGAAATACAGGCCAGGCAAAAAGCTTTTGTAAACCTTTGGTCCAATACTGCCATCTTTTCAAGTCTTACCTGGAGGCAGAAATGGTTGCATTAGGGAGAATCTGAATGTTGTATATTTAATTCATCTTCCCTAACATGCCTTTTTTGCTTTAGGAGCACTGGAATAATTATTAGATGTTTTACTGACATTCCTGGGGAGTTTTCTTTACAGTCTCGAGGGTACAGGCTCTAGAGCTGCATTTTACTTTGTTTTATTAATTTTTCCTATTGATAATAAGTTTGCACCACACTTGAAATATTCCATTACCCCTTAAACCCCATCATGCCCTATGTTTCCAGCTCTGTAATTAGTATTATGTTGGTTCATTTTATAGACATAAATAATTACAAAACTTAGAAGATAAATTGAAATTTTGTAAGATTTTTTGTTAAAAATAAATGATATTTGATAATACTCTGACTTCCATTTTAATTTTCTTGTTTGTTGTTAAGAGTTTCATCTTGTACTTATTACCTTTACAGAGGCCTCTACAGCCATCTGAGGACTCAGGAATAGACAACCCCTTAGGAGAACTTCATATTTGACTTGAGTAATTGCCTACTACCTTTACAGTGTGTAGTTCATCTATAATCGAATCTGTGCACTGTAACTAACGACAGTCTACAGATTTGATTATTGGGTGGTGGGTTGGAGATATGTCTCTACTAAAAGTGAGGCAAGGCGCTCCTTCCCTCCACTAGCCTGCAGGCCACCCTTGGGCAAGGTGTATCATCAGCTTAGTCCCCCAGTCAGAGTCATGTGAGCAGCCGGTGCATATCACAAGTCCTAGTTATGCAACCAGTGACAGCGGGCAGATAATGTTTGAAGAGTATTGATAATGGCTGAGGTCACCCATCTTGTAAAGACTCTGCCCAGAAGAAGGCAATGGCAAACCACTTCTGTAGAAAAATTTGCCAAGAACAAACATTGTCATGGAAAGACTGTGATCGCCCATGTCATTCGACACAGCCCATAACGAACAAACGTAACTAATGTGTTTCTTCCTTGGACTTTCAGCACCTTTAGTGTCAAAGCAGATTTTTACTGAAATACTTACTAAATCTCAGGTAAATTCCTCAGAAACTACAATCTCAGCCAATAAATTTGAGTCTTCTATATTTACATAGTTGTGTCAAAACTTGCACGTACCACAAGACTCAGCAAGTTTTGTAAAGTGGAACTGAGAAGGCCAACATTTTTAAAAAGATTGGTGCATCTTCTTATTTATCATCTTAGAAATCTTTTGTGATAGGGCCACACTTGAGTTTATTATCCTCCTTGGTCTTGTGTGTGTAACACTCAGCTTGTCGGCTGTGGAAGGCTAGGGAAGGCTTATCTCTGGCCCCACCAAATGTGTGAGATTGAGGTGCAAAACCTCCTGTTTGGGTGGATACTGCATGATGTGTCGTCCTGTTACAAATCCACTTCTTGTTCTTGCTGATTTCCAAGGTTCCGAGCATGTCTAGCAAGGTCTGATTAAACCACTCGGGCTGGGGATCACCCCGCAGATGATAGGGTGTGGTCCTCAACTTCTTGACTCTGAGCATGCTCAGTAACTCATGTATGAGCCTGTCCCATCCCTGATCACTATGCATCCACCTAGGGAGGCCATAATAAATGAAATAGTTCTCCCATAACACCTTGGTCACCATGGACACCTTCTGATCCTTGGTAGGGAAAGCTTGCGCATACCTGGCGCACATCTGTGATGACTAAGACATTTGCCATGTTGCTGGCATCTGGCTCTATTGCCAGGAAATCACTACACATCAAGTCAAGGGGCCCCTCACTCTGTAAGTGGGACAACAGAGCTGCCCTCGTAGGCAGTGTCTTCCTTCATATGCATCGAATGCATGACTTGCAGTATTCTTCGACCTCTGGTTTTATTCGGGGCCAGTAAAACCGATCTCTGAGCAATCCATAGGTCTTTTCAACCCCCAAATGTCCAGAATCATCATGAAGTGACTTCAACACAATCCTTCAATACTTCTCAGGCAGAATCAGCTGGGAACGCTGAGGATGATCTGGAGGTGACGTAACCAGGTATAGGATCTGGTTCCTCAATTCCAATCTGGGCCATTCTCTCAGTAATGGAGGCACTGCAGTGTGTTTCGTCTTCTCCGCTTGGGCCATGTCTCCCTTTCGACCACTGACCAAATGGTACCAATGCCCGGGTCAACTCGCTGAGCAGCTGCCACTTCCCCAGGACTCAATTCCTGTAAATGGATTGTCTTCAGAGCAGTCAGGTTACAGTAAACTTGTGGAGTGGTGTCATCAGAAGCTCCCAATTGATCTACCGCTCGATCCTGCCCTTGCCTTCCCTCTGCCTTCACCGTGATGGCAAAGTGGCACGTGGCTTTCACTCCCAGGGTTAGGAATGCTCTCCCACTCTTCGTGCATGTCCAGCCCTTCACGCGCCCGTCAGGGCAGAGCATCAGCATCAACGTTCCTGCTTCTAGGCCAGTGCTTCAGGCTGAAGTCATAGGTGGCGAGTATTTCACCAAGGTCAGGATATAAGGGGATTTTTGCCTGTCCTCACCTCAAACTTGACACCATAGAGGTAGTCGTTCAACTTATCCACCACAGCCCATTTAAACACCAAAAACTCCAACTTGTGCATGGAATAGTTTTTCTCAGAGGGCGACAAACTCCAGCTGACAAACACAACAGGTCTCAACCTAGTGCCCTGATCCTGATAGAGGACACCTCCTAAGTCCTCTCTTGCTGGTATCCGCATACAATACATACAGCAATCGGGGGTCTGCAAAAGTAAGCATAGGTACGTGGGTCAGCATCTCCTTCAGCAACTAAAAGGCCTCCTCACATTTCGCATCCCACCTTGGTCCAAAAGGCTCCGAAGGGCTAAGGTGCTCTTTACCCTCCCCTCCTTTCATCCTCCCTTTCATCCTCAAGGGAGGGTAACCACACAGAAGCAGATTTAAAGGGTAACTCACTTTCACGTAGCCCTTCACGAATCTCCAAAAATAACCACAGAACCCAAGGAATGAGCACAGAGCGCTCACAGTCTGGAGCCTCGGCCATATGGTCATTGCCTCTATCTTAGACAGATCTGTAGCTACTCCATCCCATTAGACTATATGCCCAACATAGCCGACAGACAGCTCGCAGAACTGGCAGTTGTCCAGGGAGAGTTTTAACCCTTAAGCTTTCAGGCAGCCCAGCAGTTTCAGCAGCCTCACTTCATGTTCCTCCAACGTGGACCCAACGTGAGGTCATCCAGATAACACTAATCCCTCAAGCAAGTTCATGTCCCCCACCATTTTCTCCATGACACGCTGGAAGGTTGCAGGGGCTCCCGATATGCCCTGAGGCATCCTTTCAAACTGGAATTATCCTATTGGACATATAAATGCCACCTTCTCTTTGTCAGCCTCTCTCATGGAGATCTGGTAATATCCACTCCTCAAGTCCAGCACACTGAACCTCTTCGCACCACTCAGACAGGCCAGCATGTCTTTAATCCCTGGGACCATATACTGGTCAGAGACGGTACGCCTGTTCAGAGTCCTATAGTCCACACACATCCGTACCTTCCCATTCTTCTTCCTGGCCATTACCACAGGGGACGCATAGGTGCTTCTGGACTCAGTGATGATCTCAGCTTCCTTCAACTTGCACAAATGCTGTCAAACGTCTTCCACCTCTGCAGGGGCCAGACACGGAACAGTATGTCCTCAGTCGCCCAGATAGTGTGGCGAGTGCTCTTGGAGCAACCCACAACAAACTTATCAGTGGAAAAGACACCTTCCAGCTTCAACATCTTCTCTACCAGCCTCCCCTTCCAACCCACAGGTACCAGGGAGTCTCCAAAATCGAATAACTCAGCGGTCGTCTTTCCCCCTTTTTCAGATAGTTTCTCCCCAGCTTGTCTTGCAGGGTCATTAGACATTACCGTCACCAGGAAATGCTGCACCAGGGCATCCCCCAATTGAAAGTGACCTCCATCTTTGTAGTGTCCCTGACAATATCACTGCCATCCTGTTCGTCTGTACAACCAAGGGCTTTTGCAGTTGGGGCCACACCAGTACCCGAGCAGGCACACCCAACTCCTCTTCGTGGTCTTCCCAGGCATCCACCAAGAGGGACTTGACCTCAAGCATTCCAGGAAATTTGGGGTTTCCCATCACTCTCGCTTCTTCCCTGGCCGTAACACAATTGGCTTGGACTAGGTGAACCACACAGTCCCTCGTCTAAACTCATTATCCAGCCCAATAAAGCCATGCACTTCCTGAAAAGCAGCTCGAAACAACAGGTGAATGGAGAATAAAAACATAGAAAACATAAAGCACAATACAGGCCCTTCGGCCCACAAAGCTGTGTCAAACATGTCCTTACCTTAGAACCACCGAAGCTTACCCAAAGCCCTCTATTTTTCTAAGCTCCATGTACCTATCCAGGAGACTCTGAAAAGACCCCATCATTTCCGTCTCCACCACCGATGCTGGTAGCCCATTCCACGCACTCACCACTCTGCATAAAAAAAAAACTTACCCCTGACTTCTTCTCTGTACCTACTTCCAAGCACCTTAAAACTATGCCCTCTCATGCTAGCCATTTCAGCCTTGGGGAAAAGCCTCTGACTATCCACACGACCAATGCCTCTCATTATCTTATACACCTCTATCAGGTCACCTCTCATCCTCCGTCGCTCCAAGGAAAAAAGGCCAAGTTCACTCAACCTATTCTCATAAGGCATGCTCTCCAATCCAGGCAACATCCTTGTAATTCTCCTCTGCACCCTTTCTATGGTTTCCACGTCCTTCCTGTAGTGAGGCAACCAGAATTGAGCACAGTACTCCAGTTGGGGTCTGACCAGGGTCCTTTATAGCTGCAACATTAACTCTTGGCTCTTAAACTCAATCCCATGATTGATGAAGGCCAATACACCGTATGCTTTCTTAACCACAGTGTCAACCTGAGCAGCAACTTTGAGTGTCCTATGGACTCAGACCCCAAGATCTCTCTGATCCTCTGCACTACCAAGAATCTTACCATTAATGCTATATTCTGCCATCATATTTGACCTACCAAAATGAACCCCCTCACACTTATTGGGGTTGAACGCCATCTGCCGCTTCCAAGCCCAGTTTTGCATCCTATCAATGTCCTGCTGTAAATTCTGACAACCCTCCACACTATCCACAACACCCCCAACCTTTGTGCCATCAGCAAATTTGCTAACCCATCCCTCCACTTCCTCATCCAGGTCATTTATAAAAATCATGAAGAGTAAGGGTCCCAGAACAGATCCCTGAGGCACACCACTGGTGACTGACCTCCATGCAGAATATGACCCATCTACAACCACTCTTTGCCTTCTGTGGGCAAGTCAGTTCTGGATCCACAAAGCAATATCCCCTTGGATCCCATGCCTCCTTACTTTCTCAGTAAGCCTTGCATGGGGTACCTTGTCAAATGCCTTGCTGAAATCCATATACACATCATCTATGGCTCTGACTTCATCAATGTGTTTAGTCACATCCTCAAAAAATTCAATCAGGCTCCTAAGGCACGACCTGCCTTTGAGAAAGCCATGCTGACTATTCCTAATCATATTATGCCTCTCCAAATGTTCATAAATCCTGCCTCTCAGGATCATCTCCATCAACTTACCAACAACTGAAGTAAGACTCACTGGCCTATAATTTCCTGGGCTATTCCCACTCCCTTTCTTGAATAAGGGAACAACATCCGCAACCCTCCGGGACCTCTCCCATCCTCATTGATGATGCAAAGATCATCACCAGAGGCTCAGCAATCTCTTCCCTCACTTCCCACAATATCCTGGGGTACATCCCGTCCAATTTGATGCTTTCCATAAGCTCCAGCACATCCTCTTCCTTAATATCTACATGCTCAAGCCTTTCAGTCCACTGCAAGTCATCCCTACAATCACCAACATCCTTTTCCGTAGTGAATACTGAAGCAAAGTATTCATTAAGTACCTCTGCTATCTCCTCTGGTTGCATACACACTTTTCCACTGTCACACTTAATTAATCCTATTCTCTCATGTCTTATCCTCTTGCTCTTCACTTACTTGTAGAACGCCTTGGGGTTTTCCTTAACTCTGTCTGCCAAGGCCTTCTCATGGCCCCTTCTGGCTCTCCTAATTTCATTCTTAAACTGCTTTATGCTAGCCTTATAATCTTCTAGATGTCTATCATTACCTAGTTTTTTGAAACTTTCGTAAGCTTTTCTTTTCTTCTTGACTAGATTTACAACAGCCTTTGTTCCTGTACCCTACCATCCTTTCCCTGTCTCATTGGAACGTACCTATGCAGAACCCCAAGCAAATACCCCCTGTATGTTTGCCACATTTCACTGCAGTTACGTCAGCGCTAGTCTGAACTAAAGCAAAGTCTGTGCCCGCCATTTTATCAAACCTCCAGCCCACAATTGTAACTTTGCCTACAGCTTTAACAGTACTCAACACGCACGCATTCGTTACCGGTAGCCCCTTGGATGCACACCACACTCAACCCTGGCAGCTTCCATACCCACGTATCGTAGTCGCTTTGCCGGACAATAGTTTAGCACAGAATGAAACACACAACCCACTGGTTCAATGCTCAGGGCAATCACATCCTGAACGATACTCCCACAGTTGTAACTCTCAGGTTCTGTTGGCTAAGTTTAGTGAAGACAGTCTCTGGTCCCACCAAATGTATGAGACTGAGGTGCGAAGCCTCCTGTTTGTGTGGATGTTGTGTGATGTGTCACCCTGTTACAAATCAGTACCACGAACAACAGACAGTACAGCATATGCAATTAAACGATATAGCTTTATAATTCTTAATTTGACCAAAAGGTTAGTAAAGCAAAACAAAAAGATGAGACACTCTAACGTGCACAAGTTGGAGCTCACGGTTTCCCTTCCGAGGGTCCTCCATCGATTTCCCTGGGCTTCGTCGACTCCCGGCCCCACTCCAAGTGTACTCCTTTCCAGTGTCTACAACCTCTCTGGCATCTTTTCTCTTCATCTTCCGCCAAACAAAAGACGCAGATCACCTAAGTCTCAGGCACGCAACAAGAAAAAAAACACTCCTTTCATTGGACGGTGCACATTCCAAAGCCCCCACTATCTCTAGCCATAACCCAAACACTGCTGCTACAGAAAAAACATTAAATTAGCAGTGCTTCTACAAAAAGGCCATTACATTAGCAGTGAAACCTTTCCCGGGGTGTTACGTGTATAAAATACACTTTCCTTCTAAGATGTTAACAAAGATTAAAATTTAAAAATTAACTTTATCACGTGTACATTGAAACATACAGTCAAATCGTGTCAGCAATGATTGTGCTGGGGGCTGTCTACAAATGTTGCCATGCCATAAGACAAAGGAGCAGAATAGGGATTTTTTAAATTATGGCTGATCCATTTCCCTCCTAACTCCATTCTCTTGCCTTCTCCCCCATAATCTTTCACTCCCTAACTAATCAAGAATCTATCAACCTCTGCCTTAAAGGCACCCAGTGTCCTGGGCTCTGTAGCCGCTTTTGGCAATTCCACAGAGCTGCCGCCCTCTGGCTTAAGAAATTCCTCCTCATCTCGGTTCTAAATAGGCATCCTTCTACTTTCAGGCTTTACGCTCTGGTACTGACCCCCCCAGCAAAGAAAGCATCCCAACAGGAATTCTGCAGATGCTGGAAATTCAAGCAACACACATAAAAGTTGCTGGTGAACACAGCAGGCCAGGCAGCATCTCTAGGAAGAGGTGCAGTCGACGTTTCAGGCCGAGACCCTTCGTCACCCCCTTCACATCTCCTCTATCTAGGCCCTTCAACATTCAATTGGTTTCAATGAGATTTCCCTCCCCACCCCCCAACCACCTCATTCTTCTAAATTCCAGCGAGGACAGGCCCAGAGCCTTCAATCACTGCTCATAACCCTTTCATTCCCGGAATCATTCCCATGAACCTCCTCTGAACCCTCTCCACACCCTTTCTGTTGATCACAATACTCCAAGTGAGGCCTCACCAGTGCCTAGACACCCTCCGCATTACGCCCTTGCTTTAATATTCGAGTCCTCTCAAAATGAATACTAACGTTATGTTTGCCTTCCTCACCACTGATTCAACTTCCAAATTAACCTTTAGGGAATCTTTCACGAGGACTCCCAAGTCCCTTTGCACCTCAGATTTTTTAAAATTTCCTTCCCGTTTAAAAAATAGGCTACACCTTTACTCCTTCTGTCAAAGTGCAGGGCCATACACTACCTGACAGTGTATTCCATATTATTTATTTATCTGTTTGTTTATTGAGACACAGTGTGGAATAGTCGCTTTATGCTGCACCACTTCCCATCGTGTCCTTCACCCTGTCCGTGAATGCTGCCCAACCTGTCGAATGTTTCCAGTATATATCTTTATCTCAGATTTCCAACATCTGCGATGTTTTGCTTTTGGGCACTGCAGTTTCTACCATTTCACCTCTGTCCCACTTTCTGGAGAATCAAATGCACCTTCCAGTAACTTATTTGATTCTGCATCCAGAGTTGACAGTGTGGCCTGCTTTGGACTGTAACCGAATGCAAAGAGAGTGACCAAGATGTAAGAGTGATGCTCCATTTCTGTTTGCCTGTCATCTTTATTCTCCATTTAACTCTCACTCTGACCACCATCTTTTTGCATTCTACACAGTTTAAAAAAAAATACTTGTTGGCAAACCACTGAATTCAGATAAGCCCTTTGGAACATCAAACATTTTCAGCTGGCGGTGCTGGCTCGAAGGGCGGAATGGCCTACTCCTGCACCTATTGTCTACTGTCACACTGCAAGCTCTTCAGCCCATAAAGTTGTGCCAACCTTTTAACCTTCTCTAAGATCAATCTAACTCTTCCTTCCTGCAATGCCCTCAATCTGTCTGTCATCTATGTGCCTCTCTAAGAGGGTGGCACAATAGCATAGTGATTAATGCAACACTTTACAGTACCAGTGACCAGGGTTCAATTCCCGCTGCTGCCTTTAAGGAGCTTGTACGTTCTCCCTGTGACCGCGGGGGTTTCCTCCGGGTGCTCCGGTTTCCTCCTGAGGTCCACAGACGTGCCAGTTGATAGGTTTATTGGTCATTGTAAATCGCTGGGCGTCACGGCTCAAAGGACTGGAAGTGCCTATCCTGCACTGTATCTTAATAAATAAACAAAAATAAATAAAAGTCTCTTAACTATCCCGAATGTATCCGCCTCTACCACCACCCCCTGCAGCACATTCCACACACCCACCACTCTGTTTTTTAAAAAAAATAAAAATCCTTCCTTTAATATCCCCACTTTTTACTTACCTAATACTTATGCCCACTAGTGGGCACGTGGCCAAGTGGTATTGGACTAGCGACCTGAAGGTCGTGAGTTCGAGCCCCAGCCGAGGCAACGTGTTGTGTCCTTGAGCAAGGTATTAATCACACATTGCTCTGCGACGACACTGGTGCCAAGCTGTATGGGTCCTAATGCCCTTCCCTTGGACAACATTGGTGTCGTGGAGAGGGGAGACTTGCAACATGGGCAACTGCTGGTCTTCCATACAACCTTGCCCAGGCCTGCACCCTGGAGAATGAAGACTTTCCAGGCGCAGATCCATGGTCTCGCAAGACTAACGGATGCCTTACTATGCCCGCTGGTATTTGCCACTTCCATCCTGAGAAGGTGTGTCTGGTTATCCACACAATCGATGCGTAATGATCTTGTACATTTCTACCAAGTCACTTCTCACTTCAGCCATGCCTTCCAATTCTAGCATACCTTAACCTTTCCTGTAAATTCAGATTCCATTTGTCTCAATGGTACACCTGAGGAGCTGCAAATTCCATCACCATCACAAGCTGCTGCTTCTTTTGCCCGTTACGCCGCTGGCGTTTAGGGCAGCAATGAGGGTCCTCCATCTCTGGTGGCGTTCACGGCTCCTTCACCGTGTCAGTAGCTTCCTCGGTTTACTGTCAGTTGTGCACGTCCTGGCTGGAGACTCAGGAATACCGTCACACTCAGATTGCTGTTTCTATAACAATTCTGTTTGACCAGTCAGGGTTGTTTGCCCTGAGCTGAACCCCCGAACCTGGAGGACCGGTGGGCCACTCTTGGTCTGGCCTCTACCTTTTGACCTGTTTGGCATGGGTGACCCTACCAAGAGTCAAAGCAATAAACCCCTGACTCCAGCCCACATAGCTCTCTGCCTCTTTGAGGCACACAAGCCTCCAAACCCAATGACAAGGTTGTGGTCCTCACGGAGGAATCTCTCTAGTACTATCAGACAAAGGATTGTTATCACTGTCCTTTACGACCGTCCTTCTGTTACACTGCCACTGTCTAGGAGATTTAATTTCTCCTGGCCTCCATCTTATCTCAGATCCTTTCTTTGATCCACTATCATAAAACTATTAAATGATTCCCTAGTATGGTGAGATGGTCTCTTGACCTCATTTTGATCTTGCACCTTGCTATCCTGCATTGCACTTTCTCTGTAGCTATTAAATTTTATTCTGTGTTCTTTTATTGTTTTACCTCATTCTACCTCAATGCACTGCGTAATGATTTTTCTACAGCATAGAAAAAGACCCTTTGGCCCATCTAGATAGGGCCAAAACTATTATTCTGCCTAGTCCCATTGACCTGCACCAGGACCATAACCCTCCATATCCTGCTTCGGGTTTGATTCGATGAAGGAGTCTGAGAGTCTGAGTGGGAGTGCCGAGAAAGACATTTTTGAAATTTTCGTTATTTTTTTTTCTCCAACGGCTTTCTGAGAGGCGGGACTGCGCAGGCGTGTGACGTCGGGCTGTGCAGCGCAACAGCTTTAAAAGGAACAAAGCCTCATAGAGCGGGCAGCGTAGTTTGCGGGCGGTGGAGTGAGCCGGGAGCAGAGTGAAGACCTAAGGGCTTCGGCTCAACGGGCTTAGGCGGAAACGGGCGAGGCGAGGAAGGTTTGACATTCATTTTCTGTTGTTATTTGAGGAGAGGGGCATTATGAGTGTGAGGGCAGTTTGCTGTTCTCGGTGTCGGATGTGGGAGGCCCTAGAGTCTCCAAGCCTCCCGGACGTCTACATCTGCGCCAAGTGCATCGAGATGCAGCTCCTAAGGGACCGCGTTATGGAACTGGAGCTGGTGCTCGATGACCTTCGTCTGGTCAGGGAGAGTGAGGAGGTGATAGAGAGGAGTGGAAGGCAGGTGGTCACTCCGGGGCCACGGGAGGCAGACAAGTGGGTCACGGTTAGGAGGGGGAAGGGGAAAAGTCAGGTGATGGGGAGTACCCCGGTGGCTGTGCCCCTTAACAACAGGTACTCCTGTTTGAGTACTGTTGGGGGGGACAGCTTACCCGGGGGAAGCGACAGTGGCCGTGCCTCCGGCACAGAGTCTGGCCCTGTAGAGGTAAGAGTGACCATAATATGGTGGAATTCTTCATTAAGATGGAGAGTGACATAGTTAATTCAGAAACAAAGGTTCTGAACTTAAAGAGGGGTAACTTTGAAGGTATGAGACGTGAATTAGCTAAGATAGACTGGCAAATGACACTTAAAGGATTGACGGTGGATATGCAATGGCAAGCATTTAAAGGTTGCATGGATGAACTACAACAATTGTTCATCCCAGTTTGGCAAAAGAATAAATCAAGGAAGATAGTGCACCCGTGGCTGACAAGAGAAATTAGGGATAGTATCAATTCCAAAGAAGCATACAAATTAGCCAGAGAAAGTGGCTCACCTGAGGACTGGGAGAAATTCAGAGTTCAGCAGAGGACGACAAAGGGCTTAATTAGGAAGGGGAAAAAAAATTATGAGAGAAAACTGGCAGGGAACATAAAAACGGACTGTAAAAGCTTTTATAGATATGTAAAAAGGAAAAGACTGGTAAAGACAAATGTAGGTGCCCTGCAGACAGAAACAGGTGAATTGATTATGGGGAGCAAGGACATGGCAGACCAATTGAATAATTACTTTGGTTCTGTCTTCACTAAGGAGGACATAAATAATCTTCCAGAAATAGTAAGGGACAGAGGGTCCAGTGAGATGGAGGAACTGAGTGAAATACATGTTAGTAGGGCAGTGGTGTTAGGTAAATTGAAGGGATTGAAGGCAGATAAATCCCCAGGGCCAGATGGTCTGCATCCTAGAGTGCTTAAGGAAGTAGCCCAAGAAATAGTGGATGCATTAGTGATAATTTTTCAAAACTCGTTAGATTCTGGACTAGTTCCTGAGGATTGGAGGGTGGCTAATGTAACCCCACTTTTTAAAAAAGGAGAGAGAGAGAAACCGGGGAATTATAGTCCGGTTAGCCTAACGTCGGTGGTGGGGAAACTGCTGGAGTCAGTTATCAAGGATGTGATAACAGCACATTTGGAAAGCGGTGAAATGATCGGACAAAGTCAGCATGGATTTGTGAAAGGAAAATCATGTCTGACGAATCTCATAGAATTTTTTGAGGATGTAACTAGTAGAGTGGATAGGGGAGAACCAGTGGATGTGGTATATTTGGATTTTCAAAAGGCTTTTGACAAGGTCCCACACAGGAGATTAGTGTGCAAACTTAAAGCACATGGTATTGGGGGTAAGGTATTGGTGTGAGTGGAGAATTGGTTAGCAGACAGGAAGCAAAGAGTGGGAATAAATGGGACCTTTTCAGAATGGCAGGCGGTGACTAGTGGGGTACCGCAAGGCTCAGTGCTGGGACCCCAGTTGTTTACAATATATATTAATGACTTGGATGAGGGAATTAAATGCAGCATCTCCAAGTTTGACCACACCTGGAGTATTGTGTGCAGTTTTGGTCCCCTAATCTGAGGAAAGACATCTTTGCCATAGAGGGAGTACAAAGAAGGTTCACCAGATTGATTCCTGGGATGGCAGGACTTTCATATGAAGAAAGACTGGATGAACTGGGCTTGTACTCGTTGGAATTTAGAAGATTGAGGGGGGATCTGATTGAAACGTATAAGATCCTAAAGGGATTGGACAGGCTGGATGCAGGAAGATTGTTCCCGATGTTGGAGAAGTCCAGAACGAGGGGTCACAGTTTGAGGATAGAGGGGAAGCCTTTTAGGACCAAGATTAGGAAAAACTTCTTCACACAGAGAGTGGTGAATCTGTGGAATTCTCTGCCACAGGAAACTGTTGAGGCCAGTTCATTGGCTATATTTAAGAGGGAGTCAGATATGGCCCTTGTGGCTACGGGGGTCAGGGGGTATGGGGGGAAGGCTGGGGCGGGGTTCTGAGTTGGATGATCAGCCATGATCATAATAAATGGCAGTGCAGGCTCGAAGGGCCGAATGGCCTACTCCTGCACCTATTTTCTATGTTTCTATGTTTCTATACCTCTCCCATCCATGTACTTATCCAAACCTCTCTTACATGTTGAAATCAAACCCCTATCCACCACTACTGCTGACAGCTCATTCCACACTCTCACCACTCTGAGTTCAAAGTTCAAAGTACATTTACTATCAGTGTGTGTATACATTATACAACCTTGAGATTCATCTCAACAAGCAGCCACAAAACAAGAAATCCAAAAGAACCCACTTTAAAAAAAAGACATCGAATACACAGAGGAAGAAAACAAAACAAATTGTACAAATAATAAAATCAAGCACAGCCTTCAGAACCAAGATGAGTCCATAGATCCGGAGCCTGGAGCAATCAACCTCAGTGAAGAAGTTCCCCTTAAATACCTTACCATTCATTTGGTCTGTGTGAACAGTGCAAGACAATACTTTGGTACAGGTGACAATAATGAACCAATTCCAGTTTATCAATCCACTTCCCAGCAGCGTTAAAGCTTTTGACTTTTTTCCAGTTATGATGAAATGCCATTGATCTGAAACATTTCATTTTCATCGTAGATCTGGACCCAAATATTACCAGGGTCTTCTATTTTCAAATTTGCAACATTTTGCATTCCATGATTTTAAGCATTTAACTGTTTCAAGGGGGAAACAAGCCCTTAGCTTCAAATCTCTCAGTTCCAGAGATGTTCTAATTAATCTCTTCAACCATGTCACGTTCACCCTAAATTGTAGAAACCACAACTAAACAGAATTCTCTTGGAATGCCTGATGTTCAATGTAAGTTGGTACAAATTCCAAGAAACGTCAATTGTTTATTCATTTCCATGGATGAATTTCCATAGTTGGTACAACTTCCAAGAAACATCAACTGTTTATTCATTTTAATAGATGAATTTCTATAGTTGGGCCAATTTCCCAGCAATGTCAACTGTTTATTCATCTCCATATATGCTGTCTGACCTGTTGAGTTCCTCCAGCATTTTGAGTGTGTTGCTTTGGATTGCCAGCATCTGCAGAATCTTTCATGCTTTGTTTCTCTTTCCTTCCATCTGCAGATATTTGCTGTAAGTCTGAGTCCTCAGCCCCTACTATAACGCCCTATACAATCAAAACTTTGGATTCAGAATTGGCTCACCCACAGAAGGCAGAGGGTGGTTGTACATGGAGTGTATTCTTTCTGGAGGTTGGTGACCAGTGGTAGACATAAGACGTAGCAGCAGAATTAGACCACTCAGCTCATCAAGTCTGCTCCAGCATTCCATCATGGCTGATAATATTATCTCTCTCAACCCCATTCTCCTGCCTTCTCCCTATAACATTTGACGACCTTAGTAGTCAAGAACCTATCACCTTCCGCTTTATGTAAATATACCCAATGACTCCTCAGTCATCTGTGGCAATGAATTCCACAAATTCACCACCCTCTGGCTAAAGAAATTCATTCAGTCCATCCACATTCAGGTTCAAGTTTATTTATCACGTGTGGAAATGCTTCATTTGGGTTAACAAACAACACGCTCAAGGATATACTGGGAGAAGCCCACAAGTGTAACATTCTAGCATCAGTACAGCATGTCCACAGTAACAGGCACAAAATGCCAGAGGAATTCAGCAAGTCTGGCAGCATCTATGGAAATGAATAAACAGCCCACAGTGCCCACAATGAAATATGCCAATCGTTGAATGCTGATTTATGATAATCCATGTTTCCTCTCAGATCTCCAAACTTTCATTCCTGCCACCCACCTACGTTGGCACAATGTCCAGAATCCAATTAACCTCCTAACTAGACCACTGCTTGCATGCAAGAGGTGACTCTTTATAGCGTTAGCAATCAGGGTTCATTTCCTACTGCTGTCTGTAAGGAGTTCGTATGATCTCCCTGTGGCCGTGTGGGTATTTTCTGGGTGCTCCGGTTTCCTCCCATACCGCCGATTGCGTCGCTTCTGATCTGGGCCGACATTTACGTGCCGGGCAGCACCTAATTAATTAGCTTGTTTATTTCGGCTTTTTTCTCAAAGATGTGCTGGGTGCGTCCCGGCTACCGCTGCGCCGCTGCATTCTTCGCGGCCCCGTATTGGTCCGCAGCCCGGAGGTTGGGGACCACTGGGTTAGGGCTAGTAAGTTGCGAATTTGACTGAATTCAAGATTGTTTGATGTTATTTCCAGTACATTAGTGTAAAGGAGAACAAAGTAATTATTGCTCCAGATCCAATGTAGCACAAAAAAAACACAATAAGATGAAGGGCACAATAATAAAAAAAATTAATATATATGATAACTTATATACGTTAATTGTACATCCATAGGTGACAATAGGCAGAAGAGAGTCTGTACATAAAGTGACTGTCAGGAAATGATAAAGCAGTGGTGGTGGGGAGTGTGGAGGGCTGGGTTGGTAGGTGAACGTGCTCATCAGCCTTACTGCTTGTGGAAAGTAATCATTTTTGAGTCTGGTGGTCTTGGATACTACATAGCCTCCTCCCTGATAGGAAAGAGACAAACAGGGTGAGTAGGATCCTTTGGGATGTTGCTAGCCTTTTTCCAGCTCCTTTCTGTATAAATGTACCTGATGGCATGTTATGTTAGCGCTGGAATGACCAGCCCTTTTGTTTTGCTCATATTGAGTTAGTGCATTTTATCTTAGGTGTTACTATACATTGCAGACCACCCACATTGTATGTTTCTCTTTCAGTGAATCCCATTGATCCTGCTTTTTTAAAACTATCATATGCAAAGCCTTTGAAATCTAAAAAAAAGTTGATATTTTCAAATCTCTTAGATATTCCTCAAGCATCGAAGATGAATTAATTTTCTAGTATGAAAACGTTTTATTACTTACCAAAAGCACAGGAGGAATTGAGGTTGTACTGCTCCCCCCCAGCTCCACCTTTGTCTTCTGCTTCTACCCCTTTCCTTTCCAGTCCTGATGAAGGGTCTTGGCCTGAAACTTCGACTGATTATTCCCCTTCATAGATAATTCCTCACTTGCTGAGTTCCTCCAGCATTTTGTGTCTTTGTTGCTCAAAATTTCCAGCATTTGTGAACCTCTTGCATCTAAGAGGAACTATCCTATTTTTACCCTCTGCTTCTTTTTCCCCGAAGATGTTGACAGCTATTAATTCCGGTTTTTTTTCTTGTAACCTTCCCAGGAACCAATTATTCACATATGGGAAGGAAGGCCTTTCTTATGTTCTAGAAAGTTGTGTATGCTGCAGTTTTGTATTTCCACTGCTGGCTTGGTTAGGATCCTTTCCAGTTATTAAAGCAATGAGCAAGAGGCTTATCTGGAGAAATGTGGTTATCTGTGAGCATCATAGGGCTAGAGCAAGAGTTCCCAACCTGGGGTCGATGGACCCTTTGCTGGAGGATATTGGTCCATGGCATTAAAAAAAAGTTGGGAACCTCTGGACTAGATGACATTAAAGAGGTGAACAGTTTGAAAATAAGGAAGAGAATTTTAAAATGAGTTGCTGCTTATCCATGAGCTGGTGTGGAACAGCAAGGTTGGGATTACTTTACCATGACAAATGCACCTTATAAATATACCGTTTACTCTTTATGGTAGTATCCTTGGATTATAAATTAGCGGAGTTTTGGACGGCCTCAAGTTTACTCGTGAGTTCTAAGTCAAATGTAGATAATGGTTTTGGCAGTAGGTGAGCAGAGACAGGAGTGAAAACATTCCCTTTCATCCTGCTAACATAAATCCCACATTTCTAAAAATCAAAATCCGCTTTATTATCTCTGATATATATATCTCAGCAGATTTGTTGTTTTGAGAATATTAAAACATAAAAATTACCAAGTTACAAAAATGAACAGATAGTTCATCCATTTGTTATGTGCCATGTTGTATGACATGGGAGATCATGGTCTATCATGACTATAATTGTTCTTGGCAAATTTTTCTACTGAAGTGGTTTGCCATTACCTTCTTCTGGGCAGTGTCTTTACAAGATGGGTGAAGTCAGTCATTATCAATACCCTTCAGAGATTGTTTTCCTGGTGTCAGTGGTCACATAACCAGAACTTGTGATACGCACCGGCTGCTCGTACGACCATCCACCACCTGCTCCCATGGCTTCACGTGACCCTGATCGGAGGGGGGGGGTGCTACACCTTGCCCAAGGGTGACCTGCAGGCTAGCAGAGGGAAGGACCTCTACATATCTCCATCCCGCCACCCAACAGATAGTTAAACATTAATTAGGTAGTATTCATGGACTCATAGATCATTCAGAAATTCTATGAATGAGGGGAAAAAGCTGTTCCTAAAATGTTGAGTGTGCACCTTCAGGCTTCAGTCTCTCCTTCCTGATGGTAGTAACAAGAAGAGAGCATGTCTAAGCAGGTGAGGGTCTTTAATGATGGATGCTGCCTTCTTGGGGCAACGTCTCAGCAGCAAGAGTGGCTGTGCCAGTGATGGAAATGGGTGAGTCCATCACTCAGCGCGATTAGAGCACCAGTGACCCAGGTTCAATTCCCACCGCTGTCTTGAAGGAATTTTTGCACTCTCTCCAAAGCCATGTAGGTTTCCTCCCACGTATCTAAGATGTACGGGTTAGGGTTAACAAATTGTGGACATACTATGCTGGCGCCTGAAACGTGGTGACAATTGCAGATTGCCTCTAGCTCAGCCTTGAACTGTGTTGGTCGTTGATGCGAACAGCACATTTCACTGTACGTTTGATATCTCAAAGTACGTGATGAAACTAATTGTAAAAACCTTCTACAACCTCTTTCAATCCTGTGCACTGGACTCTCCATACTATGTGGAGATTTATGTGCAAGCGAGCTAGCTGGAGTGTTTGCTGACATCTTCAACTGCTCCTTGCTTCAGTCTAAGATCCCTTCGTGTTTTAAGAAGGCAACGATAATCCCTGTGTCGAAGAAGAGTGAGGTGGCATGCTTGAATGACTATCGACCAGTGGCTCTGACATCAATTGCTATGAAATGCTTCGAGCGATTGGTTATGGCACACATCAACCACAGCCTACTGGTCAACCTCGATGCTTCGCAATTTGCCTACCGGAGCAACAGGTCAACAGCAGATGCCATCTCTCTGGCCCCATATTCCTCCTTAGAACACCTGGAGAATAAAGACTCATACGTAAGGCTCCTTTTCATTGACTACAGCTCTGCCTTTAATACAATCATTCCAAATAAACTGATTCCTAAGTTCCGGAACCTGGGCCCTAGCACTCAGATCTGCAGCTGGATCTTCAACTTCCTCACAGACAGGACCCAGGCTGTAAAAATAGGGGACAAGCTCTCCTCTACAATCACTCTGACCACCAGTGCCCCACAAGGCTGTGTACTCAGCCCCCTGCTGGACTCACTGTACACCTATGATTGCGTAGCCAAGTTTCCAACAAACTGAATATATAAGTTTGCTGATGACACAACAATTGTAGGCAGTATCTCAGGAAATGATGAGTTTGAGTACAGAGAGGAAATTAAGAACCTGGTGGCATGATGTGAAAACAATAACCTATCCCTCAACGTCAACAAGACAAAGGAATTGGTTGTTGGCTTCAGGAGGAGTAGCAGACCACATGACCCCATTGGTGCACAAGTGGAACAAATCAAAAGCTTTAAGTTCCTCGGGATCAATATCACAAATGACTTGGTCCAACCAAGCAGAGTCCACTGCCAAGAAAGCCCACCAGTGCCTTTTCTTCCTGAGAAAGCTAAAGAAATTTGGCCTGTCCCCTAAAACCCTCACTAATTTTTATAGATGCACCATAGAAAGCATTCTTCTGGGGTGCATCACAACCTCGTATGGAAGTTGTCCTGTCCAAGACCAGAAGAAGCTGCAGAAGATTGTGAACACAGCACAACACATCACACAAACCAATCTTCCGTCCTTGGACTCACTTTACACTGCACGCTGTCGGAGCAGTGCTGTCAGGATAATCAAGGACACGACCCACCCAGCCTCCAGGAGAAGGCTCAAGAGCTTGAAGACTCGTACGGGCAGATTTGGGAACAGCTTCTTTCCAGCTGTGATAAGACTGCTGAACGGATCCTGACTCAGATCTGGGCTGTACCCTCCAAATATCCAGACTTGCCTCTTGGATTTTTTTGCACTATCTTACTTTCCATTTCTCTATTTTATATTTATGATTTATAATTTAAATTTTTAACATTTACTATCGATTTATAATCCAGGGAGCAGGAAGCGCAGAATCAAATATCGCTGTGATGATTGTATATTCTAGTATCAATTGTCTGGCGACAATAAAGTATAAAATATGTCCCGATATTGCTCCAAAAAGTAGTCACTTCCACAAAAAGGCATCAATTTTCACCAGCTGAAACCCCAGCCTTGTTTGTCTCCCTTGGATCACTATCAACACATCTTCCAGCAATACTCTAAATGCAGGAGATTCTGCAGATGCAGGAAATCCAGAGTAACATACAGAATTCTGGAAAAACTCAACAGGTCAGGCAGCATCCATGGAGAGGAATGAACAGTTGATGTTTCGAGCCAAGACCCTTCATCAAGACTGGATAGTGGACAGAAGCCAGAATAAGAAACTGAGGTGGGGAAGGCATACAAATAGGCAGGTGATAGGTGAGACCAGGTAAGAGGGAAGTAGGTGGATGGAGGAGGGGTGAGTAATTGGTAGGAGGCAGCGAGTAGGATAAAAGGATCCTTTTCTCATTGGCTGTCAATGACTAATGGTGTTCCGCAGGGGTTGGTGTTGGGACACTGTTTTATGCTATATATCAATGATTTAGATGATGGAATAGATGGCTTTGTTGCCAAGTTTGCAGATGATATAAAGACTGGTAGAGGGGCAGGCAGTGTTGAGGAAACAATTAGGATGCAGAAGGACTTAGACAGATTAGGAGAATGGGAAAGAAAGTGGCAAATGAAATACAATGTTGGAAAATGCATGGTGTGGAGGAGCAGAGGGATCTGGGGGTGCATGTCCACAGATCCCTGAAAGTTGCCTCACAGGTAGATAGGGTAGTTAAGAAAGCTTATGGGGTGTTAGCTTTCATAAGTCGAGGGATAGAGTTTAAGAGTCGCGATGTAATGATGCAGCTCTATACAACTCTGGTTAGGCCGCACTTGGAGTACTGTGTCCAGTTCTGGTCGCCTCACTATAGGAAGGATGTGGAAGCATTGGAAAGGGTACAGAGGAGATTTACCAGGATGCTGCCTGGTTTAGAAACATAGAAACATAGAAACATAGAAAATAGGTGCAGGAGTAGGCCATTCGGCCCTTCGAGCCTGCACCGCCATTTATTATGATCATGGCTGATCATCCAACTCAGAACCCCGCCCCAGCCTTCCCTCCATACCCCCTGACCCCTGTAGCCACAAGGGCCATATCTAACTCCCTCTTAAACATAGCCAATGAACTGGCCTCAAAGTATGCATTATGATCAAAGATTAAGGGAGCTAGGGCTTTACTCTCTGGAGAGAAGGAGGATGAGAGGAGACATGATAGAGGTGTACAAGATAATAAGAAGAATAGATAGAGTGGATAGCCAGCGCCTCTTCCCCAGGGCACCACTGCTCAATACAAGAGGACATGGCTTTAAGGTAAGGGGTGGGAAGTTCAAGGGGGATATTAGAGGAAGTTTTTTACTCAGAGAGTGGTTGGTGCATGGAATGCACTGCCTGAGTCAGTGGTGGAGGCAGATACACTAGTGAAGTTTAAGAGACTACTAGACAGGTATATGAAGTAATTTAAGGTGGGAGGTTATATGGGAGGCAGGGTTTGAGGGTCGGCACAACATTGTGGACCGAAGGGGCTGTACTGTGCATTACTATTCTATGTTCTATGGTCATGCACTTTGGAAGTAGAAATAAATGTGTGGACTATTTTCTAGATAGGGAGAAAATCCAGGAATCTGAGAATCAAAGGGACTTGGGAGTCCTGGTGCAGAACACCCTGTAGGTTAACTTGCAGGTTGAGTCGATGGTGAGGAAGGCAAATGCCATGTTAGCATTAATTTCAAGAGGTCTAGAATACAAGAGTAAGGATGTGATGCTGAGGCTTTATAAGGTACTGGAGAGGCCTCACCTTGAGTATTGTGAACAGTTTCGGGCTCCTTGTCGAAAAGATGTGCTGGCATTAGAGATGGTCCGGAGGCAGTTCATAAGGATGATTCTGGGAATGAAAGGGTTATCATATGAGGAATGTTTGATAACTCTGGGTCTGTACTCGCTGGAATTCAGAAGGATGAGAGGGATCTCATTGAAACCTTTTGAATGTTGAAAGGCCTAGACAGAGTAGATGTGGAAAGGATGTTTCCCATGGTGGGAGAATCGAGGACAAGAGGGCACAGCCTCAGGATAGAGGGGCGCCCTTTCAAAAGAAAGATGTTGAGTAATTTCTTTAGCCAAAGGGTGGTGAATTTGTGGAATTTGTTTCCACATGCAGCTGTGGAGGCCAGGTTGTTGGGTGCATTTAAGACAGAGATTTATAGGTTCTTGATTGGACACGGCATCAAAGGTTACAGGGAGAAGGCCGGGAACTGGGGTTGAGGAGGAGATAGAGAGAAAGGATCAGCTATGTTTGAATGGCGGAGCAGACTCGATGGGCCAGATGGCCTAATTCTGCTCTTATGTCTTGTGGTCTTATGGTCTTATAATTGAAGAACTGGGAAGTGCTTAGTGGAAAGGGTAAAGGGCTGAAGCAGGAATCTGATTGGACAGGAGAGTGGACCATTATGTTTTGTACCTCCAGAGACCAATCAAAAGAAAAATATAGGAACTGGCAGATGCGTGTCTACTTCACTTTACTTCAGAGAGGCATGCACGTATAATATGTGGTAGCATAATGACGTGTACCATTCATGTACTTCTACATACATGTAAACAACAAAGAATACTTGATCAAACAATATATTTACAATATTAGTGAAATATTAAATATGTGACAGGAGAACGCACTTCAGAGCACTGCTCCACGAGGCGAGGCAGGAGATTGCTGAGCCTCTGGCTAGGATCTTTATGTCCTCGTTGTCCATGGGAATGGTACTGGAGGATTGGAGGGAGGCGAATGTTGTCCCCTTGTTCAAAAAAGGTAGTAGGGATAGTCCAGGTAATTTTAGACCAGTGAGCCTTACGTCTGTGGTGGGAAAGCTATTGGAAAAGATTCTTAGAGATAGGATCTATAGGCATTTAGAGAATCATGGTCTGATCAGGGACAGTCAGCATGGCTTTGTGAAGGGCAGATCATGTCTAACAAGCCTAATAGAGTTCTTTGAGGAGGTGACCAGGCATATAGATGAGGGTAGTGCAGTGGATGTGATCTATATGGATTTTAGTAAGGCATTTGACAAGGTTCCACACGGTAGGCTTATTCAGAAAGTCAGAAGGCATGGGATTCAGGGAAGTTTGGCCAGCTAGATTCAGAATTGGCTTCCCTGCAGAAGGCAGAGGGTCGTGGTGGAGGGAGTACATTCAGACTGGAGGATTGTGACTAGTGGTGTCCCACAAGGATCTGTTCTGGGACCTCTACTTTTCATGACTTTTATTAACGACCTGGATGTGGGGGTAGAAGGGTGGGTTGGCTGGTTTGCAGACGACACAAAGGTTGGTGGTGTTGTAGATAGTGTAGAGGATTGTCGAAGATTGCAGAGAGACATTGATAGGATGCAGAAGTGGGCTGAGAAGTGGCAGATGGAGTTCAACCCAGAGAAGTATGAGGTGGTACACTTTGGAAGGACAAACTCCAAGGCAGAGTACAAAGTAAATGGCAGGATACTTGGTAGTGTGGAGGAGCAGAGGGATCTGGGGGTACATATCCACAGATCCCTGAAAGTTGCCTCACAGGTAGATAGGGTAGTTAAGAAAGCTTATGGGGTGTTAGCTTTCATAAGTCGAGGGATAGAGTTTAAGAGTCGCGATGTAATGATGCAGCTCTATAAAACTCTGGTTAGGCCACACTTGGAGTACTGTGTCCAGTTCTGGTCGCCTCACTGTAGGAAGGATGTGGAAGCATTGGAAAGGGTACAGAAGAGATTTACCAGCATGTTGCCTGGTTTAGAGAGTATGCATTATGATCAGAGATTAAGAGAGCTAGGACTTTACTCTTTGGAAAGGAGGAGGATGAGAGGAGACATGATAGAGGTGTACAAGATAATAAGAGGAATAGATAGAGTGGATATCCAGCGCCTCTTCCCCAGGGCACCACTGCTCAATACAAGAGGACATGGCTTTAAGGTAAGGAGTGGGAAGTTCAAGGGGGATATTAGAGGAAGGTTTGTTGCTCAGAGAGTGGTTGGTGCGTGGAATGCACTGCCTGAGTCAGTGGTGGAGGCAGATACACTAGTGAAGTTTAAGAGACTACTAGACAGGTATATGAAGTAATTTAAGGTGGGAGGTTATATGGGAGGCAGGGTTTGAGGGTCGGCACAACATTGTGGGCCGAAGGGGCTGTAATGTGCTGTACTATTCTATGTTCTATAGTACAATAGTCTCTGCTTTATTATTGTACATTATTATTACACGTTGGTGCATTTATATTGTGTACATTGTCATTCTGTACTTTATTATTAGTTATGTCTGCACACTGCTTAGTTATGTTTTTAATTGTTGCTGCTGAAATGAAAGAATTCCTCATGTGGGATCAATAAAGTATCAACATTATTAAATAAACGACACTCCTCCCTGCTGAGCTGGAACCAGCAAATTAATACAGAAAACATCACAACACACACACACACACACCACACACACACACACCACACACACTAGACAATATAATACAACTATCATATAGAAATCCACAGCATAGTATATTTTAAGTGATCCCATTTAGACCTAAAGATTTAATCGTCGTGGAGGATTTCTTACTCTTGTAGGATAATGTCTTTCCTAAGTAAAGGGAATTACAGAGGCATGAGAGAGGAGCTGGCCAAATTTGTTTGGAAGGGAACATTCGCAGGGATATCATAGAGCATCAGTGGCTGGAGGTTCTGGGAGCAATTCGGAAGGCACAGGATAGGTACATCCCAAAGAAGAAGGTGCATTCTAAAGACAGGATGATGCAACTGTGGCTGACAAGAGAATTCAAAGCCAACACAAAAGCAAAAGAGAGGGCATATAATAGAGCAAAAATTAGTGGGAAGTTACAGAACTGGGAAGCTTCTAAAAACCAACAGAAGGCAACAAAAAAGTCATAAAGAAGGAAAAGATATTAAGGTCAGCTAGTCAATAATATTAAAGAGAATACCAGAAGTTTCTTCAGATACATGAAGAGTAAAAGAAAGGCGAGAGTAGATACCAGAACACCAGAAGATGACTCTAGAGAGGTAGTAATGGGGGACAAGGAAATAGTGGACAAGCTGAATACGTATTTTGCTTCAGTCTTCACTGTGGAAGATAGTAGCAGGATACTGCAAGTTCGAGTGTGTTAAGGGGCAGAAGAGAGTACTAGGAAGAAATTGCTAGGGAAAATGAAAGATCTGAAAGTACGTAAGTCACCTAGACAAGATAGTCAACACCCAAGAGTTCTGAAAGAGGTGGCTGAACAGACTGTGGAGGAAATAGGAATGATTTTTCAAGAATGAATGGATTCTGGTATGGTTCCAGAGAACTGGAAAATGGTAAATGTCATTTTACACTTCAAGAAGGGACAAAGGCAGAGAAATTACAGGCCAGTTATTCTGACCTCAACGATTGGGAAGATGTTGAAGTCCATTATTAAGGATGTGGTCTCAGGGTACTTGGAAGCACATGATAAAATAGGTCATGGTCAGCATGGTTTCCTCAAGGGAAAATCTTGCCTGGCAAATCCATTGAAATTCATTGAAGAAATAACAAGCAGGATAGAATCAGTTGATGTTGTGTACTTGGATTTTCGGAAGGCTTTTGACAAGGTGCAACACACAAGGCTGCTTAACAAGTGATGAGCCCATGGTTTTACTGCATGGGTAAAGCAGTGGCTGATTGGCAAAGAGTGGGAATAAAAGGAGCCTTTTCCGGTTGGCTGCCGGGAATTAGTGGTCTTCCACAGGCATCTGTGCTGGGACCACTCGCCAATCCATGCAACATCCTCGTAAATCTCCTCTGCCCTCTTTCCATAGTATCCACATCCTTCCAGTAGTGGAGTGACCAGATCCTTGCTTGTACACAAGTGGAAGTTTCTGTAGTAAGGTGACCACAGCTGAACACGGTACCCCAGGTGGGGTCTGACCAAGGTCTTATATAGGTGTAACATTACCTCACGGCTCTTGAACTCAATCCCATGGTAGATGAATGATAACACACCACACGCCTTCTTAACAACACTGTCAATCTGCACAGCAGCTTTGAATGTCCTATCAACACAGACTCCAAGATCTCACAGAACCTCCACACTGCCGTTTATATTATATTCTGGGTAAAATCTTTGACCAGGAACAAGAATCACTCAGCAGCATCCATAAAGATGGACAATAAAGACTCAACAAATAGTAGAGGACATTACACACACACTTCACACATGCTACATCCTCATGCCATCTGGATGCCGTTACAGGTCTCTGCTCATCAGCACCAGGAGCCTTATCCAGTTTTGTGCCTTCCTCCATTTGCCTTCTCAACACCCAATTTTGAATATCTAGTATGCATAACACCGTTGACAGTAAAAGCAGTCAGTTTTATTATGTGTATTTGTATCTTAAATTGCATGCATAAAATCTTAGTATTTAATATCTATTGTGAATATTTTATATTGTGTTTAACTATATGTGTTGTGTATTTTAAGTTTTGTGATGTTCTCATAGAAACATAGAAAATAGGTGCAGGAGTAGGCCATTCGGCCCTTCGAGCCTGCACCGCCATTTATTATGATCATGGCTGATCATCCAACTCAGAACCCCGCCCCAGCCTTCCCTCCATACCCCCTGACCCCCGTAGCCACAAGGGCCATATCTAACTCCCTCTTAAATATAGCCAATGAACTGGCCTCAACAGTTTCCTGTGGCAGAGAATTCCACAGATTCACCACTCTCTGTGTGAAGAAGTTTTTCCTAATCTCGGTCCTAAAAGGCTTCCCCTCTATCCTCAAACTGTGGCCCCTCGTTCTGGACTTCCCCAACATCGGGAACAATCTTCCTGCATCTAGCCTGTCCAATCCCTTTAGGATCTTATACGTTTCAATCAGATCCCCCCTCAATCTTCTAAATTCCAACGAGTACAAGCCCAGTTCATCCAGTCTTTCTTCATATGAAAGACCTGCCATCCCAGGAATCAATCTGGTGAACCTTCTTTGTACTCCCTCTATGGCAAGGATGTCTTTCCTCAGATTAGGGGACCAAAACTGCACACAATACTCCAGGCAACACACATACTCCAGGTGTGGTCTCACCAAGGCCTTGTACAACTGCAGTAGTACCTCCCTGCTCCTGTACTCGAATCCTCTCGCTATAAATGCCAGCATACCATTCGCTTTTTTCACCGCCTGCTGTACCTGCATGCCCACTTTCAATGACTGGTGTATAATGACACCCAGGTCTCGTTGCACCTCCCCTTTTCCTAATCGGCCACCATTCAGATAATAATCTGTTTTCCTATTTTTGCCACCAAAGTGGATAACTTCACATTTATCCACATTAAATTGCATCTGCCATGAATTTGCCCACTCACCCAACCTATGCAAGTCACCCTGCACCCTCTTAGCATCCTCCTCACTGCTAACACTGCCACCCAGCTTCGTGTCATCCGCAAACTTGGAGATGCTGCATTTAATTCCCTCATCCAAGTCATTAATATATATTGTAAACAACTGGGGTCCCAGCACTGAGCCTTGCAGTACCCCACTAGTCACCACCTGCCATTCTGAAAAGGTCCCGTTTATTCCCACTCTTTGCTTCCTGTCTGCTAACCAATTCTCCACCCACACCAATACCTTACCTCCAATACCGTGTGCTTTAAGTTTGCACACTAATCTCCTGTGTGGGACCTTGTCAAAAGCCTTTTGAAAATCCAAATATACCACATCCACTGGTTCTCCCCTATCCACTCTACTAGTTACATCCTCAAAAAATTCTATGAGATTTGTCAGACATGATTTTCCTTTCACAAATCCATGCTGACTTTGTCTGATCATTTCACCACTTTCCAAATGTGCTGTTATCACATCCCTGATAACTGACTCCAGCAGTTTCCCCACCACCGACGTTAGGCTAACCGGTCTATAATTCCCCGGTTTCTCTCTCCCTCCTTTTTTAAAAAGTGGGGTTACATTAGCCACCCTCCAATCCTCAGGAACCAGTCCAGAATCTAACGAGTTTTGAAAAGTTATCACTAATGCATCCACTATTTCTTGGGCTACTTCCTTAAGCACTCTAGGATGCAGACCATCTGGCCCTGGGGATTTATCTGCCTTCAATCCCTTCAATTTACCTAACACCACTCCCTACTAACATGTATTTCGCTCAGTTCCTCCATCTCACTGGACCCTCTGTCCCTTACTATTTCTGGAAGATTATTTATGTCCTCCTTAGTGAAGACAGAACCAAAGTAATTATTCAATTGGTCTGCCATGTCCTTGCTCCCCATAATCAATTCACCTGTTTCTGTCTGCAGGGGACCTACATTTGTCTTTACCAGTCTTTTCCTTTTTACATATCTATAAAAGCTTTTACAGTTCGTTTTTATGTTCCCTGCTAGTTTTCTCTCATAATCTTTTTTCCCCTTCCTAATTAAGCCCTTTGTCCTCCTCTGCTGAACTCTGAATTTCTCCCAGTCCTCAGGTGAGCCACTTTCTCTGGCTAATTTGTATGCTTCTTCTTTGGAATTGATACTATCCCTAATTTCTCTTGTCAGCCACGGGTGCACTACCTTCCTTGATTTATTCTTTTGCCAAACTGGGATGAACAATTGTTGTAGTTCATCCATGCAACCTTTAAATGCTTGCCATTGCATATCCACCGTCAATCCTTTAAGTGTCATTTGCCAGTCTATCTTAGCTAATTCACGTCTCATACCTTCAAAGTTACCCTTCTTTAAGTTCAGAACCTTTGTTTCTGAATTAACTATGTCACTCTCCATCTTAATGAAGAATTCCATCATATTATGGTCACTCTTACCCAAGGGGCCTCTCACGACAAGATCGCTAATTAACCCTTCCTCATTGCTCAAAACCCAGTCCAGAATAGCCTGCTCTCTGGTTGGTTCCTCGACATGTTGGTTCAAAAAACCATCCCGCATACATTCCAAGAAATCCTCTTCCTCAGCACCTTTACCAATTTGGTTCACCTAGTCTACATGTAGATTGAAGTCACCCATTATAACTGCTGTTCCTTTATTGCACACATTTCTAATTTCCTGTTTAATACCATCTCCGACCTCACTACTACTGTTAGGTGGCCTGTACACAACTCCCACCAGCGTCTTCTGCCCCTTGGTGTTACGCAGCTCTACCCATATCGATTCCACATCTTCCCGGCTTATGTCCTTCCTTTCTATTGCGTTAATCTCTTCTTTAACCAGCAACGCCACCCCACCTCCCCTTCCTTCATGTCTATCCCTCCTGAATATTGAATATCCCTGAACGTTGAGCTCCCATACCTGGTCACCCTGGAGCCATGTCTCTGTGATCCCAACTATATCATAATCATTAATAACAATCTGCACTTTCAATTCATCCACCTTATTACGAATGCTCCTTGCATTGACACATAAAGCCTTCAGGCGCTCTTTTACAACTCTCTTAGCCCTTATACAATTATGTTGAAAAGTGGCCCTTTTTAATGCTTGCCCTGGATTTGTCGGCCTGCCACTTTTACTTTTCTCCTTTGTACTTTTTGCTTCTACCCTCACTTCACACCCCTCTGTCTCTCTGCACTGGTTTCCATCCCTCTGTTGTGAACTAACCTCCTCACGCCTAGCCTCTTTAATTTGATTCCCACCCTCCAACCATCCTAGTTTAAAGTCACCTCAGTAGCCCCCGCTAATCTCCCTGCCAGGATATCGGTCCCCCTAGGATTCAAGTGTAACCCGTCCTTACCACTTCACAAACGAAGTTCCTCACAGAAAATAAAGTGAGCTGAAGATTGAAGAGGCTGACCTTTGGATGTTTTATTTGACTCTGGGTTGAATGGCAAACCTCAAACCAATATTTAGGCCATCACCCTTGAAGAATGGACAGAATCAGATCGGTGTCCAGTGCTTGGTGTTCACCCTCATCTGTAAAGTATGGCCAAGTGTGGTTTGCCTTCAAGGTTTTTTTTTTACAGCCACTCAACCACATAACACATCATCTTCAGGAGAGAAAAATGAGCTAAAATAGTCCCAGTACATTGCAGATACAAATAAAACTCAATGCCTTTCTGTAGACCTTGCCTATTTTCTAAAAGATAACAACAAGGCTCTTGTAGAAGAAAAAATACTCATGTTTCCAGAAATGTTTCCTAATTCTTGGCATAGAAAACAATCCACAATAAATGTGGCCTTGTCTATTCCGCCCTCATCGAAGGAAAACAAGTTTTAAGATAATAAGGTATTGCCAATTGAGCTTCAGGCTTTATAAGCACCAGATCCATGAAGTATTCCTCTTCTATTCATTCAAGCCCTCTTGAAAAAAGCACTTATTCATTTAAAATAAAGTGCCAGGGCATGTAAACAAATACACGCTTTCACGGGACTTTTACGCATGAGCAATGTGACTGAGAGCCATCTCAAGTTCAGAAAACCAGTTCTTCCATTTATGTCCTCAAGTAGCAGGTTTACTGTTCCTGTATTCCCAAGTGGAGCCTCTTCCAAATACTGATCTCACTTCAGACTAACACGCACAAAACATAGGAGCAACTCAGCATGTCAGGCAGCATTTATGGAGAGGAAGAAACAGTCGACATTTTGGGCTGAGACCATTCATCAGGACTCACCTGAGACTGTCTGATTAGATATTCTCAGGGAACTTAACAAGAACACTGATCTATTGGTCCCCTTCGGACAAGTGAAGATTTACAACAAATCCTTTCAGCCGACATAAGACTCCCTTGCCTTGTGCATTTATGAGTTACTGTATATGCCTCCATGTTCATCGACTAACTATCTTCCATAACCTGTCACTTGCTCACATGCATCATCTAAGTATTTATGGGTTTCTGGTGCCAATTATTAGGCTCCGAACAGCTGAGACAAGAATTTGGTGTTGAGTTGATTAACTTGAACCATGGAGTCTGGGAAAGCTTTCGTGAATATTGGTGAAGAAAAGAGAATTGTCACACTCAGTATCAGGTTTACTATTACTAACTAAGTTGTGCAATTTTAAATGTAGAAGATTCTGCAGATGCTGGTGTAACTGCACCGGTCCAATGAAATAATGCCCACGCAACATACAGATGTCCTTGAAGATTTATTTCTATTTCTCTCTCTCTCTTTCTCCAGTAGACACCATGAAAACTACAAGAAAATAGAGGACATAAAGTTTGAAACATATATCTCTCAGTTAAAGTCTCTCAAGCTAGTGTCCGCCAATAAACAGGCCCAAACACGTTAACACATCAGAAGTGTGCTGAAATCAAATAAATCACTAAAACGTACCACACTGTTCATATAAAGACACCTCAACAACATTATATAAAACAAATTAAGAAAAACAATTACCATGTGCACCTCTTGGACCACATGAAAAATAAGGTTAATTTAGGGCCATGTGTCTTCCTCTGCTTCCATGTTGGTTCTGACCCATAATGCCACAGTCATGCTTTCATTGAACTCTGGTCATGTGACCTATTCAACTCTGGTCATGTGACCCATTAAACTCTGCATTAAATAAACCTTACATAAAATATTTTAAGGTGATAAAATAATCATGAATTTATGACAAAAACATATAAAATAGACATCTCAATGAAACATGTCCCTGAGACAGTTACAGCTGGAAATCTGAAGCAATACATACAAAATGCTGGATGAACTCAGCAGGTCGGGCAGTATCTGAGGAAAGGAATAAAGAGTCAACGTTTTGGGCCATGACTTCCTGATGAAGGGTCTCAGCCTGAAATGTCGACTCTTTGTTCCTTTCCACAGGCGCTGCCTGACCTGGTGATCTCCTCCAGCATTTTGAGTGCTACTTTGTTGTGAAAATTGTTGTTTTGTGACAGCAGTACAGTGCAAGATAGAAAAGAATTATTACAGTTACAAGACGAATTATAAAGAATAAATAAAAGAGAACAAAATGAGACAGTGCTCGTGGGTTCATGGAACATTCAGAAATCTGCTTTCAAGGGGGAGGAAACTGTTGAGTGTGTGACTTCCTCTCCAATTGTATAATGAGAAGAAGACATGTCTTGGACGGTGAGGGTCACCTTCTTGAGGGACTGCCTTTTCAAGATGTCCTCTATGGTGAGGAGGCTAGTGCCTATGATGGAGATGCCTGAGTTTACAATCCTCCGCAGCTTCTTTTGATCCAGTGCATTGGCGCCCCCATACCAGACGGTGATGCAACCAGACAGAATGCACTCCACCGTAAATCTGTAGAATTTTGCTCAAGTCTTTGGTGACATATCAAATCTGCTCAAACTCCTAATGAAGTATAGCCATTGGGGAGCCTTCTCCTTAATTGCATCAATATGTGAAACAGGCCCTCCCCACCACTGAGCATGACTGCAAGGAGCACTGCCACAAGAAAGGACCCATCATCAAGGACCCCCACCATCTCCTCTCACTGCTGCCATGTGGGGGGAGATACAGGAACATTAGGTCCCACACCACCAGGTTCAGGGGCAGTTTTTACCCTTCAGCTATCAGGCTCCAGAACCGGCGTGGGAAACTTTATTCACCTCAACACTGAAAACATCATTGAACACAACCCACGGACTCATTCTGAAGGACTCTACAACTCATGTTCTCAGTTTTATCAATGTATATATTAATTATTATTTATTACTTGTCTTTTTTGTATTTGCAGTTTGTCTCCTTTTGCATAATGGTCTTTTGTCAGTCTTTGTGTGTAGTTTTCATTGATTCTATTGTCTTTGATCTACTGTGAATGGTTCTAAGAAAATGGATTTCAGGGTAGTATATGGTGACATATTCGTACTTTGATAAAAAAAATGATTTCAAACTTTTAAACTTTGAATATTAAGAACATTTGACCAGTGAGATGTTCCTGTCAAATCAGTAGCACATCTGGATAAAGTTCGTATCTGCAACCTCACTGACTTCAGGGCATTTACTTACTGCCAGATACACTACGTGCATTTGGGACAGCAATGAAGGTCCTCCATCTCTGTCTGTACCTGCCACACATAGATGTAGTAGGATTCTTCATTGCTGTTTCCACAACAGCTTTCTTTAACCAGTCAGGATTGATAGCCCTGAGCTGTACCCCCAAACCTGGAGGACCAGTGGACCTTTAGACCTGTTTGACATGGGAGACCCTACCAAGAGGCAAATTATAGAGTCCTGGTTCCAGTCAGCATAGCTCTTTGGGTCATTGAGACACACAAGCCTCCAAACCACAACAAGGTTATGGTCCTCTTGGAGGTCCAGGGTGTTTCAGTAGTCAGACCGGCAGTAGAGTCTGTCACTCTACTGGAAATCAAGCTTATAATGATTCTACAAAGATTACCGATGCACATTTGGAAGTGCCCTGACTGGTTGCATCATTGCTAAGTACTGTATTTCCAACGCTCAAGGACGCAAGAGGCTGCAGAAAGTAGTGGCTGCAGCCCTGTGTATCACAGGCACAATCGCTCCGCTATTGGCAGCATCTACAGAAGACGCTGCCACAATAAGGCGCCATTTATCATCAAGGACCCCCACCATGCCCTCTTCTTGGCTGCTGCAGTCAGGAAGGAAGTACTGAAGACTGAAATTCTACACCTCCAGGTTTAGGAACAGCGACTTTCCTATAACCATCAGGTTCATGAGCCAGACTGCACAACCTTAACCCTCCCTCAGCACGGACTTCTATGAACTTGTCCCTGATTTTTTTTACACTCTAAAGTTTTGCATCCTTTTCTTCTCCAAATTTTACATAACTTACTTGAGATCTATATTTTACATGTTGTCTCAGCCTGTGATGCTTCTGTAAGCATGTTTTTCCTTGTAGTTGTACCTCAGCATACTCGTACCCGTAGTAATAAACTTGACTTGATAACTTTTCATCAGGGTCGGATTGCCAAAACAATTCGTTTATTATTATCTCGTGTACAAAGGTACAGTGAAGAGATTGTCTTGTGTACAGTTCATACAGATCAGATTGTTACACAGTGCAATGAGGTACGTAGCACAAGATAAAACAATAGCAGAATGCAGATTAAAGTGTTAATGTTACCAAGAAACATAGAAACATAGAAACATAGAAAATAGGTGCAGGAGTAGGCCATTCGGCCCTTCGAGCCTGCATCGCCATTTATTATGATCATGGCTGATCATCCAACTCAGAACCCAGCCTTCCCTCCATACCCCCTGACCCCCGTAGCCACAAGGGCCATATCTAACTCCCTCTTAAACATAGTCAATGAACTGGCCTCAACAGTTTGCTGTGGCAGAGAATTCCACAGATTCACCACTCTCTGTGTGAAGAAGTTTTTCCTAATCTCGGTCCTAAAAGGCTTCCCCTCTATCCTCAAACTGTGATCCCTTGTTCTGGACCTCCCCAACATCGGGAACAATCTTCCCGCATCTAGCCTGTCCAATCCCTTTAGGATCTTATACGTTTCAATCAGATCCCCCCTCAATCTTCTAAATTCCAACGAGTACAAGCCCAGTTCATCCAGTCTTTCTTCATATGAAAGACCTGCCATCCCAGGAATCAATCTGGTGAACCTTCTTTGTACTCCCTCTATGGCAAAGATGTCTTTCCTCAGATTAGGGGACCAAAACTGCACACAATACTCCAGGTGTGGTCTCACCAAGGCCTTGTACAACTGCAGTAGTACCTCCCGGCTCCTGTACTCGAATCCTCTCGCTATAAATGCCAGCATACCGTTCGCCTTTTTCACCGCCTGCTGTACCTGCATGCCCACTTTCAATGACTGGTGTATAATGACACCCAGGTCTCGTTGCACCTCCCCTTTTCCTAATCGGCCACCATTCAGATAATAATCTGTTTTCCTATTTTTGCCACCAAAGTGGATAACTTCACATTTATCCACATTAAATTGCATCTGCCATGAGTTTGCCCACTCACCCAACCTATCCAAGTCACCCTGCATCCTCTTAGCATCCTCCTCACTGCTAACACTGCCACCCAGCTTCGTGTCATCCGCAAACTTGGAGATGCTGCATTTAATTCCCTCATCCAAGTCATTAATATATATTGTAAACAACTGGGGTCCCAGCACTGAGCCTTGCGGTACCCCACTAGTCACCGCCTGCCATTCTGAAAAGGTCCCGTTTATTCCCACTCTTTGCTTCCAGTCTGCTAACCAATTCTCCACCCACACCAATACCTTACCCCCAATACCGTGTGCTTCAAGTTTGCACACTAATCTCCTGTGTGCGACCTTGTCAAAAGCCTTTTGAAAATCCAAATATACCACATCCACTGGTTCTCCCCTATCCACTCTACTGGTTACATCCTCAAAAAATTCTATGAGATTCGTCAGACATGATTTTCCTTTCACAAATCCATGCTGACTTTGTCCGATCATTTCACCGCTTTCCAAATGTGCTGTTATCACATCCTTGATAACTGACTCCAGCAGTTTCCCCACCACCGACGTTAGGCTAACCGGCCTATAATTCCCTGGTTTCTCTCTCCCTCCTTTTTTAAAAAGTGGGGTTACATTAGCCACCCTCCAATCCTCAGGAACTAGTCCAGAATCTAACGAGTAGTTAAAGCGTAGTTCAGGTCGACAATATGACGCCTGGTCACAGTGAGGTCAAGAGTCCATCTTGTCATATGAGGGAAACATTCAATTAGCTTGAAAAAGCAGGGTAGAAGCTGATCTTGAGCCTAGTGGGATATGGTATCTTCTGCCTGATGGGGGGGGGTGGGGGAGGGGGAAGGGGTGGAGGAGTCTTTAATTATGCTACACACATCAAAGTTGCTGGTGAATGCAGCAGGCCAGGCAGCATCTCTCGGAAGAGGTTCAGTTGACGTTTCGGGCCGAGACCCTTCGTCAGGACTAACTGAAGGAAGAGCTAATAAGAGATTTGAAAGTGGGAGGGGGAGGGGGAATTCCAAAATGATAGGAGAAGACAGGAGGGGGAGTGATGGAGCCAAGAGCTGGACAGGTGATTGGCAAAAGGGATATGAGAGGATCATGGGACAGGAGGCTTAAGGAGAAAGACAAGGGGGGGGGAACCCAGAGGATGGGCAAGGGGTATAGTGAGAGGGACAGAGGGAGAAAAAGGTGAGAGAGAAAAAGAATGTGTGTATATAAATAAATAACAGATGGGGTACGAGGGGGAGGTGGGGCATTAGCGGAAGTTTGAGAAGTTAATGTTCATGCCATCAGGTTGGAGGCTACCCAGACGGAATATAAGGTGTTGTTCCTCCAACCTGAGTGTGGCTTCATCTTTACAGTAGAGGAGGCCATGGATAGACATATCAGAATGGGAATGGGACGTGGAATTAAAATGTGTGGCCACTGGGAGATCCTGCTTTCTCTGGCGGACAGAGCGTAGGTGTTCAGCAAAGCGGTCTCCCAGTCTGCGTCAGGTCTCGCCAATATATAGTAGGCCACATCGGGAGCACCGGACGCATTATATCACCCCAGCCGACTCACAGGTGAAGTGTCGCCTCACCTGGAAGGACTGTTTGGGGCCCTGAATGGTGGTAAGGGAGGAAGTGTAAGGGCATGTGTAGCACTTGTTCCGCTTACAAGGATAAGTGCCAGGAGGGAGATCAGTGGGGAGGGATGGGGGGGACGAATGGACAAGGGAGTCGCGTAGGGAGCGATCCCTGCGGAAAGCGGGGGGGGAGGGAAAGATGTGCTTAATGGTGGGATCTCGTTGGAGGTGGCAGAAGTTACGGAGAATAATATTTTGATTGGCTGCTTTACTGAGGCAGTGAGTGATATAGACAGAGTCCATGGAGGGTAGAAGCAAGTGTCTGTGGATCTGAGAGTTCAGGGCCAAGGACAAGAAGTCTGGAAGTGGCCTGCCCTGGGGTTGAAGGCCTGTCTGTGTGTTTGAAGGGTTGGGTGGGTGGGAGGGGAGGGAAGGGACTTGTTTCGTTGCTGTGGCTGCCCGTGTGGTTCTGCTGAACATGGTGGGCATGCTATATTGGTGCCTGAAGGCAAACATCGTTGATTGTTGGTTAACACAAACAACACACTTCACTGTGCATTTCTTTCACTATGCATGTGATAAATAAATGTGAAACTGAATCTGATATTCTGAGCTATGTTCACAACTCTTTGCAAGTACAAAAGAATGAATGATTTGAACAGTTAAATGACTGGTTTCTGTTTCTCATGTGCCTTCTCTTCTGTCCTCCTTAGATAATCAAAAGGTTAAAGGATGTAGGCTTACATACTGTACAATTCAGGAACAGCTTCTTCCCCTCTACCATCCAATTTCTGAAAGGACATTAAACCCAATAACATTACCTCACTATATCTTTTTCTCTTCTTGCATTATTTATTTAATTTAGCATCTTAAATAAATATATATATATATATATGTAGCACCCCGCCCCCCGCCGGCCAGCCTCAGGGTCTCTCGGCTCACTGTCATCTAGGGAAATAGCCCTCAGCCCCGCCAAACCGGGTAATTAGTTTGTGTGGATGCTGTATGATGTACCCCACCCCACCCAAATAACAGACAATACACCAGATATGATTAAATGAATTACAGTTTATAGATATTACTGGAACTATATAATTAATAGAGATAAAATACAAAAAGAAGATAAAAGGCACCACACTTATCAAAGTTCAATCTCTTGGTGCACAAACAGTTGGAGCTCGGGACCCTTCTTCTTCATCCTACGATCCCCTCGGACCACTTTGACCTGCCGCCTGGGACCAACAACGGTGGTCGACCAGATGCTCCACACGAGTCCGTCTCCATCTCCTCTCCTCGCCGAACACCCCGGACCTCGGACTCCTGCACGGGGTCTGACCCTGTGAGCCAACTCACAGCACCTTGTCCATCCTCACTCTCTCTCCCGCCTTCTCCCCAAAAACCCGCGCATCACACAAACTTACAGACACACAGAAAGCATAACATCCATCCCAATTGGTTCGTTCACTCTCTTATCAATAACATAATCCAAACAAACTGCTAGCGGGAGAACTTTCTCAGCAGTTAGCATAATAAAGAAGCCATCTCAAGTATAACATAAAAAAGAAGCCATTTTAATTAGCCTATGCAGTAACATAAAAGAAGAAACCCCTTGCAAATATATATATTACTGTAATTTACAGTTTTTTATTACATTTTGCCATGTTTTGTTGCCTCATAACAAAAATTTCACGATGTCTGCTGGTGAAATTAAACCTGATTCAGACTCTGAATCCATCTAAATCAGACATTGGAGAAATTTTGCTTCTATTTTACATTGGCCAGTCTACAGACCAGTGGGGTGGAGATACATCTCTACCAAAGAAGGTGTAAGGATCTCCTTCACTCCACTAGGCTAGGTGTAGCACCAGCTAAACTCCCATGATCAGGGTGACGTAAAGCCATGGTCGTATGAGCATGTGGTGCATATCACAAGTTCTGGTTATGTGACCACTGATGCCAGGCAGACAATCTCTGAAGAGGACTGATAATGGTTGGGGTCAACCATCGTGTAAGCCACTGACCGGAAGAAGGCAATGGCAAACCACTTCCGTAGAAAAATTTGTCAAGAGCAATCATGGTCATGGATAGAAAAATGTGCAAATGGGGTCTTCCCCACAGGCGACGATCAGATTAAAGACAGATCACCGTGATCGCCCATGTCAGACGAATGGTATATAATGATAAGTCTACTGAAGTCCGAGGTCAATATTCATGCAAAAGGAAGGATGATTTCAGTCAGGATGTCGGTCATTCTAGCACTTCGGAAGCTCAGTGAGGGGAACCAGAATCAATGCCCACAGAACGTTGGAGGAGTTCCGCAGATCAGCAGCTGCTGTGGAGTGGAATAAACTGTTGACATTTTGGACCGAGGCCATTCATCAGGACTGCAATTCTTGATAAAGTAATTGCTCAACAGTTCATTATATTATTAAATTAAGTCATCATTTGCAAAGCTTGTGGCTGACCCAGAGCCAAGTTCCACAACCTAAAGCAACACACACTAATGCTGGCGGAACTCAGCAGCTCGGGCACCATCTACGGAAATGAATAAACAGTCGACCTCTCCAGCCGAGACGCTTCAGCGGGATCGGAAAGGAAGGGGGGGGGTGAAAGATTAAAAAGGTTGAGGGGGAGGGGAAGGAGGATAGGTCGAAGGTGATAGTTGAAGTCAAGTGGATGGGAAAGGTAAGGGGCTGGAGAGAAAGGAATGTGATAGGAGAGGAGAGTGGACCATAGGAGAAAGGTAAGGAGGATCGGACCCAGGGGGAGCTGACAGGCAGGTGAGAAGAGGCAAGAGGCCAGAGTGGGGAATAGAAATCGAGGCAGGGAGAGGGAAAAAATTTTTACTGGAAGGAGAAATCGACATTCATGCCCTCAAGTTGGAGGTTACCCAGACGGAATATAAGGTGTTGCTCCTCCACACTGAGGGTGACCTCGTTGTGGCATGAGAGGAGGCAGAGGACGGACATGGCGAAATTAAAATGTTTGAAAGTTATGCTTTTGGCAGATGGTGTGGATGTGCTTGACGAAGCAGTGCCTGGATTTGCGACAGCTCTCACCAACGTAAAAGAGACCGCATCGGGAGCACCGGACACGGTGGACAATCCTAGCAGATTCACAGCTGAAGAGTTGCCTCACTTGGAAGGACTGTTTGGGGCCTGACTGGAGGTGAGGGAGCGCATGAAGGGGCAGGTATAGCACTTCAGCCGTTCACAGGAACATGCCTGGATGCCTCTTTTAAAGAAGTTGTTGAAGAATGCAGGCTCCTCTAACCATTTATGCTGTAATTGTCAACATTCTGCTGTGAGGTCACCCACTATTGACAGGAAAGGCAGATTTGGGAAAAAAAAAGGATACTGTCACAAACAGTCCTACCAAGTGGGGCAACACTTCACCTACAAATCTGCTGGGGTCGCCTATTGTGTCCAGTGCTCCCGATACGGTCTCCTCTATGTGGATAAGACCCATTGTAATTTGAGGGGCCGCTTCATCGAGCACCTCTGCTCCATCTACCACAAGCGGAACGTCCCGGTGGCCAAACATTTTAATTTAATTTCCCGTTCCTGTTTCAATGTGTCGATCCATGGACCCTTCTTGTGTCAAGATGAGGCCATCCTCAGCATGGAGGAGCAGCACCTTATAATACTGTCTGGGCAGCCTTCAGGTCACATGAATAGCGATTTCTCCTTCCCTCCCCTCTTCTTCTATTCCTCATTCTGGCCCCTTACCTCCTCACCTGCCTATCACTTCCCCCAGGACCCTTCCTCCTTCCTTTTCTCCTATGGTCCACAATCCTCTCCTATCAGATTCCTTCCTCCCCAGCCCTTTACCTTTCCTACTCACTTGGCTTCACCCATCACCTTCTAGCTAACTTTCCCCACCCCCCCCATCTTGTGTTCTGCCATCCTCCCCCTCCCATCTCAGTCTTGAAGAAGGGTCTCAGCCTGAAACGTTAACTGTTCTTTCATTTCCATGTTTTACTGCCTGACCTGCTGAGTTCCTCCAGGATTTTGTGTGTGTTGCTTTGGCACATTGGTTGTTTTGTTTCAAACAACTGTAAGTTGTGATTGTGAGATAGAGGGGAATAAAAAGTCAATGTTTCAGACTGAAACCCTTCATCAGGACTGGAAAGGAAGGGAGAAGTTGCTAGAATAAGGCTTGGGGGAGGGGAAAGAACCATTCCAACTCCCCTCTTAACCTTCCTTTCTCCTCACCAGACCATCTCATCCCTCTGCTGTCCCTCTTCCTTCCCTTTCTCCCATGGTCCAGTCTGCTCTCCTATCAGATTCCTTCTTCTTCAGCCCTTTACCTTTTCCACCTATCACCTCCCAGCTTCTTACTTCACCTCCGCCTTCCCCCTCATGTGGTCTCACCTATCACCTACCAACTTGCACTCCTTCCCTCCACCCCATCCTCCTTATTCTGTCTTCCTCCCTCTTCATTTCCAGTCCTGATGAAGCCCCTCAGCCCAAAACGTTGCCTGTTTATTCATCTGCGTAGCTGCTGCCTGACATAGTGAGTTCCTTCAGTGCTGTGTGTGTGTCGCTCTGGACTGCATCTGCAGAATCTCTCGTGTTTTTGAGGAAAATCAGATGTTGTGCTAACTCTCGCTTTCTCTGTAAATTGATCATTAGTCTCCTCCAGCAAAAACAACAGTCACGACCTTCACATGTTCCTTATTATCGACACAGGAAGGATTCCAATCTTGTCCCTGCTGCTCCTTCCCCGCCCCCTGCCCCCCTTCCACCTCTCGCTTACAGTCCGAAAACGCCAAGCAGAAATGGAAGCAGTTGTGTCGTTGTTGATCACATCTCTCCTGGCACGTGGTTATCAAAGATCAAAATCAGTGTATCATTGTGATCAGAAGGAAATCTCAGAAGCAGACAGAGCAGACGGTCTGCTGATATCCAGGAGATTGTGACATGTGGGGCAGCTGAGTAAGTCATTTGGTGACGTCAGGCCATTTATATTTGTACCAGGGTTCACGGTTGATGCAAGTGGTGGGACTGTGTTTACATAACCTTTTGAAGTTTTGACTCATTGGTCCATAAAACATCAGGAATGAAACTTTTTCTCATCCGTTAAATACCCTTAACCAGAAATTGTGCACGTAAGATCAAACAGAAAAGCATTTGATCTTGAACTAGTATTTTTTATATAAGGTTAGACATTTATAAAATTTCTTTAATCCAGTTGTTGAGCTTTTGAAGATAGCTCAGAGTACTGACGAGTAATATCTTGAAAATTCTCTGCATTCTTTAGAATCACAATCAATCAGAATCAGGTATATTATCACTGACAGAGGCTCAGTGGCCACTTTATTAGATACGCATGAAGAATCCGGTGTGGTCTCCGGCTGCTGTAGCCCGTCCACTTCAAGGTTTGATGTGCTGTGCTGTGCAGAGGAGATTTACAAGGATGTTGCCTGGATTGGGGAGCATGCCTTATGAGAATAGGTTGAGTGAACTCGGCCTTTTCTCCTTGGAGTGATGGAGGATGAGAGGTGACCTGATAGAAGTGTACAAGATAATGAGAGGCATTGATCGTGTGGATAGTCAGAGGCTTTTCCCCAGGTCTGAAATGGCTAGCCCGAGATGGCATAGTTTTAAGGTGCTTGGAAGTAGGAACAGAGGGGATGTCAGGGATAAGTTTTTTATGCAGAGAGTGGTGAGTGTGTGGAATGGGCTGCTGGTGGCAGTAGTGGAGGCGGAAACAGTAGGGTCTTTTAAGAGACTCCTGGATAGCTACATGGAACTTCGAAAAATAGAGGGTTATGGGTAAAGCCTAGGTAGTTCTAAGGTAGGGACGTGGTTGGCACAGCTTTGTGGGCCGAAGAGCTGGTATTGTGCTGTAGGTTTTCTATGTTTCAGGAATGCTCTTCTGTACACCACTGTTCTAATGCATGGTTATTTGAGCTATCACCTTCCTGTCAGCTTGAATCAGTCTTGCCATTCTCCTCTAACCTCTCTTATTACCAAGGCTTTTTCATCCACAGAATTGCCACTTACTGGATGTTTTTTTTGTACCATTCCCTGTAAACTATAGAGACTCTAGAGGAGATTAGCATTTTCTGAGATACTCAAACCACCCCATCTGGCACCAACAAGCATTCCACAGACAAAGTCACTTAGATTAGATTTCTTCCCCATTCTGATGTTTGATCTAATCAACAACTAAACTCTTGACCGTGCCTGCATGCTTTTATGTGTTGACTTGGTGCCACATGATTGGCTGATTAGATATTTGCATTAACAAACAGGTGTACGGCTGAACCCAATAAAGTGGCCATTCAGTGTATGCTGTGAAATGTATCATGTTGTGGCAGCGGTGCAGGACATAAGATCAGAAAATGATTTTTCTTTGCATCTTTTGATGTATCATATCTTTTTGCTGACCACTCCCAGAACTCTGAGCATGGGTTTTCTATTTTTCCCCAAAAGTACACTAAAAGTGATTTAAGTTCTCACTTCAACTTCGTAAAACTGAAAACTTGTCAATCAAAGAATGCAAATGTTGTGGGTGTCTAACCACAGATTTTGGTGTGGTTACTCGCAGGAATTAATACAGCAAACAGCTCCTTTCATTCCTGTATCTGTGACGTCTTTAATGTCTAACAGAACATAGAAGAGTTCAGCACAAAATGGGTCCTTCAGACCACAATACTGTGCCAGACTTTTAACCTACCGCAAGACCAATCTAACACTTCACTCCCACACCGCCCTCCGATTTTCTTTCAGGCTATAGAGTCCGAGAAAAGTGCAGCACAGAAACAGGCCCTTTGGCCCATCTAGTTAGTGCTGAACCATTTAAGCTGCCTACTCCCATCGACCTGCACTGGGACCATAGCCCTCCATACCCCTCGTATCTATGCAAACATCTCTTAAGCATTGAAATCGAACCACCGTACTGGCAGTTTGTTCCACACTCTCACCACCCTCTGAGTGAAGAAGTTCCCTTTCATGTTCCCCCTAAACTTTTCACCTTTCACCCTTAACCATTGCTGACAACTTCACCCTTATTGACATATGTTGTGATTGTTGTTTTGTGGCAGCAGTACAATGTACAATGCCGGAGTTATCTTCACGTTTCTTTCCACAAGTAGTAAAATGATACAGGGATAATGGGAGATCAGATTTCTGGACGATGAATACCTGTCTTCTTCAGAAAAGCAAGATGACCGGTTGCCTTTCTCAGTGCATCATGGGTAAAGCCCTCCCAACCATTAAACGCATCTATATGAGATGCCGTCACAGGAAAGCAGTATCCATCACCAAGAACACCCATCACCCAGGACGTGCTCTCTTCTCACTACTGCCATCAGGAAGAAGGTACAAGATCCTTAGGACTCACTCCACCAGGTTCAGGAACAGTTATTACCCCTCAACCATCAGGCTCCTGAACCAAAGGGGATAAGTTCACTCAACTTCACTTGCCCCATTACTGAACTGTTCCCACAATCTATAGACTCACTTTCAAGGGCTCATCATCTCATGTTCTCAATATTTATTGCTTATTTATTTATACTATTGTTTCTTCTTTTTGCATGGTCTGCTACTCTCTAGTTGAACGCCCTAGTTGTGCAGTCTTTCATTGATTCTGTTATAGTTACTACTCTGTAGATTTGCTGAGTATGTTCACAAGAAATGAAACTCAGGGTAGCATATGACAACATATACATATGAATACATATACATATACATTTGATAATAAAAATTTACTTTGAAATTTGAATACGGGAGAAAATTGTCACTGGCCTTCCTCAGTGAAATGCCAGAGTGAAATAGCACTGGTCCAGTTTCAGCAGAGTTAATTGGGAAGAGGAATGAACCAGGATTCAAAGATCTGTTTTCACTGCATCCTTTTCCACCCTCTGCTGTGGGAACAGATTACCAGGTGGACAGAGTTAAAGATTTAAAGATGTGCTCAAACCCCTCGAAGAAATGCAGTATTCCCACGGACTCATGGGAATCTCACCCAGCATCGAGGACATTTTCAAAAGAGGATGCCTCAGGAAGGAGGCGTCCATCATTAAGAACCCCCATCACCCAGGACATGTCCTCTTCTCATTGCAACCCTCAAGGAGAAGGCACTCTGTCAACATTTTAGGAACAGTTTATACCCTCTGTCATCAGATTTCTGATTGGTCCATGAACCCAGGAACTACCCTCAGTCATCAGATTTCTGATTGGTCCATGAACCCAGGAACTACCCTCTGTCATCAGATTTCTGATTGGTCCATGAACCCAGGAACTACCCTCAGTCATCAGATTTCTGATTGGTCCATGAACCCAGGAACTACCCTCTGTCATCAGATTTCTGATTGGTCCATGAACCCAGGAACTATCCTCTGTCTTCAGATTTCTGATTGGTCCATGAACCCAGGAACTACCCTCTGTCATCAGATTTCTGATTGGTCCATGAACCCAGGAACTATCCTCTGCTTTCAGAACTACTTTGCTCTCTTCTTGCACTATTTATTTTCTAATATATTTCTTACTGTAATGTTTAGTATATTTTATGTATTGCACTGTACTAATGTCACAAAACAACAAATTTCATAGAAACATAGAAAATAGGTGCAGGAGTAGGCCATTCGGCCCTTCGAGCCTGCACCGCCATTTATTATGATCATGGCAGATCATCCAACTCAGAACCCCACCCCAGCCTTCCCTCCATACCCCCTGACCCCCGTAGCCACAAGGACCATATCTAACTCCCTCTTAAATATAGCCAATGAACTGGCCTCAACTGTTTCCTGTGGCAGAGAATTCCACAGATTCACCACTCTCTGTGTGAAGAAGTTTTTCCTAATCTCGGTCCTAAAAGGCTTCCCCTTTATCCTCAAACTGTGACCCCTCGTTCTGGACTTCCCCAACATCGGGAACAATCTTCCTGCATCTAGCCTGTCCAATCCCTTTAGGATTTTATACGTTTCAATCAGATCCCCCCTCAATCTTCTAAATTCCAATGAGTACAAGCCCAGTTCATCCAGTCTTTCTTCATATGAAAGTCCTGCCATTCCAGGAATCAATCTGGTGAACCTTCTTTGTACTCCCTCTATGGCAAGGATGTCTTTCCTCAGATTAGGGGACCAAAACTGCACACAATACTCCAGGTGTGGTCTCACCAAGGCCTTGTACAACTACAGTAGTACCTCCCTGCTCCTGTACTCAAATCCTCTCGCTATAAATGCCAGCATACCATTTGCCTTTTTCACTGCCTGCTGTACCTGCATGCCCACTTTCAATGACTGGTGTATAATGACACCCAGGTGTCGTTGCACCTCCCCTTTTCCTAATCGGCCACCATTCAGAAAATAATCTGTTTTCCTATTTTTGCCACCAAAGTGGATAACTTCACATTTATCCACATTAAATTGCATCTGCCATGAATTTGCCCACTCACCCAACCTATCCAAGTCACTCTGTATCCTCTTAGCATCCTCCTCACAGCTAACAATGCCACCCAGCTTCGTGTCCTCCGCAAACTTGGAGATGCTGCATTTAATTCCCTCATCCAAGTCATTAATATATATTGTAAACAACTGGGGTCCCAGCACTGAGCCTTGCGGTACCCCACTAGTCACCACCTGCCATTCTGAAAAGGTCCCGTTTATTCCCACTCTTTGCTTCCTATCTGCTAACCAATTCTCCATCCACATCAATACCTTACCCACAATACCGTGTGCTTTAAGTTTGCACACTAATCTCCTGTGTGGGACCTTGTCAAAAGCCTTTTGAAAATCGAAATATACCACATCCACTGGTTCTCCCCTATCCACTCTACTGGTTACATCCTCAAAAAATTCTATGAGATTTGTCAGACATGATGTTCCTTTCACAAATCCATGCTGACTTTGTCCAATCATTTCACCGCTTTCCAAATGTGCTGTTATCACATCCTTGATAACTGACTCCAGCAGTTTCCCCACCACCGACGTTAGGCTAACCAGTCTATAATTCCCTGGTTTCTCTCTCCCTCCTTTTTTAAAAAGTGGGGTTACATTAGCCACCCTCCAATCCTCAGGAACTAGTCCAGAATCTAACGAGTTTTGAAAAATTATCACTAATGCATCCACTATTTCTTGGGCTACTTCCTTAAGCACTCTAGGATGCAGACCATCTGGCCCTGGGGATTTATCTGCCTTCAATCCCTTCAATTTACCTAACACCACTTCCCTACTAACAAGTATTTTGCTCAGTTCCTCCATCTCACTGGACCCTCTGTCCCCTACTATTTCTGGAAGATCATTTATGTCCTCCTTAGTGAAGACAGAACCAAAGTAATTATTCAATTGGTCTGCAATGTCCTTGTTCCCCATAATCAATTTACCTGTTTCTGTCTGTAGGGGACCTACATTTGTCTTTACCGGTCTTTTCCTTTTTACATATCTATAAAAGCTTTTACAGTCAGTTTTTATGTTCCCTGCCAGTTTTCTCTCATAATCTTTTTTCCCCTTCCTAATTAAGCCCTTTGTCCTCCTCTGCTGAACTCTGAATTTCTCCCAGTCCTCAGGTGAACCACTTTCTCTGGCTAATTTGTATGCTTCTTCTTTGGAATTTCATGACATACAGTGTTAATAAATCTGAGCAACACACACAAAATGCTGGAGGAACTCAGCAGGCCAGGCAGCATCTATGGAAAAGAGTAAACAGTCGACGTTTTGGGCCGAGACCCTTCATCAGGTCTTGATGAATGGTCTTGGCCGAAAACATTGACTGTTCCTTTCCACTGGTGCTGCCTGACCTGCTGAGTTCCTCCAGCATTTTGTGTGTGTTGCTCGAATTTCCAGCATCTGCAGATTTCCTGGTGTTCGTGCTAATAAACCTGATCCTCACCTGTGGCCCATGACCACTCAGACATTCAGGATAATACTGAGGCAGTGTACTCGTAGCACACCCTATAGAGACAGTGGATGCATTGCGCCACCTGATAAGATACACAAATGCACCCCCCCCCGCCATCAGGTTCCTCCTGCCCATTGATGAAAGAATCAGGCTCCATCGTCATTGGTGGAAGAAAGCAGCATCAATTATCAAGGACCCCCACAACCAAGCCATGCTCTCTTTTCATAGTCATAGTAGTCATAGTCATACTTTATTGATCCCGGGGGAAATTGGTTTTCATTACAGTTGCACCATAAATAACAAATAGTAACAGAACCATAAATAGTTAAATAGTAATATGTAAATTATGCCAGTAAATTATGAAATAAGTCCAGGACCAGCCAATTGGTTCAGGGTGTCTGACCCTCCAAGGGAGGAGTTGTAAAGTTTGATGGCCACAGGCAGGAATGACTTCCTATGACGCTCAGCGTTGCATCTCGGTGAAATGAGTCTCTGGCTGAATGTACTCCTGTGCCCAACCAGTACATTATGTAGTGGATGGGAGACATTGTCCAAGATGGCATGCAACTTGGACAGCATCCTCTTTTCAGACACCACCGTGAGAGAGTCCAGTTCCATCCCCACAACATCACTGGCCTTACGAATGAGTTTGTTGTTCTGTTGGTGTCTGCTACCTTCAGCCTGCTGCCCCAGCACACAACAGCAAACATGATCGCACTGGCCACCACAGACTCTTAGAACATCCTCAGCTTCGTCCACAGATGTTAAAAGACATCAGTCTCCTCAGGAAATAGAGATGGCTCTGACCCTTCTTGTAGACAGCCTCAGTGTTCTTTGACCAGTCCAGTTTATTGTCAATTCGTATCCCCAGGTATTTGTAATTCTCCACCATGTCCACACTGACCCCCCGATGGAAACAGGGGTCACCGGTACCTTAGCTCTCCTCAGGTCTACCACCAGCTCCTGAGTCTTTTTCACATTAAGCTGCAGATAATTCTGCTCACAACACGTGACAAAGTGCAGCCATCAGGAAGGAGGTACATGATGCTTGGGTCTTGGGTCTCACGTGGCCAGGCTCAGGAAGAGTTAGTTCAAGTTCAGGTTTATTATACATGGATACCTGTGAATACAGCCAAATGAAGCAGTTTTTCTCTGGGATCAAGGTACAAAACACAGTACCAAACGTCACACACAGCACAAAGCACATAGAGCACATACATGATAGCAGTAAACATACAGTCACACATAAAGTATATATATTATTACTCTACAACCATCAGGCTCCTCAACCAGTGGGGGTTCCCAACATTTTTTATGCTATGGACCTCTATCATTAACTGAGGGGTCTATGAACCCCAAACTGGGAACCCTTGTCAACTGGCAAGGATGAGTTCACTAATCTCAACTTTAAACTAATTCAATGACCTACAGACTCACTCTCACAGACCCTACAGCTCATGTTCTCAGTATTATGATTAGTTGCACAGTTTGTCTTCATTGGTTGTTTCTTGGTCCTTGTCTGCTTATGTATAGTACATGAAATTCTATTCTGTTTCTTTTTCCTGTAAATACCTCCAGGAAAAAGAAATGGTAATGTAGACTTTCTACAGAAGTACATTGGTGGGAGGGTTATGGAGGACTATGGTCCAAGTGTGGGTCGATGGGACCAAGCAAAATAACAGTTTGGCACAGACTAGATGGGCCAAAGGGCCTGTTTCTCTGCTATAGTGTTCTATCTATGACATGGGCTGCTGGCCAGACCAGGGCTCCACTCCACGGGTCGCTTCCTGGAGGCGTGGTGCAGGACAGCGAGATCCACAGGACAGTCGCTGAGTGTGAAACTTCCCTAACCGACCCCAGCGGTCACTGACTGACCTTCAGAAGAGCCGATTGCAGGGATTAGCAGGGAAAAGCCGTAGCCACAACAGGCTTCCCATTCACACACACTGGCCCCATGCTTGTCAGGTGCCCTTCATGCATGGCAAGTTCACACAAATGTGCCCTGGTTAACTTCCCTGACCTCAGCTCTGAACTGATTCCACTATCTATGGACTGTCAAGGACTCAAGAACTCATGTTCTCAGGATTATTTAGTTATTTATATTTTGTTATTTGCACAATTTGTCTCCCTTTGCGCATTGGTTGTTGGGCAGTCTTTATTTATACACTGAGTGGCCATTTCATTAGGTACAACTGTACACCTGCTCATTAGCTATAAAAATGCTTCAGTAGTACAGTAGAGTGCACTTCACAGAAGGCAGACAAATCAAAAAAGGTGAATACAGGACTGAAGATGTTATATTTCAATGTGCGCAGTATATGGAATAAGGTAGATGAACTTGCAGCACAGTTACAGATTGTCATGTATGATGTTGTAGACATCACTGAATCATGGCTGAAAGAAAATTATAGCTGGGAGCTTAATGCCCAAGGATACACATTGTATCAAAAGGACAGACAGGAAGGCAGAGGGGGTGGCATTGCTCTGTTGGTAAAATAAAATCAAATCATTACAAAGAGGTAACATAGGGTGGGAAGATGTTGAATCATCATGGATAGAACTATGGACCCTGATGGGAACCCCAAACAGTGGTAAGGGCGTGTCTACAAGTTACAATGTGAGATAAAAGATGGATGTAAAAAGGGAAATGCTACAATAGTCATTGGGGATTTCAATTTGCAGATAGATTGGGAAAATCAGGTTGGTGCAAGGTTTCAAGAGGGTGCATTTCTAGAATGCCTACAAGATGGCCTTTTAGAGCAGCTTGCAGTTGAGCCCACCAGGGGATCAGCTATTCGGGATTAGGTGATGTGCCATAAACCAGAATTGATTAGAGAGCTTAAGGTAAAAGAACCCTTCGGAGCAAGTGATCATAATATGATCGAATTCACCCTGAAATTTGAGAAGGAGAAGCTAAAGTCAGATGTACAGTATTACAGTGGAGTAAAGGGAATTACAGAGGCATGAGAGAGAAGTTGGCCGGAATTGACTGGAAAAGAACACTGGCAGGGATGACGGCAGAGAAGAAATGGCTGGAATTTCTGGAAGCAATTTGGAAAGCACAGGATATATACATCCCAAAAGGGAAGAAGTATTCTAGAGGGAAGGTGACACAACCATGACTAACAAGGGAAGTCAAAGCCAACATAAAAAACAAAGAGAGGGCATACATAGAGCAAAAATTAGTGGGAAGTTAGGGGATTCGGATGCTTTTCAATACCAACAGATGGCAAATAAAAAGTTATTAAGAAAGTAAAGATGGAATATGAAAGTCACCTAGCCAATAATATTAAAGAGGATACCAAATGTTTCTTCAGATACATAAAGTGTAAAAGAGAGGCAAAAGTAGATATTGGACCACTGTAAAACAATATTGGAGTGGTAGTAGTGGGAGCCAACGAAACGGAAGATGAACTGAATAAGAATTCTGCATCAGTCTTCACTGTGGAAGACACCAGCAGTATGGTGGAAGCTCCAGGTGTCAGGGAGCATGAAGTGTTTGAAGTTACTATTACTAGAGGAAAGGCTCTTGGGAAACTGAAAAGTTTGAAGGTAGATAAATCACCTGGACCAGATGATGTACACCCCAGGGTTCAGAAAGAGATGGCCGAGGAGTTTGTCGAGCCATTAGCAAGGATCCTTCAAGAATCACTATATTCTGTAATAGCTCTGGAAGACTGGAAAATTGCAAATGTCATTCCACTCTTTAAGAAGGGAGTGAGGCAGAAGAAAGGAAATTATAGGCCAGTTAGCCTGACCTTGGTGGTTGGGAAGATGCTGGATTCCATAGTTAAGGATGTGGTTTTGGGATACTTGGAGGCACATGATAAAATTGAATTGACTTTATTTCTTACATGCTTCACATACATAAGGAGTAAAAATCTTTATGTTACGTCTCCGTCTAAATGTGCAATGCATAATTTATACTAATTTGTAATACATAGTACGTACAACAGGACAGTCAATATGGCATAGAGCTACAATTGCATCAGTGTGAATTAATCAGTCTGATGGCCTGGTGGAAGAAGCTGTCCGGAGCCTGTTGGTCCCGGCTTTTATCCTGCTGTACTGTTCCCCGGGTGATAACAGCTGGGGTGACTTGGGTCCCCAGTGATTCTTCAGGCCCTTTTTACACACTTGTCTTTGTAGATATTCTGAATAGTGGGAAGTTCATATCTACAGATGTGCTGGGCTGTCTGCACCACTCTCTGCAGAGTCCTGCGATTGAGGGAAGTACAGTTCCCATACCAGGCAGTGATGCAGCCAGTCAGGGTGCTCTCAATTGTGCCCATGTAGGAAGGTCTTAGGATTTGGGGGCCTGTACCAAACTTCTTCAACCGTCTGAGGTGAAAGAGGCACTGCTGTGCCTTCTTCACCACACAGCCGGTTTGTACAGACCACGTGAGATCCTTGGTGATGTGTATGCCGAGGAACCGAAAGCTTTTCACCCTCTCAACCCCAGATCCATTGATGTCAATAGGGGTTAGCCTGTGTCCATTCCTCCTGTAGTCCACAACCAGCTCCTTTGTTTTTTGCGACATTGAGGGAGAGGTTGTTTTCTTGACACCACTGTGTTAGAGAGATGACTTCTTCTCTGTAGGCTACCTCATTATTGTTTGAGATTAGGCCAATCAATGTGGTATCATCAGCAAATTTAATTAGCAGATTGGAGCTGTGGTTGGCGATTCAGTCATGAGTATACAGAAAGTAAAGGAGGGGGCTTAGGACACAGACCTGAAGGGCACCTGTGTTGTGAGTCAGAGGGGTGGAAGTGAGAGAGCCCACTCTTACCGACTACCAGCAATCTGACAGGAAGTCCAGGATCCAGCTACACAAGGCAGGGTCAAGGCCAAGGTCTCTGAGCTTCTTGTCAAGCCTGGAGGGAAGTATGATGTTGAATACTGAACTGTTGTCAAAGAACAGCATTCTCACATAAGTATCCTTCTTCTCCAGATATGTAAGGACGGTGCGTAGAGCTGTGGCTATTGCGTCATCTGTCGATCGGTTGTGTTGGTAGGCGAATTGTAGGGGGTCCAGTCTGTGTGGTAGAAAGCTGCAGATGTAGTCCTTGACCAGCCTCTCAAAGCATTTGTTTACTATTGAGGTGAGTGTGACAGGACACCAGTCGTTCAGACATGTTACCTTGGTAATGCAGGGATAATGATGGATGTTTTGAAGCAGGAGGACACTCTGCACTGGGAGAGAGAGAGAGATTAAGAACATCTGCAAACACACCTGCCAGTTGTGCCGCGCACACTGAGTACACACCCTGGGACACCGTCCGGTCCTGCACCCACTCATTGGAAACACCTGCCTACTTCAGCCTCAGAGATGAGCAAGGTGCTGGTTACTTCAGCGGCTCTCCTTGGGAGCTCAGTGTTGAAAATATCGAACCAAGCGTAAAAATGCTTTAGCTCATCTGGGAGAGAGGCAGCCATGTTGGCAGCACCACTGCGTTTAGCTTTGAAGTCTGTGATGGTGTGCAGACCTTGCCGTAAGCTGTGTGTGCTGTTGGTGGAGAGTTGTGTCCAGCAAAGCAGGTCATGGTCAGCATAGTTTCCTCAAAGGACAATCTTGTCTGACGAATCGGTTGATGTTATGTACCTGGACTTTTGGAAGGCCTTTGACGAGGTACCACAAGCTGCTTAACAAGATACAAGCTCATGGAATTACAGAAAAGATTCTAGCATAGATAAAGCAGTGGCTGATTGGCAGGAGGCAAGGAGTGGGAATAAAGGAAGCCTTTTCTGGCTGGCTGCCGATGACTTGTGGTGTTCCACAGGGGTCTATGTTGGGACCGATTCTTTTGACGTCATATGTCAATGATTTGGATGATGGAACTGATAGTTTTGTTGCAAAGTCTGCAGATGATATGAAGATAGATGGAAGGGCAGGAAGTTTCGAAGAAGTAGAGAGGGTACAGAAGGACCTAGACAGATTAGGAGACTGGGCAAAGTGGCTGTTGGAATACAATGTCGGGAAGTGTGTGGTCATCCACTTTGATAGAAGAAGTGAAAGGGTTGATTATTTTCTCAATGGAGAGAAAACAAAAAAAAAACTGAGGCGTAAAGGGACTTGGGAGTTCTTATGCAGGATTTTCCGAGAGTATTGTGAGCAGTTTTGGGCCCCTTATTTGAGAAAGAATAGGCTAAAACTGGAGATGGTTCCAGGATTAAAAGGCTTGTCATATGAAGAGTGTTTGATGTTTCTGGGCCTGTATTCACTGGAATTTAGAACAATGAGGGATGAACCCATTGGAACCTATTGGATGGTGAAATGGCTTGATAGAGTGGACGTAGAGAGGATCTTTCCAATGGTGGGCGAGTCTAAACCAGAGGGTACAACCTCAGAATAGAGTGGTGTCCCTTAAGGACAGAGATGAGGAGAAGTTTCTTTAACCAGAGAGTGGTGAATCTGTGGAATTCATTGCTGCAGGCAGCTGTGGAGGCCAAATCTTTATGTGTATTTAAGGCAGAAGTTGATTGATTCTTGATCTGTCAGGGCCCTAAGGGATACGAGGGGTGGGGGTAAGGGTAAGCAGAAAATTGGGGCTGAGAGAAAAAAATGTATCAGCCATGATGAAATGGTAGAGCAGACTCGATGGGCCAAATGGCCTAACTCTGTTCCAGTATCATGGTCTTATGATGCATTGCTGGATTCAAATAATCCAAAACTTTGGTTTTCATAAGGAAACACGTCACAGCAGTATTCCTTCTCCCACCACTCCCTTTGCGATCTTATTTAGCACAAAACCTCTCAGCAAGTTACACTCAGTGGCCACTTTATTAGGTACACCTGTACGTTAAAGCAAATATCTAATCAGCCAATTGTGTGGCAGCAACTCAATGCATAAAAGCACGCAGACATGGTCAAGAGGTTCAGTTGTTCAGACTAAACATCAGAATGAGGAAGAAATGTGATCTAAGTGACTTTGACCAAGGAATGATTGTTGGTGCCAGACGGGGTGGTTTGAGTATGCCAGAAAGTGCTGATCTCCTGGGATTTTCTTACACAATGGTCTCTAGAGTTTACAGAGAAAAACAAAAAAAATCCAGTGAGTGCCAGTTCTGAGGGGTAAAAGTACCTTGTAAATGAGAGAGGTCAGAGGATAACAGCCAGACTGGTTCAAGCTGACAGAAGGCAACTACAACTCAAATAACCATGCATTAGAATAGTGCAGAAGAGCATCTCTGAATGCACAATATGTAGGATGGTAGAAGTATGGAGGGCTATGGTCCCAGTGCAGGTTGATGGGTGTAGGCAGCTTAAATGGTTTAGCATGGACTAGATGGGCTGAAGGATCTGCTTCTGTGCTGTACTTTTCAATGACTCTAACTCTGAAGTGGATAAATTACAGTTACATGTACTTAGTGGCCACTTTATTAGCTATAGGAGGTTCACAACAAAGTGGCCACCAAATTCATTTTTTCTTAAATTATCTTGCATTTCTTTATTTTCCTGTCTACGACTGCAGGAGAATGAATCTCAAGGTAGAAAATGGTGATGCATACAATACATACATTGATAATAAATTTACTTTGAAGTTTGCCGACAGCTCCAGAGTACAGCAGGAAACCCTTTGACTCTCTGAAGGCAATTCTGAACATATATTCTGCCTCCTGAAGGTAGGAGATTAAATATGACCTAATGAAGTGTACAGGATGATTTGACATGGCATGTAGCCATAAACTATTTAAGCAAGTAGGAGACTCCAGAACAAACTTCTAAAGTGTAGAGCCAGGCGGTTCAGAGTGAAGTCAGGAAACCCTCTGCATAAAAGTCCGTAGAAATGCGAAACCTTCCCCAGAGAGCTGCAGAGATGAGTTCACTTGAAAGTGTCTAAACTTACAGTAAAACTTCGTGTTCTGAAGGAAGTAGCTCGTGTTCTGAAGGAAATAGGTCGTGTTTTGAAGGAAGTAGCTCGTGTTCTGAAGGAAGTAGCTGTGGAGATTGCAGAGGCATTAGCGATGATCTTTCAAAAGTCGATAGATTCTGGCATGGTTCCGGAAGACTGGAAGATTGCAAATGTCACTCCGCTATTTAAGAAGGGGGCAAGGAAGCAAAAAGGAAATTATAGACCTGTTAGCTTGACATCCGTGGTTGGGAAGTTGTTGGAGTCGATTGTCAAGGATGAGGTTACAAAGTACCTGGAGGCATATGACAAGATAGGCAGAACTCAGCATGGATTCCTTAAAGAGAAATCCTGCCTGACAAACCTATTACAATTTTTTGAGGAAATTACCAGTAGGCTAGACAAGGGAGATGCAGTGGATGTTGTATATTTGGATTTTCAGAAGGCCTTTGACAAGGTGCCACACATGAGGCTACTTAACAAGATAAGAGCCCATGGAATTACGGGAAAGTTACATACGTGGATGGAGCGTTGGCTGATTGGCAGGAAACGGAGAGTGGGAATAAAGGGAACCTATTCTGGTTGGCTGCCGGTCACCAGTGGTGTTCCACAGGGGTCTGTGTTGGGGCCGCTTCTTTTTACATTGTACATCAACGATTTAGATTATGGAATGGATGGCTTTGTGGCTAAGTTTGCTGACGATATGAAGATAGGTGGAGGGGCCGGTAGTGCTGAGGAAACGGAGAGTCTGCAGAGAGACTTGGATAGATTGGAAGAATGGGCAGAGAAGTGGCAAATGAAGTACAATGTTGGAAAGTGTATGGTTATGCACTTTGGCAGAAAAAATAAACGGGCAGACTATTATTTATTTGGAAAGAATTCAAAGTTCTGAGATGCAACTGGACTTGGGAGTCCTCGTGCAGGATTCCCTTAAAGTTAACCTCCAGGTTGAGTCAGTAGTGAAGAAGGCGAATGCAATGTTGGCATTCATTTCTAGAGGAATAGAGTATAGGAGCAGGGATGTGATGTTGAGGCTCTATAACGCGCTGGTGAGACCTCACTTGGAGTACTGTGGGCAGTTTTGGTCTCCTTATTTAAGAAAGGATGTGCTGACGTTGGAGAGGGTACAGAGAAGATTCACTAGAATGATTCCAGGAATGAGAGGGTTAACATATGAGGAACGTTTGTCCGTTCTTGGACTGTATTCCTTGGAGTTTAGAAGAATGAGGGGAGACCTCATAGAAACATTTCGAATGTTGAAAGGCATGGACAGAGTGGATGTGGCAAAATTGTTTCCCATGATGGGGGAGTCTAGTACGTGAGGGCATGACTTCAGGATTGAAGGGCGCCCTTTCAGAACAGAAATGCGAAGAAATTTTTTTAGTCAGAGGGTGGTGAATCTATGGAATTTGTTGCCACAGGCAGCAGTGGAGGCCAAGTCATTGGGTGTATTTAAGGCAGAGATTGATAGGTATCTGAGTAGCCAGGGCATGAACGGTTATGGTGAGAAGTGGGGGGAGTGGAACTAAATAGGAGAATGGATCAGCTCATGATAAAATGGCGGAGCAGACTCGATGGGCCGAATGGCCGACTTCTGCTCCTTTGTCTTATGGTCTTATGGTCTTAAAAGGCTTCGTTAATGGTCCATTGGATACCAAAACTAAAATGATCAGATAAAAATATAATCTTATTGTTATTAGATGATAAAACACATGAGAGCAAGAAACAAGCTGATGTTTGACAGATTTAAGCACTGGACCAGAATAGAAAATTTGGGTACAGGCCCAACTAAGGCAGCAGGGCCCAGGCCCAAGAGTGATTTGAAATGGCAGGACCCAGGTCCGAAAGTGAGAAACAAGCCAATGTGTGGCTGATTTAAATGTTGGGGCCGGAGGCGAGGGACAGCCAGTGCTCAGCGATGCTTACTTATCCCTGCGCCAAACTGAGGTTGTGGCCTGCAATTAACAGACTCCCGGATTGGCTGTGATTGGCTTTGTGACTGTGAGCTCACTTTTGTGAACTTTAGTTCTGAATGTTATTTGCTTACTTTTTATTGCTCGCATAGTTTGTCCTCTCCTTTGCCCATTAGGTGTTTGACAGTCTTCTTTAGTGTGTTCTTTTGGGTTTCTTTGTTATGTGGCTGCCTGTGAGGAGACGAATGTCAAGGCTGCATATGTAGGGTTGCCAACTTTCTCACTCCCAAATAAGGGACAAAAGTAGCAGTTAAATAAAGGACATTTGTGTTTACCCCGAGAAAGACGACCATGACCATGAAGCCTTGCGCAGACACCTGTGTGCGCATGCATGACGTACGTGCTGATTTTTTTTTTCTACAAATCGGTTTTAGTTAGATAGATAGATATACTTTATTAATCCCGAGGGAAATTTGGTTTCGTTACAGCCGCATCAACCAAGAATAGAGTGTAAATATAGCAATACAAAAAAAACCCAACAATCAAACAACAAAATGCAAACTATGCCAGATGGAAAATAAGTCCAGGACCAGTCTATTGGCTCAGAGTGTCTGACCCTCCACGGTAGGAGCTGCACGTTCGATGGCCACAGGCAGGAACGACCTCCCGTGCCGCCAAGTGTTGTATCATGTGGAATGTGGCCGAAGTCCAACAGTAAAAAGTTCAATATCCAGTCTGCAAACACATTCCTCGATCGTAATATACCCCGGATTGCACCATCCGTTGTTAACCAGATCAGTAAGCACCGAACTCCTTTACGTTTACCACTCTCAGTGCACTTCCGGTCAGCCGGAACCCACAGAACTCCTCTTCTCCATAAGTCTCTGTTGTCTTGAACTGGTCCTCTATCCTCGGCTTTGTGATCCCCCTCTGCATCCTCTGTGTGTTTTCCTCCAGATTTCAGCAGGGGTGTCTGCCGCTCTGTTCGCTAATCTGGCCGGTATTTGCTGGTCCGTGGAATACACAATGCGACCTTGCTTCTGTCCCGCCTGTCGGGATGTAACCATTTCCAGCGCTAAAGAAAACCCAAATAAAACTCTCTCTACCAGCATGTTAGAGAGGGTGCAGCTTCGATGTGTTACCGTGAGAAAAAAATACAAAAAATAATGTAAATTAAAAAGTAAAAAGCAGAAGGTAAGAATAGATCGGAACGGCTGTACCAGGCTGCATGCACGACCAGCGCATGGTTTAATCTTCCCGATTCTTTTGTGAAACTACACTGTACATACATTATTTCTACTTTATAAAGGCTGTGTTTTTATCATATCATTCCTGCTTTTACTATATGTTAGTGTTATTTCAGTTTTTATGTGTTATTTGGTATGATTTGGTAGGTTATTTTTTAGGTCTGGGAACGCTCAAAACTTTTTCCAATATAAATTAATGATAATTGCTTCTTTGCTTTACGCCATTTCGGCTTACGAATGGTTTCATAGGAACGCTCTACCTTAGCGGGGGAAATACGGGACAAAGGTAGTCCCGTATGGGACAAACCAATTTAGCCCAATATACGGGATGTCCCAGCTAATATGGGACAGTTGGCAACCCTATGCATATGGTATACTTACTTTGATAAGATTCAAAGATTCAAAGTGCAATTATTATCAACGACCATATAAATTATACAACCTTGAGGTTTGTTTGCTTACAGGCAGTTGCAAAGCAAGAAACCTGAAAGAAGGCAATTGAACAAAATAAGACCAACCACCCCCCAGTGCCCACAGAGAAAGAGAAAAAAAAACAAAACAAATCATAAAGACAACAGAAGCCAGCAACAACAACGTTCCGAACCAAATCGAGTCCTTAGATCCAAATCCCCGGAACGGCCCAGAGTAGGCCCAAAGCCTTGGCATTCACTTCATCATATTAGTGGGGCAAATCACCATAAAGTTCGCAGACACAAAGCACAGCAGCCAGGGCAGTCTCACAGCCTTAGCGTCGTGGAGAGAGGAGCCCCCATGCTATCTGAGCCTCTGTTTACATTGTCCAAAGCTTGCTCTAGGGCTCAAGTCCCACCATGGCGAATCGCTCCAGGCCTAGATCTTACTGCCAGAGAAGCCATTCTTGACCTCTCCAAATCGGCTCAATGCCCAGAATGATCTAACCTTGCCTGACACCCTGCCTTCTAATCTATCTGGGCTGGCATTTAGATTGTCGAAACAGCATTTCTTTACCTTGCATTCGGACCCAGGCCTCGGCACGACGAATCACTTCGGGCCTCAAATGTACCACCCAGCAATTTGCTGCCAAGGAAGCCGCTCTCAACCTCTCCAGACCGGCTCAGAGATGGGAACAGTCCACCCTCAGAACCAGGGCAGCTGGATGGGGATCGGAACTCCTCTGTCCTGCTAGCTCCACTCCGACCAGCACAGATCCAAATGCATCGATCTTGCAGCGCACCAGCAGGGCACATCTTGTGAATTCACTTTGCCCTCACTCGCCGCTTCATTGTTTGCAGTGATAGCTTACAACAATTTATTTTATGTAAATGGTAGGGCATTGAAGAATGCTGTAGAACAAAGGGATCTAGGAATAATGGTGCATAGTTCCCTGAAGGTGGAATCTCATGTGGATAGGGTGGTGAAGAAAGCTTTTGGTATGCTGGCCTTTAATTGTACAAGGGATTGGTAAGGCCAAACTTGGAGTATTGTGTACAGTTCTGGTCACCGAATTATTGGAAAGATGTCAACAATATAGAGAGAGTACAGAGAAGAATTACTAGAATGTTACCTGGGTTTCATCTCCTAAATTACAGAGAAAGGTTGAACAAGTTGGGTCTTTATTCTTTGGCGCGTAGAAGGTTGAGGGGGGACTTGATAGAGGTATTTAAAATTATGAGAGGGATAGGCTTTTTCCATTGAGAGTGGGGGAGATTCAAACAAGAGGACATGAGTTGAGAGTTAAAGAGCAAAAGTTTAGGGGTAACATGAGGGGGAACTTCTTTACTCAGAGAGTGGTAGCTGTGTGGAACGAGCTTCCAGCAGAAGTGGTTGAGGCAGGTTCGATGTTGTCATTTAAAGTTAAATTGGACAGCTATATGGACAGGAAAGGAATGAAGGGTTATGGGCTGAGTGCAGGTCGGTGGGACTAGGTGAGAGTAAGAATTCGGCACGGACTAGAAGGGCCAAGATGGCCTGTTTCCGTGCTGTAATCGTTATATGGTTATATGGTTAATTCAAAAAAAGTGTTATAAGTAAGCTGTCACACGTTTTTGGTAGCGCCATCTTAAACCAGAAGTTCACCGGAATAAATGTACTTCGAACTTTGAAAATGCATGATGAAGGTAGGGTCGCTGGAGAGAGGTGGCAGATAATGTGGTAAAGTCTCTGGAAAGGTTTCTAACTCGATTTGCAGACGTTGTCAGACAGTGACCACCTGCTGATAGAAAACAGAAGCCAGTAAGGTCAAGTATTTCACATTGTTCTAGATGTTGACATTTATTTCTTCAATGGGTCAGTAGTTTAATGGTTCCATTTAATATCAGAGAATGTATACAACCTGAAGTTCTTACTGTCCGCAGACATCCACGAAACAGAGGAAAACCCCCAAAGAATGAATGCCAGAACCCCAAAGTGCCCTATCCTCCTCCCATGCACAAGCAACAGCAAGCAGCATCAACCCTCACTCCCACTCTCTCCACTTATTCCAGCATAAAGCATCAGCATTCCCACCACCCACCATACAAGCAACAGGAAAGCACCATGAGAGACCATGCTCTATGGTACATCAAAACTAACTGTTCGCTCCAACGTTTTTGACATCCCACAGGCTCTCTCTCTCTCAGTAACAAGGGAAGGACAGATATCGCTTCTTCCACAGCGAGAGGGGAGACAACAGTCGCTATTTCGATGTTACGGTCAGTCTGAAGCATTGCTTTTTATTTTGAGTTTCCCAATTCAAGAATCGGCAGCAAACTCTCCCTCGCCCTCGAGTGAGAGAGAGCTCGACCCTGAGTGCAGAGCCCTCCGACAGCCACCCTCACCATCCTCGCTCTTCCGGCTCCCGCTAGGCTTCAGTTCACGACACCGGTGAGAATTTGTGTCCCCGAGGCCGCACAAGGCCCCGAAGACCCCCGACTTCAGGCCAAACCTGGACATATCAAAACGCAGCCTATCAGCAAGCTCTAAGAATGGGAACATGCTGTCACGCAGAACCGCAGTTTGAGTGCCACTCTAGATCAAAGATCCCAACAGGGCCCCAGCCATGCTGAGAAAGAATGTCGAGACATTAAAATAAGAAGAATTTAACTGTTTCACTGATGAGCCTGGAGAAGTCATCCTCTTTAGCTCCGCCCCTTTTAGAAACTAGTTTGCCGGTACCTTCTTATCTTTTTCATTCAATGGGCGTTTTCACCATTACAGAATGCACTTACGTAGAACACAGATCAGGACTGCACAGCCCACCATGTTGTGTTGACCTTTATAGATCTATTCCATGACCAATCTAACTCTTCCCTCCTAAAGAGACCTCCATTTTCCTTTCATCCAGGTGCCTATCAAGAGTTTATTAAATGTCCCTAATGTATCTACCTCTACCACCACCCCTGGCAGTGTTGCATGCACTGACCACTCTCTGTGTAAAACACCTCCACAAAACTATTCTCTATTCACCTTAAATGGATGTCCTCTGTAATGGGTCATTGCTAACCCGGAGAAACGCTGCTGGCTGTCTACGACGTCTCTTATACAACTCTATCAAGTCACCTCTCATCTTCCTTCTCTCCCAAGAGAAAAGCCCTAGCAAGCTCAACCTAACTTCATAGTCCAGGCAGCATCCTGGTAAATCTTGCTCTAGCATAGAGTTGAGGCAAAAGAGTTGTCCGTAAAGTTTCGATAACTGGGGTCCAGAGTGGTTTAGCAGTTAGCCTAATGTTACAGCTTGGAGCGTCAGAATTCGGAGTACGATTCCAATGTCATCTGTAAGGTGTCTTTAAGTCCCCCACATGGATTGTGTGGGTTTTCTCTAGGTCGCCCAGTTTCCTCCCACAGTCCAAAAACTGTGGGAGGTTAATTGGTCATTGTAAATTGTCCTGTGAGTAAGCTAGGGTTGAACCGGGGGCTGCTAGCTTGCAGGGCTAGAAAAACCTACTATCTCTAAATCTTAACATTGTGCACTTGAAACGCGGACTCAGTCTTCCCCCTCCAATTCGAATAGTCAAGCACTGGGCTTTCCCAGGAGATGAAGTTCAAGTTTAAATTTATTGTTATTTCAATAGTATACATGTAATCCACCAAATTAGACAATTTTCCTCCGAACCAAGGCGCTCGGCGCAGTGCATATAACCCACACACAGCACACAAGGAAATACTGCCAATAAATATTTAGGATATTGCATTTTTCCATGGAGATTTTAAGAATATCATTTGATTTCCTCAGAGAAGAGAGAAGAAAATTTGAATTTAAGATTATTATAGAAAATTTAAGATTATTATACCGATTGAAAAATGGGAAAAAATTCTTCAATTGGTTAATTTATCGTCTATATGTGCTAAACATGTGTTGATACAGTTTAAAGTAGTGTACAGGGCTCATATGTCCAAAGATAAACTATCTCATTATTATTCTTATATTAATCCTATATGTGATAGATGTCATTTCGAGATAGCTTCTTTAACTCACATGTTTTGGTCATGTCCTTTGTTGGAAAAATATTGGAAAGATATTTTTGATATTATTTCAACGGTTTTGAATATAGACTTACAACCTCATCCAATTACTGCTATCTTTGGATTACCAATGATAGACTCAAATTATTTAACCTCTTCAGCACGCCGGATGATTGCATTTCTTACTTTAATGGCTAGAAGATCCATTTTGCTGAATTGGAAAGAGATTAACCCTCCTACTGTATTTCATTGGTTTTCACAAACTATGATGTGTTTGAATATGGAAAAAATTAGAAGTGCAGTTTATGACCCTTCCATTAGATTTGAAAAAACTTGGAGGCCATTCATTCAGCATTTTCATATGATGTAATTTGACCATTTCCAAACTTATTTTATTTCTCTGTACTGTTGGTTGAGAGGAATGGAGTCGTTGACACTAAGCTTTTCTTCTCTTCCATTTTTACGTTGTTAGAATTGCCCAAGTCTTTTAGTTTAGTTGACTAATTCTGTTTAGTTCAGTTTTTTTTGGGGTGGGGTTTGTTTTTCTTTCTATTTTTTTCTTTTTCATGATTTTTCTTCAGTTTTTTTTGTCCTGTATTATTCATTGTTATCTTACACGATTGGGAGTTTTGTCAATTTATACTATTTGGTCTTACAATTACTCATTTTAAGTACAACAATGTATCTCCTACTATTTGTATTATTGCTATGTTATGTTTTTATTTTATGAAGCTAATAAAAAGATTGAAAAAGAAAGGAAGAAAATTTGCCCATTAAAGTTGAAGAAGGAATTGTAATTTAAGGTAATCATTATTTCTGTGTTGTCTGTCACTATTTGTGGTAACTTGCTTTGCATGAATTGAATTCTTATCTTCTCCTTTGGTGTTCGTACCTTCTCCTTCATGGACATTCCAAAGAGACATCAGGCATGTTGCATTTTATTTTCCAAGAAGGTTCTTGAATCCTCATTTCCACACACCTGGTAGTCCACACCTTTGAATCCTCTCTTCCACCCAGCTGGTATAATCTCAGGGTTCAGAACAGGGTGCTTTGATGGTCAGACATGAGATTGAAGTGACACTGTTGTGGATGTTGACCTGGAGAGAATTATTCAACACACGCAAAAGTGCCGGAGAAACTCGGCAAGCCAGGCAGCATCTATGGAAGGGAAAGAAAAGTCAACATTTCTGGCTAAGACATGTGTGAGGGAGTTGGTTTGTAAAATATATTAGTAGATAAACTGTCTACAGCAAGGGTTCCCAACCTTTTTAATGCCATGAACCCCTATATTAACTGAGGGGTTCGTGGATGCCAGGTTGGGAACTGTTGGTCTACAGGAATGAAGACAGAGAGATCAAGAAATGGGAAAGAGGTGCTGGAAATGGTCCAAATAAATATGAGTTCAGGATGGAAGTTGGTGGCATAGTTGATGAAATTGAAAATTGACATAAACCGAGTCTTGGCTCAAAGGCCTTCACTGTTAATTTCCCTCCATAGATGCCACCTGACCCGGTGAGTTCCTCCAGCATTGTGTGTAAATTGATCCAGGTTGCTAGCACGTAAAGTCTCTCTTGTGTATTTAGGGAGGATGATTCTAATTTTACAACCATGATAACTCTTCAGAAATGTGTAAATTCCTTTCCAATCTCATAAGGTCTAGAAAAGTACAATAACATTTATAGTCTTATATGATGGCACAATTACATTTAAATTTTAATTTCAAATACAGCAAAACTGAGTTACAGATTCCAGAGCAATTTCCTCAGAATTATACTAAAACTCTGGCTCCCTCTATTTTTATTTTGAAAATTGATGTTTTTCTTATTTTTCAATTTGCACTAATTTCTTTGGAAACAATAGAATGGTAATTACTATCTCAGAGACCAGGGGTTCCCAACCTGGGTCCACCTTGCCTAATGGTATTGGCCCATGGCATAGAAAGAGTCGGGAACCCTTGATACAGGTGGTAAAACACAAAACACAAGTAAATAATCAATATAATTTTGACAAATAAACTCTCCTCAGGCTTCCAGCTGGGTACAGGTATCAATTATACCCGACCTTTCGATGACAAACTCTGCAAACTCCATCAGGGACGGCAGAGTTTGTCATTGAAATGTCGGTTATAATCGATACCTGTACCCGCCTTGAAGCCCGAGAAGAGTATATTCATCATATACGCCGGGGTAGCACCGGATACTTTTTCAAATATAATTTTAGTCCAGTAGAGTTTACAGAGTCTTCTGTTCTGCTTAGGCCAAGTTATGCGGCTTGTCACTAACTCTAATTGACCTGCTACCTTGACTGGAGAATGACAGCAGTGAAGGATGTCAGCAAAGAGAACTAGATTTCTGTTAGTTATTCGTATGGCACTCGGAGAGGGCATTTAATGGTCTGATGTACACTTAATGGCTGCTTTATTAGGTATACCAACACATTAATCAAAGTAAATTTATTATCAAAGTACTTATCATTTTCTTGTGGGATTCTCAATAAATCCATACTAGAATAATAGGCATAATAGAACCAAAACCGCACCAACTTAGTCGTTCAACAAATACAACAAACTGTGCAAGTACAAAAAGAAATAATTAATAAGTAAATAAACAAACAAACAAACAAATAGATAAATAAGCAAGCAAGCAAGCAATAAATATTGAGAACATGAGATGAAGAGTCCTTGAAAGTGGGTCCATAGGTTGTGGGAACATTTCAATGATAGTACAAGTTACCTACCCCCTTTGGTTCAAGAGCCTGGTGATTGAGGGGAAATAACTGTTCCTGAACCTGGTAGTATTAGTCCTATGGTTCCTGTACCTTCTTCCTGATGGCATCAGTGAGAAGAGAGCATGTCCTCGGTGGTGGGGGTCCCAGATGATGGATGCTACTTTCCTGCCACACAACTTTGTGTAGATATGCTCAATAGTGGGGAGGGCTTTACCCTTGATGGATTGGGCCATCCATACCCACTGCACTTTGTTGGATTTTCCACTCAAGGGCATAGGTATTTCCATATGAGGATGTGATGCAGCCAGTTAATATACTCTCCAATATACCTCTATAGAAGTTTGACAAAGTTTTAGATGTCAGGTTGAATCTTTGCAAACTTCTAAAGAAGTAGAGACATTGCTGTACTTCTTTCGTAATTGCACCTACGTGCCGGGCCCAAGACAGGTCCTCCAAAATAATAACACCAAGGAACTTAAAGTTGCATGTATCCAATCAGCGAATCAGGCATAAGCAATGCAATCCATAAAAGCATGCGGACATGGTCGAGAGGTTCAGTTGTTGATTAGATCAAATATCAGAATGGGGAAGAAATGGGACCTAAATGACTTTGACCAGGAGTTCCAGTTTGAGTGGCTTGAGTATCTCAGAAACTGTTGATCTTCTGGTACTTCATGCACAACTGTCTCGAGAGTTTACAGAGGATAGTGCGAAAATCAAAAAATATCTGGCGAGTGGCAGTTCTGTGGGTGAAAATGCCTCATTAGTGAGAGAGGTCAGAGGAGTTTGGCAAGACTATTTCAAGTTGACAGGAAGGCAACAGCAACTCATATAACCACATGTTGAACTCACAACACATCGAACCTTGAAGCAAATAAGCTACAGCAGCAGAAGACCCTGAAAGAGTGGCCACTGGGTGTAGTATGACCACTTAACGTACCAGCAAGTTAAGGCCATTCTTCTCATGTCAAAGTTTACCAACTTGAAATGTCTTACTTATTGCCAAACAAGCACACAGAAACAGAAAAACAACTTTTACATGTTGGACTGTTACTCATTCACGTTTTTATTATTGTTGAAGATTTTTAATATGTTTTTGTTTCCTGTCTCTGCTCTCTCTTAATTAATCCCACATTTCATTATTTTGCTTTCTCTACCTAACATGCAAATTATAAACACAAGTGATTCTTCAGATGCTGGAAACTCAGAGCTCAAAGCACATTTAGCATCAAAGTACATATGTCACCATATACTACCCTGAGATTCATTTTCTTGCAGGCATTCACAGCAGAACAAAGAAATAAAAAAGAATCAATGAAAAACTACATGCAAAGACCGACAAACAACCAATATACAAAAGAAGACACACTGTATAAATACAAAAAAAAACCAAAAATAACAATCTTGTGACCCTGGGTATTGGCACCTCCATGCCAGTCAGAGTGCTCTCCACCATACATCTATAGTAATCTGCAAGTCTTTGGCTCCTCAAACTCCCAAACAAATTGGAGTTGCTTATGTGCCCTTGTCATGACTGCATCAATGTACTGGGCCGAGAATAAATCCTTTGAGATATTGACGCCCAGGAACGTGAAACTGCTCAGCCTTTCTACCGCTGAACTTCAATAAATCTGGTGTGTATTCTCCCGACTTCCCCTTGCTGAGATCAACAATTAGTCTTGCTGATGCTGAGTTGAAGTGGTACTTGCATCACCACTCAACCAGCTGATCTATCTCACTCCTGTACGCCTCATCTTCGCCATAGGAGATTTTACCAACAGTGGTGTCATTGGCAAATTTAAACCCGACATTGACTCTGAAAATACGACCCTTTTAAGTTTTAAAAATGACAAATTGTGGACATGAAGAGAGATGCAGACAGAACTGTTTATACAGTAACATTAATTGAGATGAACCCTGTGATCCAGTAGCAGGATTCACTAAATAGACTTGTTGCACGTTATTGAAATTATGTTAACATTGAAAGAAATAACATCATTCTCATTTAAAAAGTCATGCAGCATTAAGTTTAATCCATATTTGGATACTATTCTATTAAATTTTGATGTTAACCTCTCTATTAATGCTTTCCGTGTAGTCCATAGATTAAATATTCAGTAGTCCTTCCCAGTGATTTAACACAATGTTGTACCTGTAATTACTTGCATTAACCACTCATTAATTACCAAGAGTTTGATGGCATGGTTTCAGTACATAATTACACTTCATTATTAGAGAAATTGCAATGTCTGGGATTTTATTGAAACCTTGTGTTTCACCAGGATAAGTCTGCTGTTACATTATTAACAGCATTCAGAAAATAATATGCAATTAAATACAAAATTATTTCGAGGGTTGTGTGTTTCAAATTGCAAACTGAAAATACTACGCGGAGAAGGAAATCTCCACTGTTATATGTAGCTGTAGTAGCACAAACACTCGAGTCAAGTGTGATGTTCTCCAAAGGAGTTGTCTATTAGTGGGTCTACAGGTGGCTATAGAGGCCGATCTGGGATCCACATAAGCAGGACATTAGGGTGGATTCCCTTAATGGAGAACGCCTGGGTGTGTCTTTGTTTAACGCGGGGAGACTGATGCACAGCCAGCCACCACACGGTCCTTGACAGATCGGGGTCAGGGTCCAGTGGTATGGAATACAAGACGACTGAGGACCCTCACTACAACAGCCTCCCTCCACCTTCACTGCTGTTGTGATGTGTCATCATCCTCCACCAGCTCCACGATGAGGTCTTGGCTGGATTGCTCTTTCTCTGAAACTTCATCCTTGACAAGCCACCATGGATGACCCTACTAGGAGCTAAGCTCCAGGCGGCATCGCTCTCAGGATCTCACCTCTCCTCCAAGACAAGGTGATGATCCTTGGAGAAGTCTAATTTTATAACCATAGAGTAGAAAGCTTCCTTTCAGCCCACCAAGTCCACAGCAATTACTATGCACTCATGGACACTAATCCCATTTTGATGGATAAGACCATAAGACAAAGGAGCAGAAGTCAGCCATTCAGCCTATCGAGTCTGCTCCGCCATTTTATTATGAGCTGATCCATTCTCCCATTTAGTCCCAACTCCCCCATCTTCTCACCATAACCTACTCAGATACCTATCAATCTCTGCCTTAAATACACCCAATGACTTGGCCTCCACTGCCGCCCATGGCAACAAATTCCATAGATTCACCACCCTCTGACTAAAAAAATTTCTTCGCATCTCTGTTCTGAATGGGCGCCCTTCAATCCTTAAGTCATGCCCTCTGGTACTAGACTCCCCCATCATGGGAAACAACTTTGCCACATCCACTCTGTCCATGCCTTTCAACATTCAAAATGTTTCTATGAGGTTCCCCCTCATTCTTCTAAACTCCAAGGAATACAGTCCAAGAGCGGACAAACGTTCCTCATATGTTAACCCCCTAATTTCCGGAATCATTCTAGTGAATCTTCTCTGAACCCTCTCGAACGTCAGCACATCCTTTCTTAAATAAGGAGACCAAAACTGCCCACAGTACTCCAAGTGAGGTCTTACCAGCACCTTATAGAGCCTCAACATCACATCCCTGCTCCTGTGCTCTATTCCTCTAGAAATGAATGCCAACATTGCATTCGTCTTCTTCACTACTGACTCAACCTGGAGGTTAACCTTAAGGGTATCCTGTACAAGGACTCCCAAGTCCCGTTGCATCTCAGAACTTTGAATTCTCTCCCCATTTAAATAATAGTCTGCCCGTTTATTTCTTCTGCCAAAGTGCATAACCATACACTTTCCAATATTGTACTTCATTTGCCACTTCTTTGCCCATTCTTCTAATCTATCCAAGTCTCTCTGCAGACTCTCTGTTTCCTCAGCATTACCGGCCCCTCCACCTATCTTCGTATCGTCAGCAAACTTAGCCACAAAGCCATCTATTCCATAATCCAAATCGTTGACGTACAATGTAAAAACCGGACCCCTGTGGAACACCACTGGTAACCAGCAGCCAACCAGAAAAGGATGCTTTTATTCCCACCTTCTGCTTCCTGCTAATCAGCCAATGCTCTATCCACGTATGTAACTTTCCCGTAATTCCATGGGTTCTTATCTTGTTAAGCAGCCTTCTCCTGTAATTTTCTCCTGTAATTCACATCAGTTCTCTTCAGGTTCTCCAACTTGCCTTACCGTATCAGTTCACATATTTTTGGGGAGTAAGCCTGCATGGATTCACCCTATCTATACCCCTCATGGTTCCTTCAGGTTGTTCTAGTGGGATATGACCCCACTACCTATTAAATGTGCCTTGACAACCAAGTCCAGCCCTTGGCCTTCATATTTGGCTTAGCTACTAAGCCCGGCAGAACCACTTCTACTGACAGGAGAAGGGGCAAAGGCGGCTTACTGGCGCTTCAGAACCAGTCGCTTAGGGCAGATGGGGCTCGTCAGCTGTGGTTGGCAGCTCATCTAGCAGAAGCAAAACTTTAATCTCAAACCTCCTTTGCCTTGCCTTTTGGCTATACCCTCTCATGAGGAAGCCTTCAGGAGTAAATCCCAAGGGAAAACTCCGGAGCTGGCGTCCCTAACGCAGTCTTCTGTTGAATTCAACACTGACTGACAACTCTGGCGACTCTGCTGGTGCCAAGCAGTATTGGTCTCTGCCGTTCCTTTGGGTTCATCAGATGCGTGGAGAGGGGGAGCTTGCTACATGGGCGACAGCTTGTTCTCCATTTTGTACTGCCCAGGCTTGTGTATCTAGACAGCTAGGATGCAGCCTTGATCAACGGAGGCCTCGGATACTGCTCATAATTTTGCATACGTCTATAAGATCTTCCCTCATACTCCTGCATTCTAGGACATACAAGTCCTAATCTATTCAACCTTCCCTTAAAAGATTTTGCAGCAGAATAGTTCATTTGGCCCACCGAGTCTTCTCCACCACTCCATCATGATTGATTATCTCTCTCAACGCTATTCCCTGTCACCTTTGACACCCTTACAAATCAAGAACCTATCAACCTCTGCTTTAAATATACCCAACGATTTGGCCTCCCCAGCTGCCTGTGGCAATGAATTCCACAGCTTCACCCCCTATGGCTAAAGAAATTCCTCCTCATCTCTATTATAAAGGGACATTCGTATATTCTGATGCTTTGAGGGGGATGCTGAAGTTGGATGTATCAGTATTACAGTGGAGTAAAGGGATTATTAATATTACAGAGGCATGAGAGAGGAACTGCCGAAGTTGATTGCAAGCAGACACGAGCAGGGATGATGGCAGAACAGCACTGGCTGAAGCTTGGGGAGAAATTTGGAAGGCACAGGATTATATACATCCTAAAGAAGGAGTAGTCTAAAAGGCAGGATGACACAACCATGGCAACAAGAGAAGTCAAAGCCAAAAGGAGGGCATATAATAGAACACAAATTAGTGGAAAGTTAGAGGATTGGAACACTTCTAACAACCAACAGAAGGCAACCAAAAATTGTTATGAAGAGCGAAAAGATGAAACGTGAAGATAAGCTAGCCAATAATATCAAAAAGAATACCAAAATTTGAGGCGAGCATAGATATCAGACCGTGGAAAATGACGCTGGAATGGTAGTAATGGGGGAACAAAGAAATGGCAGACAAACTTAATGAGTGTTTTGCATCAGTCTTCATTGTAGAAGGCACAAGCAGTATGCCATAAGTTCGAGTGTGCCGGGGGCTGAGGTGAGTGCAGTTGCTATTACTAGGGAGAAGGTGCTTGGAAAGCTGAAAGATCTGTAGGCTGATAAGTCACCTGGACCAGATGAACCTCAGCCCAGGGTTCTGAAAGAGGCAGCTGAAGAGATTGTAGCATGGTTCTGGAGGATTGAAAAATAGGAAATGTCACTCCACTCTTCAAGACGGGAGGGAGGCAGAAGAAAGGACCTCAGTGGTTATGAAGATGTTGGAGTTGATTGTTAAGGATGAGGTTTAGGGATACTTGGAGGCACATGATAAAATGGTCTAGGACCTGAGGGCACAGCGTCCATTAAGTACAGAGAAATTTCTTTAGCCAGAGGATGGTGAATCTGTGGAATTTATTGCCACGGGCTGCTCTGGAGGCCAGGTGGAGATTGGTAAATTCTTGATTAGTCATGGTGAGAAAGGTTAAGGGGAGAAGGCAGGAGAATGGGAAATGGATTAGCCATCATCAAATGGTGGAGCAAACCTGATGGGCCAAGTGGCCTAATCCTGCTCCTAAATCTTCTGGTCTTATATCGAGCCTGCAATGCACAGGATCAACAGAGGCTGCAAATGTTCGTAGACTCAGCCAACTCGATCACGGACACAACCCTCACTGCCATCGAGGACATCTTCAAGAGGTGTTGTCTGAAGACGGTACCATCTATCATAGAATCTCTCACCATCAGAGACATGTCCTCTTTGTATTACTACCGTCAGGGAGGAGGTACACGAACCCAAAGACCAACACTCAGCGCTTTAGGAATAGTTTCTTCACCTCCGCCACTGGATTTCTGAATGGTCCTTGAACACCACCTCACTATTCCTCATTTGCACTATTTATTTATTATAACTGAACAATTTTTATGTCTTGTACTGACCTGTTGCCACAATACAATTTTCACGACATACAGTAGGTGAATGATAATGAATTTCCATTTCCACACTGACTTATCCGTCCTTGACGTTTCCCATTGCGTGCTGAGGCCCAATGTAGAGCGACACCATCTCATCATCTGATTTTCTGAGATCCCCCATGTCGTCCCAAGTCACCTGTGTTCACATTTCAGTCTCTATACTCCCTTTCTTCCTGATCCCATTGACCAACTATATCCATTCATTACACCCACAAAATTCACCTCCCTCACCATCCCCCCCCAAAAAAACACACCTTTTTTTATCTTCTAATGATCTGCATTATCACAACCCTCACATCAGATCCCACCGCTGGCGGTCTTTGTGTTCCCGCCCTCCCTGGCTCCATTTACCTTCTGCCTTAATGTATCGCCCTCCAGTCTGTCTTCCAAACCCTCTACACCACCCACACCCTTTTCCAACTCCACCTGCCTGTCATTTCTTATAGAACCATAGAATATTACGGCACAGAAACAGGCCTTTTGGCACTTCTTGGCAGTGCCGAACCATTTTTCTGCCTAGTCTCACCAACCTGCACCTGGACCATATCCCTCCATACACCTCCCATCCATGTACTCGTCCAAGTTTTTCTTAAATGTTAAAAGTGAGCCCGCATTTACCACTTCATCTGGCAGCTCATTCCACACTCCCACCACTCTCTGTGTGAAGAAGCCCCCCGCCAATGTTCCCTTTAAACTTTTCCCCCTTCACCCTTAACCCATGTCCGCTGTTTTTTCTCTCCCCTTGCCTCAGTGGAAAAAGCCTGCTTGCATTCACTCTATCTATATCCGTCATAATTTCCCTCACCTTCTTTTTCCCCCAATCAAAGCCTCCCTGTTCTCTTTACATTGGCAATCTCCTCTCTGTCCTGGCCCAAAACTAAGACAATTCCCCTCACCCACAGTCCAGGCAGCAGGAGTACACCTTTTATGAAAGGGAGAATAAAACCATAGCTACAAGGACCCTTCGCCCTCTGGTGACCCTGCGATCTGTCTCGGTGGCCGACGTTAGGCTGTCTTTCAAGGTGGCAGGGTCTAATGGAGTCCTGTGCCAACCAGCTGGCAGGGCCATTCAAAGACATCTTCAATCTTTCATTGCTACGGTCAGAAGTTCCCTCCTGCTTCAAAGCGGCAACAATTATACCAGTGCCTAGGAAGAAAGGTGATTGTCCCACAGCACTCATATCTATGATGATAAAATGCTTTGAGAGGTTGGTCATGGCTACAATCAACTCTTGTCTCAGGAAGGACCTTGACCCATTACAATTTGCCTATCACCACTATAGGTTCACAGTAGATGCTATCTCAATGGCCATCCACGTAGCCTTGGATCACTTGGACAATGCAAATATCTATGTCGGGACGCTGCTTTTTTGACTATAGCTCACTATGTGACACCATCATCCCTACAGTTCTGTTCGGAATGCTACAGAACCCGGGCATCTGTATCTGGACCCTTGACTTTCTAACGGGAAGACCACAATCTGTGTGGATTGGTGATAACATCTCCACCTCGCTGGCCATCAATACTGGCACACCACAGGGGTGTGCACTTCACCCACTGCTCTATTCACCTACACCCACAACTGTGTGGCTAGGTGCCACTCAAATGCCATCTATAAACTTGCTGATGATACAACCATTGTTGGCAGGTTCTCAGATGGTGACGAGTGGGTATACAGGAGAGATATATACCAGGTGTTGCAGGAGCAACCTGGCACTCAACGTCAGCGAGACCAAACAGCTGACTGTGGACTTCAGGAAGGGTAAGACAAGGGAAAACCTACCATTCCTCATTGAGGGATCAGAAGTGGAGGAGTGAGTAGTTCCAAGTTCCTGGGTGTCAAGATCTCCAAGGATCTGGGGGGACGTCGACTTAGACCATGAGAGGCCTGCGTCGGGCATTTTCATGCCTTACAAGGCGCAGATTGGAAGTCTGCGTGGGGCGCTACTCCTCGCACAGACTAGAGCAATGTGTGATTAAGTGCCTTGCTCAAGGGCACAAACACGTTGCCACAGCTGAGACTCGAACTAGCAACCTTGAGAGCACTAGCCGAACGCCTTAAGCACTTGACCACCAGGATCTAACCTGGTCCCAACATATCGATGCAGTTAATAAGAAGGCAGGACAGTGGCTGTACTTTATTTGGAGTTAGAGCAGATTTGGTTTGTCAACTAAAAACACTCGAAAATGTCTACAAATGTACTGTGGAGACCATTCCGTGTGGCTGCATTACCATCTAGTATGGGGTGGGGTGGGCGTACACACTCAGCAAATTAGGAACAGCTTCTTCCCCTCGGACATATTGAACCCATGAACAGGACCTCACTACTTTATTTAGTTATTTTTTTTTGCACGACTTATTTTAACTGATATATATACATACGTACCATAATTCAGTTCTCTCTATATTTATCATGTACCTCATTGAACTGCTGCTGTAAAGGTGACGAATTCCGACATATGCCAGTGATATTAAACCTGATTGTGATTCTGAGGGAGGCACTGGAGCTCGCTGCAGTCACTGCAAGGGTTTGGTGGGGAAGGACTGTCCGTAGCAGAGGTATATGATTAAACACATTAAAAATATCGTTTGCTGTAGATAAAACAGCAATTGCTCCCATCTCCAAATAATACATTTATCCACTGTAAGACTGCTACTTTGCAGCCCTTTTGTTTCTATAAATATTATTTCTGAAGAACATCAATCCCAAATTGGTATGTGTTGTTGAACAACACACACAAAATACTGCAAGAGTTCTGCAGCTCAAGCAGCATCGATTCTCCCAAATTCTGTCAATGTACAATGGAGGGGGTAATGTTGTAGTAGGTGGGGGGGGGGAAGAGTGAAGTCAAGATGATTAACGGTTAGCTTAGTTTGTCACATGTACATCAAAACATCCAGCTCAAAGAGGCAACAGAAGAAGAGTTCTGCACCCTGGCAGGTGTGGGACCTGTTGAGGTGCAGGCACGGGGGGGGTGGGGGGTTCAAAAGTAGGCCCTTGCTAAGGACAGAGTGATTCCCACCTCAGGGAATGGAGGTCAGAGGAGACGATGAAGACACGGTAGGGGTTCAAGCTGGGGTCAAGAGAGGACAGGAGGTTGGAGAGGTCAGAGGAAGGTGAGGGGTCAGGAAAATTGGGTGGGACGAAGTGGGGGAAGCTGTGAGAGACCAAGACTGGGTGGGGTGCAGCGGTGGAAGAAAAGGAACAAGAGGACCCAGCGAGCGGTCCTGCAACCCTCAAACTTGGCAGCGTCAAATGTTTCTTGAATTACAGCAACAATTATACTGTCGACTGTTTATCCCTCTCCATAGGTGCTGCCTGACCTGCTGAGTTCCTCCAGCATTTTGTGTGTGTTGCTCTGGATTTCCGGCACCTGTAGAATCGCTCATGTTTATGATTTGTTGTTCCATTCCTCTTCAAGGAATGTCTACCCTGAAGAAGTTTAAATCTTCTCTTTGACAGGAGATCAGTGAGACCCTCTCTCACTGCTCCCCCCGTGATCTCTGCTGCCCTCCCACCCACCTTCTAGCTACCCACCTTCCCCTCCCCTCCCCCCCCCATCTTTGTTATTCTTCCCCCTCACCTTCCTTTCCAGTTCTGAAGAAGGGTCTTGGCCCGAAATATCGACTGTTTATTCATTTCTTTAGTTGCTGTCTGGTTCCAAGGTTGTCAAGCCGAGGAGTGATAGTGGGGACAAGCTCCCACTACCTGAAAGCGCTCCTCACGGCATGCACCTCAAATAGCCTCTGACAACCAAGTCCAACTCCTGGCCTTCTCGTGTGTCTTAGCCTCTAAGTCCGGCGGAACTGTTTCTACTGACAGGAGAAGAGGCAAAGGTGGGTCCTGGCACCTTAAAACCAGTGCTTCGGGTAGATGGAGCTCGTCAGCCTGGGAAGGCAGTCCATCTAAGAGAGGGAAACTCTGATTTCAAACCTCCGCTGCCTTGCAGCCATACCCACTCATGGGAAAGGCTTCGGGAGTAAACCCTGAGGACAAATCCAGAGCTGGAGTCCCTAAGGCAGTCCGATGTTGCCTTCAACCTCGTTCTGGCAACTCCTGCGATGGCACTGGTGCCAAGCTGTATTGGCCCTTGCCCTTCCCTTGGACAACATCGGTGCTGTGGAGGGGAGACTTGCTGCATGGGCAACTGCCGGTCTTCCATACAACCTTGCCCAGGCCTGCGCCCTAACCAGGCGCAGAACCATGGTCTCGCGAGACTAACGGATGCCACCAAAGATGCTGTCTGACCCGCTGAGTTCCTTCAGCATTTTGTGTTGCTCTGGATTCCCAGCATCTGCAGAATCCCTTGTATTTATGATTTGCTGTTTAACTATCACCAGTTTTTGTGCTCATATGTTGACGGTAAAGAGAAGTCACTTGGCGTGCCATGCTCCAGACTTGGAATGCACACATTAAACAGCGTTACTTACTTTCCAGGGTTCCTGGCTACACTCGTTTCTTTGAATCTGAGGCGAATTATTGGGCATTCCACCTGGTGGACAGCATTAATGGGGGAATAGCATGTGTTGCTTAAAGAGAGAGGTGGTGTTGGTGAGAGGAATAAAGCAAATCTCCGTATCTACTCGGGATTTTCTGGCAGCAATGCACTCCAGCATCAGACACAATTTTGGAATTCTATGCGCCCACAGTACAGAGCGTGGCTTGGCAGTGTAGTGGTTTAGTCATAGTCATACTTTATTGATCCCGGGGGAAATTGGTTTTCGTTACAGTTGCACCATAAATAATTAAATAGTAATAGAACCATAAATAGTTAAATAGTAATATGTAAATTATGTCAGGAAATAAGTCCAGGACCAGCCTATTGGCTCAGGCTGTCTGACCCTCCAAGGGAGGAGTTGTAAAGTTTGATGGCCACAGGCAGGAATGACTTCCTATGACGCTCTGTGTTGCATCTCGGTGGAATGAGTCTCTGGCTGAATGTACTCCTGTGCCCACCCAGTACATTATGTAGTGGATGGGAGACATTGTCCAAGATGGCATGCAACTTGGACAGCATCCTCTTTTCAGACACCACCGTCAGAGAGTCCAGTTCCATCCCCACAACATCACTGGCCTTACGAATGAGTTTGTTGATTCTGTTGGTGTCTGCTACCCTCAGCCTGCTGCCCCAGCACACAACAGCAAACATGATAGCACTGGCCACCACAGACTCGTAGAACATCCTCAGCATCATCCGGCAGATGTTAAAGGACCTCAGTCTGCTCAGGAAATAGAGACGGCTCTGACCCTTCTTGTAGACAGCCTCAGTGTTCTTTGACCAGTCCAGTTTATTGTCAATTCGTATCCCCAGGTATTTGTAATCCTCCACCATGTCCACACTGACCCCCTGGATGGAAACAGGGGTCACCAGTACCTTAGCTCTCCTCAGGTCTACCAGCATCTCCTTAGTCTTTTTCACATTAAGCTGCAGATAATTCTGCTCAGACCATGTGCCAAAGTTTCCTACCGTAGCCCTGTACTCAGCCTCATCTCCCTTGCTGATGCATCCAACTATGGCAGAGTCATCCGAAAACTTCTGAAGATGACAAGACTCTGTGCAGTAGTTTGTGTAACGCTTTACAGCCCAGTTCACTTCCTGCTGTCTGTAAGGAGTGAGTACGTTCTCCCCACGACCACACGAGTTCCCTCTTGCATTCTAAAGACGTACGGTTTGGGGTTAGTAGGTTGTGGGCGTGGGCTGCTCAGCACAACCCTGGGACTGTGTAGGTCGTTAACACAAGTAACGCATTCCACTGCACATTTCAATGTACGTGTGACAAGTACAGCTAATCTTGCCTGAGTGGAACAGTTCGAACGCAATACTCCACGGGCACATCTTGCAGCCTTTAATATTCAGAACAATCAAGGACAAAGTGACACAGAAGAGATACCAGACTCCGAATGTTTCAATAATAAAATGCAAGTTTTAATCTTGATAAAACAGCAGGGATTGACCCTACTCATCAAAGGTCTCATCAGATTATCTTCCTCTATGTACATCGAGGTTCAGCATTGGCAAGCACTCATCTGCCTTCCAAAAACTAAGACCCTGCATAAGAGTACAACTATATATTATAAAATATAACTGCTTTCAAGGCTGTATTTTCCACATATAATTAGCCACAGAAAGCTAACTGGGCTTGGCCCTTTGTGTGAACAATGTTGCCTTGTTAATGATGGTAATTACTTTTTAGAATTATTTTCTATAAACTTTCAAAACAGCTGTTTAAAGTTGCTCACTTTTTATTTATCAAAAAAAATTAATTTTATAAAACAGGTCTTAAATTATCTAAAATATTTTTACAGCACCCTGAAACAAATTAACTGTGAAATATTGAATTATCAAAATAATGCTTTGGAGCTTACCAGCAATAAGCTACTAATTTTCCAGAAAAATTCTCCTAAACATTAGGATTTCTAAACAACAAGCAGGAATTCTTTAAGGCTGATTTATACTTGTGTGTACTATTTACGCCATAGCCTACGCAAGTGGGCTACGCCGTTGTGAGCACTTATACTTGTGCGTTGGCTTGTCTGCGTCGCTCTGCAATTCACCACCAAAACGCTAGTTGGCGGTGGGGTTTCTATGCCACTGTGTTGAGTTTCTTCGTGTTGAAACTCAACACGAAGAAACTCAAACTTCAAACAATGGCGACTGAAACTGAAGGAGGGTGAATTTTCTGTGCTTGTCCGGCCACTGAGAGACACGGACGAGGAAATGCATTTCAAATATTTTCGGATGTCGGCAGGTAGATTTGATGATTTGGTTCATCGTCTCCAACCATTTATTTCGCATCAGCGTACGCACAGTATACTCTGAGACTGGCAATCACCATTCGAGTTTTAGCTTCAGGTGGAAGTCAACAGGCTGTAGCCGCTAGCTACAAACTGGCTTCAAGCACAGGGTCCTCCATAACTTCGGAGGTCTATAAAGCTTTATGGAAAGCATTGCAGCCAGAGTTCCTTCCCTGCCCTTCAGTTGCCCAGTGGCAAGCTATTGCAGCGTAGGAGGAACTGCGACGCTACCAAGCGGACCAATCACAGTTGTTTCGGTCTGCGTCGCCGCGACACATAGTTACATTTTGGGAAAGGTGCGCGTCAGGCTATGGCGTACAGTACAGTGTAGGGTAGGCTGCTACACTGTACATTTGATGCACAAGTATAAATCAGCCTTTAGCTAGAGGGTGTTGAATCTGCGTTATTCACTGCCATAGATGGCTGTGGAGGCCAAGTCACTGGGTGTATTTAAAGCAGAGATTGATAGGTTCTCCATTAGTAAGGACGTCAAAGATTACAGGGAAAAGGCAGGAGAATGGGGTTGACAGCCATGATGGAATGGTCTGCGACTATATCTTATGGTCTAATGAACTGGAATGGGATTTCTATGCAGAATATTTAGACTAAAATAGTGCTTTGCAGATCAGGACTGATGCACTGGAAGTCTACAGTCGGTTGGGCACTATTAAAGTCTAAAATCATTTTGGGTGTGTGGAATTTCAAAGACAGCCGCAGTAAACATTACAGATTCTAACACCGGGGCATCAAGAAACAAAATGCTCGATCGCAAATGTAGCACAGATTCTCAAAAGAACAATAAACACAACCTGATAAAAGACAGAAAGGTAAACACACTAATCCTCTCGCTGTCAGCATCTCAGTACAGGAATGCCAGTCTGAACGAGCTGCCACATATTTTAAATTCTCCTCTCATACAGTGGCCCTGCTTCCCTTCAGGATTACTGTTTCCACCCTCTATTTTAGTAAGAGTGCCAAAGGTTATGGGGAGAAGGCTGGAGAATGGGGTTAAGAGGGATAATAAATCAACCATGCTAGAACTGATGGGATGAATGGCCTAATTCTGCTTCTATGTCTTATCGTCTTTACCCTGCCAACTGGGCAACTGCTACACGAGTACATTAAATATGCTCCCCAAATTAACAGACTGCTCACAAAGTGACATTCAGCTCGCCGTGCACCCCATCCCAAGGGACTGAGTATTTGCATTCATGCTTCAAACGGGCTTCAGGCAGCACCCTTGGTCATCAGGTGCTGCACTGGTTAACGCCATCAACGCACGTACATTCAAAACACCGACAGGCGTCACGGTCTCGCTCAGTTTCTCATCGCCAGCATCGCATTAATGTCCCAAATTAGGTTGCGTAGTTGATCCATGATTTGTTTCAGCTGCTGGTTTTTCAGTTTAAGCTTCTGCAAGGAAGAAGACAACACAAATCTGGTTAAATATCTCCTCAGTAACTATAATTTCATAGACACAGGAACAGGCCCTTCAGCCCACAATGTTGTGCCAAACCAGCTAAAAAGTAAATTTTTAAAAACCCACTCAGTGGTTGAGGTTCAGCTTCTTCGCCCTGCCGTCTGATTTTGGAATGGACATTGAAACCAGAATCTCTACTTCACTACTTTTTTATTTCTGTTTTTGCACACGCGTACACACACACACACGCGCGCACACACACACACACACACACACACACACACTGGGAGGTTTGTGGACCCATAGAATTTTCTCTATTTCTGCACAAAGATGACCTTGAATGTGATCAGATCTTCACGTAAATACTAAAGAGAACCCAATTAAATAAGTAACACAAAAATCATTATACGTGTTCATTTATTTTTGAGAAAAATTATCCAATATTTGCCTTCTACAAATGTTATTTGGAGTCAGGTGTTCCAATCAATGAGATGAGATTGGAGGAACACACATCAAAGTTGCTGGTGAACGCAGCAGGCTGGGCAGCATCTCTAGGAAGAGGTACAGTCGTCGTTTCGGGCCAAGACCCTTCGTCAGGACTAACTGAAGGAAGAGTTCGTAAGAGATTTTACTTCAGTTAGTCCTGACGAAGGGTCTCAGCCCGAAACGTCGTCTGTATCTCTTCCTAGAGATGCTGCCTGGCCTGCTGCGTTCACCAGCAACTTTGATGTGTGTTGCTTGAATTTCCAGCATCTGCAGAATTCCTCGTGTTTGAGATTGGAGGTGTGGGTTGTGGAGGTGCCCTGTCCTATAAAAAAGACACACAAAGTCAGGTTACTGACAGAGCCTGCTCTTCTCAAGAAAGATCTGTTTACGTGCACCATGCCTCGATCAAAACTTTCAGAGGACCATAGAAGAATTGTAGAGATGCATGAAGCTGGAAAAGGCTACAAAAGCATTTCTAAAGACCTGAGTGTTCGTCAGTCCACAGTAAGAGAAATTGTCTGCAAATGGAGAAAACTCAGTACTGTTGCTACTCTCCCTGGGAGTGGGCATCCTGCAAAGATCACATCAAGAGCACAACATGCAATGCTAAAGGAGGTGAAAAAGAACTCAGGGGTAACAGCAAAGACATGCAGAAACTTCTAGAACTTGCTAAAGTCTCTGTTCATGAATCTAACATAAGAAAAGCATTGAACAAGAATGGTGTTCGTGGAAGGACACCATGGAGTAAATCACTGCTCTCCCAAAAAAACTTGCTGCATGTCTCAAGTTTGCAAAAGACCACCTGGATGTTCAACAATGCTTCTGGGACAATGTTCTGTGGACAGATGAGACAAAAGTTGATTTTTTTTGGCAGAAATGCATATTCTTATGGTTGGAGGGAAAAGGGCACTGCACACCAACATCAAAACCTCATCCCAACTGTGAAGAATGGTGGAAAGGAAATCATGGTTTGGGACTGCTTTGCTGGCTCAGCTTGCAATCGTTGAGGGGACAATGAATTCAAAATTGTATCAAGACATTTTACAGGAGAATGTCGGTGTAGCAGTCCTGAAGCTTAATAGAAGTTGGATAATGTTACAGACAATGATCCGAAAGTCAAGAGTACATCAATAACAGAATGGTTTAAAAAGAAGAAAATTGGTGTTTTGGAATGGCCGAGTCAAATCCTTAATCCTCAGTCCTACAGAATGCTGTGGAAGGACCTGAAGCAAACAGTTCATGCAAGGAAGCCCACCAACATCCCAGAGTTGAAGCCACTTTGTATGCAGAAATGGCCTAAAATTCCTCCAAGCTGATGTGCAGGAATGATCAACAGTTACCAGGGGCATTTGATTGAAGTTATTGCTGTACATGGGGGATCACACCAGTTACTGAAAGCAAAGATTCACATACTTTTTCCAACAAATACATGTAAACATTGGATAATCTTTCTCAATAAGTAAATGAACAAGTATAATGTTTTTGTGTTATTTATTTCATTGGGTTCTCTTTATCTAGTTCTAGGACTTGCGTGAAGATCTGATCACATTTTATGTCAATATTTTTGCAGAAATAGAGAAAATTCTACAGCGTTCACAAACTTTCTAGCACCACTGTATAAAACCTATTCACGGGTTTTTTTTCTATATTATTATGTACTGCTGCCGCCAAGTTAACAAATTTCACGATATATGCCGGTGATATTAAACCTGATTCTGATTCCAAAACCTAATCCCTCCTCTCTACACAATGTCCATATTCCTCCATCTTCTTCACATCCACGTGTCCATTTAAATGTCTCTTAAAAGCCCCTAATCTATTTGCCTCTACCACCATACCAGGCAGTGCCAGGCATCCACCACTCTCTGAGTAAAGAATTTATACTTTATATTTTATTGTCGCCAAACAATTGATACTAGAACGTACAATCATCACAGCGATATTTGATTCTGTGCTTTCCGTTCCCTGGATTACAAATATTAAATATCTAAAATATTAAAAATAGTAAAAATTAGTAAAGATTAAAAATTTAAATTATAAATCATAAACAGAAAATAGAAAAATTGAAAGTAAGGTAGTGCAAAAACACCAAAAGGCAGGTCCGGATATTCGGAGGGTACGGCCCAGATCCGGGTCAGGATCCGTTCAGCAGTCTTATCACAGTTGGAAAGAAGCTGTTCCCAAATCTGGCCACATGAGTCTTCAAACTCCTGAGCCTTCTCCCGGAGGGAAGAGGGACGAAAAGTGTGTTGGCTGGGTGGGTCGTGTCCTTGATTATCCTGGCAGCACTGCTCCGACAGCGTGCAGTGTAAAGTGAGTCCAAGGACGGAAGATTGGTTTGTGTGATGTGCTGCGCCGTGTTCACGATCTTCTGCAGCTTCTTCCGGTCTTGGACAGGACAACTTCCATACCAGGTTGTGATGCACCCTAGAACAATGCTTTCTACTCTCACATCACCTTTGAAACTACCCCTTCACCCTCTGGTATTAGACATTTCTAGCCAGGGAAAAAGATACTCCCTGTCTACTCTATCTATGCCTCTTATAATCTTAGTAACCTTGATCAGATCTCCCCTAGCCTCTACCGCCCCAAAGAAAACAACCCAAGCTTTTCAAGCCTCTCATGACAGCACACACCCTCTGGACAAGTCAGCATGCTGGTAAACCTCTTCTGCAGCCTCTCCAAAGCCTCGACATCCTTCCTACAGTGGGGCGACCAGAACAGTATGTAACAGTCCAGATGTGGCCTGAGATTATGGCAATACTATAAGGTTACTATAATCCCATTACAGGGTGTATGGTGTGTCCAGGGAGGGAGAGCACCTCGTATCCATTCTGAGGAACTTAATCACCTTTGATCCCCGCTGGACACCCAGCTCTCACCTGTGGCTCTGAGTAGCTGTTTGCACGAGACACCCTGGTGAGATAGAACCATGCCTGTCCTGGCACGCAAAGCCAGCTCTGACGGACTGGGCAGCCGAGATCTCCGGTGAGATCCAATGGCCAAGAAGGTGGTACGGCAACGCTCCACAGAGAGTGAAAGGCACAGGAGACGTCATGGTCATCCACTGCAGCCAAGGAAGATCCCAGTTCCTGATGCTCGTTCTCGGACTTCTGGGGTCAAGAGACTGGAACTGCCGCAGTGCAACGGCTTTTCCACTTTAATAACTCTCCCGCATACTTCTCTTGTCGTTGTCAGAAATGACGGGCAATCACCACTATAATCTCACTATCACCGACTTCACTGTTCCAAAAGGGACTCACTGCCCACACGGTAGACGGCACTCCCAGCAAATAATCAATGGGGAAACAGTTCCACACATAATACTCCCCTTGGCGCAGCACGGTAGCATAGCAGTTAGAGTTAGTGTCAGGCTAATACAGGCGCCAGAGGTAAGAATGGGGTTCCATTCCCGCCGCAGTAAGGAATTTGTACATTCGCCCCGTGACCGCGTGGGTTTCCACTACATGCTCTGGTTTCCTCCCACATTCCAAAGATAAGTTCTGGGCATGATATGTTGGCATGGGAAGCATGGCAAAACAGGAGAGCTACCCAGCACAATCCTGGCTGATTTGTTTTGACGCAAAGGATACATTTCATGGAATATTTCCATGTACATATGACAAATAAAGCTAATCTTTTCGAACAATCATTTTACCATTGTAGGATCACGATGCACATAACGTTATGTACAAAGCCAAACACTGGATTTTTCCTGAAGAGTGCAATAACTTCAGTAGCGTTAGTAAACTGCAGAAGCTGGGTGCGATTAGAAACAAAGGCCAGGATGTTTGATAACATTAATATGGATTTGTCTCCTTTGCACCATCATCATTCTGAATGCTTGTTCATTTTAAATCACTTTGAAAGGTCCATGCTGAAGTGGTGAAAGAAGAATTTATCAAAACATAAAACCATGAGGAATATTCACACTTATTTCTCCTTTCATTCACACTGTGACCCCCACCACCTGGGCCATGCCCTCTTCTCACTACTTCCAACATTGGGCAGGAGGTACCGGAGCCTCAGGTCACACACCACCACGTTCCAATCAGACTCCTGAATTGGTGCGGATAGCTTCACTCACCACCACTCTGAAATGATCCTACAACCTACAGGCATACTTTCAAGGACTCTATACAACTTTTGTTCTCAGTATTTTTTATTTGCAGTTTGTGTTCCTTTGCACATTGGTTGTTTGCCAGTCTTTGCGTGTAGTTTTTCATCGACTCTACTGTATTTCTTTGTTCTACTGTGAATGCCTACAAGAGTATGAATCTCAGGGTAGCATACTGTGACACGAGTGTATGTTCGTGGTCCTCTGCTGCTGTAGCCCATTAACTTCAAGGTTCGACAGACGCTCTTCACTGTTGTAGCATGTGGTTATTTGAGTTACTGTCACCCTGAACCAGTCTGGTCATTCCCCTCTGACCCCTCTCATTAACAATACATTTTTGCTCACTGGATGTTTTTCGTTCTTGCACCATTCTCTGTAAACTCTAGAGCTGAGTTCCCCAACCTGGGATCCATCGACCCCTTGTTTAATGAATTGGTCTACGGCATAAAAAAGACAGGGAACCACTGCTCTAGAGACTGTTGGATCCCAGGAGATCAGCAGATTCTGAGATACTCAAACCACCCCATCTATCACCAACAATCATTCCATAGTCAAAATCTTCTTTTTTTCCCCGCATTCTGATGTTTGATCTGAACGACAACTGAACCTCTTGACCATGCACATGCTTTTATGCATTGAGTTGCTGCCACATGATTTGTTGATAAGATATTTGCATTAGTGAGCAGATGTAAATATGTACCTAATAAAGTGGCCACTGAACATCTAAGTACTTTGTTAACAAATTTACACACATTGATGATGGACTCCCAACCTCAATCTACTTTGTTATGATCTTGGACCTTATTGTTTACCTGCACTGCACTTTCTTTGCAGCTTTTACACTTCATTCTTCATTCTGTTACATTTTTTAAAAACCTTACTCTACCTCAATGCACTATCTAATGAATTTATCTGAAGAACCAGTATGCAAGACAATTTTTTTCATGGTATCTCAGTACATATGATACTAGGATTGAAAGGCTTGTCATATGAGGACTGTCTGATGGCTCTGGGCCTCTATTCACTGGAATCCAGTATAACGAGCAGGACCTCATTGAAAGGCCTCGATGGTGTGGATGTGGAGGAGATGTTTCCTATGGTGGGAGAGTATAGGACCAGAGGACACAGCCTCCAGAATAGAAGGGAATCTTTTTAGAAAGGAGAGGAGAAGGAATTTCTTTAGCCAGAGATTGGTGAATCTGTGGAATTCGTTGCCACAGGCAGCTGTGGAGGCCAAGTCATTGGGCATATTTAAGGCAGAGGTTGATAGATTCTTGGTCAGGGCATGAAGAGATACGGGGAGAAGGCAGGAGACTGGGGCTGTGAAGAAAATTGGATCAGCCATGATGAAATGGCAGAGCGGACTCGATGGGCCAAATGGCCTAACTCTGCTCCTACATCTTATGTTCTTATAACAAACCAATTCTAAATGTGGCTATGTTATTTAAATATGATCTGACTGTGCAAAACAAATCCAGCCACTCAATAATGAAGAGGCACTTCAATCTACGATGGGTCTCCCCGATGTAGAGGAGGCCGCACTGGGAGCCACCAGATATCGTAGGTGACCCCAACAGACTCACAGGTGAAGTGCTGCCCCAGCTGGAGGGACTGTCTGCGGATTACAGACCCTAAAGATTCAGTAGATGCCGGAAATCTATTACAATCTATTACACACCCAAAATGCCTGAGGAACTCAGCAGGTCAAGGCAGCACCCCTGGAGGGAAATCAGCAGGAAAGGAAGGGAACAGAAGGCAAAATAAGAAGATGGAGGTGGGCGAAGGAGAACAGGCTGGCAGGTGACAGGTGAAGCCAAGTGAGGGGGAAGGTGGGTTGGCGGGGACGAAGTGAGAAGCTGGGGGGGAGGGGTCATAAATTTGAAGAGGAATGAAAATGCGATTTCAGACCAAAATGTTGACTCTTCCATTGGGCAGTAGATACCAAAGCTCCCTAGTACAATACATTGGAATCTTTTCCACACTGTCTACCCTGTTACAACACTGCAATTCATTGTCTACCGGGACACATTTTATCTGTAGTTGTAACATTTTATTCTGCATTCTGATATTGTCTGACCCCGTTCTATCTCAATGCACTGTGTAATGATCTGATCTGTGTAACAGTATGCCAGACAAGTTTTCATTATATCTCAATACATGCAACAATAATAAACCATTTTCAATTCTAATTCCTCCCACTCGACCTGATAAGCTTTTTCCCCAACAGAATCTGTGTTGTTCTACATTCTGGCATCAGCAGTGTCTCATGTCTCCTTTTTAAGTTTTATTTTTTTTTTAGATGTCAGATAAAACCATACACTCGTTAGAGTTATGCAGTCAGAGAAAACTAGCACAAAAACAGGCCCTTCAGCCCATCAAATCTACACTGAACCATTTGAACTGCCTACTCCCATCGACCTGCACTGGGACCATAGCCCTCCACACCCCCACCATCCATGTACCCATCCAAACCTCTCTTAAATGTTCAAACCAAAATTACCTTCACCACTTGTGCAGGCCACTCCTTCCACACTCTCATGACCCTCTGAGTGAAGAAGCTCCCCCTCATACTCTCCTTAAATTTTTCACCTTTCACCCTTAATCTGTGACCTCTAGTCATAGTCCCACCCAACCTCAGTGGAAAAAACCTGCTTGCACTTACCCTAACTGTACCCCTCTTAATTTTGTATACCTCTATCAAATCTCATACCCTTTGGAAAGATTGAGGGGAGCAAACCTAGAGGAAGACCTCGACGTATGTACATCAAAAGCATAGCCAGGTGGCTACACATCGAGGAAATGGAAGTCATCCAAAAAACGAAGGATAGATCTACATGGAAAACCATGGTCACCAAAGTCCGCATCGGATATGGTACCTAGACAGACAGAGAGACTATCAAATCTCCTCTCAACCTTCCAAATTCCAAGGAATAAAGTCCTAATCTATTCAATCTTTCCTTATAACTCAGGTCCCCTGGTACCAGCAATATCCTTGTAAATATTGTCTGTACTCTTTCAACCTTACTTACACGTTCCCTGTAGGTAGATGACCAAATGTGCACACAATGCTCCAAATTAGGCCTCACCAACTTCTTATACAACTTCAACATAACATCTCAAATTAATCGGCTGACAGATTGGTATATGCGTTCACATATGTAATGAACTCAGGTCTCCTTCTGGTTCAATTGATTTCCACTATGCACATTTTAAAACATCTATCACACAATGACAATGTCCCCACCATTAAGCACATCTACATGGAGTACTATTGCAGGAAAGTAGCATCCATTGTCAAGGACCCCCACCATCCTGGCCATGCTCTCTTCTTACTGCCGCCATCGGGGAAAAAGGCACAGGAGCCTCGGGATTCACACCACCAGGTTCAGGAACAGTCAGTAGCCCTCAACCAGAGGGGATAACTTCACTCACCCCAACACTGAATTGTTCCCACAACTCATGGACTCTTCATCCAATGTTCTTGGTATTTATTGCTTTTTTTCCTCCTTTATTTTCTTTTTATTCTTTTTGTATTTGCACAGTTTTTTAGTCTTTGGCAGATTGTTTGCCTGTCTTGTTTGTGTGCAGTTAATTCTATTGTGCTTCTATGTATTTACTGTGAATGCCCACAAGAAAATCAATCTTACAGTTGTATATGATGACATATATGTACTTTGATAATAAATTCCCTTTGAACTCTGAATTTACCTTTTCCTTGCTGTTTGATTCTTGGCCCTACACTATATTTCATCTCGCAAACATGAGGAGATCTGCAGATGCTGGAATTTCAATATGTGTGTTACTATGTTCCACCTGTCACTTTTGCCCATTCTCTCAAACTGTCTAAATCCTTCTGCAGACTCCCTGCTTCCTCAACACTACTCACCCCTCCACCTATCTTCATATCATCTGCAAACCTGGTCACAAATTGCTGATATAACTTCATCTTTATCCTCAGCTTCACTACATTTTTTGGCAATATTTTATACCTTCTGCTCTGATTAAAAGGAAAAGATTAGCTTTATTTGTCACATCTGCATCAAAACATCGAAACATACAGTGAAATGTGTCGTAACCAGGACAACCTGAGGATGTGCTGGGGGCAGCCATACTTCCAGCGTCGACATGGCACGCTCGTAACTCACCAACTAATCATACATCTCTGATACCGGGGAGGAAACTGATGCACCCAGATGAAATCCAACATGATCACGGGGAAAAAGAACAAACTCCTTACATATAATGGTAATGGTAAAGGATGAGGTTACAGAGTACTTGGAGGCATATGACAAGATAGGCATAACTCAGCATGGATTCCTTAAAGGGAAATCCTGCCTGGCAAACCTATTACAATTTTTTGAGGAAATTACCAGTAGGCTAGACAAGGGAGATGCAGTGGATGTTGTATATTTGGATTTTCAGAAGGCCTTTGACAAGGTGCCACACATGAGGCTACTTAACAAGACAAAAGCCCATGGAATTACAGGAAAGTTACATACGTGGACAGAGCATTGACTGATTGGCAGGAAACAGAGAGTGGGAATAAAGGGATCCTATTCTGGTTGGCTGCCGGTTACCAGTGGTGTTCCGCAGGGATCAGTGTTGGGGCCGCTTCTTTTTACATTGTACATCAACGATTTAGATTATGGAATAGATGGCTTTGTGGCTAAGTTTGCTGATGATACGAAGATAGGTGGAGGGGCCGGTAGTGCTGAGGAAACGGAGAGTCTGCAGAGAGACTTGGATAGATTGGAAGAATGGGCACAGAAGTGGCAAATGAAGTACAATGTTGGAAAGTGTATGGTTATGCACTTTGGCAGAAAAAATAAACGGGCAGACCATTATTTAAATGGGGAAAGAATTCAAAGTTCTGAGATGCAATGGGACTTGGGAGTCCTCGTACAGGATACCCTTAAAGTTAACCTCCAGTTTGAGTCAGTAGTGAAGAAGACGAATGCAATGTTGGCATTCATTTCTAGAGGAATAGAGTATAGGAGCAGGGATGTGATGTTGAGGCTCTCTATAAGGCGCTGGTGAGACCTCACTTGGAGTACTGTGGGCAGTTTTGGTCTCCTTATTTAAGAAAGGATGTGCTGACATTGGAGAGGGTGCAGAGAAGATTCACTAGAATGATTCTGGGAATGAGAGGGTTAACATATGAGGAATGTTTGTCCCCTCTTGGACTGTCATTCCTTGGAGTTTAGAAGAATGAGGGGAGACCTCATAGAAACATTTCGAATGTTAAAAGGCATGGACAGAGTGGATGTGGCAAAGTTGTTTCCCGTGATGGGGGAGTCTAGTACGAGAGGGCATAACTTAAGGATTGAAGGCGCCCTTTCAGAACAGAAATGCGAAGCAATTTTTTTAGTCAGAGGGTGGTGAATCTATGGAATTTGTTGCCACGGGCAGCAGTGGGTGTATTTAAGGCAGAGATTGATAGGTATCTGAGTAGCCAGGGCATCAAAGGTTATGGTGAGAAGGCGGGGGAGTGGGACTAAATAGGAGAAAATGGATCAGCTCATGATAAAATGGCGGAGCAGACTCGATGGGCCGAATGGCCGACTTCTGCTCCTTTGTTTTACGGTCTAGAAACCAACTGTTGAACGCTGGTGCTGTAAAGTGACCGTGCTAACAACTAAGGTTCAAAAGCTCAAAGCACAGTTTATTATCAAAGTATGTACAGAAGCATAGACATGGAAACACAGAAAATCTGCAGCACATTACAGGCCCTTCGGCCCACACTGTTGTGCTGACCATGTAACCTACTCTAGAAGCTGCCTAGAATTTCCCTACCGCATAGCCCTCTATTTTCCTAAACTGCGTGTACCTATCTAATAATCTCTTAAAAGATCCAATTGTATCCGCCTCTACCACTTTCGCTGGCAGTGCATTCCACGCACCCACTTTATATTTTATAGAGTCTATACTTTATACAACCTTGAGGTTCATCTCCTTACAGGCAGTCACAAAACAAAGAACTCCAATAGAACCCATTAAAAACATAAGATGACCAAACACCCAGTGTGCTGAGAAAAAAAAAACAAATTGTGCAAACAGCAATCAGAACTGAAGTTCACAAAGCCAGGCATCACTGCAGCCGATCCAGAAATCCACTAGTTACAGGCTACGGCCTCAGTTTAGCAGAGATGAGTAAAACCCGCACAGCAGTGAGCCGAATCAGTCCATCTCTCACCTTCAACCCCGACACCCCAGGTCATTCCTTGCCCTCTGGCTTGGGCTCTGCCACCTCAATTCGGCCAGTACTCAACCTTTCCAATTTGGCTCGGTTCCTAATCGACCAAACCTCAGTTCCTTTCTTGCCACAGGCACACTGCATCCATCCTGCCCCAGCGAGATTCCGGCCATACCACAAAAATGCCACACCCCGTACACTGTTTGCAACAACGGTTTACCAGAAAAAGTGTGAACAACGAAGCTTTTACTTGTTTTGTTTGTTTCATTAGCCACCAGCAAGTAGCACCATCTTTATCTATGCATTTATTAGAGATACAGCAAATAGGCCATTCCGACCCTTCGAGGCATGCTGTCCAACAATCTCCCAGTTTAATCCTAGCCCAGTCACAGGACAATTTACAATGACCAATTAACCTACCAACTGGAATCATGCTCTGCTGCAATGCAGGGATTTGATAATACCTTTAACTATGCTTTAATTTACAAAAGATAGGATGTCATATTTAAGTGCTCCGACTTTGGTTACTTGGGGAAAATAACGAATAATTATACCAAATTTATTTTGAATCCCATGGAGCATGTGGAAACCTTCCAATACCCAGGCAGCTCTTTTTTTTTTCTCTTTCTTTCTTTTAGGTAGACTACATATATGGGGGGGGTTAAGGGGAGGGGGGTGGGCAGATTTTATCTTTTCACGTATTCTTTTTGAAAATTCAATAAAAATTATATTAAAAAAAACTATGCTTTACAGTCACATCTAGATCACTTTTGTTGCTTTTTTTCTCCTCTAAAAAGGGGTTGTATTGTTTGTAAACTTCAGTACTTTAAAAAAAATTTTTACTCATTCCACATGCACAAGTGATATCTGATTCCCCAAATCCAACAGAACACAATCACACTTCATGCCTTTAACACTTGTGCTATATATTGTTAAGACTTGCTTCAGACTGAAGTAAATCACTTTCAAATTATATGCACTATGGAATTCTACTGTATTAGGGTCAATTCTTCTCGAGGCCCTTAACTATCAGCTCATTAATTAACCCTTTCTCATTACACTGTACTAGATCTGAAATAGCTAGTTGCCAAACAAAAACAAAATCAAACACAATTTACATGCTATGTAATTTATATCCAAGTATAATGCTTTTGATCCACAGAGCTGGGTGCAATATCATGGACAGGAAGGCAATGGCTAATATGAGATTTATTGTCATAGAGAAGAACAGCTCAGAAACAGGCTCTTCGGTCCATCGAGTCCATGCCAAAACCATTTAAACTGCCTACTCCCATTGACCTGCACCAGAACCATAGACCTCCACTCCTCTACCGTCCATCAAAACTTCTCTTAAACATTGAAATCGAGCTCACAAACCTCTCAAATATCCCCGAAGTATCTGCCTCCACCAACAACCCTGGTAGTGCTTTGAAGAAGGGTTTAAATTAGCTCAGCAGGGAAATGGGAACCCAAGAAGTTATAGTCATAGAGCACCATAGCAGGGAAACAGGATCTTCAGCCCATCTACCTTCTGCTGGTCCCATCAACATGCACCTGGACCATAGCCTTCCATACCCCTTCCATCCATCTACTTATCCAAACTTCTCTTAAATGTTGCCATCGAACCCTCATTCACCACTTGCGCTGGTTAACTTTTCACCTTTCACCCTTCACCCATGAGCTCTGGTTGTCGTCCCACCCAACCTAACTGGAAAAAGCCTGCCTGCATTTACCCTATCCATACCCCTATCAAATCTTCCCTCAATCTTCGAGGAGAGGACATACTTTTCAGGTGATAGGAGGGAAGTATAGGGGAGGATATCAGAGGTATGTTTCTTCCTTTCTTTCTTTTTTACACACAGACAGATTGTTGTGAGTGCAGGGACTGCACTTGCCAGGGATGGTGGTAGAGGCTAAGGGTGCATGGCAGTGTAACATTATTTCTACGCCAGCGATCAGGGTTCAATTCTGGCTGCTGTCCATAAGGAGTTTGTACGTTCTCCCTGCGACCGCCTCGGTTTCCTCCAGGTACTCCAGTTTCCTCCCATATTCCAAAGACAAACGGGCTAGAGTTAGCAAGTACGCTGTGTTGGTTCTGAAAGCACAGTGACACTTGCAGGCTGCGCCCAGCACATACTTGGTACAGTAACACACATCAAAGTTGCTGGTGAACGCAGCAGGCCAGGCAGCATCTCTAGGAAGAGGTACAGTCAACGTTTCGAGCCGAGACCCTTCGTCAGGACTAACTGAAAGAAGGGATAGTAAGAGATTTGAAAGTGGGGGGGGGAGGGGGAGATCCAAAATGATAGGAGAAAACAGGAGAGGTAGGGATGAAGCCAAGAGCTGGAAAGTTGATTTGCAAAAGGGATATGAGAGGATCATAGGACGCGAGGCGTAGGGAGAAAGAAAAGGGGAGCGGGGAATCCCAGAGGATGGGCAAGGAGTATAGTGAGAAGGACAGAGGGAGAAAAAGAGAAAGAAAAAATTATATATAATAATAATAAATAACGGATGGGGTACGAGAGGGAGGTGGGGCATTAGCGGAAGTTAGAGAAGTCAACGTTCATGCCATCAGGTTGGAGGTTACCCAGACGGAATATAAGGTGTTGTTCCTCCAACCTGAGTGTGGCTTCATCGTTACAGTAGAGGAGGCCGTGGATAGACATATCAGAATGGGAATAGGACATGGAATTAAAATGTGTGGCCATTGGGAGATCCTGCTTTCTCTGGCAGACAGAGCGTAGGTGTTCAGCGAAACGTTCTCCCAGCCTGCATCGGGTCTCGCCAATATATAGAAGGCCGCATCGGGAGCACCAGACACAGTACATCACCCCAGCCAACTCACAGGTGACGTGTCGCCTCACCTGGAAGGACTGTCTGGGGCCATGAGGAGATACTTGGACAGTGTCGGTCGCTGACACAAATCACATATTTCCTCTGTACAAGAGGAACTCAGTGGGGCTAGGCAGCATTTATGGAAAAGAGTACAACCGTTTCGGGCCCAGACCGTTCTACAGGACTTGTATTGCGATATTTCAATGTGACAAATAAAGCTAATCTTGATCTTTAAAACAACAGGGACATTTAGAAGCCTCTTAAGCACATGGATGATACAAAAGTGGAAGGTCACATGGGAGGGAATGCTTAGAATAGGTTAAAACGTTTGCATAACATTAGGGGCTGAATGGACTGTACTGTGTTGTAATGTTCTGTGTTCTGCTATACTGTAAAGATGTCACAGATGCAGGAACAAAAGGAGCTGTTTGCTGTATTAATTCCTGTGAGTAACCACACCAAAATCTGTGGTTAGACACCCACAAGATTTGCATTCTTTGAGTGACACATTTTTCAGTTTTACATCGTTGAAGTGAGAACTTAGATCACAATGAGTGTACAAAAGGCTTTAGAAACCCCACGCTCAGAGCTCTTAGAGTGGTAAATAAAAGATATGATGGTTTCTTAAGGTTGTTATAGCCGGGGGGTGGTAATGGGGACAAGCTCCCACTACCTATTAAATGTTCCCAATAGCGTGTATATCAACTAGCCTCCGACAACCAAGTCCAGCTCCTGGGCTTTTACATGTGGCTTAGCTACTAAGCCCAGCGGAACTGTTTCTGCTAACAGGAGAAGGGGAAAAGGCTGGTAACTGACCTTAAAACCAGTCGCTCTGGGCAGATAGGGTTCATCAGCTGTGGTTGGCAGCTCATCTAGGAGAAGGCAAACTCTGATCTCAAACCCCCGCTGCCTTGAGGCTTTACCCACTCATGGGGGAGGCTTCAGGAGTAAAACCCGAGGGAAAAATCCAGAGCTGGAGTCCCTAAGGATGTCCTACAATGTGTTCAACGCAAACCGGCAACTCCTGCAACACTGCTGGTACCAAACTGCATTGGTGCCTGCCGTTCCTTTGGGTTCATCAAACATGTTGTGGGGGGGGGAGGGGGAGCTCGCTACATGGGCAACACCTTGCTCTCCATATCGTACTGCCCTGGACAGAGTATATAGTCAGCGAGGACACAACATCCATGGTTAACCCTGACTAACGAAGACCCCGAGAAAAGATACACCTAAAGACACAAAGAAAAATCTTGATCACTGTCTTTGGTTCTAGAGTTTAGGAAACAGGAAACTGGAAACCACGAAGTCAGTTAGTGGGCTTTTACATCCGTCTGTTGTTCACACCAGAGTGCGCTGAGGGCAGCAGGATTGTGTCCTACATGAGCAACACTTTGGGTAACAACCCTAACCCAAAAGGGATGACTACACCCACTTGCCCATCCATTGAGATGTTCCCACAACCAATGATCTTACTTTAAGGACTCTTTATCCTGTTATTTCATGTTCTCATTATTTATTGCTATTTATTTATATTTACATATGCACAATTTGTTGTCTTCTGCACTCTGGTTGATCTTTCATTGATCCTGTTATAGTTACTATTCCATAGATTTGCTGAGTATGCCCGCAAGAAAATGAATCTCAGGGGTGTAGATGGTGAAATACACATACTTTGATAATAAATTTACTTTGAAATTAGCTCCCACACCACCAAGTTCAGCAACAGTTTAACCATCAGGTCCCTGAACCAGTGTGGATAACCTGAACTCCAAACAGATTCCACAACCTATGGCTCACTTCTAAGGATTCTATAACTCATCTTCTCAGTGTCATCCATTTATTTATTATTTGTTTCTTTTTTTGAATTTGCACAGGTCTTTTACACATTGGTTGTTTGTCAATCTTTGTGTGTAGTTTTTCATTAATCTATTGTAATTCTTTGTTCCACTGTGAATGCTCATAAGAAAGTGAATCTATATGGTGTCATATATGTACTCCAGGCACCCACAACTTGCCCCTCACCTCTCCTTTGAAATTACCCCCTCTCACCTTAAATACATGCCCTCCAAAATATCAACCATTTCAACCCTTGGGAAAAGATACCCCCTGTCTACTCTTTCTATGCCTTTCATAATCTTATAAACCTCTATGAGATCTTCGCTCAGCCTCTGTCACCTCAGAAAATAGAGTCTGAACTTACTTAGAGCTTTGAAATTAGTCAGTTGGTTAAGAATTGATTGATTGTTCAAATTTTAAGTAAATTTATTATCGAAGTACATGTATGTCTCGATGTACTAACCATAGGATTTATTTCCTTGCGGGGATTCACAGTAGAACCACGACAGAATCAATGAAAAACTATACACAAGGTGGATAAAACAACCAATGTGCAAAAGATAATCTGCAAATATAAAAAGAAAAAAAAACCTAAAATTATGATAATAAATAAGCAATAAATATCAAGAATATGAGATGAAGGGTCCTTGAAAGTGAGTCCACAGGTTGTGGGAACAGTTCGGTGTTGGAGTAAGAGCCAGGCATGCTAACCCTCCCCCAGCAGTTTATTAGCCTTCTGGTTCTGACATATTGTGGCACTTAAATGAATTCTCTTTGATTACAGGCAGGTTCTCTTTACTACACAAAACAATGACATTCATTATTCCTTTTTGATTTACTCCTTTTCTCTTCCTCCACAATTAAGTCTCCGGCCCTTTACCACTGCTTTTCTTTAGTTAGTTATCGGAGTGTTGCAAAAGAACTTCAGGGTGACCTGTCCACTCATTTTATCTTGCCGCAGGATCGTATACAGCTTTTGGTCTGATACGTCCTACCAAAGCCGTTCCCACAGCAGGAACTCAGGCAAAGCTATGTCTGGAATAAAGCACGCACTTTGTCACAACTAATAAACAGAACAGGCACTCTCACATAAATCAGAAATTGGGTAATAAGTGCCAGAGTGCAAGCTTCTGCAAACTTTAAATTCATGTGAACACAAAGAATATTTCCAGTGAAAGGGAAACAATGCATTCTGCATAAGCAAACTTTAAACAACAATTATTTTCTGATGTATCACTTCAATATTGGGTTCAGTTCTGGTCACCTCATTATTGGAAGGTTTACTCCCGCTTGAGGGGAACATGAGGGGAAATGTCCTCACTCAGAGGCTTGTGAGAGAGTGGAACGAGCTGCCAGCACAAGTGGTGCATGTGAACTTGATTTCAACGTTTAACAGAAGTCTGGATAGGCATATGGATGGCAGGAGTATGGGGGGGGCTATGGCCCCGGTACAGGTCAATGGAAGTGGGCAGTTTAAATAGTTTTGGCATGGACTAGATGGGCCGAAGGGGCTGTTTCTAGCTTTACTTTTCTATGACTCTACGAATTTAGAGAGGGTGCAGAGGAGATTTACCAGGAAGTTGCCTGGATTAGACATCATGTCTTATGAAGATAGGTTGAGTGAACTGCGATTTTTCTCTTTGGAGCGAAGGAGGAGGAGAGGTGACTTGATAGAGATGTGCAAGATGATAAGAGGCTTAGATCCAGTGGATAGTCAGAGACTTTTTTTTTCTAGGGTGCAAAATGGGCATAACTTTAAGGTAATTGGAAGGAAGTGTTGTGGGGAGGCATCTGAGTTTCCACCCCACAATGGGAGTATTGTGTTCAGGTCTGGTCACCTCAGTACAGGAAGGATGTGGAAGCTTTAGAGAGGGTGCAGTGGAGATTTACCAGGATAAACCTGGATTAGAAAGCATACCTCATAAGTATAGGCTGAGTCACAGCCATGCCTTCTGAGGATAGGTTGAGTGAGCTCGGAATTCTCTCTTTGGAGTGAAGAAGAACGAGAGGTGTACAAGATGTTAAGAGTCATGGATCAAGTGGTCAGCCAGAGACTTCTTTTTCCAAGCACAACAATGGCTAATAAGAGGCAGCATAATCTTAAAGTGAGTGGAGGAAAATTTACAGGAGATATCAAAGGTAGATTTTTTTTTACACAGGGAATAGCTAAGACAAAAGAGGATAATTCTAAGGTGATTGGAGGGAAGTATAGGGGGCACATCAGAGGCAAGTTTCTTACACAGAGAGTGGTGGGTGTGTGGAATATAATGCCGGAGGTAGTGGTTCAGACTGAAACATTAGGAAAACTCAGACAGGCACATGGATGAAAGCAGAATGGAGGGCAATAGGCTTCGTAGGAGAGAGGGATCATGCATCTAGGCCAGCACAACATCATGGGCCGAGGAGTTTCTACAGTGCTGTACTGTCCTGTTCTAAAATAAACACCCAAAATATTGTTTCAGATAGATCTGAATCACATCATTCACCTTAAAAAGATAACGCTCTTGACCAGAGTCAGAACCAAACTTAATATCACCAGTGTATATTGTGAAATTTGTTGTTTTGTGGGCAACAGTACATTGGAATACATACCACAGTAATAAAAGATATAAATTTCATTAAGTACACATAAAAAATTAAATAAGTCATGCAAAGAAAATGGGGAAAATACTGAGGTAATGGTCATGGATTTATTGTCCGTTCAAAAATCTGATTGCGGAGTGGAAGAAGAAGCTGTTCCTAAAACATTGAGTGTGTGTCTTCAGGCACTGTACCTCCTCCCTGATGAGACAGCAAATGACACAAGGGTGATGGGTGTTGTAGTGGTGTGCTACACACAGCGCTAGAATAACCACACGGAGTCGGTGAGTTAGAGTTGCAATAAAAAGATTTATTCAAACTTCGCGGCCTGCTTTAAAGCCTTCCCGTACCCGCCCTCCCTGGGGCGGGACTGCTGTGGGGAATGCATATTCCCAGACCCTTTCCGCGCGCGGGATTTTACCCCTGCTGGTGAAGATGGCCTGGCGCCCTTTTTGGGGCCAGCCCTCTGCCTGCGCGTGCTGTTGTGAGCCGGTTCGTGGGTGCCAGAAAGTGGGTCGCCACATAACCCCCCCCCCATCCGAACCGGCGATACCTCCCCCAATGTCCACAGTCTGGATCGGCCTCTGTTTGGGAGGTCTGCCCCTGCGCCGCGGTGCCTGAGCCTGGACCGGTTGCACCAAGTCCACATGGGCTGGTTTGAGTCGGTCCACTGTGAAAACCTCCTCTCTCCCCCCAATGTCCAGCACGAATGTGGACCCGTTGTTCCTGATCACCTTAAACAGCCCCTCGTAGGGTCGCTGTAGCGGTGCCCAGTGTCCGCCCCGTTGTACAAAAAGAAACTTACAGTTCTGCAGGTCTTTGGGTACGCAGGTCGGGCTCTGTCCGTGCTGTGAAGTGGGTATGGGGGCCAGGTTACCGAGCCTCTCCCGTAGTCTGTCCAGGACTGCTGCGTGTTCTTCCTCTTGCCCCCTTGGGGCTGATATGAACACTCCTGGGACGACCAGGGGCGCGCCGTACACCAACTCGGCCAATGAGGTGTGCAGATCCTCCTTGGGCGCCGTGCGGATTCCGAGCAGGACCCGGGGAAGCTCGTCCACCCAGTTAGGCCCTTCCAGGCGGGCCATGAGAGCCGATTTCAGCTGACGGTGGAAACGCTCCACTAGTCCGCTCGACTGTGGGTGGTAGGCAGTTGTGTGGTGTAGCTGTGTTCCTAAAAATCTGGCCATAGCCGACCACAGACTGGAGGTGAACTGGGCGCCCCTGTCGGAGGTAATGTGGGCGGGTACCCCGAAGCGGGCTACCCAGGTTGCGATCAGTGCTCGGGCGCAGGATTCAGAGGTGGTGTCGCTGAGCGGGACTGCCTCTGGCCATCTGGTGAACCGGTCTATCATAGTTAGGAGGTACCGCACTCCTCGTGACTCTGGCAGGGGCCCCACGATATCCACATGGATGTGGTCGAACCTCCGGCGGGTGGGTTCGAACCGCTGCGGCGGAGCCTTGGTGTGCCACTGCACCTTGGCCGTTTGGCACTGCATGCACGTTTTGGCCCATTCACTGACCTGTTTACGCAGCCCATGTCACACGAACCTGTTGGGAGACCAGCCGGACGGTTGTCCTGATGGAGGGGTGCACTAAGTTGTGAATGGATTCGAACACTCGCCGGAGCCAGGCTGCTGGGACGACGGGGCGGGGTTGGCCGGTAGCTACGTCACATAGTAGGGTCCTCTCACCTGGGCCTACGGGGAGGTCTTGGAGCTGCAAACCGGAGACTGCAGTCCTGTAACTGGGGATCTCAGTGTCTGCCTGCTGTGCCTCTGCCAGCGCTGCATAGTCCACCCCCTGGGACAGGGCCTGTATGGTAGGTCTGGAAAGTGCGTCCGCCACGACGTTGTCCTTTCCCGAGACATGCCGGATGTCCGTCGTGTACTCGGAGATGTAGGACAGATGTCGCTGCTGGCGGGACGACCAGGGGTCGGACACCTTCGTGAGCGCAAAGGTAAGCGATTTGTGGTCTGTGAACGCGGTGAAGAACCTACCTTCTAAGAAGTACCTGAAATGCCGGATTGCTAGGTATAGTGCCAATAGCTCCCAGCCGAAAGCACTGTATTTGAGTTCAGGTGGTCGTAGGTGTTTGCTGAAGAACGCCAGGGGTTGCCAGCGATCCTCGATGAGTTGTTCCAGCACTCCATCGACCGCTGTGTTAGATGCGTCCACTGTGAGGGCAGTAGGAACGTCCGTTCTGGGGTGCACTAGCATCACGGCGTTTGCCAAGGCTTCTTTGGTTTTAACGAAAGTGGCTGCGGCCTCTTCGCCCCAGGTAATGTCCTTGCCCTTACCCGACATCAGAGTGAACAGGGGATGCATGATTCGGGCTGCTGAGGGGAGGAAACGGTGGTAGAAATTCACCATACCCACGAATTCCTGCAGGCCTTTGGATTGTGTTGGGTTGGGGGAAGTGGCGGACCGCGTCTACCTTGGCGGGCAGAGGGGTTGCCCCATCTTTAGTAATCCTGTGGCCCAGGAAATCGATGGTGTCGAGTCCGAACTGGCATTTAGCCGGGATCTGGCGGAGGTGGGACAGATGCTCTTGACGACTACTGCTGGCTATGAGGATGTCATCCAAATAGATGAATGCAAAGTCCAGGTCGCGTCCCACCGCGTCCATTAGCCGCTGGAAAGTCTGTGCGGCGTTCTTTAGACCAAACGGCATTCGGAGGAATTCGAAAAGTCCGAACGGGGTGATAAGTGCTGTTTTGGGGATGTCGTCCGGATGTACAGGGATTTGATGGTATCCCCAGACGAGGTCTACCTTGGAAAAGATCCTTGCGCCGTGTAGGTTTGCTGCGAAGTCCTGAATGTGCGGAACAGGGTAGCGGTCTGGCGTTGTAGCCTCGTTCAGTCTGCGGTAGTCACCGCATGGTCTCCAGCCCCCCGTTGCCTTGGGCACCATGTGCAGAGGGGAGGCCCATGGGCTGTCGGACCGTCGTATGATCCCCAATTCGCGGCCTGTTTTAAAGCCTTCCTGTTCCCGCCCTCTCTGGGCGGGATTGCTGTGGGGAATGCACAATCGCAGACCCTTTCCGTGTGCGGGATTTTCCCCCTGCTGGTGAAGATGGTCTGGCGCCCTTTTTGGGGCCGGCCCTCTGCCTGCGCGCGCTGTTTCGTGAGCCGGTTCGTGTGTGCTAGAAAGTGGGTCGCCACAGTGTCACCTTTTGAAGGTGATCTGGATACTGGGGAGCCTATTGACCATGATGGAGCTGGCTGAGGTTACAATCATTGCGTTGTTATCCTTTTGGGAGCAGAATCTAAGTACTGTTGGATGGCTACTGTCTTGTACATTAATATAGTCACTCATGTATGTCAGTTTTAAAAACATCAATAAACATTCAAATCAACCTAAACTTCTACTAAAGAATTGGAATTGTTGGGAGCCTTGTCATCTCTTGTGATTTACAACTGCATTACTGAATAGATGAATACTAACAATCCAGAAGACCCATATCTAGAATATAGTGGATTCATCTAAATAACCCTTCCCTGCCTATTTAGAATTGCTGTTTTAGTTGATGTGCCTATTCCATTTTTGTTCATCTTTTTGGGTGGGGAGGAGGGGTTGGGGGTCTTTTCTTTCTTGATTTTGTGGCTATCTGGAGAAGAATAATTTCAGAGTTGTACACTTCGATAATAAATGAACCTTTGATAGTTGAGTTTTGGTAAGTCAATTAAAACAATCACAACTTTCTCTACCATTTTAAAAGCAGTCCTGAAGAGAATGGTCTCAGCCCAAAACGTGGTTTGTTTATTTCTCTCCATAGACGCTGCCTGACCTGCTGAGCTCCTCCAGCATTTTGCACGTGCTGCTCAAGACTTCCAACATCTGCAGAATCTTGTGTTTATAACTCCATCTCTTCTTACTTTTCAGCCGCATTTCTGTCATTACAATTAGATCATACCCAATTCTAAGTACATGCAATGTGAATCTATCTACTGTTTTGTGGATGTATCACGTGTTCACATACACAACTTTCAAACTGGGTCTTTTCATCCAGGTTAATCTGACCCTATTTACCAGTTGCAACTGTTTTTGCTTTTTATTCATTTAGCTTCAAACATCTACTGCTGGTTTTGCTTCTCTGCGTCCTTATCTACAGGAAAGATATCAATAAAATTGAAAGAGTACAGGAAGTTAACAACAGGAATTCTGCAGATGCTGGAAATTCAAGCAACACACATCAAAGTTGCTGGTGAACGCAGCAGGCCAGGCAGCATCTCTAGGAAGAGGTACAGTCGACGTTTCAGGCCGAGACCCTTCGTCAGGACTAACTGAAGAGCTAGTAAGAGATTTGAAAGTGGGAGGGGGAGGGGGAGATCCAAAATAATAGGAGAAGACAGGAGGGGGAGGGATGGAGCCAAGAGCTGGACAGGTGATTGGCAAAAGGGGTATGAGAGGATCATGGGAAAGGAGGCCCAGGGAGAAGGAAAATGGGGAGGGGGGGAAAACCTAGAGGATGGGCAAGGGGTATAGTGAGAGGGACAGAGGAAGAAAAAGGAGAGTGAGAGAAAGAAAGTGTGTATAAAAATAAATAACGGATGGGGTACAAGGGGGAGGTGGGGCATTAGCAGAAGTTAGAGAAGTCAATGTTCTTGCCATCAGGTTGGAGGCTACCCAGACGGAATATAAGGTGTTGTTCCTCCAACCTGAGTGTGGCTTCATCTTTACAGTACAGGAGGCCGTGGATAGACGTCAGAATGGGAATGGGACGTGGAATTAAAATGTGTGGCCACTGGGAGATCCTGCCTTCTCTGGCGGACAGAGCGTAGGTGTTCAGTGAAATGATCTCCCAGTCTGCGTCGGGTCTCGCCAATATATAAAAGGCCACATCGGGAGCACCGGACGCAGTATATCACCCCAGCAGACTCACAGGTGAAGTGTTGCCTCATCTGGAAGGACTGTCTGGGGCCCTGAATGGTGGTAAGGGAGGAAGTGTAAGGGCATGTGTAGCACTTGTTCCGCTTACACGGATAAGTGCCAGGAGGGAGATCAGTGGGGAGAAAGTTGCCGGGATTGGAGGACACGAGTTATACAGGAGGTTGAATAGGAAGTCCACAATCAATTCCTTGGTCTTACTAACGTTGAGTAAAAGGCCATGGATGCGACACCACTCAACTAATTGATCTCTTATCTCACTCCTGTACATTCCTTTATCAACAACTGAAGTTCTGCAAAAAGCTAATCTAATTTACACTATTTGATAGATGTGTCCCAGTTCGCAATGAAGGACTGACACACAGAAATGGTATCTTAAACGCCTGCAAGGGATTAACTTCACAAAGAGAGACACCAAACATTTTGTGAAGAGTCATAGGAAATATATCCAAGTTCTACGGATCAGCGAGCAACTTCACTGTTGTGCAGCCAACAACAGCATCATCCATAACATCACAGAGCTCCAGGCAGATAGAAAACCTCACAGTACAAAGTAAATTTAAAATCAAAGCTCATACAATCTTGATGTTTGTTTTCTTGCGGGCATACACATTAAATCCAATAAACGCAATAGAGTCAATGAAAGACTGTACTCAACAAGACGGACAAACAACCAGCGTGCAAAAGACAACAACTGTGCAAATAACAAGAAATAAATAAGCAATAAATATCGAGAACATGAGATGAAGAGTCCTTGAAAGTGAGTCCACAGACTGAGGGAACATTTCAGTGATGTGGTGAGTGAAGCCGAGTGAAGTTATCCCCTCTGGTTCAAGAGCCTGATGGTTGAGGAGTAATAACTGTTCTTGAAGCTGGTGGTGTGGGTCCTGAGGTCCCTGTACCTCCTTCTTGATGGCAGCAGCGAGAAGACAGCATGGCCTGGGTATTGGGGGTCCCCGATGATGGATGCTGTTTAGTCACGACAGCTCTCCACGTAGATGTGCTGAATGGTGGGGAGGGCTTTACCCGAGATGAACTGGGTCATATCCACTACTTTTTTTTTTGTAGTACTTTCCGGTCAAGGGCATTGGTGTTTCCATACCAGGCTGTGATGCAACCAGTCAATATACTCTCCACCACACATCTACAGAAGTTTGTCTAAGTATTAGATGTCATACCAAATCTTCGTAAACTTCTAAGGGAGCAGAAGCGCTGCTGTGCATCCTTCCTAAAGGCATTCTCAAACTTCAGCATTTTCAAGGTTGGAAGCCTAAAGTTCCAACTACAATTTGGAACATTTCTTGGAATGAGTTGGGACAAATTCTTGGCAATTCAGAAACTACGTAGCTTACAAGCACTCACCCGTGAAGTTTCAGGCCCAGCACTATAATTCTCTTTCAAGAAGGTACAGAACAGCAAGTTACGTCACGCCATGAAAATTAACGACATATCCAACATTTCATGCAATCGTGAATTTACAGACCTGGCTTGCAAGTCAGCAAAGTTATGGAAATGCATTTAAGATAGAAAATTTGTAATGGTTTCTTCAGCACAACTTAAAACGTCTTGTGAAATCACGGCAGTTTTTAGGATCTCGGTAAGTAAATACAGCAGATTCCTATTGCTTAGCGATACAAAAGACGCTCAGCGTTTCACATGTACTTAAAGCAATTTAGGAGCTGATTAAAAGACCTCACCAAGGTTTCACAAATTTCACTTCGACGAAGTAAGAAGATTCAATTTATACTTGAGAGTAATCTGATGACACTCTCGGATGAATGAAGCAGAATAGAATCTGTATCAGTATTTTCAATAAATTCTCTCTTACTTGTTTTCTATTACTGTCAGACTTCTTGCGATTTTCTTTGTGTACAGGCAGGTGAAATGTGATATTCTGCACATTAAGAATTCCACACACCTTTACGTTATGGTAGATGATGCATGCAAGACCAAAGTTATCCACAAATTTCAAAAACCAACAAGCTATCAATTCCATCACAACAGATATGAAAAATACGAAATTCTTGGAGAAAAACATCTCTGGCACCTTCACCTACAAACTGTGGGAAGAACAATCCCCAAGATAAGCATTGCTAAGTTAAACATTTTATACAAAATTGGCTAACACGAGAGAGCACAGCTTTAAGGGGCTTGGAAGTAGGTACAGAGGGGATGTCAGGGGTAAGTTTTTCTTTTACACAGAGAGTGGTGATCGTGTGGAATGGGCTGTCAGCGACTGTGGTGAAGGAGGATACAATAGGGTCTTTTAAGAGACTTTTGGATAGGTACATGGAGCTTAGAAAAATAGAGGGCTATGGGTAACCCTAGTAATTTCTAAAGTAAGGACATGTTCGACACAGTATTGTGGGCCGAAAGGTCTGTTTTGTGCTGTAGGTTTTCTATGTTTCTAAAATTAGATCAGGAGATTGAAAAATCTATACCAATAAGACATAGGAGCAGAATTAGGCCATTTGGCCCATTGAGTCTGCTCCACCATTCCATCATAACTGATTTATTATTCCTCTCAACCCCATTCTTCTGCCTTCACGCTGAGTAATCACGAACCTATCAACTTCTGCTTTAAATATACCCAATGACTTGGCCTCCACGGCCATCTATGGTAATGAATTCCACAGATTCGCCACCCTCTGGCTAAAGAAATCACCCCTACATCCACTTTCACCTGAATGAATTGCCACAGTAGTAGAAGGAAAGACATATCTGTATGTTTTAGGGTTAGTCTGCATTTTTGAAAAGAGACTAGTTCCCCCATCCCCCCCCCAGAGGTGGTTGATGGGAAAGTTTTCTTCTCAAAGAGTAGATTTAAAGATTAGCTTTATTTGTCACATGTACATCGAAACATGCAGTTAAATGCGTCATTTACGTCAATGACCAATTCTGTCCGAGCATTGCTCTGGGGGGGACAGCCCACAAGTGTCACCATAATAGCATGCCCCACAACATACTAACCCTAACACATATGTCTTTGCAATACAGGGGGAAACCAGAGCACCCAAAGGAATCCCACGATGAGAAGGGAGAAACGCCTTACAGACAGCAGCGGGAATTGAACCCTGATCGCTGGCTGTGAAGTGTTGTGCCAAACGCTGCTTTCCCGTTCTATCCTGTCTATGCTATTGTGCCGTCCTGTCTCAGATCTCCCTCTAACATGAGGCTTAATGTGCTCAGTGGGCATATCACACCTTTCGCCCGTCAAATTTTGTTGCCAGAACAAGTTTAGAGCTTAGACCATTAGGAGCAAATTAGGCCATTCAGCCCATCACGTCTCCTCCATGGCTGATTTACTCTCTCTCAACCCCATTCTCCTGCCTTCTCCCCATAACCCTTCACACTCTTATTAATCAAACTCCCCTTCAAATATTCCCAATGACTTGGCCCTCACATCCGTGGCAATGAATTCCACAGATTCACCACTGTCTGGCAAAAGAAACTCCTCCTCATCTCTGTTCTAAAGGGATGTCCTCCTACCTGAGGCTGTGTCCTCTGGTCTTGGACACCCCCACGATAGGGAACATCTTCTCCACTTCGACTCCATCTAAACCTTTTCATATTTAATAGTTTTTCAATGAGATTAAATTAGATTATGAGAACACTCAGTCCTCTTTTATTGTCATTTAGAAATGCATACACACATTAAGAAATGATACAATGTTCCTCCAGACTGATATCACAGAAAACAAGACAGACCAAAGACTAACACTGACAGAACCACATCATAACATATAGTTACAGCAGTGCAAACAATACCGTAATTTTTTTTTAGATTATGAAGACACGCAGTCCTCTTTTATTGTCATTTAGTAATGCATGCATTAAGAAATGATACAATGTTTCCTCCAGTGTGATATCACAAAACACAGGACAGACCAAGACTGAAAAAACTGACATAACCACATAATTATAACATATAGTTACAACAGTGCAACAATACCATAACTTGATGAAGAAGTCCATGAACACAGTAAAAAGTTCAAAGTCTCTCAAATGTCCCACATCTCATGCAGACGGGAGAAGGAAGAAAAACTCTTCCTGCCATGCCCGACCACAATCCGTCTCTGAGTCATCCGAAAACATCCAGCCTCCGATCAACTCTCCGACACCGAATACTGAGCGCCATCTCTGTCCGAACACCTCGACCTCAATCTCGGTCGCCAACAGCAGGCAAAGCCGGGGATTTTGAGGCCTTCCCTCCGGAAGATTCCCGACCACGCAGTAACGACAGCAGCGAACGAGCGTTTCAGAAATTTCTCCAGATGTTTCTCTGTGCTTTCACGTCCGTCTCCATCAAATCAGAATGGTCCACGGCCCCTATTTAAAGGATACAATATCATTTTTCACTGGAGGACTATGCCCTCCAATAAAGAACAGACAATGGGCACGGTAAAAAAAAGTCTCAAGTCCCGATCGACTCCCGAGTCCCCGATAGCAGGTGGCAAAAGGGAGAAACTCCTTGCCATAAACCTCCAAGGCACCGACAACTGCCCATGCCTTGGAAGCAGCCGACCACAGCCGATACCGAGTCCGTCCATCTGAAAACTTCCAGACTCCAAACAGCCCCTCCGATACAGCCTCCCGAGTGCCACCCTCTGCCGAGCGCCTTCAACCTAGCCCCGGGCGCCAAAACAAGCAAAGCCGAGGATTCGGGGCCTTCTGCTCCGGAGATTCCAGTTACCACACAGTAGCAGCAGCAGCGAAGCGGGCATTTCAGAAGTTTCTCCAGATGTTCCTCCGTACTGTCACGTCCGTCTCCATCAAATCAGGATTGTGCACGGCACCCTACTTCACAGATTACAGATATCATTCACCGGAGAGGCCGCGCGCGCTGCGTCGCGCTGCCACCTTCTCCCCTCCTCCCCATTCTTTAGAACTCCGGCAAGGACAGGCCCAGGACTGAAGTTTAACAGCTTCTTCTCGACGGTTTAGTCTAATGGAAAGTCCTCCTGAAGAGAAGTTCAAAAAATTTGTTGGTGGCTTGGGTTTAGAAAAATAAGTCAGCTTTATTATTGAAATGTGTCAACAGTGTCATTTGAACTGTCTCTCTTCCCAGCTGCAGAACAGAAAGGCTGCTTCTCATTAGTAATGTCCCGGAACAGCTGAAGTGGTGGGAGATCCAACTTAAGGATTTTAGCAAAAGCAGAATGTAAAACACATCAAAGAAGATTTTACTCCCTCCCCCCATAAAACTCTGAACAAAGGGTAATCTCCCACAACCCACCTTCCATTTGTAGGCCCCATAATAAACTTTAACCACACCAGTTAAAAGGAAGCAGGTGGGACAGTATATTTTCCTCTATTTCTGGAATCCAGCCCAGATTAACAGGATGAATTCTCCCTTGCTATTTATATTTCTGCTGGCTACAAGCTCAGACCCATGATCTCAAATTACTGCACAGCTTGGCTGCAAAAGGCTGCAATGGGAGAGTATGCTTCACAGAAGACTTATGATGCATTGCTGAATTCAAATAATCCATGGCTTTGGTTTTTATAAGGAAACTCAGAGCATTCACAGTGTAGCAGTATTCCTTCTCCCACTGCTCCTGTCATGATTTTAATGAGCATAAAACTTCTCAGCAAATTACAGCCACTGGCCACTTTATTAGGTACACCTGTACGTTAAGGCAATATCTCATCAGCCAATTATGTGGCAGCAACTCAGTGCATAAAAGGCATGCAGACGTGGTCAAGAGGTTCAGTTGCTGCTCAGACCAAGCATCAGAATGAGGAAGAAATGTGATTTAAATGACTTTGACTGTGGAATGTCTGTTGGTGCCAGGTGAAGTATCTCAGGACCTCCTGGGATTTTCTTGCACAACAGTTTCCAGAGTTTACAGAAAAAGGTGTGAGAAACAAAAAAAAATCTCATGAGCCATAATTCTGGGGATGAAAACACCTTGTTAATGAGAAAGTTCATCAGGAAGGTGGCACAGGAACCTCAAGACTCGCACCACCAGGTTCAGGAACAGTTCCAGCTCTTCAACCATCATCAGCCTGTTGAACCAAAGGGGATAACTTCCCTCAACTTCACCTGCCCCACCACTGAAATGTTCCCACAACCAATGGACTCACTTTCAAGGGCTCTTCATCTCACGTTTTCAATATTTATTGCTGATTTATTTATTATCATTCTTTCTTTCTTTTTGTATTTGCAGTGTTTGTTGTCTTCTGCACTCTGGTTGAACGTCCAAGTTGGTGTGGTCTTTCATTGATTCTGTTATGGTTACTATTCTATAGATTATATTGAGTATTCCCGCAATAAACTTGAGCTCAGGGGAGAACGGCCAGACTGGTTGAAGCTGACAGTGAATCAAATAACCACACGTTACAACAGTACTATACAGAAGCACATCTCTTAATGCACGACACGTCAAAACTCTCAATGCACGACACGTCGAAGCTGTCAGTGGATGGCCACACCGGCTTCCAGTCCTATATCCAAAAACGGAGGCCACTGAGTGCACGATCCATCTGACTTCATTCATAAGTATTAAACAATTAAATATATAGTTTAATAAAGTTTTCAAAAATGTTTCTGTACCTTATTTACCTCGACAATCTCTCGCCTCTCTTCATTTGCTAAACGGAATTGATTTGCCAAGCTGTGATCTTCGTGTTTCGTACTTTCATCCTCCACGTAGGGAATCAATTGCTAAGGAGATATAATAATAATAATAATAATAATAGCTGATGCTTTTGCTGAGGCAGGAGGGGGTAGTGGGAGGAGGAGGAGGGAGGGTTTATGCATTGCTGCTGCTGGTGCATAGGGAGGGGCTTTGAGGTTCTAACATTTTTCTGTCATTTGTTCTTTGGGGGTTTCTTATGTTATGTGAGTGTCTGCGAAGGGTAAGGATTTCAGGTTGTAATCTCTGATATTAAACGGAACCACTGAACTCTCATATGCCACAAATTTTTTTTTTGCAGCAATGCAATGCATAAAATTACTACAACACTGTGCAAAGGTCTCAGGCCCCCTAGCTTTATCTATGTCCTTGAGACTTCTGCACAGTACTGTAAGATTAAGTTTATATACATAGACTAATTGCATGCACATAAAGTGTTCTAAGTGCAAGAGTATCTGAACTTAATGCAACTCTGACAGTGGCTGGTGTGGATGTAGTGGGAGGGAGTGGTGGAGCGCTGGGTGGAGGAGTTGATCAGCCTGATGGCTTGGGGGAAGTAACTCTCTAGGAGTTTGGTGGTTCTGACGTGGATGCTCTTTTCTGATGGGAGCAGGACAAGCAGTCCATGAGCAGAGTGGGTTGGATCCTTCATGAAACTGTTCCCCTTCATCCAGCACCTTCTATATAGGGTGACGGGTGGATAGTCATCTCTACCAAAGGAGGTGTAAGGCGTTCCTTCCCGCAGCTAGCCCGCAGGTCACCCTTCGGCAAGATGTAGTAACTTACTCAGACAACCCCCCCACCTCCAAATATCAGAGTCAAGTGAACCCATGGGAGCAGGTGGTGGATGGTCATATGAGCAGCTGGTGCATATGACAAGTCTTGGTTATGTGACCCTGATGCCAGGCAGACAATCTCTGAGGAGTATTGATAATGGCTGGGGTCCCCTCCATCTTGTAAAGACACTGCCCAGAAGGCAAACCACTTCTGTAGATATATTTAGCAAGAACAATCATGGTCAAAGACACTGATCACCCACGTCCTATGACATGGCAGATAATTATGATGATTTCTGTATATACAGTAAATCCATGATATCAGGATGCCTGCTGCCAGTGATGTATTAGGCAGTTTAAACAACTGGTTGTAGAGCCCTCCTGTTCTATCTACTATATAGTAGGTGTAGTATATCGTATGTGCACTATACTCATGTCAGATTAGGTTCCTCCAAAAGGTCTGCAAAACTGCTGCTGCAGTTACAGTTGTGCTGGAAAGTTTGTGAATCCTGTACAATTTCCTCTATTTCTGCATAAAGATGATCTAAAATGTGGTCAGATCTTCATGCAAGTCCTAAAACGAGATAAAGAAAACTCAGTTAGATAAATAACACAAACTTGTTCATTTATTTGACAAAAATGGCCCAATATTATATGTATCTGTTGGAAAGTGTGTGAATCTCTGGGAAAATGCCTTCTACAAGAGCTATTTGGAGTCAGGTGTTCCAATCAATGAGATGAGATTGGAGGTGTGGGTTGTAGAGGTGCCCTGCCCTATAAAAAAAGGCAAAGTCAGGTTACTGACAAAGCCTGCTCTTCTCAAGAAAGATCTGTTTATGTGCACCAAGCCTTGATCAAAACAACTTTCAGAAGAAGAATTGTAGAGATGCATGAAGCTGGAAAAGGCTACAAAAGCATTTCTAAAGACCTGAGAGTTCATCAGTCTGCAGTAAGAGAAACTGTCTACAAATGGAGGAAACTCAGTACTGTTGCTACTCTCCCTAGGAGTCGGCACCCCACAGAATCTCAGAAGCTTGCTAAAGTCTCTCTTCATGTGTCCACTATAAAAAAAAACACTGAACAAGAATGGTGTTCATGGAAGGATACCACAAAGGAAACCACTGCTCTCCAAAAAAAAAATACTGCATGACTCAAGTTTGCAAAAGACCATCTAGATGTTCTATGTGCCTCTGGGACAATGTTCTGTGGACAGATAAGGCAGAAATGTATTTTGCAATGTCTGGAGGGAAAAAGGGCACTGCTCACCAATACCAAAACTTCATCCCAACTGTGAAGCACGGTGAAAGGAGCCTCATGGTTTGGGCGACACACATCAAAGTTGCTGGTGAACGCAGCAGGCCAGGCAGCATCTATAGGAAGAGGCGCAGTCGACGTTTCAGGCCGAGACCCTTCGTCAGGACTAACTGAAGGAAGAGTGAGTAAGGGATTTGAAAGCTGGAGGGGGAGGGGGAGATGCAAAATGATAGGAGAAGACCGGAGGGGGAGGGATGGAGCCGAGAGCTGGACAGGTGATAGGCAAAAGGGGATACGAGAGGATCATGGGACAGGAGGTCCGGGAAGAAAGACGGGGGGGGGGGGTGACCCAGAGGATGGGCAAGAGGTATATTCAGAGGGACAGAGGGAGAAAAAGGAGAGTGAGAGAAAGAATGTGTGCATTAAAAAGAGTAACAGGTCATGGTTTGGGGCTGCTTTGCTGCCTCAGGGCCTGGACACCTAAAATTGTTGAAGGGACAATGAATTCAACATTGTATCAAGACATCTGGCAGGAGACTATCAGGATAGGAGTCTGTCACCTGAAGCTTAAAAGAAGTTGGGTAATGCAACAAGACAATGATCCGAAAGACATGAGTAAATGAACAACAGAATGCTTTAAAAAGAAGAAAAATTGTGTTTTGGAATGGCCGAGTCACAGTCCGACCTTAATCCTAAAGAAATGCTGTGGAATGACCTGAAGCAACTATGGGATGCCCACCAACATCCCAGAGTTGAAGCAGTTTTGTAAGAAGGAATGGCCTAAAATTCCTGCAAGTCGATGTGCAGGACTGATCAAGTTACCAGAAATGTTTGGTTGAATTTTTTTGCTGTACAAGGTCACACCAGTTACTGAAAGCAAAGGTTCACATACTTTTTCTAACAAGTGCACGTAATATTGGATCATTTTTCTCAATAAATGAATGAATGACTATAATTTTTTGTGTTATTTATTTAATTGGGTTCTCTTTATCTTAAGACTTGCATGAAGATCTGATCATATTTTAGGTCATATTTATGCAGAAATACAGAAAATTCTACAGGGTTCACAAACTTTCTAGCACCCCTAAGTTATTCATTGCACCTGCGCATACATGTATTTATGCAGATGACAAACTTGATTCTGACTTTGACAGTGTAAACTGGCTGGGTCAATAGGAATACTCCCAATTTATTCCAGATGCTACCACCTTGCTGCTCAGCAATCAGAAAGGGGCATCATCTCTTGATGACTTAGTCTGTATGGCAGTCGAACAGCTGTCGCCACGCAGGAGACAGAAGCTGTGGAGTTGATGAAGAGCTCCAAGGTTTTCTGAAAGGCACTGAAGAGCTGGTGAATGAGGTGCACCAGGGTTCACACAACATCGAGCAATGCTGCGATGCTTGATGTAATTAGACTTGCCTACCTCTTATATATATAAAAAAATTGTTCTTAAATGTAGATGCACACTTTTCTATACTACGAACAACCCACAGAATCAGAATCAGTTTATTACAAACAAGAGAAAAGCTGCAGATGCTGGAAATCCGAGCAACACACACACAAAATGCTGGAGGAACTCAGCAGGCCAGGCAGCCTCTATGGAAAAGAGTACAGTCGACATTTTGGGCCGAAACAGGTTTATTATCACTGTTGTGAAATTTGTTGTTTTGCAGCAGCAGTACAGTGCAATACATAAAATCATTATAAACAAGAATATATAAAGATTAGTGCAAAGAGACTGTAAAATAGTGTTCATGGACCGTTCAGAAATCTGATGGTGGAAAGGGAAACGTTGAAAATGCATCTTCAAGCTCCTGTGCCTTGAAATGAGTAGATCACACGGCCTGGATGGTGAGCGTCCTTCAGGATGGATGCTGCCTTCTTGAGCCATCACCTTTCGAAGATGTACTCAGAGGTGGGGAGGCCAGTGCCCATGATGGACTGGCTCAGCTTACTTACTGCAGCTTTCCCCAATCCTGTTCATTGGTACCTCCACACCAGACGGTGACTCAACCAGTCCAGATGCTCCCCACAGTACATCTGTAGAAATTTGCTAGAGTCTTTGGTGAAATACCAAACCTCCTCAAACTCCTATTGAAATATAGCCACTGACATGCATTTTTCACAATTGCATCAATATGCTGAGCCCAGGAAAGACACTCAGATATACTGACATCCAGGAACTTGAAACCGCTCAGCCTTTCCATTGTCGACCCATCGATGAGAACTGGTGTGTGTTCCCCCCAACTGCCCCTTCCCAAAGTCCACAATCAATCAGACAGTTTCACCCACATAAAGAAGAAGACAACATATTTATAATAAAAAGATTGTTTGCTGCAGCTTCTTTATTAAAGCAGAAACTATATGAGCCACTCAGAAGAGGGCAGGTCTCCAACGTGTGGCATCTCACTTATTTGGAGAAGGTCCTCAGCACCTACATGGGGACTGACAACAACCAAGGTATTCAAAACAATTCCTCTGCAGTTTTAAAAAAAGTGATCCTTACTAGTTTCAACTCTAGTAGATTGTAGGTGTATAAACAGTCTTCAGTGTGTTTTGGAGATCCTTTGTGAATTGTCCCTTTGCAAGCTCAAAGGCAAATTTATTAACACAGGGCCCTGGTGGAGGACTTTGTCAAGTGGTGCAAGCAAAATCACCTGCAGCTGAACGTCAGTAAGACAAAAGAGATGGTGATGGACTTTAAGAAGATTAAGCCTGCACTGCTCCTGTTACTATTGATGGTGAGGACGTGGATGTGGTGAGGACCTACAAGTAGCTGGGGATGCACCTGGATGACAGACTTGAGTGGAGCACAGACACAGAGGCTGTGTTCAAGAAGGGCCAGATTTGCCTCTACTTCCTGAGGAGACTGAGGTCCTTTGGAGTATGCAGGCCTCTCCTTCAAATGTTCTACCAGTCTGTTGTCACCAGTACAATCTTCTATGTGATGGTGTGCTGGGGCAATGACATCAACGCAGGTGATGCCAACAGGCTCAATAAACTGATGAGAAAGCCTGGCTCTGTTATAGGAGTCTTCAAGTTTGCGGATGACACGAAGCTGGGTGGCAGTGTTAGCTGTGAGGAGGTTGCTAAGAGGATGCAGGGTGACTTGGATAGGTTAGGTGAGTGGGCAAATTCAAGGCAGCTGTAATTTAATGTGGATAAATGTGAGGTTATCCACTTTGGTGGCAAAAACAGGAAAACAGATTATTATCTGAATGGTGGTCGATTAGGAAATGGGGAGGTGCAACGAGACCTGGGTGTCATTATACACCAGTCATTGAAAGTGGGCATGCAGGTACAGCAGGCGGTGAAAAAGGCAAATGGTATGCTGGCATTTATAGCGAGAGGATTCGAGTACAGGAGCAGGGAGGTACTACTGCAGTTGTACAAGGCCTTGGTGAGACCACACCTGGAGTATTGTGTGCAGTTTTGGTCCCCTAATCTGAGGAAAGACATCCTTGCCATAGAGGGAGTACAAAGAAGGTTCACCAGATTGATTCCTGGGATGGCAGGACTTTCATATGATGAAAGGCTGGATGAACTAGGCTTATACTCATTGGAATTTAGAAGATTGAGGGGGGATCTTATTGAAACGTATAAAATCCTAAAGGGATTGGACAGGCTAGATGCAGGAAGATTGTTCCTGATGTTGGGGAAGTCCAGAACGAGGGGTCACAGTTTGAGGATAAAGGGGAAGCCTTTTAGGACCGAGATTAGGAAAAACTTCTTCACACAGAGAGTGGTGAATCTGTGGAATTCTCTGCCACAGGAAACAGTTGAGACCAGTTCATTGGCTATACTTAAGAGGGAGTTAGATATGGCCCTTGTGGCTAAAGGGATCGGGGGGGTATGGAGGGAAGGCTGGTACAGGGTTCTGAGTTGGATGATCAGCCATGATCATACTGAATGGCGGTGCAGGCTCGAAGGGCTGAATGGCCTACTCCTGCACCTATTTTCTATGTTTCTGTGAGTCAAACTGGACACACTGGAGGCTGTGGTAGAACAAAGGACCCTACAGAAAATCATGGCATTTCTGGACAATGTTTCCAACCCTCTGCATGCCATCTTGGCTTAGTAATAGACTAAACAACTGTGCTGCTCCAAAGAGCGCTATATGAGGTCATTCTTACTGTTAGAGTGTTTTTTTTGGGTTTAAGTTATTTATATTTAGCAAATGGCTTTGGCTGCCAGTCTTCTGTTCTTTGAAAATGTGTTGTGGATTTAATTTGGAACAATGCATTCCTGAAAGCTGTGAATCCCAGTCCAGACGATACTGTGGGATGGATACGAATCAGGAGGTGTGAAGTCTGTATGTAGTTTCAAAAGAAAGCATTGTCTCTACTTTGTAAATACGGAATTGTCCTTTGTATCAATAAAGTATCTATCTAAAAACAGTGACTGATAAATAACCATTGTAAGAAGAAAAATTATGCAAATAAAAAGAATAATTTAATTTTATTTAGATATACAGCTCTAAACAGGCCCTTCTGGCCCAACAACCCACTTATGTAACCCTAGCCTAATCACAGGACAATTTACAATGATCAATTAACCTACAGAGCAGTCTGGGAGGAAACCAAAGCATTCGGAGGAAATCCATGCCATTACGGGGAGAGGGTACAAGCTCCTCATAGATGGAGCCAGAAATGAACTCCGAATTCCAAATAAGATCGTCCTCGATATCCATGGGGGATTGGCTCCAGGACCCCGCGCGGATACCAAGATCCGCAGATGCAAGTCCCTTATATAAAATGGCGTAGTATTTGCATATAACCTACGCACATCCTCCCATACACTTTAAATCCTCTGTATATTACTTATAATACCTAATACAATGTAAATATTACGTAAATAGTTGTTATACTGTAATGACAAGAAAAAAAAGTCTATACATGTTCAGTACAGATGCAACCATCGTAGCTCTTCTGGGAACGCTGATGCTGCCTCGGCATCAGCCGATGTCGATTCTCCCGTGATCTTTAAGTTCTCAAGGCTGTAGCACTTTACATAGCCAGCCAGCCATCCCTCACCAGCCTTAAGCTCCTTCCTCTCGTTCACAACACAAGTAGCAAACGAACGAGACGCGAGACAAACAATGAGTGCTGGAGAGAGACTGAGGATCTGCGAAATGGCGGGAGGCTACAGCAGGGTATGCCTAGACATCACCTCATTCACGTGGATTCAGCGTAGTGCTCAGCACGCGGCAAATTCAAGTTTTGCTTTTTGGAACTTTCTGGAATTTTTTTTCCCCCAAATATTTTTGCTCCGCGGTTGGTTGGATCTGCAGATGCGGAACCCGTGGATACGGAGGGCCGACTGTACCCCAAAGAGCAATAGTGTCACGCTAATCACTAAGCTACTGTGGCGTCTGGGAACGTGAGATGTTGTAGCATCTGTAGGTTGTAGAATCAGCTGTGGTGAGTGAAGTTATCCATGCCAGTTCAGGAACCATAAAACAGGAGCAAGATTAGGCTATTCAGCCCACCAAGCCTGCTCCGCTATTCGATCACAGTTGATCTATTTGAATCGCGGTGAGAAGTGCTGTAAATGAGCATTCAGTCCATTGCACAATGCACTAAGATACAAAAAGGTAAATCAGTAACAGAATGCAGAAGCGTAACAGCTCCAGAGACTGTGCAGTGACTGATGGCTGCAGGCATTTAAAATGGCAGATAAAGGTGGAACTCAACAGCCTTTTCTCACTGGGTTTTTGTAAATGTAAAACAATAGTCATTCTTTCCGGACCTGACCTTGAGGAACAGTTTATTTCAGGAAAGCTACAGGCGCACAGTGCATGACAACGGGCATCATCCGGTGCATTCTGCTTTATCTCTCAAAATGTTATTAATGTTCAAACAGGGTGGTGTGGGTGCGTACACACCCAGCCCTGAGACATCGGACAAGGTCATTTTCGGACAAGGTCATTTGATTCCAAACAATTGGTTTATTGATCATTACAGAATGTTCTCTGGTGCTTCCTGCTCCCTCCCCTCTCCCTTCCCCTTTTCCCAACCATGATTCCCCTCTCCCTGCCCCCTTCCCACTCTCAGTCCACAATAGAGACCCATATCAGAATCAAGTTTACCGTCCCTCACATATGTCATGAATTGTTTTCCCATCAGCAGGACTATGCAATACATAAAATTACTACCGTACTGTGCAAAAGGCTTAGGCTCCCTAGGCACCTATACAGTGCCTATAAAAGGTATTCACTCCCCCTTGGAAGTTTTCATGTTTTATTGTTTTACAACATTGAATCAATGGATTTAATATGGCTTTTTTGACACTGATCAACAGCAAAAACTTGTGTCAAAGTGAAAACAAATTTCTACAAATTGGTCTAAATTTATTACAATTATTAAACACAAAATAATTGATTGCATAATTACTCACCCCCTTCAAGTTAGTATTTAGTAGATGCACCTTTGACAGCAATTACAGCTTTGAGTCTGTGAGGATAGGTCTCTATCAGCTTTGCACAGCTGGACACTGCAATCTTCCCCCATTCTTCTTTACAAAACTGCTCAAACTCTGTTAGACTACATGGGGATCATGGGTGAACATCCCTTTTCAAGCCCAGCCATGAATTCTCAATTGGATTGAGGTCTGGACTCTGACTTGGCCACTCCAGGATATTAACTTTGTTGTTTTTAAAGCATCCTTGTGCAGCTTTGGCCTTATGCTTGGGGTCATTGTCTTGCTGGAAAACAAATCGTCTCCCAAGTCGCAGTTCTCTTGCAGACTGCATTAGGTTTTTTTCCAGGATTTCCCATATTTTGCTGCATTCATTTTACCCTCTACTTTTGCAAGCCTTCCAGGGCCCGTCGCAGTGAACCATCCCCGCAGCATGATGCAGCCACCACCATGTTTCACGGTAGGGTTAGTGTGTTTTTGATGATGTGCAGTGCTTGGCTTATGCCAAACATAGCATTTAGTATGATGGCCAAAGAGCTCAATTTTGGTTTCATCAGACCATAGAACCTTCTTCCAGCTGACTTCAGGGTCTCCCACATGCCTTCTGGCAAAATCCAGCCGAGATATCATGTGAGTTTTTATTCCCCCAGAGTGGCTTTCTCTTGGTCACTCTCCCATAAAGCTGCAACTGGTGAAGCACCTGGGCGATAGTTGTGGTATGCGCAGTCTCTCCCATCTCAGCCACTGAAGCTTGTAACTTCTCCAGAGTTGTCATAGGTCCCTTGGGTGGCCTCCCTCACTAGTTTTCTTCTTGCATGGTCATTCGGTTTTTAGGACGGCCTGCTCTAGGCAGACTTACAATCGTGCCATATTCTTTTCATTTCCTGATGATTGACTTAACTGTACTCCAAGGGATATTCAGTGACTTTGAAATTTTCCTGTATCCATCACCTGACCTGTGCTTTTCAATAACTTTTTCGTAGGGTTGCTTGGAGTGTTTTGTCTTCATGGTGTAGTTTTTGCCAGGATACTGACTCACCAGCAGTTGGACCTTCCAAGTACAGGTGTATTTTTACTACAGTCCGTTATAACACCTTGACAGCACACAGGACTTGAAAAAAAAATTGCCATTTAACTAATTATGTGACTTCTCAAACCAACTGGCTGCATCAATGATGACTTGGCGTGTCATATTAAAGGGAGTGAATACTTTCAATCAATTATTTTATGTTTTTTATATTTGTAATTAATTTATATCATCTTTGTAGAGATCTGTTTTCACTTTGACACACAAGAGTCTTTTTCAGTTGATCAGTGTCAAGAAAAGCCAAATTATAACCACTGTGATTCAATGCTGTCAAACAATAAAAGATGAAAACTTCCAGTGGGGATGAGTACTGTTTATAGGCACTGTATGTGCCCAGAACTTTTGCACAGTACTGTATATACATTGTAATTTATATTTTTTTATGTATTGTGATGTACTGCTGCTGCAAAACAACATTCTTCAGGACAACACACCCAAAATGCTGGAGGAACTCAGCAGGTCAGGCAGCATCTATGAAAATGAACACCCACAGTTCACGTTACGAGCCAAGATCCTTCTTCATGACTGAAAAGTAACGGGTAGACGCCCGTATAAAAGGTAGGGGGGGTGGGAGAGGAAGGAGGAGGAGACCCACGAGGAGGTGATAGGCAGGTGAGAAGAGGTAAAAGGCCAGAGTGTGGAATAGAAGCAGGGAGGGGGTGCTATTATTTTTTTACTGGGCATATATCGTGTAAAAACAACACAGGCTGCATCACTGTCTGGTATGGGGTGGGGGAGGCTGCTGCACGGGACCAAAAGCAGCTACAGAAAGTGGTAAAATTAGTCAGCTCCATCACAGGTACTAGCCTCTATAGCAGACAACCCCAATAGGTGGACCGCGGGCCAGGTCCGGACCGCGAGAACCAAATGTCTGGACCCATTGGCACTTACGCGAACGCACCTGTCATAACATGTAAATAAAGTGCACGCTGCTCTTATTTTAACCTCATTCCACACCGTACACTTGACCTACGCCCCCATAGAGCATGCGATGCCGAGTTGATTAAAACGTGTGCAATTGATATGGTTGGCAAAGTTTTAAGTCATGATGAGAAAACCAAGAAAATGGATTGTGGAGCTTTTAAAGACGATGCCAGTGTCGGCTAACACAGTAACAAGAACAGTAGAAGTTTTAGCGGAGGAGTGTTATCCCAATCTACTCACCGATTTGGAGAAAGCTGAAGCCATATCACTAGCCATAGACTCATCCTGTGACCGAACCGATATGGAAGAGCTGTCTGTGTTCGCAAGATTTTTTGATGGGAAGACCTTTCGGGAAGAGCTACTTTGTTTGCTTCCTCTGCCTGGGCGCACAACAGGGGAAATAATTTCTAACAAATTGACACAGTTCTTTGAGAAGAATGGCTTGGATGTGAGCAAAATTGTGTCCGTTGTCACCGATGGGGCTTCATCGATGGTGGGACAACACAAGGGCTTGGTAAGCAGGCTTGCCGCTGTTAACCCAGCACTCTTGGCATTTCATTGCATTATTCACAAATCAGTGTTGGGCGCTGAACTGTGTGGGGAAATGAAAGAGGGCGATGGATACTGTGACGAGACTGGTAAATTTCGTTCGTGAGAGTTCTAGTCTGCAACATCACCTTTTCAGAGCATTGCTGGAGGAAATGTCAGCGGAACATAAAGATCTTTTGCTGCATAATGATGTTCACTGGCTGAGCAAAGGCCGTGTGTTGGAGAGGGTGTACGACCTGCGCCATGAGCTTGTGTCATTTTTATCCAGCCTGCAGAGCCAAAAAGCCCAAGGATTTAAGAGGTTTTTAAGTGACAACAAGGTGATGGCACGTGTTCTTTTTTTGTGTGACATCATGTCTCATCTAAATCAACTTAGGCTACGTCCACACTACGCCGGATAATTTTGAAAACGAAGCTTTTTCTCTTCGTTTTGACCCTCCGTCCACACTAAAGCGGTGTTTTCATCCCCCGAAAACAGAATTAATAAACCTGGTCCTGATTTGTGGGAAAGCAGATTTAGGAGAAAACTTAAGAAGTTATCTCCATCAAAGGCAAAAGAGCCTGTTTGATTGGTAGCCTACATTCCCTCCAACACTGGTACACCATGGCTACTCTGCATACTCTCTAAAACACTGATACACATATTTGTTCAAACTGCTCTAACAGAATCGGTAATCTTTACCGCCAAGGAGAGAGTTTCAGGGACACAAGAACACCGCCATCTGTAAGCTCCCTCCACACCACACACAATTCTGATCTGGGAAGGAACACATGAAGTGCTGGAAGAACTCAGCAGGTCAGGCAGCATCTACGGAAATGAACAAAGAGTCAACATTTTGGCCAAGATCCTACTTTGGGACTGGCAAGGAAGGGGGAATACACCAGAGTAAAAATTTGTGGTACGGGGGGGTGGGGGGTGGGGGAGAAAGAAAGGGAAGGAGGCTAGCTGGAAAGTGCTAGGTGAACCAGATGAGTTGGAAGGGTAAAGGGCTGAAGAGGAAGGAATTTAATAGGAGAAGAGAGTGGATCATAGGAGAAAGGGAAGGATAGAGGGACCAGAAGGATATAATAGGCAGGTAAGAGGTAAAAGGCCTGCATTTTGTGTGTGTTGCTTTGGATTTCCAGCATCTTCATGACATGTGTCAGCAAAAATAAAGCAAATTCTGATTCCTTGAAATTCTTGGTTGCTGAGGCAAACCTATCACTAATAAGCAAAGAAAGTTTCCACAGAGAGCTGTTTATTCACCTTCATTGAACAAATTTTAAGTTCAATGATTAGAAAAGAAGTGTATCAATGTACTTGCAAAACTAGTTACCTTCCTTTTACAAAAGCTGATTGGAGTTGAGGATTTAATGAAGAATTGACTCTTTATCAAAGAACGCTAACAAATGGAAAAATCCAAATGTTTGCAGAGGCTACAACCCTCCGCCATTTTCTACTGCTATTGGTAATAAATGGAACCTTACATTTAAAATCTATTTAACAACTACTCTCACTTTCTCTAGCTTCTCAACAGTTAGTGAATGCACTTGTACAAATCTAAGGTGGACCAGAGTTAGCACTGCACAGTAATACTCAAGCGTCTTGAAAGTTAATATTGAAAGAGCGCAAACCCTCAGAGTGCTTGTATTTTCCCCCCAAATGGAGCCAGAATATGTTCTAAGTTCAAAGTAGTTTTATTATCAAAGTACATATGTCACCATATACAATACTGAGATTCATTTTCTTGCAGGCATACTCAATGAATCCAATAATCATAATGGAATCAATGAAAGACCAGCGTGCAAGACAACAAACTGTGCAAAGACAAAATAAAAAAAATAAATAGAATCATAAAGTCACCGAACTCTACAACACAGAAACGGGCTCTTCGGCCCATCTAGTCTGTGCTGAGTGTTTAGTCACACTGACCTGCACCAGGACCATAACCCTCCATACCCTTCCCTCCCATATACCTGACCTATTAAACATTGAAATTGAGCTAGCATGCACCACTTGCACTGGCAGCTCATTCTACAGTCTCACGACTCTGGGAGTGAAGAAGTTTCCCCTCATGTTCCCCTTAAACTTTTTATCTTCAACCTTAACCCATGACCCTTAACCCTCTAGTTGTAGTCCCACCCAACCCATGCAAAAAGTCTGCTTGTATTTATCTATATCTCTTAAATTTGTATACCTCTATCAAATCTCCCCTCATTCTTCTACATTCTAGGGAATATAGTTCCAACCTATTCACTCTTTCCTTATAACTCAGCGCCTCGCATTGCTATTTATTGGTTAAATAAATATTGAGAATGAGATGAAGAGTCCTTGAAAGTGAGACCATAGGTTGTGGGAACATTTCAATGATGTGGCACTTGAAGTTGAGTGAAAAATATAAATTAAAATGCGAAACAGCCTTCAGGAAATAAAACCTTTCTTTCACAGCCAAAACATCGACTGTTTATTCCTCTCTACAAATACTGCCTGATTTACTGAACTTCCCCTGTATTCCCTCTGTGTTGCTGAAAATTTCCAGCATTGCCATAATCTCGTGTTTAATGATGCTTTGGGGTCATCGAAATGACTCACTGGATGTGGGACGTTCTGATTCTGTACCAGTGAAACTACACAGGGGAAGACAATAACTCACTGTTGGTGTTAATTGGTAGTCATTGACAACCTCAGCATGAGATCAGGGAAGGCATTATCTGGCCATTTCCTGCATTAACACATTGTTACAGGTATATCCCTGCCACAGGTCTGTCTTATCACTTAACATTCTCACTAGCTGTATATTCAGGAAGCCATCCATCAGTACACTCTGACCCTGCACAGCATTACACAATTCTTCACTGAAATTCTTTTAAATGACAAAAATTCATTCTAAACACTTCTCAAAAGCAGCTGCCATTACAGTAAACATTCAATCAGTCAATAAGAATGCTTTACATACGCTCTGAGCCACTCACAGCCGATCACATATTAGTTCGTGCTCTGCCTCCCCCGCACGTGTGGAAGCGTTCTTGTTCCCTCACCGATTTATTCCATTTTCTCCCCCACCCATAATGTCTGGAAAACGGCCTGCAACTTCCAGTGAGAGTAGTACATCCAAAGGCTGATTTATACTTCTGCGTCAAATGGACGCCGTAACCTATGCAAGTGGCCCACGTGCGTTGTGAGCATTTATACTTGTGCGTTGGTGTGTCTGCATCACTCTGCAATTCGGGCACATCGCGCATGCGCGCACACCTGCCCACGCAAGGCTTCATGGTCATGGTAGTCTTTCTCAGGGTGAGCAAGTTTAAAGAGAGCGTCTTTTTTCGTAAAAGTAAAATGTGTCCTCCATAATTTCGGAGGTCTGTAAAGCTTTATGGAAAGCACTGCAGCCAGAGTTCCTTCCCTGCCCTTCAGTCGCCCAATGGGAAGCTACTGCAGCGTAGGAGGAAATGCGATGCTACCAAGCGGACCAATCACAGTTGTTGTGGTCTACATTGCCACGACACGTAGTTACATTTTGGGAGAGGTGTGCGTCAGGCTACGGCGTAGGGATCCGTGTAGGCTCTGTGTAGGGTTCGCAGCGACGCCGTACCTACGGCGTCGAGTTGACGCACAAGTTTAAATCAGCCTTAAGGCTACGTCCACACTAGACCGGATAATTTTGAAATTGCCGGTTTTGAGTAAAATCGGCAGGCGTCCACACCAAGCGTTTTTCAAAATATCTCCGTCCACATTAGACGGATATTTGGGCGAATCTCCTCCTACTGGGCATGCGCAGGACACACAGAAAACAAGCGAAGAGGAAACGGTATACTTGGTGCGCGTTTGCCCAGTTACAGACTAGAAAAACTTTAAAGGAATTGCTGTTGGCTCTTGCGCAGGAGGACTTAAAACTAAAAAAAAATACTGGAGCGTATGGAGGCAACTGACAGTGAGTTCACAGACAGTATGACCCGGCTGATGACGAACATTGAAAAAACTGAGTAACTCTGTTGCATTAATAAAGCACTTTGTTAAATGTATAAAACATGTCTGCATCAGTGTTATCTTGTATTTCCAGACAATGTTACATAGTCATAGTCACACTTTATTGATCCCAGGGGGAAACTGGTTTTCGTTACAGTTGCACCATAAATAATAAACAGTAATAGAACCATAAATAGTTAAATAGTAATATGTAACTTATGCCAGGAAATATGAAATAAGTCCAGGACCAGCCTATTGGCTCAGGGTGTCTGACCCTCCAAGGGAGGAGTTGTAAAGTTTGATAGCCACAGGCAGAAATGACTTCCTATGATGCTCAGTGCTGCATCTCGGTGGAATGAGTCTCTGGCTGAATGTACTCCTGTGCCCACCCAGTACATTATATAGTGGATGGGAGACATTGTCCAAGATGGCATGCAACTTAGACAGCATCCTCTTTTCAGACACCACCGTCAGAGAATCCAGTTCCATCCCCACAACATCACTGGCCTTACGAATGAGTTTGTTGATTCTGTTGGTGTCTGTCACCCATACATTAGGCTGTTACACATCTATTGTCAGAGAAGTACTTGTATAAATAGGTAAACCACCTTCATACAAGCAAGGACAGAAAACAGAGCAAACTGAGTATACTTATTTATTCAGTAAGCAATGGGTCAAAGTATTTGGTGAGTACATTTCTAACTCTTCTGGCTTCAGTCTCGTTGCTGTCTGTTCTGAAACTATTAGGTTGTGTGGGGGGTTGTGTTCAAGAAAACAATGTCAAATCAAGTCAAGTCACTTTTTATTGTCATTTCAACCATAACTGCTGGTACAGAACACAGTAAAAATGAGACAATGTTTTCCAGGATCATGGTGCTACATGAAGCAATACAAAAACTACACTGAACTATGTAAGAAAAAACACAAAAACTACACTAGACTACAGACCTATCCAGGACTGCATAAAGTGCATAAAACAGTAGTCACAGTAGAGGATACGGTAGGTTGCTGTCAGTCCAGGCTCTGAGTATCGAGCAGTCTGATGGCTTGGGGGAAGGAACTGTTACATAGTATGGTTGTGAGAGCCCGAATACCTTTTTCCAGATGGCAGGAGCGAGAAGAGTTTATACAAGGGGCGCGTGGGGTCCTTCATAATGCTGTTTGCTTTGCGGATGCAGCGTGTGGTGTAAATGTCTGTGATGGCGGGAAGAAATGTCTGTGATGGCGGGAAGAGAGACCCCGATGATCTTCTCAGCTGACCTCACTCTCCGCTGCAGGGTCTCGCGATCCGAGATGGTGCAATGAAATGCCGCGCTGTTCCGTCACGTCATGACAGCGTTTTTAAATAGTCAAAAGAGCTCACTTTACAATTTAACTCTTACGCCGTTCACACCGACTGCGCGTCCGGCAGTGCTCACGCAGTACCAAGCGGAAGCAGGAAAAGCATTGTTGTGGTGTTGTCATGACAGCGTTTTTAAAAATCTCCGTTTACCCCGTCCACACTACAACGCACAACAATCGTTTTCAAATTTACACACTCTGGAGAGTCGGAGGGTCAAAACGAAGAGAAAAAGCTTCGTTTTCAAAATTATCTGGCGTAGTGTGGACGTAGCCTAAGATAGCTGGGAAAAGCATTAGCATGGATGTGAACACCAGGAATTCTGCAGATACTGGAAATTCAAGCAACACACATCAAAGTTGCTGGTGAACGCAGCAGGCCAGGCAGCATCTCTAGGAAGAGGTACAGTCGACATTTCGGCGAAGGTGCTTCGAGAATTGGCAGAATAATGCATGAGGACACGGATGGAGAAGAGGAAATACCAGCAAGAAACCTCAGCACAAAATTCCTCAGCACTGGCATCACCACGATCACTCAAATCATGGACCAGCCGATCGATAATGACCCTGACTGGGAGCGAAGCAATAAGACAAAGAGAGGTGTTCTCGACATGATTCCCTGCTACCGAGAACTGCTTCATGAGAGGAAACTTAAGAAAAGGCAGTCAAATCTCGATGTTTACTTGAAGAATACAGTATATCTGGAGTGCCCAGGGAGGGGTAGCAGCTTTATTGAAGGGGCTTGTTGTGTCCATTCTGGGGCAGTTCACTCACATTCAGTCCCCAATAGACACTCAGCTCTCACATGTGGCTCCAAGTACGGCTTGTTTGCTCGCCAGAGCGGCCACACCCCGGTACACCACTTCAATAGGTGGGCTAAACCAGGTGAGGGTAGCCATTGGGCCTCATACCCCGGTGAGATAGGGACATGCCTGTCCTAGCACGCGTAGTCAGCTCCAGTGGTCTGGGCAGATGAGATCGACAGTGAGATCCCATGGCCAGAAAGACGGCTCCGCGGCGCTCCAGGGAGAGCGAAGGGCAGGACGAGGCATCAAATAAGTCACGGACATCCACAGCAAGCAGGGAAGCCCCCAGTTTGTGACGTTTGTTCGTATCACTGGACCCGGACTTCCAAGGTTGAATTAGAGGAACTGCCACACACTGTCATCGCCTGAAATGATGGACAGCCAACACCTGCCGTGTTCTTCTGATTGACTGTAAATGAACAAAATTAGCCAGTCCATTTACACTGGATTAATTCCATCAGTCAGGAGGTACAGAAGCCTGAAGGCACACACTCGGCAATTCAGGAACAGCTTCTTCCTCTCTGCTATCTGATTCCTAAATGGACATTGAAACTTTGGACACTACCTCACTTATATAAAAAAAATATACAGTATTTCTGTTTCTGCACATTTTTTTGTAATCTATTCAATATATGTAATTGATTTACTTGTTTATTTACTATTATTTATTATTATTTTTCTTTGTTAGATTATGTATTGCATTGAACTGCTGCTGCTAAGTTAACAAATTTCATGTCACATGCCGGTGATAATAAACCTGATTCTGATTCTGATTCTGGAATAAAATACAGTTTTATAGTCCTGTAGTAGTATTGGTAGTGCTCTAATTTGTCCTGTATTTCATATAAATACATCATTTGTTACTCAGTTAAACCGTATCTCTAATGAAGATGGCAGAGTTTGTCATCGAGACGTCGTTTATAATCGATACCTGTACCCGGCTGGAAGCCCAAGAAGAGTTTATTCGTTCAGTTAAACAGTAGATTGTCTTTTTTATACGTTTCCATGAAGCTTCGGTTAATTGTGGCAGCCGCTTAACTAGACCAAAATGCATTGGTCTCGATGTGTCCGAATTCAGTGGTATCCACAGTATACATGACTTAAAAAATGATGAATGAAGTATACATAAATAAAAACAATGGACAAATTAAACATAAACTGAATTTCTGAATCTGCAAATCCAACCGCTTTGGGTTTCTGCTCACGTCAGATACAGGTGCACATAAAATGCAGCCCCACTTCTGCTATCTTGAGGACTGGGACAATAATTCACCAGCTTGATTAATCACGAAGGCTGCTTTGCAGGGATTACTACCAGAATGTGACCAACAGTGGATCAAGCACGCTCCTTGTACAAATTAAACGCTGGAATTTTAAACGTGTGGTTTATCACCATAGGCAGATTTAGGAATTTCGTGTCCAATGCACACAAAATGCTGGAGGAACTCAGCAGGTCAGGCAGCATCCGTGGAGGATGTTGCCCTGCTGATTTTCCATTCTTTAGAGATATAACACGGTAACAGGGCCCAACGTGCCTGTGCTGCCCAATTACACCATGTGACCAATTCACCTAGAACCCCATCATCATTGAAATTTGGGAGGAAACCTACACGACCACAAATCCTTACAGTCAGTAGTGGGAACTGAGCCCAGGTCACATACACAGCAATAGCATTACACCACTGTGCTGACCCAGGCAGAATTTTGCATGTGTTGCTCCAGCATTTTGTGTGCACTGTTCAAAATTTCCAGCATCTGCAGAATCAATTGTCTCTCTGAATTTCAGAGACACATACATACCTCGACTCAGTTTTATCCCCCCCACCCCCACCCCGGTTCAGTCCCTTCCTACTGACATCCATTATGCTCAGATGCTCTAGATCTTTTCAATGATTTCAAGTTCCCTGGCCCCGAGCACCTTATTTTCACCATGGATGTCCCTATACACCTCCATCCACCACCAGGAAGGCCTCAAAACTGGACACCAGACCCAGTCAGTTTCGCTTCACCACCTCTCTCCTCTGTTTAGCGGAACTTGTCTTCACTCTTAAAGATTTCTCTTTTGGCTGCTCCCACTTCCTTCAAACAAAAGGTGCAGGCACGGGTACTCGCATGGACCCCAGCCACGCCTGCCCGCTTATCGGCTACATGGAACAGTCCAAGTTCCCACTGGGACTGGTGTCACGCACCCACTTTTCCTGCGCTACATCGATGACTGCATTGGTGCTGCTTCCTGCACCCATGCAGAGCTCGTCGACTTCATCAACTTTGCCGCTTACTTCCACCCTGCCCTCAAATTCACCTGGTCCATTTCTGACACTTCCCTCCCCTTTCTCGACCTCTGCCTCTATCTCTGGAGACAGCTTATCCACTGATGTCCATTATAAACCCACGGACTCTCACAGCTACCTGGACTATATCCCTTCCCACCCGGTTACTCGTAAAAATGCCATCCCATTCTCTCAATTCCTCCACCTGCTCTCATGATGAGGCTTTTCATTCCAGAACAAAGGAGATGTCCTCTTTCTTCAAGGAAAGAGGCTTCCCTTTCTCCACCATCAACACTTCCCTCAACCGCACCTCTTCCATTTCACACAAGTCTGTCCTCGACCCATTCTCCTGCCACCCCACCAGGGATAGGGTTCCTCTTGTCCTCACCCACTACCCCACCAGCCTCCAACATCCAGCACATAATGCTCCATAACTTCTGCCATCTCCAATGGGACTCCACAACCTCCCTCACCACTTTCTATAGGGATTACTCCCTTGTCCATTCATCCCCCCCCCCCACACACTGATCTCCCTCCTGGAACTTATCCTTGCAAGCAGAACAAGTGCTACACCTCCTCCCTCACTACCATTCCAGGCCCCAAACAGTCCTTCCAGGTGAGGTGACACTTCACCTGTGAGTCTGCTGGGGTCATCTATTGTAACCAGTGCTCCTGGTGGGCCTCTTGTTTATTGGTGTGACCCAACATAGATTGGGAGACTGCTTCGCCAAGCACCTACACTCCCTCCACCAGAAAAAGTGGGATCTCCCAGCGCCCACCCATTTTAATTCCACTTCCCATTCCGACATGTCAGTCCATGGCCTCCTCCACTGTCATGATGAGGCCACACTCAGATTGGAGGAGCTACACCTTATATTCCATCTGGGTAGCCTCTAACTTGACAGCAGGAACTTCGATTTTTCAAACTTCCGGGAATGCCACCCCCTCCCACTTCACCATTCCCCATCCATTTTTCCCTCTCTCACCTTATCTCCTTGCCTGTCCATCGCCTCCCTCTGGTTCTCCTTCCCCTTTTTCTATCTTCCATGGCCTTCTGTCCTCTATCAGACTCCCCCTTCTCCAGCCCTGTATCTCTTTCACCAGTCAACTTTCACCCCTCCTCTCCCCTTCCCGGTTTCACCCATCACCTTGTGTTTCTCCCTCCCCTCCCTAACTCTGACTCCTCACCCTTCCTTCTCCTGTCCTGCTGAAGGGTCTCGGCCCGAGACGTCGACTGCACTTTTCCCCCATAGATGCTGCCTGGCCTGCTGAGTTCCTCCAACATTTCGTGTGTGCTATCTGAATCTCACGTTCGTTTGGAACAAGGGATGATTAGAAGGAAGCAATATGAGGGGGTGCTCCACCCTATATTGTTCCTATATCTCTATATTATTCCTACAAGGGCAGCACGGTCGAGGAGAGCTTAGTTAGCTCAGCATTTTGAAGAACCAGCGATCAGGGTTCAATTCCCACCACTGTCCATAAGGAGTTTGTATATTCTCCCCATGACTGTGCGTGTTTGCTTCAGTCTCCTCCCAAATTTCAAAGACACACAGGTTAGGGCAATGGTTCCCAACCGGGAGTCCACGTACCCCTTGCTTCATAGTTGTGGCCATGCCATGTTGACACCGGAAGCAATGGCGACCCTTGTGGGCTGCCCCCAGCACACCCTCAGGCTCCAGGCTGCTGATGCAAGCAACACATTTCACTGTATGTTTCAATGTTTTGATCTACATCTGACAAAAAAAAAGTTAAAACTTAATTTTAAAATCCTCCAGGCAGTCTACAACCTAGTCGTGGTTTGGAGGCTTGCGTGCCTCAGTGACCCGGAGGGCTACGCTGGCTGGAGTCAGGGCTTTGTGCTTTGGCTTTTGGTAGGGTCACCCATGCCAAACAGGTCAAAGGGCAGAGGCCAGACTCAGAGTGGTCCACCGGTCCTCCAGGTTCAGGGGTTCACCTCAGGGCTAACAACCCTGTCTGGTAAAACAAAACTGTTACAGAAACAGCCATGAAGAATTCCTCTACAAGTGTGAGTGACAGTATGGTCACAGAGAGAGAGAGAGAGAGAGAGAGAGAGATGGAGGACCTTCACTGCTGCCCTAAATGCATACAACATAACAAGCAGTAAGTAATTTTAAAATCTAATCTTGTTGGCATGCTTTGGGACCACCCCACCCCCACCTCCCCTCATCACTTGCGTCTTACCTCCATTGGGACAGGATCTAAGCCGGCACAGTTCTCGTTGCATTTGTCATAGACCAGTCTCAACTTCCGGAAGAGAACAGACAGCTGGCGGAGGTGCTCTTGCAGTTTCCCCTGCCTGTCCTGATGCGTGGCTGTATGATACGACACACCATTGGGCAACTGAAATGTGCAGAGCACAAATTGACACCTTTACCATAATGAAAATTGTCACATTATCAGCCATACTACGTAAATCTTTTGAACAATTCCAGAGGGTACTATTGGGCATCATTGCAGGGTAGCATCGCAGTTAGTCCAAGGCCTTACAGCATCAGCGATCTCCAATCTGGGCTTAATTCCCTCCGCTGACTGTAGGGAGTTTGTACATTCTCCCCGTGAATGCACTGGATTCCTCCGGGCTCTCCAGCTTCCTCCCACATTCCAAAGGTGGCAGGTCGGGGTTGGCGAGTTTTGGGCATGCTGCATTGGTGCCAGAAGCCAATGACACTTGCCGACTGCCCAGCACAATCAATCCCCGGACTGTGTGGGGAAGGACCACCGAATAGGGTTCTTCCGCTGCAGGACAGGTTGGGTGAGGAAGCCTCCCCCAGTTATACAGCTTGGGGCATCGGAGTTTGGAATTCAATTCTGACGTCAGCTATATGGACCTCCTCCCTGTGTGGGTTTTCTCCGAGTGCTCTGGTTTCCACCCACACACCACAACATACCAGTAGGTGGGTTAATTGGTCATTATAAATCAGGGGTCCCCAACCTTTTTTGCACCGCGGACCGGTTTAATATTGACAATATTCTTGTGGACCGGCTGACCGATGGGGGGGGCGGGGTCAAGTAGGGTTAAACTCACCTCAACATGTCTTCTACAGTTAGGGTTGCCAACTTTCTCACTCCCAAATAAGGGACAAAGGTAGCAGTCAAATCCCGGGACACTTTACCCCAGGGAAGACTACCATGACCATGAAGCCTTGCGTGGGCACCTGCGCGTGCATGCACGTACGTGCCGATTTTTTTCCCCACAAATCGGTTTTGCCTTCATCTTCCCGACTATACTGCACATACGTTATTTCTACTTTATATAGGCTGTGTATTTATCATATCATTCTTGCTTTTACTATAGTTAGTGTTATTTATTTTCGGTTTTATTATGATTTGTTAGGTTATTTTTTGGGTCTGGGAACGCTCAAATTTTTTCCCCATATAAATTAATCGTAATTGGTTCTTCACTTCACGCCATTTCGGCATGAAAGGTTTCACAGGAACGCTCTACTTTTGCAGGGGAAATACGGGCTGTCCCGTATGGGACAAACCAATTTAGCCCGATATACGGGATGTCCTGGCAAATACGGGACAGTTGGCAACCCTATGTTCAAGTTCAACAGTGCGTGACAGGGAATGAGGAAAGGTGCAGCTGACTCATATCGTTTCCTCGCGGCCCGGTAGCACATGCCTTGTGGCCCGGTGGTTGGGGACCGCTGTTATAAATTGTCCCCTGATTAGGTTCGGGCTGAATCGGGATTGCTGGAGCATCGGGACTCAAAGGGACAGGGGTGCCTACTCTGCACCCTATCCTCAAGATCACTGTAATAGTGTAAACCTTCGGGAATCACCAGTGGCAACAGCACTATTGGTTATTATAGAACACCACTTAACACACAGTCTACAGAACACAGAATGAAAAAGGATTTGTACCATTTATTCTTGAGTTTTTTCATTATGAATAAAGTTTTTTTGAATACTGAGATACGGTGTGGAGTAGGGCAAAGATGAGAAAATCTGCAGGTGCTGGAAATGCACGCAACACACACAGAATACTGGAGGAACTCAGCAGATGAGGCAGCTGCCTGGCCTGTTCAGTTCCTCCAGCACTTTGCAGCAGAGTAGACCCCTCTGGCCCTTCGAGCCACGCAACCTAGCAACCCCCCCAATTTAATGCTCGCCTCATCACGGGACAATTCATAATGGCCAACTGACCTACTAACTGGAACGTCTTTGGACTGTGGAAGGATACTGGAGCACCCCGAGGAAACCAGATGTTCAGAGGGAGAACGTGCAAACTCCCTGCAGGCAGCAGCTGGAATTGAACCTGGGTCAAAGCAACACTCACAGCACGCTGGAGGAACTCAGCGGGCTGGGCAGCATCAGTGGAAACATGGAAACATGCTGCCTGACCTGCTGAGTTCCTCCAGCGTGCTGTCAGTGTTGCTTTGATCCCAGCATCTGCAGATTATTTTGTGTTTATTGAACCTGGGTCACCTGTACTGCAGAGCATTGTGCTCACCACTACGCTACAGGGCCATCCCATATGTATTTTAATGTATTTAAAAACCCCTCAGACTGCATTGGTCAATGACGCACATTGACAAAGTCCACTGCATGTTTCAATGTACGTGTGACAAACAGAGCTAATCTGCTATACCTCTTTGTAAGTTATTTATCGACTAACATTTCTCTTAGGATCACACTGACATTGGGCTTTAGCCGAGTTTAAGCACACACCTCAGAGAGGCAGTTCTGAAGGTCAAATGTGCACGCAAGATTTTGCTTGCCAAAAGAGCAGGATGTTTCACTTTGCTGAGTCGAGAGCAGCAGGAAATCCAATGACAATCCAAACAGTTCTGTCTTTTCCCGACAGGACAGACCAATCAGACTAGATTCACAGCTCCCGCCCTGGCGCCAGCCACATCTGCCAAACATCTACGGTTAGTCGAACCCTCAAGGCTTAGCCCAAGTGCTGATGCAGGATTCAGGCCCCATCCTGTTGCCCCGTGCTAGACCAGAGGATTCCCGCACTTCTTCCCCACTTTCTTTCCAGTCCTGATGAAGGGTTTTGGCCCGAGATGTTGAATGACCAGAAGACCATGAGATATAGGAGCAGGATTAGGCCATTTGGCCCATCAAGTCTCCTTCTGCTTGGCTGATCCAATTTTCCTCTCGGCCCCAGCCCCAATCTCCTGCCTTCTCCCCGTATCCCTTCATGCCCAGACCAATCAAGAATCTATCAACCTCTGCCTTAAATACACATGAAGACTTGGCCTCCACAGCTGCCTGTGGCAAAGAAGTCCACAGATTCATCACCCTCTGGCTAAAGAAATTCCTCCTCATCTCCACTCTATAAGGACGCCTCTCTATTCTGAAGCTGTCCTCTCTGGTCTTAACTCTCCCACCATAGGAAACATCCTCTCCCCATCATTCTAACAAAGCCTTTCACTCTCTGATGGTTTCATTGAGGTCACCCCTCATTCTCTTGAACTCTAGTGAACACAAGCCGCGAGCTGTCAAACGCTCTTCTGATTTTACCTGACCTACTGAGGTTCCCCAGTATTCTCTGTGTGTGTTGCTCAAGGTTTCCAGCATCTGCACAATCTCGAGTGTTTCTGGGCTATCAGGCTGAAAGTCTGCCCACTGAACCCAGGTATACATTTGTAAAGAAAGTATTGGGGGGATGGGGGGAGGTGGTGGCAGAGGGAGGTTTTGAAACAGAGAGCAGTGAGTGTGTGGAATGTGCGGCTAGGGGCGGTGGAAGAGGAAATACATGAGGGACATTTAAGAGTTCAAAACAGAAATCAATAGATTTCTGGATATTAAGTAATAATCAAGCAATTTTAGCTAGAGGGTTGTGAATCTGTGGAATTCTTTGCCATAGCTGCATTGGCTCAGTCACAGGGTATACTTAAAGCAGAGAAAGAACATAACACATATTAAGAAGAAACAAGCTTCTTCTCCTCTGTCATTTGATTCCTGAATGGACACTGAACCCATGAACACTACCTCACTACTTTTTTTGCACTATTTCTGAAATGCCTGGTTCGCCGCTGTTGCTACTGCGCAATCGAGAATCTCCTGAGGGTAGGCCCCAAAATCCCCAGCTTTGCCTGCTGCTGGCGACCGAGGCTGAGGTCGAACCGTTCGGCAGAGATGGCGCTCAGTACTCGGTGTCGGAGGGCTGATCAGAGCTCGAAGTTTTTGGACGACTCAGAGTCGGACTGTGGTCGGGCATGGCAGGCAGAGTTTTTCTTCCTTCTCCCGTCTGCGTGAGATGTGGGACTTTCGAGAAACTTTGATCTTTTTTTACTGTGCCGTGTACTGTTCTTCATCAAGTTATGGTATTGTTGCACTATTGTAACTGTATGTTATAATTATGTGGTTTTGCTAGTTTTTCAGTCTTGGTCTGTCCTGTGTTTCTGTGATATCACACCGGAGGAATATTGTATCATTTCTTGATGCATGCATTACTAAATGACAATAAAAGAGGACTGTGTGTCCTCATAATCTAATAATCTAATTTAATTTAACTATTATATTCACAGTTTTTATTATTATGTATTACATTGTACTGCTGTTCCAAGAACAACAAATTTCATGACATCTGCCGGTAATATCAAACCTGATTCTGACTCTGAGGTTTGTAGGTTCTTGATTAGTAAGGATGCCAAAGGTTACGGGGAGAAGGCAGAAGAATGGGGTTGAGAGGGATAATAAATCAGTCACGATGGAACAGACTCAGGGAGCTGAATAGCCTAATTTTGCCCCGATGTTTTATGATCTTGTATGAAGTACAAGCTGGTGAGGTTGAATGGCAGCCATGAGCATAACGAGTGACAGTGGAAGGGCCAAGGACCCGATGGCCAACTCCTGTTCTTTTTCCTTGTGCTGCTAACTTCCCTTGCACCAATCAATATTTGCACGAAGCTGCACTGGATCCACACCCGCTGATAATTTTGATACAAAGCTAACAGCTTTGATTAACGTCAGAACATTACAATCACATGCCAACATTCAACCTGATGCCTGCACTATATTTGAATAATTACATACTTGCATTTCTTTTTGACATGCTCTGATTACCGTTGACAATCTAAACAAGTCAGAGCTCGAGCTCAGCAATTCCTTTCTGATCAAGTTCAAGATCAATTGTCATTCAACCTAACGGCTAAATGAAACCGCCTCCCTCTGGAGTAAAGGTGCAAAATGGCACAATGCTTTACAGTTACCAGTGACCCTGGTTCAATTCCCGCTGCTGTCTCGAAGAAGTTGGCACGTTCTCCCAGTGACCACCTGGGTTTCCTCCCAGTGTCCAAACTTGACCAGTTGGCAGGCTAATTGGTCTTTGTAAACTGTCCCATGATTTGGATAGGGTTAAATCGGGGATTGCTGGGTAACGTGGCTTCAAAGGCCAGGAGGGCCTAATCGGCATTGTATCTGACACAGCACGTGCAGTTGCACACTGCACATACAGTTATAACAGTGCATACCGTCACAAAAAATAAATAATAATAATAAAGATGAGAAAGTCCGAAGATGCTGGAAACCCGAAGCAACACAAACAAAATTCCAGAGGAACTCAGCAGGTCAGCCAGCATCTGTGGAAATGAAGATTTAGTCGATGTTTTGGGCCAAGACCCTTCCTCAGGACTGAGCAGGAAGGGGGAAGATGCCAAAATGAAAAGGTGAGGGGAAGGGAAGAGACTAGCTGGAAGGTGACAGGTGAAGCCACGCGGGTGGGAAGGTTCAAAGGCTTGAAGGAGGAGGAATCTGAAAGGAGAGGAGAGTGGACAACAGGAGAAAGGGAAGGGGGGGGTGACCCAGGAGGAAGTGACAGGCAGGTGAGAAGAGGTAAAAGGTCAGAGTGGGGAATGGGGGGGGGGAATTTGTTTACCGGGTGGAGAAATTGATACTCATGCCATCAGGTTGGAGGCTACCTAGATGGTGTTGTTCCTCCACCCTGAGGGTAGCCTCATCGTGGCACAAGAGGAGACCATGGGCCAACAGGTCAGAACGGGAATGGGAATTAAAATGTTTGGCCACTGGGAATAATATTAGCTCAAGTCCCCGAGTTTCATGGCCTGAAAACCGATGGAATGCTGTCCTGCAGCCAGGTTTCTGCAGTAACGAACTCCCAGCAGTTCCTCATCACGCGCCAGCGCAGCCTCAGGTGAACGCAACCCAGCTCGTCTTCCATGGAGCATCCACTGGAGGGGGAAGAGCCTCCAACCCGCGTAGCTTGTTATCCTGTTACATTCTTCTGATCAATATTTGGCTTCACAACACACAGGTGGCTTTGCCTACACATACAGCTCCAGACCGAGGTACACACACAAAATGCTGGAGGGACTCAGCAGTTCAGGCGGCAGGTATGGAGAGGAATAAACAGTCGGCATTTCAGGCCGAGACCCTTCATCAGGACTGGAAGTGAGAAGCCGGAATGAGAAGGTGGGGGTTTGGGGGAAGGAAGACAAACTAGAAGATGAAAGTGCAGACAATTGGGCAGGGTGGGGGGGATGAAGTGAGAAGCCGGGAAGTGATGTTTGGACATGGTAAAGGGCTGGAGAAGGAATCTGATCTGAGTGCAGGGTGGATCATGGAGAAAAGGAAGGAGAAGAGGCACCTGAGGGAAGTGATGGGCAGGTGGGGAGACGAGAAAAGTTAAAGCAGGGAGCCAGAGTGGGGAATTGAAGATGAAGAAAAGGAAAATACCAGGAGTTAGAGAACTTGATGATCCTGCCTTCAGGTTGGAGGCTACCCAGACGGAATACGAAATGTTATGCCTCCGACCTGAGAATGGCCCCATCCTCGCAGCAGAGGAGGCCGTGGTCAAACCTGTCAGAACAGGACCAGGGACAGGAATGAAAGTAATTGGCTACTGGGAAATCCTGCTTGTTGCGGACAGAGGAATTTCCTTAGTCAGAGAGTGGTGAATCTGTGGAATTCATTGCCACAGGCGGCTGCGGAGGCCAAGTCATCGGGTGTATTTAAGTCAGAGGTTAATGGATTCTTGGTTAGTCGGGGTATGAAGGGTAACAGGGAGAGAGCAGGAGATTGGGGCTGAGAGGGAAAGTGGATCAGTTGTGATGAGATAGCACAGCAGATTCGATGGCCAAATGGCTTAAATCTGCTCCTATATCTTATGGTTTTATTGATCAATGAACTGACTGCATCATCGTCTGGTATGGGGGGGGGGGCGGGGGCTACTGCACAGGATCGAGGCAGAGAGTTAAGTTAGTCAGCTCCATCACGGCCTCCGTAGTATCCAGGTCATCTTCAAGGAGCGATGCCTCAAAAAGGCGACGTCCATCATTAAGGATCCCCATCACTCGGGACATGTCCTCTTCTCACTGCTACCATCAGCCTGAAGTCACACACTCTATGATCCAGAAACAGCTTCTTCCCCTCTGCCATCAGACTTCTGAATGGACATTGAACCCATGAACACTACCTCACTACTTTTTTTAAAAATTTCCTTTTTACTATGTTTGCCACAAAGTTAACCAATTTCATGACACGTCAGTGATTTTAAACCTGATTCTGAGAATAAACCAGTTTCTGATTCTGATAAAAGTTAAAAATAAACAACTCTGAAGTCGAGACTTTCTGACAAGCGCAAAGGTTTTTTGCAAACATATTTATTTGCTCTGGTCTGCTCTGTTTACTCCTTAATGCTTAAAAATGAGCATTAAACTAACTGAACTGATATCAGACAGGCGAGCAGGCTGAAACATGGAGCCCTTAAGATAATGAAAAGCCTTTGGCCTGAAATGTTAACTTCATTTCTCTTCCTAAAGATGCAGCCTGACCTGCTGAATGCTGAAATTGATTTATTTACTGAGGTACACTGCGTAAACTACTGGGATTGTGAAACGGGCCCAGCAGAGATTGCACTTTCTGAGGAAGCTTAAACTAGCATCACTCCCCACTAACATCTTAACTACATTCTCCAGAGGCGTGGTTGAGAGTGTGCTGACCTTTTGCATCACAACCTGGTACTCCAGCTGCAGTGCTATCGACAAAAAAACCTTGCAGAGGGTGGTTAGGGGAGCAGAGAAGGTTATTGGGGTCTCCCTACCTTCTGTCCAAGACCTCTTTCAGATTCGATGCCTCCAGAAGACACGGTACATCATAAAAGACCCCTCACACCCTCTCCATGAACTGTTTGTTCTTCTGCCATCAGGCAAACTTTACAGGAGCATCAAAACTAAAACCACAAGGCTACTAAACAGCTTCCTCCCACAGGCAGGCAGACTGCTAAATAGCTGCTCCACCTGACTCTGCTTTGGACACTTTTAACTTGATTTTAACTGACATGCGGCTGTTGTGTTTTACTATTTATTGTTATGTTTATTATTTAGTATTGTGTTTGTTATGTTATGATTGCACTGCTCCTGGGAAACACTGTCTCATTCTGCCCTGCAGAGCTGATGTACGGTTAGAATGACTTGAAAAAAAAAGGCCCTTCAAGGTGCACTCCCCAATTTAGCCCTAGCCTAATCACGGGACAATTTACAATGACCAATTAACCTACCAACCAGTACATAGTTGGACTGTGGGACGAAACCGGAACGCCTGCAGGAAACCCATGCGATCACGGGGAGAATGTACAAACTCCTTACAGGCACATTTGGATGGAAACGTAACAAAGATTTTTTACTCCTCACGTATATGAAGGATGTAAGTAATAAAGTCAATTCAATTCAATCACTGGTGGGAATTGAAGCTGCGTTGCCTGTACTGTAAAGTGTTGTGCTAGCCACTACACTACTGTGCCAAGCCTTTGAACTTTGAAATGTTTCCAGCATTTTATGATTGAGGAATTCCTAACTATATATTTTTTGAATGATTTGAAATGGCCCCCCCCCCCACCCCACCTCCAGAATGGTCGATTACAATTCACCTCCGGGGGAAAAAAAACAGATGTCTATTGCATTAACGAAAAGATTAGATAAAGGCATTGCTCAGCAGTTCGGGACCACATCACACGATCCCATTCACAGCATTACAACATCAACTGCATGAAAAAATCCAGTAATCTCAGTGAATTTAACTCGTGTCTGTTTAACCTCTCCATATATGTATGTGAAATACTTTTCCACATGGAATGCACTCCAATGCAGACCAATAACCATATAACGATATAACAATTACAGCACGGAAACAGGCCATCTCGGCCCTTCTAGTCCATGCCGAACTCTTACTCTCACCTAGTCCCTCCGACCTGCACTCGGCCCATAACCCTCCATTCCTTTCCTGTCCATATATCTATCCAATTTAACTTTAAACGACAACATCGAACCTGCCTCAACCACTTCTGCTGGAAGCTCATTCCACACAGCTACCACTCTCTGAGTAAAGAAGTTCCCCCTCTTATGATCGGTGTAAATTATGAGTGGTTTCTGAGTAGTACCAACATACAAGTCAAAATGTTGTAAAGCCAAAGCGAAAGATAATAATTCCTTTTCTGTGGTTGAATAATTTCTTTGATGCAAATTAAATTTCTAAGAAAAGTAAGCTACTGGATGATCGACCTCATCATCCTCATCACTTTGGAGTAACACTACTCCTGCAGCCTCATCACTAGCATCTACTGCCAATAAAAAAGCTTCAAAATTGAAACTGAGAAGAAAAAATTATACAAGAAATGGGTAACTCCACCATGGAGAATCCCTAGCCCAGCTGTGGAAGGAGGAAGGCTGAGCACGGTTCAAAGGTTCATTTTACTATCAAAGTATGCTCACAGAATACAACTCTGAGATTCGTCTTCTCCAGATAGCCATGACATCCAGAAAAACCACGGAGTCAATGAAAGAAAAGGCATCAACCCCTCGCCGTCTCCCACACGGAAAAGAAAAAAGAAACAAAACTCACAAACCACACAGGCCCCCCCAACCCCTCCCTCACACAAAAACTAACCCGGACACGGTAGATGAAACATCAAACCCCTAACCCCCCAAGCCCCTTCCATGCAAAAAAAAGCGACAAAACATTACTGTTATGGACTCACAAGCCCTTCCCGTAAAAACCCAGAGCTATAGAAACACCAACAAAAGTTCCAAAGACATCATCCCTGAGAAAGGAAGGATATGGCAAGAAGAGCGGCTAAACGTGGGGCAGCTTGAAAGAATGGAGCAGGACAGGGGACTGTGGTGAGCTTCCGTTGGCTGCCTATGCCCCAGTAGGGGTAATAAACTTAAAAGTAAGTTTATTCAGATATCTGCAAATTAAAAACTTTATAACTTTAGTTTTGAATGTGAATGGTATTAGAAACTTAATGACTTAATGGAATGCTAAAAACATTTTCCAAATTTAACAGTGATGACACGCCCACCTCCAGTACCGTCCCCAAATAAAACAGCACAGGGAAAGCATGTAGAATTAACCTGCAGTGTTTCTTATAACCATATAACAATTACAGCACGGAAACAGGCCACCTCGGCCCTTGTAGTCCGCGCCGAACGCTTACTCTCACCTAGTCCCATCTACCTGCACTCAGCCCATAACCCTCCATTCCTTTCCTGTCCATATATCTATCCAATTTTTCTTTTTAAATGACAAAATCGAACCTGCCTCAACCACTTCTACTAGAAGCTCGTTCTACACAGCTACCACTCTCTGAGTAAAGAAGTTCCCCCCTCGTGTTACCCCTAAACTTTTGCCCCTTAACTCTCAACTCATGTCCTCTTGTTTGAATCTCCCCTACTCTCAATGGAAAATGTCTATCCATGTCAACTCTGACAATGCAGTCAGGTCAGGGTATTCCAGTACCTGCTGGTTTACTGTAGGCAGCCTAAACACCTCATCCCTGGGAGAGGAAGGACACCAGGAAGATGTGCTAACACTTGGGGACAACTTGACAGGCCCAGGACAGAGGACTGTTGGCAAGCTGCTGTTGGCAGCCAATGCCCCAGAAGGGGAGATGGGCTTAAGCAAGAGAGAAATGGATACATTGCAAAGAAAGTAGAAAGGAATTTGTGAAAAAAAGTAGCAAATTGCAGTGAAAGAGGATCCAACCCAATAAACCCAATTAGCCTATTTCTTATTTCAGTAAAAACCACTGGAATTTGCAGTCTAACGTTACTGCACTGAAGAGACTACATAGGATTTCTGCCATTATTGTCTGCTGACGGACTCAAATGACATCTGGAAGACACTCACTGAACTTGGTGGAAGTTCAAAGAGGGAAATTAGATAAACAAGCAACGAACAAAAGAACAGATTGCTGAGTGATGCACAATAAAATGTTCTGTAGATTCCTGGCAAAGACAATCGGTAGAAAACGTGAAAGATTTATTTCTATGTTTATTAGCAGGACATGTTCCACATCTCCAAAGGAAATGTTCTTCTGCTCACTTCCCAGAGTGCCATTAAGGAATCCAAAGTACAATGAAAGGAAGTACAAAGTTTAGTTAAAATTTAGAGATACTTCTGGCTCTCCACCCCAGCAACTCTCTGACGCACCCGATTACCCCGAACCTAATTGTGGGACAATTTACAATGACCAATTTGCCTACCTGGTACGCACTTGGACCATGCGAGGAAACTGGGGAATCGAGGGGAAACCCACATATTCCACGGGGAGTCGTACACAGACTCCTCCACAGGTAACAGCAGAGTTCCGGAATGCTCCGAGCTATGGCAGTGCTACACTCCGAGTAACCTCCAACGCTAGATCTCATAATTTGGTGCCTCCGCGTCAATTATCAGCTTCTGGATTCGGCCACTCCAACGGAAGGTACACAAATGCAGAACCAGTCCGGACACATGGGAGTCAATGCCGTGCCACAGCACTAGTAGCAGGTCTGACGTCAAAAGGTTCTGGAAAGTCTTTTTTCACCCTTCAAAAGTATGAGACATATAGGAGACAAAAGGAATAGCTTGCTTCTAGTTTCATTGCAGGCCTGTTGACTTGGCTAGAGAGAACCTAGAACATGGCACCTACTCACCACAAATAGAGTCAGAGTACTACAGCACAGGCCCTTTGGCCCATCACTGAACTGATCTACCTATTACCACTGACCATATCCATTCAACCCCCTCCCATCCACGTCCCTATCCAAACCTCTCTTAAATGTTGCATCCATCACTCCCACTGGCAGCTCATTCCACACCCTCACCACCCTCTGAATGAAGCTGCACCTCAGGTTCCCCTTAAACACTTCACTTTTCACCCTGAACCCCTGAGCTCTAGCTCTGGTCCCATTCAATCGCAGGGCAAGAAAGTGAGAGAATTTCAGAGCCATTTCTGCATATTTTATAAACAGTATTTACTAGGTCAATTTCAGTAGAACAGTTAGAGTTGCACTAACAAGTTTATTTTATTTAGAGAACAGCAAAAGGCCCTTCTGTCCTTCCGTCCCAATGAGCCTGCGCTGTTCAATTACACCCATGACCAATTAACCGACAAACCCGTACGACTCTGGAATGAGGGAGGAAACCAAAGCACCTGAAACGCAAACACATTCACGGGAAAAACGCTCAGACAGCACAGAATCATAGAAAAGTACAGCACAGAAACAGGCCATTCGGCCCATCTAGTCCGTGCCGAAACCATTTAAACTGCCTACTCCCATCGACCTGCACCGGGACCGTAGCCCTCCCATCCATGTATCTATCTAAACTTTTCTTAAATGTCGAAATTGAGCTTGCATGCACCACTTGCACTGGCAGCTCATTCTACACTCTCACCACCCTCTGAGTGAAGAAGTTTCGCCTCACGTTCTTAAAATTTTCACCTTTCACCCTTAACCCATGACCTCCAGTTGTCATCCCACCCAACCTCAGTGGAAAAACCCTGCTTGTACTGACGCTATCTATACCCTTCATAACTTTGCAGCAGGAATAGAACCTGGGCGGCTGGCTCCATAATATTGTTACGTTAGGCACTACACTGCTGTATCAATTAATAAAATTGCAATGAATTAAAATACCTTTACAGGAACTACCACAATGCAGGGACTACATTCTCAAACAGTAAATGGAGCCATTTGTCAAAACATTGGTCTTCATAACTAAATGTATTGAGTACAGGAGATGTTGAAGTTGTTTAAGACGCTGGCGGTCCCAATTTGTAGTATTGTTTGCAGTTTTAGTCACCTATCTACAGGAAAGATGTAAATAAGGTTGAAAGAGTGCAGAGAAAATTTCCAAAGACGCTGTTGGAACTTGAGGAATTGAATTGACTTTATTTCTTACATCCTTCACATACATGAGCCAAAATCTACAGGTTAAGTCTCCATCTGAATGTGTAATGTGCAAATTATAGTAATTTGTAACGAACGGTATGTACAATAAGATATACAACAGAACAGTCAATATAGCTTAGAAATACAATTATATCAGTGTGAGTTAATCAGTCTGATTGCCCGGTGGAAGAAGCTATCCCGGAGCCTGTTGGTCCTGGCTTTTATGCTGCGGTACCGTTTCCCAGCTAGAGCAGTTTGTGGTTGGGGTGACTCAGGCCCCCAATGATCCTTCGGGCCCTTGTTACACACTTGTCACTGTAAATGTCCTGAATAGTAGGAAATTCACATTCACATATGTGCTGGGCTGTCCGCACCACTCTCTGCAGAATCCTGCAATTGAGGGAAGTACAGTTCCCATACCAGGCCCTGATACAGCCAGTCAAGATGCTCTCAACTGTGCCCTTGTATAAAGTCTTTAGGATTTGGGGGCTCATGCTGAACTTCTTCAACCGTCTGAGGTGAAAGAGGCATTGTTGTGCTTTTTCACCACACAGCCAGTATTTACAGACCAAATGAGGTCCTCTGTGATGTGTATGCCGAGGAACTTAAAGCTGTTCACCCACTCAACCCCGGATCCATTGATGTCAATAGGTGTGAGCTTGTCTCAATTCTTCCTGTAGTCCACAACCAGCTCCTTTGTTTCTATAACATTGAGGGAGAGGTTGTTTTCTTGCCACCACAGTGTCAGGGTGATGCTTTCTTCACTGTAGGTCGCCTCATTATTATTTGAGATAAGGCCAATCAGTATAGTATCATCTGCAAATTCAACTAGCAGATTGGACCAAGTTACAAGGAAGATTGAATAGGTTTGGACTTTATTCCTTGGAACATAGCAGATTGAGAGGAAATTTGAGATATACAAAATTATAAGGGGTATAGATAGGGTAAATGGAAACAGGCTTTATCCGCTGAAGTTGGCTGGGTGGTTGGGTGAGTGGGTGGTAGGGGTTTGGAGGGCTATGGTCCCAGTGCAAGTCAATGGGAGTAGGAAGTTTAAATGGTTTTGAATGGACCAGATAGGCCAAAGGGCCTGTTTCTGTGCTGTACTTTTCTATGGCTCTAATAATTAGGGACCTTCCCAGGTGGTTGAAGAACTGAATCTTTGAACCTGATGGTGTGGGACTTCAGGCTTCTGTACTCACTACTGTGGGTCCAGTGGTAAGGAACCTCGATGACTGATGTTGCCTTTATGAGTTAACGTCTTCTGTAGACACTACCACGATGTACTGGGCGGAGGTTCTTACTCTCCCATGCATTTGAATTGCCATGCCAGACCACGAGGTTACTTTCACTGTGCACTACTGTGCTAGAGTGTTCGTTTACAAGCCAAACCCCCTCAAGTTCCTAAGTAAAGACGAGACACTGTGGCACCTTTCTTGTGATTACATCCATGTGCTGGGCCCCGGACAGGTCATCCAAAATGTTAATGTATTTGATGTTTTAATTTGTGATTTATATTCAGAACTCATATCGAGGCTCAATTCTAGCTGTTGTCTGTAAGTATAGGGCCCATAAAAAGTATTTACCCCCCCCTTTAAAGTTTACACGTTTTATTGTTTTACAACATTGAATCATAGTGGATTTACCTTTTTTGACACAGATTAACAGAAAAAACTCTCATGTCAAACAAAAACAGATCTCTGCAAAGTGATCTAAATTAATTTATTTGTAAATTTTTGTGTTTACAAATATAAAACACAAAATAATAGATTGCATAAGCATTCACCCCTGTTAAGACACACCAAATCATCAGAGATTTACAAGGATGTTGTCTGGATTGGGAAGCATGCCTTATGAAAACAGGTTGAATGAACTCGGCCTTTTCTCCTCGGAGCGACTGAGGATGAGAGGTGACCTGATAGAGGTGTATAAGATGATGAGAGGCAATGATCGTGTGGATAGTCAGAGGCTTTTTTCCAGGGCTGAAATGATTGCCACACGAGGACACAGGTTTAAGATGCTGGGGAGTAGATACAGAGGAGATGTCAGGGGTAAGTTGTTTGTTTGTTTTTTTTTTAAACAGAGTGGTAAGTGCTTGGAATGGGCTGCCGGCAACGGTGGAGGAGGCGGATACGATAGGGTCTTTTAAGAGACTTTCGGATAGGTACATGGAGCTTAGAAAAATAGAGGGCTATGGGTAAGCCTAGTAATTTCTAAGGTAGGGACATGTTCGGCACAACCTTGTGGGCCGAAGGGCCTGTATTGTGCTGTAGGTTTTCTATGTTTCTATCACTGGTGCAGTCAATTGGTTTTAGAAGTCACATATTCAGTTAAGTGGAGATCTGTTTTTGGAGACCAGTATGCAGTCAAGGTGTTTCAATTGATTGTAGTAAAAATAAATCTGTATCTATAAAGGCCCAACTGCTGGTGAGTCAGTACACCAGGAAGACAAAAGAACACTCCAAGCAACTCTGCGAACAGCACAAGTCAGGAGATGGGTACAAGAAAATTTCCAAGTCACTGAATATCCCCTGGAATACAGTTCAATCATTGAGAGATGGAAAGAACATGGCAGAGCTGTAAATCTGCCTAGAGCAGGCCGTCCTCAAAAACTGAGTGACCGTGCAAGCGTTTAGTGCGGGAGGCCCCAGGAAACCTCTGACAACTCTGCAAGAGAGGATGTTTCCTATGGTGGGGGTATCAGACCTCACGTGGTCTGTACACACCAGCTGTGTGGTGAAGAAGGCACAACAGCGCCTCTTTCACCTCAGACAGTTGAGGAAGTTTGGTAGGGGCCCCCAGATCCTACGAACTTTCTACAGAGGCACAATTGAGAGCATCCTAACTGGCTGCATCACTGCCTGGTATGGGAACTGTACCTCCCTTAATCGCAGGACTCTGCAGAGAGTGGTGCAGACAGCCCAGCACATCTGTAGTTGTGAACTTCCCATGATTCAGGACATTTACAAGTACTGGTGTGAAAAAAGGGCCCGTAGGATCATTGGAGACCTGAGTCACCCCAATCACAATCTATTCCAGTTGCTACCATCCAGAAAATGGTACCGCAGCATAAAAGCCAGGACCAACAGGCTTTGAGACAGCTTCTTCCAGCAGGCCATCAGACTGATGAACTCAAGCTGATTTGAGTGTACTCCATATTACATTGACTGTTCTATTTATTATAAATTATTATAAATTACTATGATTGCACATTGTACATTTAGACGGAGACGAAATGTAAAGATTTTTACTCCTCATGTCTCTGAAGGATGTCAGGGATAAAAATTCAATTCAATAGCTAGGGGGCACAGCCTCAAAATTGAAGGGTGACCCTTTAGAATAGAGGTAAGGAGGTATTTTTTTAGCCAGAGAATGGTGAATCTGTGGAATGCTCTACAGACTGCAGTGGAGGCCAAGTCCATTGGTATATTTAAGGCGGAAGTTGATCATTTCCTGATCAGTCAGGGCATCAAAGGATATGGCAAGGTAGGTGTATGGGGTTGAGTGGGATCCGAAATCAGCCATGATGGAATGGCGCAGCAGACTCGATGGGCTGAATAGCCTAATTCTGCTCCTATATCTTATGACGTTACAAGATTCAGTGGCTGAGAAGAGAGAGACTGCGCACAGAACTGTTGCCTGGGCATTTCATCAGTCGCAGCTTTATGGAAGAGTGATAAAGAGAAAGCTACTGTTGGAAAAAAAAATCTCATGAAATCTTAGCTAGATTTTGCCAGGAGACATGTGGAAGACTCTGAAGTCAGCTGGACGAAGGTTCTATGGTCTGATGAAACCAAAATTGAGCTTTATCGCCATCAGTTTGAATGCTATGTTTGGCGCAAACTAAATACTGCACATGATCAAAAACACACCATCCCTACCGTGAAGCATGGTGGTGGCTGCATCATGCTGTGGGGATACTTCACTGCAACAGGCCCTGGAAGGATTGTGAAAGTAGAGGGTAAAATGAATGCAGCAAAATACAGGGGAATCCATGAGGAAAACCTGATGCAGTCTCCAAGAGAACTGTGACTTGGGAGAAGATCTGTTTTCCAGCAAGACAATGACCCCAAGTGTAAAGCCAAAGCTACTCAGGAATGGCTTAAAAACAACAAAGTTAATATCCTGGAGTGGCCAAGTCAGAGTCAAATCGTGGCTGGACTTGAAAAGGGCTGTTCATTCACAATCCCCATGCAAACTGACAGAACTTAAGCAGTTTTGTAAAGAAGAATGGGGAAAATTGCACTGTCCAGATGTGCAAAGCTGAGAGAGACCTATCCACACAGACTCAAGGCTGTAATTGCTGCCAAAGGTGCATCTACTGACTTGGCGGGGGGGGGGGGGGAGTAATTATGCAATCAATTATTTTGTGTTTAATAATTATAATAATTTTAGACCAACTTGTAGAGATTTATTTTCATTTTGACACAAGAGTATTTTCTGTTCATCAGTGTCAAAAAAGCCAAGACTAAATCCACTGTGATTCAATGTTGTAAAACAATAAAACATTAAACTTTCCAAGGGGGAGTGAATATGTTGATACGGATTGTAGTTATTACGTTCTCCCCTTGACAGCCTGGGTTTCCACCGGGTGCTCTGGTTTCCTCCCACAGTCCAAAACAGGCACAGGTTATTAAGGGTTAATAAGTTGTGAGCACACTGTGTTGCCAGTGTAGGGATGGCAAGGCGACACTTGCACATCTCTGGGCAGTGTTGGTCATTGACGCAAACAACGCTTTTTACTGTATGCTTTGATGTACATCTGACAAATAAAACTAATCTTTAAAGCCTTTGCCAGCACTGCCCCAAATTTTCTGTTTTTTAAAATCACATCCAAATTTTACAGAATGAATCTGATATTCACATATATTTAACAGATATAAAAATGACAATTACATTTGAAAGGTGAAACATGTAAGAACTTGTGATTTAAAACAAACTAGAAATAAATTTTAAAGAAATCCAATTTTCCGTCTTCCCAGAGCCCACACAATCCTCAATCAAATTACTGAGTTTGAGGAACCTGTTTCAAATCAAATCTCATGAAGAATCAGAGTGTAGATTGCACTGCAAACATGCTGGGAATTATCAACAAGATCCACAAGGCCTTGACACATCGACTGAGAACTACCAGCAATTCCTTGCAAATGCTGTACATTTTAAGCTGTTGTTTAACACACCCTAGTGTCTAGGACTAAAACTACACAAGAATTATCTTATGCAGTCCGGATGAAGGGTCGCGGCCTGAAAAGTTGACTGTTTTTATTCATTTCCAGAGATGCTGCCCGACCTGCTGAACTCCTCCAGCATTTCGTGTGTGTTGCTTTGGATTTCCAGCAGCCGCCGGCTTTCTCGTGTTTAAAAATATTTATTTATTTATTGAGATACAGCATGGAATAGACCCTCCTGGCCCATCAAGCCGTGCTGCCTAGCAACCCCGTTTTAACCTTTGTCTACTCACAAGTCAATTTACACTGACTAATTAACCTACCATTACTTATCAGTGTGGGAGTACACTGGAGCACCTGGGGAAAAAAACACGCGGTCGGGGGGTGGGGGGGGGGAGGAACGTACAAATTCCTTGCACATGGTGGCGGGATTTGAACCTGGGTCACCTGCACTGTAAAGCATTGTGCTAACCACTATGCTACCGTGCCTCCCTTTTATATCTCACTCAGTCCCTGCGATCCCGTCAGCTATAGGACTGTACCATATAAAACATCCTTGTAAAATTAATTTGGAGATAAAACTGTCCATAGCTTGGCATAAAAGAGGACAGTTTATAAATTCGCACATTTAAATAATGAATAAAAAACAATGCATGGGCACAAGTTTAATTTCTTTGAAGCGGTGACTCAGACGGACAAGGGTAGGGAAGTAGGATACGACACGGATGTTAGCGGGGCTTTTGATAGGCTCCGCACGGCAAAAGATGAGATCACAGAGGATCCAGGGTGATCTAGGCAATTGGGAACGGAATTGGTTTTGTGGAAGGAGTAAGAGGATGGAGATGGGGAGTTATGACCAGTGGTGTGCCTCAGGGAGCAGTGCAGGGTATCATGTTGTTTGTCATATACAGTATAAATTGGGGGACTGCTTCGTCGGGCAACTCCGGCAAAAGCGGAACTTCCTGGTGGCCAAACTTTTTAATCCTGATTCCCATTCTGACATGCCAGTCCTCTTGTGCCAAGATGAGGCCACCATCAGGGTGGAGGAGCAACACTGGGTAGCCTCCAGTCTGATGGCATGAACATTGATTTCTCCTTCCTTTAAAAAAAATTATCTCCCCCTCCCCTCTTCTTCTATTCCCCACTCTGCCTCTTTACCTCTTCTCACCTACCTCTCACCTCCTCCTGGTTCACCTCCTCCTTCCCTTTCTCTGAAGGTCCACTCTCCTCTCTGATCAGATTCCTTCTTCTCCAGCCCTTTACCTTTCCCACCCACCTGGCTTCACCTATCACCTTTCAGCTAACATCCTTCCCTTCCCCACACCTATTTTTCCTGGCGTTTTCCCACTTCCTTTCCAGTTCTGAAGAATGTTTTGGGCTGAGAACTTCGACTGTTTATTCATTTCCATAGATGCTGCCTGACTTCTGAGCATCTTCAAGGACAAATTCGTGGCAGTGCAACTCAACGGATACGATTAAATATTCCTGTTTCAGCCCGCTACTGCTGAGAACCACAACGGTATCCAAAGTCCATACCGTTAATAAAGATGTTTTAATGAGATTGAACAATCTATCGCTGCTTAAAACCGACAGAAGTAATGCCAAGTGTGACCGTACTATTCTCGTAAGGAGACCTTGGCGGAAACGAGGCTGTCACTCAGAGTTACCAGAGCGTTTAAAAAAAAAGTTTTCGACTCCCAATCTTGCTGGCAAACATACAATCTCGGGTAATTAAAATCATTGACCTCAGAGCTAGGGTGCTGTATCAGAGGGACATTAGGACCGCCTGCCTCCGTCGTTTCACGGAATCCTGGTTAACCCTTTCTATGCCGGATGCAGCAATTCAGATTGACGGGTTCACTGTACACAGTCAGGATTGGACTGTTAAGTCTCCCAAAAGCAGAGGTGGAGGTATGTGCCTCATGATCAACACCCCTCAGTGCACAAATGTGTCAGCGACTTCCCAATATCGCTGTCCAGACCTGGAATACCTTGCAATGAAGTATTATCCATTTTTCCTGCTGCGGGAGATTTCAGTGATCATTTTGGTAGCAGTGTACATTCCCTCAAACAGGCTCTAGACAATCTGAGCAATGGGAACAACAGACATGAAGCAGCACCTCGTGATGCCTTCCCCATCATTCTGGGGGATTTTAACCAGGCCAGATAGAAAAAGCCATGAAATAATTATCATCAACAAATCACTTGTAGCACCAGAGGAAACAACACACTGGACCACTGTTACACCACCATCAAGAATGCCTACTGTGCTATTCCACGCCCTCACTTCGGGAAGTCTGATCACCTGGCTGTACTTCTACTCCCTGAGTATCGGCAGAGGCTGAAGACTGCAGCACCAGCAGTGAGGACCAAGAAGGTTTGGACAAGGGAAGCACAGGAGCGTCTACAGGACTGCTTTGAATCGGTGGACTGGACTGTATTCAGGGATTCGTCCTCGAATCTGGATGAGTATGCTGCAGTTGTTACTGACTTCATTTAAACCTGAGTGGATGAGTATGTGTCTCCAAAAACTTGAGCATTTCCAAACCAAAAGCCGTGGAAGAACCAGGAGGTATGACATCTGCTGAGGGCCGGATTTGTGCCATTTAAATCTGGAGACTCAGGTCTGTACAAGAAAACCAGGTATGGCTTGCAGGGGGCTATTTCGAGAGCAAAGAGGCAACTCCAAGCGAGGTTGGAGGCGATATCAGATGTACATCGGCTCTGGCAGGGTTTGCAAGACATTATTTCCTACAAAGCAAAACCCAATAGCATGAATGGCAGTGATGCTTCACTACCAGATGAGCTCAATGCCTTCTATGCTTCCTTTGAAAGGGAGAACGTAACTACAGCTGTGAGGATCCTTGCTGCAGTCGGTGACTCTGATCCCTGTCTCGAAGTCCGACATCAGGCTGTCTTTCAGGAGGGTGAACCCTTGCAAGGCATCAGGCCCCAACAGAGTACCTGGTGAGGCTTTGAAAACCTGTGCAAGGAACTGGCAGGTGTAATTCAAAGGCATTTTCAATCTCTCACTGCTACAGTCGGAAGTTCCTACCTGCCTCAAAGGGGCAACAGTTATACTAGTGCCCAAAAAGAGTAGCATGAGCTGCCTTATCGACTATCATCCAGTAGCACTCATATCTACGGGGATGAAATGCTTTGAGAGGTTGGTCATGGCCAGAATCCACTCCTGACTCAGCAAGGATCTGGACCCGCTGCAATTTGCCTATCGCCTCAACAGATCTACAGGAGATGCGATCTTATTTGCTCTCCAAATGTCCTTAATCACCTGGACCAGGCGGTAGGAGAAGATGGCGGCGCGCCTGCGTGTGCTCAGCCCTCCGGTGAAAAATGATATCGTATCTGTTAAATAGGGGCCGTGGACAATTCTGATTTGATGGAGAATGGACGTGAAAGCACAGAGGAACATCTGGAGAAATTTCTGAAACGCCCGTTCGCTGCTGTCATTACTGTGTGGTCAGGAATCTTTCGGAGGGAAGGCCTCAAAATCCCCGGCCTTGCCTGCTGTTGGCGACCGAGAAGGAGGTCGAATCGCTCGGACAGAGATGGCGCTCAGTACTCGGTGTCGGAGAGCTGATCAGAGCTCGAAGTTTTCGGATGACTCAGAGTCGGACTGTGGTTGGCATGGCAGGGGAGTTTTTCTTCCTTCTCCCGTCTGCATGAGATGTGGGACATTTGAGAAACTTTGAACTTTACTGTGCTCACGGACTTCTTCATCAAGTTATGATATTGTTGCACCGTTGTAACTATATGTTATAATTATGTGGTTTTGTCAGTCTTTTCAGTCTTGATTTGTCCTGTGTTTTGTGATATCACACCGGAGGAAATAATGTATCATTTCTTAATCCATGCATTACTAATTGACAATAAAAGAGGACTACGTGTCTTCATAATCATAATCCAAATACCCATGTCAGAATGATGTTCATTGACTATAGCTCAGCGTTTAACACCATCATTCCTGCAGTCCTGATCAAAAAGCTACAGAACCTGGTCCTCTATACCTCCCTCTGCAACTGGATCATTGACTTCCTAAGCTGAAGACCACAACCTGTGCAGATTGGTAATAACATCTCTACCTTGATGACAATCAACACTGGCGCATCTCAGCATCTCAGGGTTGTGTGCTGGCCCACTGCTCTACTCTCTCTATTCCCATGACTGTGTGGCTATTGCAAGTTCCTGTCAATTCCTCTGTAGATCTAACCTGGGCCCAACATATCGATGCAGCTTTAAAGAAGGCAAGACAAATGCTATATTTCATTCGGAGTTTGGGGAGATTTGGTCTGTCAGCTAAAACACTTGAAAATATCTACAAATGTACCACGGAGAGCATTCTGTCTGGCTGCATCACTGTCTGGTATGGGGGGGGGGGGTTGCTACTGCACAGGACTGAAAGAAGCTACAGAAAGTTGTAAAATTAGTCAGCTCCATCATGGGTACTAGCCTCTGTAATATCCAAGACATCTTCAAGGAGCAGTACCTCAGAAAGGCGGCGTCCGTTATTAAAGACCCCCATCACCCAGGATATGCCCTCTTCTCATTGTTACCATCAGGAAGGATGGTACAGAAGCCTGAAGGCACACACTCAATGATTCAGGAATAAATTCTTCCGTTCTGCCATCCAATTTCAAAATGGACATTGAACCCATGAACGCTACCTCACTTTTTAATTATTTTTGTTTTTGCACTATTTTTAACTATTTAGCACAGTTCATGACACATGCTTGTGATACTAAACCCGATTCCAATTCTGACCTGCGGAGTTCCTCCAGCATTTTGTGTGTGTTGTTCTGGGTTTCCAGCATCTGTAGACTTTCTTGTGCTTACAGAACATAAAATGGTGGAGCAGACTCGATGGGCTGAATGGCCAACATCCGCTCCTTTGTCTTATGGTCTTACGACTTGGATGAGAAGGTAGATGGCAAAACGAGCAAATCTGATGTCACAAAAATCAGTGGATGCTAAAGCGTCACCAAGGACTCCAGCAAGTTTCTATGGATGTGCCAAGGAGAACCTTCTGACTGGTTGCATCACCGTCTGGTATGGAGGCAGCGAGGCCCAGAATCAGAAAATGCTGCAGGAAGTTGCAAACTCAGTCAGCTCCATCATGGGTCAGCCTCCCCAACATACAGGACACCTTCAAAATGCGATGCCTCAAAAAGGCAGCATCCATCATTACGGACCCCACCACCCGGGACATGCCCTCTCACCATTGCTACTATCAGTGGGGAGGTTCAGGAGCCTGAAGACACACACACTCAACGATTTAGGAGCAGCTTCTTCCCCTCTGCCATCAGATTTCTGAATGGTCCATGAACACAACCTCACTATTATCCTCCCTTTCCAAACCACTTATTTATTTTTAATATATCCTCATCATGGTTCATAGTAATTTTTAGGTACTGGGTGGTACTGCAACAAATTTTACAACATTTGTCAGTGGCAATAAACCTAGTTCTGATACTGAAACTTGCACCAGGTTCCAGGGTCAGGATCAGGATCCTCAGCATAGGCCACGTGGCCTTCTAGGGGGCCATTAGGGGGCCATGTCAGATTTCATAGGGGCCACAAGTGAAAAGGAAGAACAGGAGGGATACAGGAGTTTCTGAATGGACCGTGATTAATTTTACCGTTTTAATGAAATATTACTAAATTACATTAATAAAAAAGAAATGAATATATGTAATTTCATTGGAACCCTGAGTGAAATGATGGAAAAATAGGGTAATGATGCAAACGAAGCAGCAAAGTGATTTAGCTCAGGGATTCTCAAACTGAGATCCATGGACCATAAGACCATAAGACATAGGAGCAGAATTAGGCCACCTGGCCCACCGAGTCTGCTCCACCATTCAAACATAGCTGATCTTTTTTTTCTATAACCATATAACAATTACAGCACGGAAACAGGCCATCTCGGCCCTTCTAGTCCATGCCGAACTCTTACCCTATCCTATTCCCACCGACCTGCACTCAGCCCATAACCCTCCATTCCTTTCCTGTCCATATAGCTATCCAATTTAACTTTAAACGACAACATCAAACCTGCCTCAACCACTTCTGCTGGAAGCTCTGGATAGACAGGGTCTGATTAGGAACAGTCAACATGGATTTGTGCGTGGAAGGTCATGTTTGACAAATCTTATTGAATTTTTTGATGAGGTTACTAAGAAAGTTGACGAGGGTAAAACAGTGGATGTTGTCTATATGGACTTCAGTAAGGCCTTTGACAAGGTTCCACACGGAACGTTAGTTAGGAAGGTTCAATCGTTATCACAAGACAAGACAAAGGAGCAGAAGTAGGCCATTCGGCCCATTGAGTCTGCTCCGCAGCTCCCCCATGAGCTAAACTATTCACCTATCTAGTTCCAATTTCCGGCTTTTTCCCCATATCCCTTGATACCCTGACTAATTAGATACCTGTCAATCTCCTCCTTAAACACCCTCAATGATCGGGCCTCCACAGCTGTATGTGGCAACGAAATCCACGACCCTCTGGCTAAAAAAATTTCCCCTCATCTCTGTTTTAACTGGGTACCCTCTAATTCTAAGACTATGGCCTCTTGTCCTGGACTCACCCACCAAGGGAAACAACCTTTCCACATCTACTCTGTCCAACCCTTTCAACATTCGAAACGTTTCTATGAGATCCCCTCTCATTCTTCTATACTCTAATGAATACAGTCCAAGAGCCGACAGATGCTCCTCATATGTTAGCCCCTGCATTCCAGGAATCATCCTCGTAAATCTTCTCTGAACTCTCTCCAACATCAGTACATCCTTTCTAAGATAGGGGGCCCAAAACTGCACACAGTATTCCAAATGAGGTCTCACTAATGTCCCATAGAGCCTCATCAACACCTCCTTACTCTTATACACTATTCCTCTTGAAATGAATGCCAACATAACATTCGCTTTCCTTACCACCGATCCAACTTGGTGGTTAACCTTTAGGGTATCCTGCACGAGGACCCCCAAGTCCCTTTGCACTTCCGATTTTTGAATTTTCTCCCCATCTAAATAATAATCTGCCCGATTATTTCTTCTTCCAAAATGTACAACCGCACATTTGTCATATCTCCTCCTCAACCCCAGTTCCTGGCCTTCTTCCCATAACCTTTGATACCGTGTCCAATCAAGAATCTCTGTCTTAAGTACATCCAATGACCTGGCCTCCACAGGTGCACGTGGCAACCAATTCCACAAATTCACCACCCCTTGGTTAATGGTCGAGGTCCACGGCGTAAAAAAGGTTGAGAAGCCCTCGCTTTAGCCTGTGTGCATGGTGGGGGGGAGGGGGGGGGGAGTATGACATGTTAATCATTATCTCTGCTGCTACTTGACCCCAACATTTCCCCCCCCCCAATCAACATTCACACCCTGCAGGATGGCCCACTGATCCTCGCTGCACATCCACCCCCAAATCACACACTGCAGATTGGGCAGGGCTGTCTGCAGTAAGGCCAATCAGCGAGTCTGCAGCAGGAGGTTGGTTCTGTTTGTCTTCCACTGACCCATGCGCGTCATAATACTTATAAAATGTGGCAACGTGGCTGCAGGTACTGCAGTGGGGTCATATGCCAGAAACTGCTAAATTGCCGAGAGGTGAGAATGTGTAATGTCTCCCACTGTATCATTGTCTACCACTACAATTTCCATTAAATCCCTGATACTCATCTTATTTTGAAAGGAAGTTCAATTTGCTTTTTTTTTGATAGTATAGTAGCACTTCTAAGTGATAAGCAATGGAGAACATATTGCCACTGCCTGGTCTGACGCATTTTACCTGTCAAGATATATTTGAAAAACCGGTCAGATATATTTATTAAAAAATAGTTACAAGGAAAAAACCTGCAATCTCCTATCATGCAAGGATGCTATTACCACTTTCCTTGGAAAGCAAAGTTTTCAGCGGCAATATTGGACATTCTGAGTTTATACAATTTCCTTCACTGACCACCCTTAAAATAGAATGGCAAGATGACAATCTGGTTGTACAGCCTGATCATTTGAAACAACCGCACACTGATACGGAATTTCGGTTCAGAGACCTGTTGGAGATGCATATTCCAGATTGGATATTCCAGGTGTCAGGGTCAGATGTCCCCGTGAGACGGAGGCACAAGGGCCAGTGAGTCGGCGAGCACGGAATTCGAGCCTGGCGTTCAGGGCCCTGTCATCAGCGAGATTGGGGTTTGGTACTGGAAATTGAAACCCAAAGGCCAATCGGAAACCCAAAGTCAGGGTGGGTGGGAGGAACAGGGCTTGTTTTGTTATTGTTGCTTGCTCTATTCTGTGTTGCTCTGCCAAGTAATGTGGGTATGTTAAGATGGCACCGGAAGTGGTCGGAGCAAGGTCGAGGCCCGTTCGAGACGGTATCGGAGTTGGACCGAGCAAATCGGAGAGGAGTCAGAGCGGAAGAGTTCCAGAGCGCATCCATCTTAACTAGGAGCGAGGCTGGATCAATCTAAGCGCCAAGCCAATTTGGAAAGGTCGAGTAGAGGCCAGAATGCAGCGGCAGGGTATTGATGCCGCGGGGCCTAGGCTCCTGTGCGGGGTACGTTCCAGATGGACTGAAAAGTCAGCACGTCGGGACCGGAGACGAGGGTTGGGCCAATTCTGCTCGTTCTTCTGCCACATCTGCTCCTCCCTCCGCGGCGCCGAGGCTGTGAGACTGCTCCGCTTGCTCCAAGCTCCATATCTGCAGGCTTCTCGGCGATTTGCCCCACCATGTGATGAATTGAGAAGAGGCTGTGGGCCTACTCCAGCTGCTTCGGGCCTCGAGTCTGTGGACTCAATTTGGTTCGGAATGCCATTGTTTGCGTGATTTGTGATTTCTCCCCGTCTCTCCCTGCGCGTTGGGCGCTGGTCTTTTTTTAAACTGGGTTCTTCCGGGTTTCTCGCTTTACGGCTGCCTGTAATTTATACCTACTTTGATAATAAATGTACTTGAACTTCGAATGCATGGCACTTACTGGCCTTGGGATATGCTGGTTGTTAATGCAAACAGCATGTTACTGCATGTTTCGATATCTAGTACGTGATAAATAAATGAATCTGTATCATTCTTGTGGTACTAATTCCAAGCCAAAGCCCTGTTACAGATTTTCTAACCTGTCTACATCATCTTCTGCCAATGATCATCTCAAGTGCTTTCATAACCTTGATAATTTCTTCAGATCCCAAAAACTACTCATTTCAATGGAAGCAAAAATCACTAAGACTTTGTAATTACGATATATTAAAACTATATCTTCAAGAGGCTGATTTATGATTGTAAATGAGAATGTGCAGCACAATTCTGCTGCTACTCTGTCATCAACTCTTCTACTTCAATTGAACGTGTCTAAAAGGAACCCAGACAAAGTGTGGAACTGTCTCAGCAACAGAAGCACAGCAGGGCCTTTTACATCATCAAAGATCCCACCCATCCATCCAGCATCCTCTTTGACTTTCTACCATCAGGCAGAGACTTTGGTGCATAAAGACAAGAACGGTCAGGATGGGAAACAGCTTCTTCCCTCAGGCCATTAGGCTTCTGAACTTCCTGGTACATTGCATTCGAAGTGTCACTGGTTAATCTGTTCTGTGTCTTACAAAATCTAATTTATGCACTTTAATTTGTTTATTTATGTGTAATTCATCTGTAGATTTTATCCTTACTTTCCTAAGTTACTGTGTGTGACATGTGTGTGATGTGTACTACTGTGCTTTACGCCCCGGTCCGGAGAAACGTCTTGTTTGACGTTCTGCATGTATATAGTGAAATAACAACAAACTTGACTTGATTTATATTACAGACACAGTAGGAAGGACAAATCAATCATTCCACAATCAATTCACTTTTATCCACTGTTACCCAATTTTAAACTCATCAATAACTGTGTGCGCAAATTAAAAACCAAAATCATTTCACAAGTTTGATTTATCGTATAATACTTGATACAGTATTGGGAAATGAACATGGTCAGGTGTCAGATCTCACAGGGGGAGAGCACTTTGGAGAGAGTGATCATAATTCTATCTCCTTTACGATAGCATTGGAAAGGATAGGAACAGACAAGTTAGAAAAGTGTTTAATTGGAGTAACGGGAATTATGAGGCTATCAGGCAGGAAATTGGAAGCTCAAATTTGGAAGAGGTGTTCTCAGGGAAAAGTACGGAACAAATGTGACAAATGTTCAGGGGATATCTGTGTGGAGTTCTGCATAGGTACATTCCAATGAGACAGGGAAAGGATGGTAGGGTAGAGGAGCCATGGTGTACAAAGGCTGTTATAAATCTAGTCAAGAAGAAGAGCTTATGAAAGGTTCAAAAAACTAGGTAATGATAGAGATCTAGAAGATTATAAGGCTAGAAGGAAGGAGTTTAAGAATGAAATTAGGAGAGCCAGAAGGGGCCATGAAAAGGCCTTGGTGAGCAGGATTAAGGAAACCCCCATTCCACAAGTATGTGAAGAGCAAGAGGATAAGACATGAAAGTATAGGATCTATCAAGTGTGACAGTGGGAAAGTGTGTATGGAACCGGAGGAAATAGCAGGGGTACTTAATGAATACTTTACTTCAGTATTCACTATGGAAAAGGATCTTGGTGATCGTAGTGCAGACTTGCAGTGGACTGAAAAGCTTGAGCATATAGATATTAAGAAAGAGGATGTGCTGGAGCTTTTGGAAAGCATCAAGTAAGATAAGTCGCCAGGACCCGATGAGATGTACCCCAGGCTACTGTGGGAGGCGAGGGAGGAGATTGCTGAACCTCTGGCAATGATCTTTGAATCATCAATGGGAACGGGAGAGGTTCCGGAGGATCGGAGAATTGCAGATGTTGTTCCCTTATTCAAGAAAGGGAGTAGAGATAGCCCAGGAAATTATAGACCAGTGAGTCTTACTTCAGTGCTTGGTAAGTTGATGGAGAAGATCCTGAGAGGCAGGATTTATGAACATTTGGAGAGGCATAATATGATTAGGAATAAGTCAGCATGGTTTTGTCAAAGGCAGGTCGTGCCTTACAAGCCTGATTGAATTTTTTGAGGATGTGACTAAACACACTGATGAAGGAAGAGCAGTAGGTGTAGTGTATATAGATTTCAATAGACAATAGACAATAGGTGCAGGAGTAGGCCATTTGGCCTTTCAAGCCAGCACCACCATTCACTGTGATCATGGCTGATCATCCACAATCAGTATCCAGTTCCTGCCTTATACCCATAACCTTTGATTCCACTATCTTTAAGAGCTCTATCCATCTCTTTCTTGAAAGCATCCAGAGACTTGGCCTCCACAGCCTTCTGGGGCAGAGCGTTCCATATATCCACCACTCTCTGGATGAAAAAGTTTCTCTTCAACTCTGTTCTAAATGGCCTACCCCTTATTCTTAAACTGTGGCCTCTGGTTCTGGACTCACCCATCAGTGGGAACATGCTTCCTGCCTCCAGTGTGTCCAATCCCTTAATGATCTTATATGTTTCAATAAGATCCCCTCTCAGCCTTCTAAATTCCAGTGTATACAAGCCCAGTCGCTCCAATCTTTCAACATATGACAGTCCTGCCATCCCAGGAATTAACCTTGTGAACCTACGCTACACTCCTTCAATAGCAAGAATGTCCTTCCTCAAATTTGGAGACCAAAACTGCACACAATACTCCAGGTGTGGTCTCACCAGGGCCCTGTACAGCTGCAGAAGGACCTCTTTGCTCCTATACTCAATTCTCCTTGTTATGAAGGCCAGCATTCCATTAGCTTTCTTCACTGTCCGCTGTACCTGCATGCTTGCTTTCAGTGACTGATGTACTAGAAGACCTTGGCAACAACTTCAGCAAGGCATTTGATAAGGTACCCCATGCAAGGCTTATTGAGAAAGTAAGGAGGCACGGGATCCAAGAGGACATTGCTTTGTGGATCCAGAACTGGCTTGCCCACAGAAGGCAAAGGTTGTAGACGGGTCATATTCTGCATGGAGGTCGGTGACCAGTGGTGTGCCTCAGGGATCTGTTCTGGGACCCCTTACTCTTCGTGATTTTTATAAATGACCTGCATGAGGAAGTGGAGGGATGGGTTAGTAAGTTTGCTGATGACTCAAAGGTTGGAGGTGTTGTGGATTCTCCTTGGAGTGACGAAGGATGAGAGGTGACCTGATAGAGGTGTATAAAATGATGAGAGGTGTTGTGGGCTGTCAGAGGTAACAGCGGGACATTGACAGGATGCAAAGCTGGGCTGAGAAGAGGTAGATGGAGTTCAACCCAGATAAGTGTGAAGTGGTTCTTTTTGGTTGGTCAAATATGATGGCAGAATATAGTATTAATGGTAAGACTCTTGGCAGTGTGGAGGATCAGAGGGGTCTTGGGGTCTGAGTCCATAGGACGCTCAAAGCAGCTGCGCAGGTTGACATTGTGGTTAAGAAGGCATACGGTGTATTGGCCTTCATTAACCGTGGAATTGAATTTAGGAACCGAGACGTAATGTTGCAGCTATATAGGACTATGGTTAGACCCCATTTGGAGTACTGTGCTCAGTTCTGGTCGCCTCACTACAGGAAGGACGTGGAAGCCATAGTAAGGGTGCAGAGGAGATTTACAATGATGTTGTCTGGATTGGGGAGCATGCCTTATGAAAACAGGTTGAGTGAACTCAGCCTTTTCTCCTTGGAGTGACGGAGGACGAGAGGTGACCTGATAGAGGTGTATAAGATGATGAGAGGTATTGATCTTGTGAATAGTCAGAGGCCTTTTTCCCAGGGCTGAAATGGTTGCCACAAGAGGACAGAGGTTTAAGGTGCTGGGGAGTAGGTACGGTGGTGATGCCAGGGTTAAGTTTTTTACACAGAGAGTGGTGAGTGTGTGGAATGGGCTACCGGCGTCGGTGGTGGAGGCGGATACGATAGGGTCTTTTAAGAGACTCCTGGATAGGTACATGAAGCTTAGGGAAATACAGGGCTATGGGGAAGTCTATTAATTTCTAAGGTAGGCACAACATGTTCCGCAATACTTTGTGGGCCGAAGGGCCTGTATTGAGCTGTAGGTTTTCTATGTTTCTATATCCTAAGGTTCATTTGTATTGAGTGGTAAAACCAAACTGTTACGGAAAAAGCAACGAAGAAACCTTCTACAACTGAGTGCGACGGTATTCCTGAGTCTCTGCCTGGGACCTGCATGAGTGGCAAGAGGAAGCTCTGAGACGATGAAGGAAGCCCTGAACACCGCCAGAGATGAAGGATCTTCATCGCTGCCCAGAACACCAGTTCTATTAACAGGAAGTAAGTAGCAAGCTTCATTTGCCACAGAACATAAATTCCCAAACACAGGAGATTCTGCACATGCTGAAAATCTGGACCAGGGGTTCCCAACCTGTTTATGTCATGAACCCCTACCATTAACCGGGGGGTCGTGGACTCCGGGTTGGGAACCAGAGAACTAGAGTAACACACACAAAACGCTGGAGGAACTCATCAGGTTTGGTAGCATCTACGGAGAGGAATAAATAGTTGATGTTTCAGGCCAAGATCTTTCTTCAGTGCACTGTAAAATCCCATTTTTATTACCGAATGTGTTTCAGCAATAATAAAACTGAAAAACACACGAGTCTTTTAAAAGATGGTAAGCACCGTTTCTATTTTGTTTTCATATCAAATTTGATTTAGCTTACAAAAAAAACTATAAAATGCCACTGATTTATTGATCAATCATGCTTTTGGGCATTTTGGCAGGGTGGCACGATGGTGTAGCTGTTTACAGCGCCAGCAATCGGAAGATTGTGGTTCAATTCCCGTCACGGCTTGTAAGGAGTCTGACTTCTTATTTTCTCTAAACTTAAACAGTTCATAATAGAGGAGAGTCAATGAAGTTATGGGCATGTTATGTTGATGCCAGAAGCTTGGCGACAATTATGGGCTGTCCCAGCATATCTTGGGCGGTGACGATCATTGACGCAAACAGCGCATTTCACTGTATGTTTCAATGTACATTTGACAAATAAAGCTAACCTTTAAAGAATATTTTGTACATGTTCCACGATGCTGACGGTCACAGCACCTACAATCAATAATTTGATCCATATAAAGGCTACTCAGAGACTGACCTGCATATTTCGAAGAAGCTGGAAGATTTCCATCGTTCTCGAAACAATGTCTTGTACCGTCTCTTGGCCAATTCGACAGAGAGAAGCTGTATTAACCTCACGTCCCGCCTGGCTCTGAGTTGCAGAAAATGCTCCAGGCATCCCTGGACCAGGGACAGGGGGTGTCGCCATGACTCTTTCTGTCGACACGTCAGTTTTCTGAAAGTAATATCAGAAAGGATTTTCAAAAGTGAGAAGGCATGAATGTTTCCAAAGATGATAACTCAGTAAAGAAATTAAAACTTGTCTACAGGCACTACATTAATGAATATGGTAATAGACAATAGGTGCAGGAGTAGGCCATTCGGCCCTTCGAGTCAGCACCACCATTCACTGTGATCATGGCTGATCATTCACAATCAGTATCCAGTTCCTGCCTTATCCCCATATCCTTTGATTCCACTATCTTTAAGAGCTCTATCCATCTCTTTCTTGAAAGCATCCAGACACTTGGCCTCCACAGCCTTCTGAGGCAGAGCATTCCATATATCCACCACTCTCTGGGTGAAAAAGTTTTTCCTCAACTCCGTTCTAAATGGCCTACCCCTTATTCTTAAACTGTGGCCTCTGGTTCTGGACTCACCCATCAGCGGGAACATGCTTCCTTCCTCCAGCGTGTCCAATCCCTTAATAATCTTACATGTTTCAATAAGATCCCCTCTCAGCCTTCTAAATTCCAGAGTATACAAGCCCAGTCGCTCCAATCTTTCAACATATGACAGTCCCGCCATCCCAGGAATTAACCTTGTGAACCTACGCTGCACTCCCTCAATAGCTAGTATGTCCTTCCTCAAATCTGGAGACCAAAACTGCACACAGTACTCCAGGTGTGGTCTCACCAGGGCCCTGTACAACGGCAGAAGGACCTCTTTGCTCTTATACTCAATTCCCCTTGTTATGAAGCCAGCATGCCATTAGCTTTCTTCACTGCCTGCTGTACTTGCATGCTTGCTTTCAGTGACTGATGTACAAGAACACCTAGATCTCGTTGTGCTTCCCCTTTTCCTAACTTGACTCCATTTAGGTAATAGTCTGCCTTCCTGTTCTTACCACCAAAGTGGACAACCTCACATTTATCCACATTAAACTGCATTTGCCATGCATCTGCCCACTCACCCGGCCTGTCCAAGTCACCCTGCATTCTCATAACATCCTCCTCACATTTCACACTGCCACCCAGCTTTGTGTCATCGGCAAATTTGCTAATGTGCATATACTGTGATATACTGTGCATCAACGTGAAACGCTGTTGTAGGAAAGCAGCACCCAGAGACCCCCACCACTCAGACCACCCTCTTTTCTCACTGCTGCCTTCAGGGAGAAGGTACAGAAGCCTCAGTTCTCGCACCACCAGGTTCAAGAACATTTACTATCCCACAATCATCAGGTTCCTGAACAAAAGGGGACGCCGGCTGATCTTCCATTGATCCTGTTATAGTTACTATTCTACAGATTTGCTGAGTATGCCCACATAAAGATGAATCTCAGGGTTATATGTGGTGACATACATGTACTCTGATAATAAAATTTAATTTGAACTTTGATAACCAAAAATGAACAAAAGCAAACAGGCCAACACCAGCTTTCCGAGAGAACAATCCCCTCAATCCTGACGAAGGGTCTCGGCCTGAAACGTCGACTGCGCCTCTTCCTATAGATGCTGCTTGGCCTGCTGCGTTCACCAGCAACTTTGATGTGTGTTGCTTGAATTTCCAGCATCTGCAGAATTCCTGTTGTTTGCCCTCAATCCCAAGTTCCTTTCCTACAGCTATGTAATACTTCCTCATTTAAGGAGCCAGTCATTCCATTTACCTTTGAAAGCAACAAGTGAAGCTGCTTCCACTTCTAGACAGCAAATGGCTCAGGTACAGTTATTAGATTAGATTTCGAGGACACGCAGTCCTCTTTTATTGTCATTTAGTAATGCATGCATTAAGAAATGATACAATGTTTTTCCAGAATGATATCACAGAAACACATGACAAACCGACTGAAAAACTGACAAAAACCACATAATTATAACATATAGTTACAACAGTGCAATGGGCACTGGGCACGGTAAAAGTCTCAAAGTCTCTCGAAAGTCCCATCATCTCACACAGATGGTGAACCTCCAGCGCTGCCAACTTGCCAATGCAGCATCCTGGAAGCATCCGACCACAGTCCGAGTCCGTCCGAAAACTCCGAGCCTCTGACCACCTCTCCGACACCGAGCACCGTCTCTGCTGAGCGCTTCGACCCCGGCCCCGGCAACAGGCGATACGCAAAGCCGAGGATTTGGGGCCTTTCCCTCTGGAGATTCTCGATCGCACAGTAGCAGCGGCTGTGAAGCAGGCATTTCAGAAGTTTCTCCAGATGTTCCTCTGCGCTTCCCATGGCTGTCTCCATCAAATCAGGATTGTGCACGGCCCCCTAGTTAACACATATCGATATCATTCGGAACAGCCGCGCACGCTACGTCGCGCCGCCATCTTCTCCTCCCTCCGTCCATTACTCCTCAACTATCAGGCTCCTGATCCAGTGTAGATAAATTCATTCATGTCAACAGTGAACTGATTCCACAACCTGCAGACTCACTTTCTAGGACTCAATAACTTATGTCCTTGATATAATTTATTTACTTATCATTGACATGATTGTCCTCTTTGGCACATTGGATGCTTGTTATGATCATCATCATGTGTCATGTCGTATGACGTGGGCAATCAACCGTCCCCCATCTGTCTCTATCCATGACGACGATTGTTCTTGGTAATTTTTTCTGCAGAGGTGGTTTGCCATCGCCTTCTTCTGACCAGCCTCCTTACAAGACGGGTGACCCCAACCATTATCAATGTTCTTCACAGATTGCCTGGCGTCAGTGGTCACATAACCAGGACTTGTGATATGCTCCAGCTGCTCATACAGCCATCCGCCACCTGCTTCAATGGCTTCACATGACCCTAACCGGGGGGCTAAGTAGGTACTCCACCTTGCTCAAGGGTGCAGGCTAGCAGAGGGAAGGAGTACCTTATACCTCCTCTGGTAGAGACATATCACCACACTGTCACCCTATGATAGGTTTTGTTCTTTTTCCATAAACTATTTCTTTATTTTCCTGTAAAAGACTGCAAGAAAATGAATCTCAAGGTAGTATAAGGTGACGTATGAGAGGTGACCTGATAGAGGTGTTTAAGATGATGACAGGCATTGATCGTGTGGCTCGTCAGAGGCTTTTCCCAGGGCTGAAATGGCTGCCACAAGAGGGCACAGGTTTAAGGTGCTGGGGAGTAGGTACAGAGGAGATATCAGGGGTTAGTTTTTTAACGCAGAGTGGTGAGTGCGTGGAATGGGCTGCCAGCAACGGTGGTGGAGGCAGATACGGTAGAGTCTTTGAAGAGACTTTCGGATAGGTACATGGAGCTTAGAAAAATAGAGGGCTATAGGTAAGCCTAGTAATTTCTAAGGTAGGGACATGGTTGGCACAACTCTGTGGGACGAAGGGCCTGTATTGTGCTGTAGGTTTTCTATGTTTCCATGTATATGTACTTTAATAATAAATTTATTTTAAATATTTCATGCTAGTCTGTATTTGTTCTCATACCGAGACTTACTGAACTTAATAATTTGTCAATAATCCCTCCCATCCATCCAACAACTTCTTTGATTCCCTATGATCAAGTAGGAGGTACTGTTACATTAGGACAAGAATTGCTAGGATGGGAAACAGCTTCTTCCCTGGGCTGTAAGACCACTGAACTCTCTGCCACCACCTAGGTCTCATTCCATATACTTTATACTTTATTGACGCCAAACAATTGATACTAGAACGTACAATCATCACTGCAATATTTGATTCTGCGCTTCCTGCTCCCTGGATTACAAATCGATAGTAAATATTAAACATTTAAATTATAAATAATAAAAAGAAAATAGAAAAATGGAAAGTAAGGTAGTGCAAAAAAAAACACCGAGAGGCAGGTCTGGATATTTGGAGGGTATGGCCCAGATCCGGGTCAGGATCCGTTCAGCAGTCTTATCACAGTTGGAAAGAAGCTGTTCCCAAATCTGGCCATACAAGTCTTCAAGCTCCCGAGCCTTCTCCCGGAGGGAAGAGCGATGAAAAGTGTGTTGGCTGGGTGGGTTGTGTCCTTGATTATCCTGGCAGCACTGCTCCGACAGCGTGCGGTGTAAAGTGAGTCCAAGGGTGGAAGATTGGTTTGTGTGATGTGCTGCACCGTGTTCACGATCTTCTGCAGCTTCTTCCGGTCTTGGATAGGACAACTTCCATACCAGGGTGTGATGCACCCTAGAAGAATGCTTTCTACGGTGCATCTATAAAAATTAGTGAGGATTTCAGGGGACAGGCCAAATTTCTTTAATTTTCTCAGGAAGTAAAGGCGCTGATGGGCCTTCTTGGCAGTGGACTCTGCTTGGTTGGACCAAGTCAGGTCATTTGTGATATTGACCGCGAGGAACTTAAAGCTTTTGATCTGTTCCACTTGCGCACCACCGATGTAATGTAGTCCGCTACTCCTTCTGAAGTCAACAACCAATCCCTTTGTTTTGCTGACATTGAGGGATAGGTTATTGTCTTCGCACCATACCACCAGGTTCTTAATTTCCTCTCTGTACTCAAACTCATCATTACCTGAGATACGGCCTATAATTGTTGTGTCATCAGCAAACTTATCAAGTGCCAGCAGCATTATACTGTTTACTTTTTAAACGTGAGAGGTAAATGCAACTTATTGTTGATTTATTTTGCGATATTATTATTTTCTGTGCTATATGTGTGAGTTACGTGTGCTGTGCTGTTCAACGCAGTCTAGAGGGCTGTTGCTTCCTTTTGCAGTTCACATGTGTACAAGTGAACAACAATAAATTGAACGTGAACTCAGACTGTGAAAAGTTCTGAGGATGTCATAAAGCAAATGAGCCGTACAAGAATCTACCAGACAGATGCTCACAAGCACTTGCTCTCAGGGATGCAGAGTAGCAGAGAAGTGAAGGGACAGATAGGTATGTGGAAAAGATGGCCCTTTTTTTTTTAAAGACCCTAAGACCACAAGGTATAGGAGCAGAATTAGGCCATTTGGCCCATCGAGTTTACTCCACCATTTTATCATGACTGACCCATTTGCCTCTCAGCCCCATTCTTCTGCCTTCTCCCCGTATCCCTACATGCCCTGACAAATTGAGAATCTATCGACCTCTGCCTTAAATATATCCAATGACTTGATCTCCACAGCTGCCTGTGGCAATGAATGACATAGATTCACCACTCTCCGACTAACGAAATTCCCCCTTATCTCCATTCCAAATGGCCTCCCTCTATTCTGAGGCCGTGACCGCTGGTCTTAAAGTTCCCCACCATAGGAAACATCCTCTCCACATCCACTCTTACCATGGCCGTTCACCATTTGATAGATTTCAATCAGATTCTTCTGAATTCCAGTGAGTTCAGGCCCAGAGACATCAAACGCTCCTCATATGATAAGCCTTTCAATCAGGGAATCATTTTCATGAACCTCCTTTGAACCCTCTCCAATGTCAGCACCTCCTTTCTTACACAAAGGACGCAGATCTGCTCACAAAGCTCCAAGTGAGGCCTCACCGGTGCTTTAGAAACCCCCAACATTACCTCCTTGCTGTTGTATTCTAGACCTCTTCAAAACAAACGCTAAAATCACATTTGCCTTCCTCACCACTGGCTCAACCTGCAAATTAACCTTTAGGGAATCCTGCACAAGGACTCCCTTGGATTTTTGAATTTTCTCTCCATTTAGAAAATAGTCAACCCTTGTGTTTTGGCACACAGCATCTCCCAGTACAAGATGATTTCACTTTGCCTTAATCCTAAATTCATGAAAAGTCTAACGTGACCATACCAACCATCCAGCAGTTTCTTGGCATAGAGGTGGCATGGTAACATAGCGTTTTGCTCATTGCTTTACAGCGCAAGCTGTAAATCGCCAACCCCACTCTAGAAACCATAATTTTTTTTAGATTGTGAGAACACTCAGTCCTCTTTTATTGTCATTTAGAAATGCATACATGTATTAAGAAATGATACAATGTTTCTCCGGAGTGATATCACAGAAAACAGGAAAGACCAAAGACTAAGGTAAGGTATTGGTGTGGGTGGAGAATTGGTTAGCAGACAGGAAGCAAAGAGTGGGAATAAACGGGACCTTTTCAGAATGGCAGGCGGTGACTAGTGGGGTACCGCAAGGCTCAGTGCTGGGACCCCAGTTGTTTACAATATATATTAATGACTTGGATGAGGGAATTAAATGCAGCATCTCCAAGTTTGCGGATGACACAAAGCTGGGTGGCAGTGTTAGCAGTGAGGAGGATGCTAAGAGGATGCAGGGTGACTTGCATAGGTTGGGTGAGTGGGCAAACTCATGGCAGATGCAATTTAATGTGGATAAATGTGAAGTTATCCACTTTGGTGGCAAAAATAGGAAAACAGATTATTATCTGAATGGTGGCCGATTAGGAAAAGGGGAGGTGCAACGAGACCTGGGTGTCATTATACACCAGTCATTGAAAGTGGGCATGCAGGTACAGCAGGCGGTGAAAAAGGCGAACGGTATGCTGGCATTTATAGCGAGAGGATTCGAGTACAGGAGCAGGGAGGTACTACTGCAGTTGTACAAGGCCTTGGTGAGACCACACCTGGAGTATTGTGTGCAGTTTTGGTCCCCTAATCTGAGGAAAGACATCCTTGCCATAGAGGGAGTACAAAGAAGGTTCACCAGATTGATTCCTGGGATGGCAGGACTTTCATATGATGAAAGGCTGGATGAACTAGGCTTATACTCATTGGAATTTAGAAGATTGAGGGGGGATCTTATTGAAACGTATAAAATCCTAAAGGGATTGGACAGGCTAGATGCAGGAAGATTGTTCCTGATGTTGGGGAAGTCCAGAACGAGGGGCCACAGTTTGAGGATAGAGGGGAAGCCTTTTAGGACCGAGGTTAGGAAAAACTTCTTCACACAGAGAGTGGTGAATCTGTGGAATTCTCTGCCACAGCAAACTGTTGAGGCCAGTTCATTAGCTATGTTTAAAAGGAAGTTAGATATGGCCCTTGTGGCTACAGGGGTCAGGGGGTATGGAGGGAAGGCTGGGTTCTGAGTTGGATGATCAGCCATGATCATAATAAATGGCGGTGCAGGCTCGAAGGGCCGAATGGCCTACTCCTGCACCTATTTTCTATGTTTCTATGTTTCTATGTTTCTAACACTGACAGAATCACATACAGTTACAGCAGTGCAAAGCAATACCATAATTTGATAAAGAACAGACCATAGGCACAGTCAAAAAAGTCTCAAAGCCCCGAGTCAATCAACTCCCGAGTCCCGGATAGCAGGCGGCAAAAGGGAAACTCCCTGCCATAAACCTCCAGGCACCGTCAACTTGCCGATACCTTGGAAGCAGCCGACCCCAGCCAACCCCGAGTCCATCCGTCCGAAAATTCCGAGCTTCCGAGCAGCCTCTCCGATACAGCCTCCCAAGTGCCTTCGACCTCTCCCCGGCTGCTGAAACACGCAAAGCCGAGGATTTCGGGGCCTTCAGCTCCGGAGATTCCGGTTACCACGCAGTAGCAGCAGTAGCAAAGCGGGCACTTCAGAAGTTTTCCAGAAGTTCCGCTGTGCTCTCACGTCTGCCTCCATCAAATCAGGATTGTGCACGGTCCCCTACTTGACAAATAACATATTCATCACCGAAGTGGCCGCACGTGCTGTCGTCACGATCTTCTCCCCCCTCCCGGGAGGATCCTGTAGCCTCAACGCAGAGACTACAACATCTCGACCAGCATTTGCAACACATCCTATTCACTCACTTACTGCCCATTATGCCACCAGCATTCATGGCAGCAAAGAAGGCCTTCCCTCTCTGGTGGTCAGGGCTTCCTCGCGGTTTTCATTATGGTCAGTCGCGCATGTCCCGGGTGGAGACTCAGGAATATCGTCACACTCAGATGTAGAAGGATTTTTCATTGCTGTTTTCAAAACGATTGTGTTTTACCACCAGGATCGTCAGCCACGATCTGAACCCCCCCGAACCTGGAGGACCGGTGGACAACTCTTAGTTTGGCCTCTACCCTTTGACCTGCTTGGTATGGGTGACCCTACCAACAGCCAAAGCATAAAGCCCTGACTCCGGCCAATCTAGCTCTCCGGATCATTGAGGTACGCAAGCCTCCAAACATGGTTACTTCTGCTTGGTAACATTTCTTTAAATCTTGGTTGCAGCCCAGGATATTTGTATAATTCATTCTCCTGAATGCATCACTGGTGATCACTTCTTGTTCACAAATACATTTGCTCAATTAAACTCTGACTACCTCAACCTTTATAAATGTAGATAACCACGTGAAAAGCTTTATTAAGTCACGCCTAACCAAGTAGCTTGCAAAAGCCTTTTTGTTATATACACTCAGTGGCCACTTTATTAGGTACAGGAGTGGAACCCAGTTTGGTTTTCTGCTGCTGTAGCCCATCCACTTCAAGGTTCGAAGGGTGGTGCATTCCGAGATGCTCTTCTGCACACCTCTATTGTAATGCGCAGTTATTTGAATTACCGCCACCTTGTCAGCTTCAGCCATTCTAGCTATTTTTCTACATAAGAACATAAGAAATAGGAGGAGTCGGCCATCCGGCCCATCGAGCCTGCCCTGCCATTCAATATCATGGCTGATCTGTCTGTAAACTCAGCTCCATCTACCTGGCTTTTCCCCATAACCCTTAATTCCCCTACTATGTAAAAACCTATCTAACTGTATCTTAAATATATTTAGTGAGGAAGCCTCAACTGCTTCCCTGGGCAGAGAATTCCACAGATTCACCACTCTCTGGAAAAAAGTTTCTCCTCATCTCCGTCCTAAATCTTCTCCCCTGAACGTTGAGGCAATGTCGCTTCAATAACAATGTGTTTTCACCCCTAGAACTACTGCTGACTGGATGCTTTTTTGCTTTTCGCACTATTTTCTATAATCTCTAGAGACTGTTGTGCATGGAAAACCCCAGATCAGCAGTTTCTGAGATATTCAAAACCACCCTGCCTGGAACAATCATTCCAGGATCAAAGTCACTCTGATCACATTTCTTTCCCATTCTGATGTTTGGTCCGAACAACAACTGAACCTCTTGACAACGTCAACATGCTTTTATTCATTGAGTTGCTGCTACATGATTGGCTGATGGAATACCTGCAAGACAGCACTAGTGTGACACGGCGATGTTTTGCAAGCAGCTAACAAAACTTTTAGCTATCCTACTAAATAAACCTTTTCTGGACTACAACCACTGCAATCCGCAGCCTCTGATTTCCCTTTGGGAGCGGTGCTTTTGAACTGTCTGTGCGACATGCCATTTTTGAGGTACCCTGAAGGAGTCGGCTAACTAGACCATCGAGAAAGCAGGTACAGCCGAATCAGCCATTTCTGGAGCGGACTAGGTCATACTGAAGTGGTGGAGCCCAGGCCTGAGAGCGAGAAATGAACTGATGTCTAATTGATTTAAGCTCTGAACCAGATCTAAAAGATTAAGACTGAGGGCAAAGGACAAACTGGCGTTCAGCTCAATTCTCCGTGAGGCCTTACCCGTCTCAGGACTCAACAGGCTTAGAGGCTGCGGACCCACTTTCAGTGTCTCTGCAGTTCATGCTTTGTGTGTTATTTGCTTATTTTCTTTGTTTTGTGGCTGCCTGCAAGAAGATGAAACTCAAGGCTGTGTATGGTATATGTACTTCGAATTTAATGGGGAATTCAGGTGTACCTAATAAAGTGGCCATTGAGTCTACGTTCCTGTCTATGGCAGCACTCTTCAGAAAAAACAAAACCTTTCTGTAGGCCTTGAAGTACCAACTATCCTCACTTGGAGTAATCCATTTGCTTTATATACAACATTACAGCACAGTACAGGCCCTGTGGCCCACGATGTTGTGCTGACCCCTGAATCTAGCTCTCTCTCCTACCATAGCTCCCCATTTTTCCTTCATCTAAGAGTTTCTCAAATGCCCCTCATGTAACTGCCTCAACCACTACCCACGGCAGGGTTTTTTGCATACTCACTGCTCTGTGTAGGAAAATTACCTCTGACCCCCCCCCCCATACTTTCTTCCCATCACCTTTAAATGATGTCCCTGGTATTAGCCATTTCCACCCCGGGAAAAGGTCCTTGGCTTAATTATTGTCTCGATGGTTAAAATTCTATCGCTTCAAAGTTTAAGAGCTAGAATGGCTCGAAGTTAATCACAAATTATTCATATAAGCTGGCTCATGATCTTGACAATGGTTGCCAGGCCCAGAGAAAACCTTTGCCACATCACCTCAACATTCAGAGCTCAGTGACACACCTTCGTGTAGGTCTGTGCAAACCATGATGTCTAGTCAAGCATTCTTTATAGGTTTTCATAAGACCATAAAACATGGAAGCAGAATCAGGCCATTTGGTCCATCGAGTCTGCTCCACCATTCATTCATGGCTGATCCTTTTTTCCCCTCTTCAGCCCCGGTCCCCGACCTTCTCCCCGTAACCTTTGAATCTATGTCCAATCATGAACCGATCAAGCTCTGCCTTAAATACACCCAACGACCTGGCTTTCATAGCTCCCTGAGGTAACAAATTCCACAAATTCACCACCCTCTGGCTATGGAAATTTCTCAGAATCTCTGTTTTAAATGGGTGCCCCTCTATCCTGAGGTTGTACCTTTTTGCTCTAGACTCCCCCACCATGGGAAACTTCCTTTCCACATCTACTCTGTCTAGACCTTCCAACATGTGAAAGGTTTCAATGAGATCCCCCCTCCATCCTTCTAAATTCCAGCTAGTACAGACCCAGAACCATCAAACGTTCCTCATATAATCTTTCAATCCTGGAATCATCCTTCTGAATCTGCTCTGAACTCTCTCCAATGCCAGCACATTTTTTTTTAGATGAGAACCCCAAAACTGTTCACCAGTGCCTTATAAAGCCTCAGCTCACATCCCTGCTCTTGTATTCTAGACCTCTTGAAATGAATGCTAACATTGCATTTGCCGTCCACACCACCTACTCTACCTGCAAGTTAACCTTTAGGGCGCTCTGCACAAGGATTCCCAAGTCTACTTGCATCTCAGATTTTTTGATTTTCTCCCCATTTAGAAAAAAATCTGCACATTTACTTCTACTACCAAAGTGCATGACCGCGCATTTTCCAACATTGTAATTCATTTTCCACTTTCTTGCCCATTCCCCTAATCTAAGTCCTTCTGCAACCTACCTGTTTGCTCAACACTACCTACCCCTCTACCAATCTTCATATCATCTACAAACTGGCAACAATGCCATCTATTCCACCATATAAATCATTGATATACTGCACAAAAAGAAGCCAACAGAGACCCCTGTGGAATACCACTAGTCATCGGCAGCCAACCAGCAAAAGATCCTTTTATTCCCACTCGCTGCCTCCTACCAATCAGCCAATGTTCCAACATGTCAGGAACTTCCTTGTAATACCATGGGCTCTTAACTTGGTAAGCAGCCTCATGTGTGGCACCTTGTCAAAGGCTTTCTGAAAGTCCAAATATGCAACATCCACTGCATCCCCTTTATCTATCCTACTTGTGATCTCCTCAAAGAATTCCAACATGTTCGTCAGGCAAGATCTTTCCTTAAGGAAACCATGCTGACTTTGTCCTATCTTGTCCTGTGTCACCAAGTACTCCATTACCTCATCCTTATCAATTGTCTCCAACATCTTCCCAACCACTGAGGTCAGGCTAACCAGTCTATAATTTCCTTTCTGCTGCCTTCTTCCTTTCTTAAGGAGTGGAAGAGTTTGTGTTATTTCACATAAAGAGTGGTACTGGTGACAGCTGAAGCTATTACGAATGTTGAAACTACTGCAATGATGGATGATGGTAAGATTTAGAACAGTACAGCTCAGCACAGGCCCTTTGGACCATGATGTTGTGCCATCCTTTTAACATACTCCAGGATCAATCTAACCTTTCCTTCCCAAATGGCTCTAAAGTTTCTTTCATCTGTGTGTCTACTGAAGAGTCTCTTAAATCTGCCACATGGATCCACCTGTCTACCACCACCCCTTCCACACACCCACCCCCATTGTAAAAGAGACATCCTCTCTATACATTCTTCCAATCACCTTAAAATGATGGCCTGCTGCATTAGACATTTTCACCCTGGGAAAAAGATACCTGATCTGTGCATCTTAACATCTTATCCGATCACCTCTCATTCTCCTTCATTCCAAAGAGAACAGTTCAGCTCGCTTAATCCTTTCCTCGTAAAACATGCTCTCTAATCCAGGCAACGTTTGGGAAAGGTGTGTCACCAAAGACAAGAAATTCTTCGCAGATGTACTGCGGAGAGCATTTTGACTGGTTGCATCATGGCCTGGTTTAGACTCCAATGCACAGGATTGTCAGAGGCCCCGTGGACTCAGCCATCCCCATTACGATCACAACCCCCACCCCCACCATCAAGGACATCTTCTATAGGCAACATCCATCATTAAGGGCCCTCACATCTAGGACCCACCTTCTGAGTACTACCATTGGGTCGGAGGTACGGGAGCCTGAAGACACACATTCAACACTTCAGGAGTAGCTTCTTCCCATCCGCTGTCAGGTTTATAAATGGTCGATGGACAGTACCTCGCTATACCTCTTTGAATTATTTACTTGTTTATTGTAACTTACGGTAATTGTTAGGGGTGCCCTGTCCTGCCACCACAAAGGAACAGATTCACAACTAACGTCAGTGGCAGTAATCCTGATTCTGATGTTATTTATTTTATTGAGACACAGCAAGGAGTAGGCCTTTCTGGGCCTTTGAGCCACACCGCCCAGTAATCCCTGATTTTAACCCAAGTCCAGTCACAGAACAACTTATAATTAACCTACCAACTGGTACATCTTTGGCATATGGGAGGAAACTGGAGCACCTGGATGAACCCACGTACTCATGGGGAGAGCGTGCAAACTCCTTGTAGACAGCGGCAGGAATTGAACCTGGGTCGCTAATACTGTAAAACGTTGTGCTAACCACTAGGTTACCGTGCTACGCCAATTCTGGCAAAGCTGCTAAAGCTGATTGCAGCTAATTGGAATTTTACCGCTTTTGATTATGCAAATATAACCGATGTAGCAATTGTACTGCTTTGTGAGTATACAGCTAGATACTCATTTCTTTAAAGGCTTTCTTCTTTCTCTTGCAGTACAGTAAGAAAATTGTCGATGTGGTGAGGCTAGATCAAAATATTTAGCTGTTCAATATTATTAGACATGGACACACAGGGATTAGTTATGACTGAATACACTTAATTCAGCTAGTATAAATTGTCTTTGTATAATGATGTTGCCACAATCAATCACCACAAGTTATCTCGCATGGCTGAAACTAAATGACTCTTCTAAATCTCTCATATTATTACTGTTGCGTCAAGCCAAAACATGCCAGTTCAAGCTTTTGGTTTGAACTCTTGACAAGTCTGCCTGATCATGCAATATCCTTTCTCCTCTGTTCCCATGTAATCTGAACTTCCCTGCATCCTCGTAGAAAAGATTTCCACACACATTTCCCTTGCTCTGCATCATTGCAGAATGTTGAAAGGCCTTGATAGAGTGGATGTGGAGAAGGTGCTTCCTATGATGGGGGAGTCTAAGACCAGAGGACACAGCATCAGTATAGATAGGCATCCTTTTAAAATGAAAAGGAGGAATTTCTTCAGCCAGAGGGTGGTGAAACTGTGGAATTTGTTGCCACAGGCGGCTATGGACTCCAAGTCTTTGTGTATAGTGTGTTGATAGATTCTTGATTGGTCAGGGCATGAAGGGATACAGAGAGAAGTCAGGAAATTGGGACTGAGGGGGAAATTTGATCAGCCATGATGAACTAGTAGAGCAGACTCAGTGGGCCGAATGACCTATTTATGCTCCTATATCTTGTGGTCTTATTACCAGCCTTTGAAACTAGTTTTGAGATCCTTCCTAGCATGTCGCACCAGTCAGTCAGCCATTCTTGTCTGGCGCGTAGTGTCAGGATTGGTCTCCTTTCGGATTAACCGGGTCACGATATGAACATTCCTGACTTGACCCTTGTTTTTTTTTAATGGGGCTAAGTGGCTAGCTCGACGCTCAACTCGGCACGGATGGAAAGCATGCTCAGGGTGTGACCCGGCTTGGATTCGAACTCGGGAGCCTTCACTCCGAAGTCCGGCGCTGATGCCACTGCGCCACCAGCCGGCCAGTTTTGAGGTGAAGCTTGAAGATTAACTTTATTTGTCACATGTTCATTTAAATACTCTGGCATCGATACAGGAAATGCACCTTTGCTTCAACAACCAAGTATGTGTTGCGGGCCAGCCCACAAATATCATCGTACTTTCCATAAGATATAGGAGCAGGCTCCATTTGGTCCATCGAGTCTGCTCCAGCATTCCATCGTGGCTGATTTATTATCTCTCTCAACGCCATTCTCCCGCCTTCTCCCATAACCTTTGACATCCTTACTAATCGAGAAACTATCAACCTCCGCTTTAAATATACCCAATGACCTCTGCTTTAAGTATATCCTTTTGACACAGCACAGCATGCTCGCATCTTACCAACCGTAACCCGTACGCCTTTGAATTGTGGGAGAAAACCAGAGTGCCCTGAGGAAACCCGTGTGGTCATGGGGATAGCGTACAAACTCCTTACAGACAGTGGTGGGAATTGAACCCCCATCACTGACTGCTGGTGTTATCATTGTGTTAGATTAATCGCTTCACTACTGCTTTGCCTAGTTTTGTCAGGTGGTGTAAGGTAGAAATAGGAACAAAAAAGTGCTGGAAACATGCCTGACAACATCATGGGAGAGGTAGTTAACCTTTCACGGCAGTGGTCTTCATTGCAAGTGGAGTTTTGTGTAAAGGTCTTACTGCAACTATATCAAGCTGTAAATGAAGTATAGCCATTACTGCCTTCATCTTGATTGCATTAAAATGTTGGACTAGGGATGTAGGTCCTCTGACTGGGGTCCCCAACCTTTTTTGCACTGCGGACCGGTTAATATTGACAATATCCTTGCAGACCGGCTGACAGTGGGGGGGGGGGGGGGTCAAGTAGGGTTAAACTCACCTCAACATGTCTTTTACAGTTAGGGTTGCCAACTTTCTCACTCCCAAATAAGGGACAAAAGTAGCAGTCAAATACGGGACACGTGTTTACCCCGAGAAAGACCATGACCATGAAGCCTTGCACGGGCACCTGTGTGCGCATGCGTGACGTGCCGTTTTTTTCTACAAATCGGCTTTGGTTTAATCTTCCTGGCTCTGTTAAGAGAAACTACACTGTACATACATTTCTACTTTATACAGGCTGTGTATTTATCATATCATTCCTGCTTTTACTATATGTTAGTGTTATTTTAGGTTTTATGTGTTATTTGGAATGATTTGGTAGGTTATTTTTTGGGTCTGGGAACGCTCAAAAATTTTTCCCATATAAATTAATGGTAATTGCTTCTTCGCTTCACGCCATTTCCGCTTACGAACGGTTTCATTGGAACATTCTACCTTAGCGGGGGAAATACGGGACAAGGGCAGTCCCGTAAGGGACAAACCAATTTAGCCCGATATACTGAATGTCCCGGCAAATACGGGACAGTTGGCAACCCTATGTTCAAGTTCAACAGTGCGTGACAGGGAATGAGGAAAGGTGCAGCTGACTCATATCGTTTCCTCGCGGCCGCGGCCCGGTGGTTGGGGACCACCGCTCTGAGATATTGAACCCCAGGAACTTAAACTTGCTCACCCTTTCCACCGCTGACCCCTCAATGGGGATTGGAATGTGTTCTCCTGTCTTCCCCTTCCTGAAGTCCACAAGAAATTCCTTGGTCTTACTAATGCTGCATCCAAGGTTGCTGTTGTGACACTACTCAATCAGCTGATCTACCTCACCCTTCTACAGCTCCCCATCACCATCTTTATATATTCACACAAGGCAAAGGAGCAGAAGCAGGCCATTCGGCCCATCGAGCCTGCTCCGTCACTCCACCATGAGCTAAAATATTCTCCCATCTAGTTCCAATTTCCTGTTTTTTCCCCATATCCCTTGATACCCTGACTAATTAGATACCCATCAATTGGAGTTTAAAGCAGACCATGATGCAACCAGTCAAAATACTCTCCACAGTACATCTGCAAAAAATTTCTTGTCTTTGTTATCGTTAAAAATTATTCCTATTAATACCCAAAATGCGGTTTTAATAGGTGATGCCTGACTTACTGAGATCCTTGCTCTTGATTTCCAGCATCTGCAGTATTTGTTTCAGTTCACCCTTTTTTAAAGAAGTTACAATAAATTCCCCAGTGAACTTGGTGAGTTTGGGAATGTGTGTCTGAGTCAGTTTGAAAAGAACACAGGAACCCAGGCCCGAGTGAGTCAGGAGCGAGTGCAGAAGAACCAGATGCCAAATTACCAGGATTTCCAAACAACTGGACAGCAGATAGCTATCATTAGGAAATAAACAAACCTCCTTTAAACCAATTGTTCACATGATTCAATGCTTATTTACATACTATTTACATACTACAACCTTCAGACTCACTTTCAAGGACTCTGCACCTCATGTTCTTAGCATTGTTCATTTGATTTTTATTTGCAATATTTGCCCTCTTTCGCTCAATAGCTATTTGTCAGTCACAAAAGAAAATCCGCAGATGCTGGAAATCCAAGCGACACACACACACACACACACACGCGCAAAATGCTGGAGGAACACAGCAGGCCAGGCAGCATCTATGGAGAAAAAGTTTTGCTGAAGGGTCTCAGCCCAGAATGTTGACTGTATGTTTTTCCATAGATGCTGCCTGCCGAGTTCCTTCAGCATTTTGTGTGCGTTGCAGCTATTTCTCAGTCTTTGTCCATGATTAGTTCTCATAAACTCCATTGCATTTCTTTATTTTCCTGTAAATGCCAGCAAGAAAATGAATCACAAGGTAGCACTTGGCGACATATACACTGAGAGTATGCCTGTGGTCTTTGGCTGCTGTAGCCCATTCACTTCAAGGTTCGATGAGTTGTGCATTCAGAGATGCTCTTCCACACTCCATGTTGTCATGTGTGGTTATCTGAGTTACTGTCACCCTCCTGTCAGCCTGAACCAGTCTGACCATTCCCCTCTGACCTCTCTCATTATTAAGGCATTTTCACCCACAGAACTGCCACTCACTCAATTTTTTTTTTGTTTTTTTTGGCACCTTTCTCTGTACAATATAGAGACTGTTGTTTGTGAAAATCCAGGAGATTAACAGCTCCTGAGACACTCAAAACCACACCATCTGGCGCCAACAATCATTCCACAGTCAAAGTCAAAGGTGGGGGGGGGGGCTAAGCAGGTGCGACACCTTGCCCAAGAGTGACCTGCAGGCTAGCGGTGGGAAGGAGCATCTTGCACCTCCTTTGATAAAGGCCCATCTCCACCCTGCCACCCAATACTTTAATAAATTTACTTTGACTTTTGATCCATAGCAACGCTTAAGATCTGCACAAGACATCTTCTGCTCCAACAAAGTGCACTGCCAGAGGGGCAGGCAGATATTCTCAGTACATTTAAGTATAAACGTACAGGGATTAGTTAAGACCAAATTCACTTAGTTCAATCTGTACAACAACGATACTTGAGTGCCTCACTCCATTAATTATCATGCACAACCTAAACCAAAATGATTCGCTCCTGCAATACTTACTGCATTATTGAGACAGGCACCTGAGCTGCAACAGTCTCGCATGGGCCAGAAACTGGAGAATGGGGTTAGTAGAGAAGGATACTTCATGACCAACACAGACATGATGGGCCAAAGAGCCTGCTTCTGTGCTATTTTATCATTTCTATTTTTGCACTACTTGCATAAACATATTACAGGTGCACATTCCTTTATCTGAAATTCTGAAATCCAAAAAGCTCAGAAGACCTTAGTTTTTTTTTGCCAACAGCTGACGTCACTCAGGTGTGACGTGGCAGCACTAGAAGAGGCCGCCAGGCGTCAGTTGTGGCTCAGCGCTCGTACTGGTTACACGTGCATTTGCTGTTCACTGATATTTTGTGTTCACTATTGACTTTGTGTTTAATTTCACTGTGAAAATGTCAAAAAGAGCTGCAGATATCCCTATGGATAACAATGAGAAAAAGAGAAGGAATCTTCTCTATCAATAACGCAGAAAGTGGAGTTATTGCAGAAACTTGATCATGGTGTGTCTGTGCAGCGTCTTACTGAAGAAAATAGGTCAGAACTGCCACTGTATATGATTTAAATAAACAGAAAGACAAGTTACTGAAGTTTTATAGTGACAGTGACTGTGACGTTCTACATTTATTCCAATAAGTCATTTACCATGTGTTTGATTCAGTTCATTTGAAGCTGTATATTTTTATGTTTTATTGAATATTTTTGCTGGAAATAAAATTTCTTCTTGTTATAATTCCCTAAACAATACAGTATAACAATTATTTACATAACATTTACATTGTATTAGGTATTACAAGTAGCTATTAGGTATTATAAATCTAGAGATGATTTAAAGTATACAGGAGGATGTGCGCAGGTTTGGTGCGCTGCCAGGTCCTAAAGTCCACTGCACTGAGCCAGGTTAAATAAGGGACTTGAGCATACATGTTTTTTGGTATCAGGCGGGGGGGGGGGGGTCTGAAATCTGAAAAATTCAGAATTCCAAAATGCAACTGGCCCCAAGGATTTCAGATAAGGGATTGTGGACCTGTACTGTAATTCACAGGGCTTTTCTTCCATTATGTTTTGCATTGTACGGCTGGCGCAAAGTTAATAAATTTCACCACATATGCCAGTGATATCAAACCTGATTCTAATTCCATTTCCATCTTGTGTGTGTTTACCAGCTCCCCTCTTAGCCTATGATACTGAGCTCAGCTATTCATAGACCCTTTAGCTTACAGTGTTGTGCTGACCTTTTAACCTACTCTAAGATCAATCCAACCCTTCGTTCCCACATCACCTTCCATTTTTCTATCATTCGTGTGCCTATCCACGAGTCCCTTAAAAGTCCCTAATATATTTGCCTCTACTACCATGGGCGGCGGGGTTGAGACACGTCTCTGCCAAAGGAGGTACAAGACGCTCCTTCCCTCCACTAGCCTGCAGGTCACCCTTGGGCAAGGTGTAGCACCCGCTTAGTCCCCCTCCACCCTCCCACCGAACAGAGTCACGTGAAGCCACGGGGGCAGGTGGTGGATGGTCGTATGAGCATATCGCAAGTCCTGATGACGCAACTTCTGACGCCAGGCAATCTCTGCATAATGGCTGGGGTCACCCGTCTTGTAAGGTCACTGCTCAGAAGGCAGCAAAGGCAAACCACTTCTGTAGAAAAATTTGCCAAGAACAATCATGATCATGGAAGACCATGATCACCCATGTCTATGACATGGCACATAATGATGATCACCACTCTTGGCAGGGTATTTCGTGCACCCACCACTCCGTGTAAAAATAACCTCTAACTTCCCTGATACTTTCTTCCAATCACCTTAAAATTGTGCCATTACAACTATTCCTTGTGATAATGAGCTCCTTCCTCTGGATAAATAATTTTCCCTTCAATTCCCTTATCAAGTTATTTACGAATCTAGTGCTGGCCTTGTTCTTCAGCCAATCAAACAGTCAGACATCTCAAATAAGTCACAACTGAACATTCTGAAAGTTCAAAGCAAATTTTATGATCAAAGTACATACATACCACCATATACAACCCTGAGATTCAATTTTTATGGACACACTCAACAAATCTACAGGATAACTATAACAGAATCACTGAAAGACTGTCCCACTTGGGCGTTCAGCCAGAGAACAAAAGGCAACAGACTGTGCAAATGCAAAAAGAAACAACAATAATAAATAAACAAGCAATAAATATCGAGAATGTGAGAAGAAAAGTCCTTTGAAAGTGGGTCCATTGGTTCTGGGGACATTCCAATAATGGGGCAAGTGAAGTGGCGTGAAGTAACCCCTTTTCCTGGAGAGAGGCCTTGTTCAATCTTTCCTGACGCCACAACTGAGTCGTTACACCACCGTATCAGTTCTCTTCAGCAATTTCTACAATGAATCTTTTATCTCCCAAAACCATGCACAACACTTCAAATAAACGTAGCCTCCCTTGGGCGCAGCACAATCTCATACAGTTCTATTCAACTGAGGTTTACTGTCATTTGTTGGAAAGTGTATGGTTATGCACTTTGGCAGAAAAAAATAAAACGGGCAGACTATTATTTAAAAGGGGAAAGAATTCAAAGTTCTGAGATGCAACGGGACTTGGGAGTCCTCGTACAGGATACCCTTAAGTTAACCTCCAGGTTGAGTCAGTAGTGAAGAAGGCGAATGCAATGTTGGCATTCATTTCTAGAGGAATAGAGTATAGGAGCAGGGATGTGATGTTGAGGCTCTATAAGGCGCTGGTGAGACCTCACTTGGAGTACTGTGGGCAGTTTTGGTCTCCTTATTTAAGAAAGGATGTGCTGACGTTGGAGAGGGTACACAGAAGATTCAGTAGAATGATTCCGGGAATGAGAGGGTTAACATATGAGGAATGTTAGTCCGCTCTTGGACTGTATTCCTTGGAGTTTAGAAGAATGAGGGGAGACATCATAGAGACATTTCGAATGTTGAAAGGCATGGACAGAGTGGATGTGGCAAAGTTGTTTCCCATGATGGGGGAGTCTAGTACGAGAGGGCATGACTTAAGGATTGAAGGGTGCCCAGTCAGAACAGAAATGCGAAGAAATTTTTTTAGTCAGAGGGTGGTGAATCTATGGAATTTGTTGCCACGGGCAGCAGTGGAGGCCAAGTCATTGGGTGTATTTAAGGCAGGTATCTGAGTAGCCAGGGCATCAAAGGTTATGGTGAGAAGGCAGGGGAGTGGGACTAAATGGGAGAATGGATCAGCTCATGATAAAATGGTGGAGCAGACTCGATGGGCCGAATGGCCAACTTCTGCTCCTTTGTCTTGTGGTCTTGTGGTCATTTAACTATTTACATGTATACTGTCAAACAAGACTGTTTTTTCGGACCAGGGTGTAAAGCACAGTAGTACACATAACACACATATAACACACAATAACTTGGGAAAGTAAGAATTAAATCCACAAAGGTAAAGTGCATAAATTAAATATTCTGGGATACAAAACATATTAGCCGGTGGCACTTCGAATGCAACACGGCGGGGAGTTCAGAAGTCTAAAGGCACGAGGGAAGAAACTGCTTCCCATCATGACTATTCTTCTCTTTATTCATCAGACGTTCCTGCCTGATGGTAGAAAGTCAAAGAGGATGCTGAATGGATGCGGTGGGATCCTTAATAATACTAAGGGCCCTGCGTACGCAGTGCTCCTGATAAGTGTCCATGACGAATGGTAGGGAGACCCCCATGATCCTCTCGGCCGTTCTCACAGTCCTATGTAGAGACTTCCAGTCTGATGTTCAGCTGCTCCCATACCAGATGAAGATACAGCTCATCAGGATGCTCTCAATATTCACCTGGAGCTTAAAACTAGCACAATGGTTTATTTCTCAAATTTAATCTGGTATCCCTACCCTTGCAGATTTGTGTAGCTCTACCCACCTGCACACCCTTCCACTCTCTGACCCAACTTAGATTCCTTCTTTGCAAGGAGGATGCAGCCTGCTGTTTACTGATGCGACAGGTCACACTGTGTCTGAAATATAGTCTAAATCAAGATCCTGAATCGATTTTCCACATAATATCAAATTCCACAAGACGTAGGAGCACAAGTAGGACATTTGGCCCATCGAGTCTGCTCCACCATTCAATCTTGGGCTGATCCAATTCTTCCAGTCATCCCCACTCCCCTGCCTTCACCCCATACCCTTTGATGCCCTGGTTAATCAAGAACTTATCTATCTCTGCCTTAAATACACCCAATGACTTGACCTCCACAGCCGCTTGTGGCAATAAATTCCACAGATTTACCACCCTCTGACTAAAATAATTTCTCCGCATCTCCGTTCCAAATGAAAGTCCTTCAATCCTGAAGTCATGCACTCTTGTCTTAGAATGCCCTACCATGGGAAATAACTTTGCCATATCTAATCTGTTCAGGCCTTTTAACATTCGGAATGTTTCTATGAAATCCCCCCTCATTCTCCTGAACTCCAGGGAATACAGCCCAAGAGCTGCCAGACGTTCCTCATACGGTAACCCTTTCATTCCTGGAATCATTCCCGTGAATCTTCTCTGAATGAATGCCAACATTGGATTTGCCTTCTTCACAACCGATTCAACCTGGAGGTTAACCTTTAGGGTATCTTGCACAAGGACTCCCAAGTCCCTTTGCATCTCTGCATTTTGAATTCTCTCCCCATCTAAATAACAGTCTGCCCATTTATCTCTTCCACCAAAGTGCATGACCATACACTTTCCAACACTGTATTTCATTTGACACTTCTTTGCCCATTCTCCTAAACTATCTAAGTCTCCCTGCAGGCTTTCTGTTTCCTCAACACTACCTGCTCCTCCACCTATCTTTGTATCATCAGCAAATTTAGCCACAAATCCATTAATATCGTAGTCCAAATCATTGACATACATCATAAAAAGCAGTGGTCCCAACACCAACCCCTGTGAAACTCCACTGGTAACTGGAAGACAACCAGAATAGGATCGCTTTATTCCCACTCTCTGTTTTCTGCCAACCAGCCAATGCTTCACCCATGCTAGTAACTTCCCTATAATTCCATGGGCTCTTATCTTGCTAACTAGCCTCATGTGCAGCACCTTGTCAGAGGCCTTCTGAAAATCCAAGTACACCATGTCTACTGCATCTCCTCTGTCTACCCTGCTTGTAATTTCCTCAAAGAATTGCAGTAGGGTTGTCAGGCAGGATTTTCCTTTCAGGAAACCATGCTAGCTTTGGCCCATCTTGTCATGTGCCTCCAGGTACTCCGTAATCTCATCCCTAACAATCGATTCCAACAACTTCAAACCACCCATGTCAGGCTAACAGGTCTATAGTTTCCTTTCTGCTGCCTCCCACCCTTCTTAAATAGCAGAGTAACATTTGCAATTTTCCAGCCATCCGATACAATGCCAGAATAGAAACATAGAAAACCTACAACCAATACAGGCCCTTCGGCCCACAAAGTTGTGCCAAACATCTCCCTAACTTAGAAATTACTAGACTTCCCCATAGCCCTCTATTTTTCTAAGCTCCAAGTACCTATCTAAAAGTCTCTTAAAAGACCCTGTCTGTCTGTATCTTGTTTTACGGCGGTTGGCATCCAGCTTAATGGTGCATTACCGCCACCCTCTGCTCCAGAATGTGCACTAGACATACAGTCTAAATCCCTTCACCCAATCACACACACACACACACACACATATATATATATACAAACCTACACTTCACCCTCCCATCTTTGACCATCCTAGTATCCTATTCCTGTTTATTCGTCATATTCTATAAAAAACCCCTGTACCCCTTAAAAACGCTAAAAATACCCGGACTTGTGCTCTCTCACCCATGCCCATCAACCCTTTTAATGTGAATTCCTGCATCCCCAACTCCCTTAATTTATTTCTCATCATCGCTCTCTGTATCCCATACTTCCTGCAACTCAGAACTACATGTTCTACTGACTCCTCTTCCTGACATTCCTCACAATCCTGTCTGGTGTTTCCCTATCATTTTCAATGTTTTGTTTAATGCACAATGCCCCAGCCTTAACCTAGTCCACACAATTTCCTCTCTTCTGTTTCCATTACCTACCCTCGTAACTGCAACACTTAAAAGACCCTATCATATCCGCCTCCACCACCATTGCCGGCAGCCCACTCCACACACTCACCACTCTCTGTGTAAAAAAAACTTCCCCCTAACATCTCCTCTGTACCTACCCCCCAGCAACTTAAACCTGTGTCCCCTTGTGGCAACCATTTCAGCCCTGGGAAAAAGCCTCTATCTACACGATCAATGCCTCTCTATCGATTCTTGAAAGATCATTGTTAATGCTTCCGCAATCTCTCTAGCTACTTCCTTCAGAACCCGAGGGTGCATTCCATCAGGTCCAGGAGATTTATCCACCCTCAGACCACTAAGCTTCCTGAGCACCTTCTCAGTCGTAGTTCACTGTGCAGACTTCACTTCCCTGACACTCTTGAATGTCCGGTATACTACAGACGTCTTCCACTGTGAAGACTGACACAAAATACGCATTCGGTTCCTCTGCCATCTCTGCATCTCTCATTACAACATCTCCAGTGTCATTTTCTATTGGTCCTATATCCACCCGACTCTCTTTTACCCTTTATATATTTAAAAAAGCTTTTAGTATCTTCTTTGATATTAGTTGCCAGCTTCCTCTCATAATTCATCTTTTCCTGCCAAATGACCTTCTTAGTTTCCTTCTGCAAGTTTTTAAAAGCTCCCCAATCCTCTATCTTCCCACTAACTTTGGCTTCCTTGTATGCCCTCTCTTCTGCTTTACTTTGGCTCTGACTTCACTTGTCAGCGATGGTAGTGTCATTCCTTTTGAAAATTTCTTCTTATTTGGAACATATCTGTCTTGCACTTCCCTCATTTTTTGCAGTAACTCCAGCCATTGCTGCTCTGCTGTCTTTCCTGCAAATGTCCTTTTCCAGTCAATTTCGGCCAGTTCCCCTCTCATGCCATTGTAATTTCCTCTATTCCATTGAAATACCGACACGCTGGATTTTATTTTTTCCCTCTACAATTTCAAAGTGAACTGGATCATATTGTGATCACTGTTCCCTACGGGTTCCTTAACCTTAAGCTCTCTTATCACCTCCCGATCATTACACAACACCCAATCCAGCACAGCCAATCCCCGAGTGAGCTCAACAACAAGCTGTTCTAAAAAGCCATCCCTTAGACATTCTACAAATTCTCTCTGTTGAGGTCCAGTACCGACCTGGTTTTCCCAATCCACTTTCACATTAAAATCCCCAACGATTATCACGTCATTGCCTTTCTGACACGCCTTTTCTATCTCCTGCTGTACCTTGTAAGCCACATCCCGGAAGCTGTTTGGAGGCCTGTATACAACTGCCATTAGGGTCCTTTTACCCTTGCCATTTCTTAAATCAACCCATAGAGTCTCTATACCTTTCAAACCTATATCATCTCTTTCCAATGATTTAATATTATTTCTTATACACAGAGCCACACCACCTCCTCTGCGTACTTACCTATCTTTCTGATATATCGTATATCCTTGCACATTCAGCTCCCAATGGTAACCATCCTTTAGCCAAGTTTTGGAGAAGACCACAACGTCATACTTGCCAATCTGTAGCTGAATTTCAAGATTGTCCATCTTATTCCTTATGCTGGATGCATTCAAATACAACACTCTCAGTCCAGTACTTGTTGCTTTCTGTTTTAACTACACCACGCCTCTATTGCCCTGTAACTCATGCCACTGGCTTTGATTAAGCACCTCCTGCCTGTTCCTTCTATAATCTCTGTTGCACGCTAGCTTTGATTTATTTCCGTTTTCCCCCTTCTTCAGCCCTATCATTCCAGTTCCCATCCCCCTGCCAAATTAGTTTAAATTCCCTTCATCTTCATCAATTCCAAAGTTGCTGGAAAATTATTGGATTTTATATTTCAATATTTGAGGCTGGATGAGACTAGAAAAAGAGGTTAAAGGTGAAAAGTGAATTATTTAGCTGGATGAGGGAGCACATCTTCACTTGGAGGGTGGTGCAATTGGTACCAGCAGAAGAGGTGGATGCACGTTCAATTTCAACCTTTAAGAGAAGCTTGGACAGGTTAATGGTTGGAAGGGCTATGGAGGGCTATGGTCCCGGTGCAGCTTAACAGAATAAAAGTTTAGCATGGACGAGATGGGCCAAGGGCCTGTTCCTGTGCTGTAATGCTCTATGATATTACTGCCCATTACATCTAATTCAAGTCATAACATCCCGTTTTGATAACAACCAGCCTTGAAATGGGACATTTCGTATGCCTTAATTTCCAACATTTCAGCATCAACAATATTGAATTATGAAGCTCCATTTTTAAACCAGAGATCTAGATTGTTCAGGCACGCCGTTCTACTCTAAAGACAAAGCTAATCTTTATCTCTTCTATTTTCCTGTCTGCTAACCAAGGCCACTTCCATGTTGCACAAGGTTAAAGTTTTATTCAAAGTTTAAAGCATCCGGGCCAGACAACATTCCAGACCAAGTACTCAGGGAGTGGGCACACAAGCTCACTACTGTCTTCAAGGACATCGTCAGCACTTCATTCAACTGGGCTGTTATCCCCATGTGCTTTAAATCATCCACCACTATCCCTGCACCTCCAGAACTAAATACCCACTGCCTGGCAGCACTGATACCAATCATCATGAAGTGCTTTGAACAGCTGGCAATGACACACATCAAAAGCTCCATTCCTGCCACACTGGACACTCACCAATATGCTTATTGACAGAACCATTCTATGGCAGATGCCATAGCACCTGACCCTGACACACTTACAAAACAAGGACACATCTGTCAGAATGCTGTGTCTGGATTTCAGTTTGATATTTGACACCACTGCCCCACAGACCTCAGTGATCGAACTCCTAACTCTTGGTCTCACAATCTCACCTGATCCAGGAACACCATTGGGTTTGTGAAACGGGCCCAGCAGAGATTGCACTTTGAGGAAGCTCAAACAAGCATCACTCCCCACTAACATCTTAACTACATTCTACAGAGGCGTAGTTGAGAGTGTGCTGACCTTTTGCATCACAACCTGGTACTCCAGCTGCAGTGCTGTCGACAAAAAAGCCTTGCAGAGGGTGGTTAGGGGAGCAGAGAAGGTTATTGGGGTCTCCCTACCTTCTGTCCAAGACCTCTTTCAGAGTCGATGCCTCCAGAAGACACGGTACATCATTAAAGACCCCTCACACCCTCTCCATGAACTGTTTGTTCTGCCAACAGGCAAACGATACAGGAGCATCAAAACTAAAAGCACAAGGCTACTAAACAGCTTCCTCCCACAGGCAGTCAGACTGCTAAATAGCTGCTCCACCTGACTCTGCTTTGGACACTTTTAACTTGCACTGGACACCTATAACTTGATTTTAACTGACATGTGGCTGTTGTGTTTTACTATTTATTGTTATGTTTATTATTTAATGTTGTGTTTGTTATGTTATGATTGCACTGCTCCTGGGAAACATTGTCTCATTCTGCCCTGCAGAGCTGACGTACGGTTAAAATGACAATAAAGTTTTTTGAATCTTTGAATCTTGAATCTTGAAGTACACCACTTGTGCGGCTGATTGTTGGACTTTCTAGCCAGCAGTTCCCAGGTAGTCGAGATGCACAACCCCTCCTCCCTCTCCAACATCCTCACCCTGGTGACCCCAGGGCTACGTGCTGAGCCCACTGCTGTACACTCTGCTCACGCATGTCTGCACGGCCAAACGCCGGAGCAATCACATTGCCAGTTCGCTGATGACCTAACGGTGGTGGGGCTCATCACTGACAACGATGAGACGACCTATAGAGAGAAGGTGGAAGAGCTCAAGGCCTAGCGCCAGGCAAATACCCTCCTCTTCAATGTCAACAAGACAAAGGAAATGGTTATTAACTTCAGAGCTCACCTCCTTTTTACGTCGGCGGCACAGCAGTGCAAACTGTTAACAGTTTCACGCTCCTGGAAGTACACATCTCACACAACCTCTCATCGTCCCAGATCACATTCAACAGACCAGGAATAAGGAAAACTCACCAACGACTCTTTCTGTGAAGGCTGAAGGGGTCTGGCCGATGCACGTCTACACTCGTGTCATTCTACCTGTTCAGTGAAGAGCATCTAACAAACTGCATCACTACACGGTATGGAAACTGCACAACCGGTAGTCAAAACAGCCCGACACATCACCAGCGCCAGCTTACCACCCATCTATGGAAAGGTGGTGCTGGAAAAGGGCCAATACCATCATGAAAGACTCCACCCACCCCCTTTGTCCCACTCCCATCAGGGAGGAGGCTACTTAGCAACACCAGACCCACAAACAGTTATTTTCCCCTAGCAGTAAGGCTGATCAATATCTTCACCCACAAACCCACCCACCCACACCCCCAAACGCCACCTGTCGGTCACGTTAAGTACAGATATTGTTGTGCCTCATGTATCTTTATAGACATACAACCAATCTACGTATATAAGTTCTCTTATGTATTTACATTTGTGTTATTTTTCTATTATTGTATCCTTTATGATATTGAGTTGATTTTCATGCTGTATCAGATCCAGAGTAACAATTATTTCATTTTCCTTTACGCATGCCCTGGAAATGATATTAAACAATCTCGACTCTGAACCTTGAATCATGAACATTGACCCAAATTGAATTCGACATCTGAGTGCTTAGTAAAATTTTCTTCCAACTGCTCCTCACAGAGTGTCACTGTCAGACACAGATATTATCTTGGGGTTTCAAATTTTTTCAATGATTCCTTTGCCATCATTCCCAGTTAAAACTTTCAAAAATGTCATTGTGCATAACTCTGCAGTTCAACACCTCCACTATCTTGTGCTCCAGGAAATCAACTTCACAATACTTTCCAAATTCTATTTTCACCCACTCAATGGCTTCCCCACCATCGAGGAGATCTCCAACCTCAAAAAGGGAGTCTACATCATGAATGAACCAATCCATCCAGGACATGTCCTCTTCTCATTACTACCACCAGGGAGGTGGTAAGGAGCCTAAAAACACACACTCGGTGTCTTAGGGGCAGCTTCTTCCCCTCCACCACCAGATTTCTGAATGGACAATAAACCCATGACCACCACCACACTATTTTTGCTCTCTGTCTGCACTAGTCATAGAAACAGGCCCTTCGGCTCAGTTAGTCTGCGCGAAATCATTAATCGCTCTAGTCCCATTAACCTGTGCCCAGAGCACAGCCCTCCATTCCCCAACCATTCATGTACTTATCCAAATTTCTTTTAAATGTTCAAAACGAATCCACATCCACCACTTGCACTGGTAGCTTGTTTCACACTCTCCCCATCCTCTGAGTGAAGATGGTTCCCCTTAAACATTTCGCCTTTCGCATTTAACCCATGACCTCTGGTTGCAGCCTCACCCAACCTCAGTGGAAAAAGCAACACACATCAAAGTTGCTGGTGAACGCAGCAGGCCAGGCAGCATCTCTAGGAAGAGGTACAGTCGACGTTTCGGGCCGAGACCCTTCGTCAGGACTAACTGAAGGAAGAGCTAGTAAGAGATTTGAAAGTTGGAGGGGGAGGGGGAGATCCAAATTGATAGGAGAAGACAGGAGGGGGAGGGGTGGAGCCAAGAGCTGGACAGGTGATTCGCAAAAGGGATTCTCAAGCAGGATCTCCCAGTGCCCACACATTTTAATTCCACGTCCCATTCCCATTCTGACATGTCTATCCACGGCCTCCTCTACTGTAAAGATGAAGCCACACTCAGGTTGGAGGAACAACACCTTATATTCCGTCTGGGTAGCCCCCAACCTGATGGCGTGAACATTGACTTCTCTAACTTCCGTTAATGCCCCACCTCCCCCTCGTACCCCATCCATTATTTATTTATATACACACACACATTCTTTTCCTCTCTCTCCTTTTTCTCCCTCTGTCCCTCTCACTATACCCCTTGCCCATCCTCTGGGTTTTTTCCCCCCCTCCCCCTTTTCCTTCTTCCTGGGCCTCCTGTCCCATGATCCTCTCGTATCCCCTTTTGCCAATCACCTGTCCAGCTCTTGGCTCCATCCCTCCCCCTCCTGTCTTCTCCTATTATTTCGGATCTCCCCCTCCCCCTCCCACTTTCAAATCTCTTACTAGCTCTTTCTTCAGTTAGTCCTGACGAAGGGTCTCAGCCCGAAACGTCGACTGTACCTCTTCCTAGAGATGCTGCCCAGCCTGCTGCGTTCACCAGCAACTATTATGTGCGTTGCTTGAAATTCCAGCATCTGCAGAATTCCTCGTGTTTGCGCTCAGTGGAAAAAGCCTGCTTGTGTTACCCTATCTACACTCCGTATAATTTTATATACCTCTATTAAAACTCCCCTTAATCTTTTACATTCCAAGGAATAGAGTCCTAACCTATTCAATTTTTCCTTATAACTCAGATCCTCACATCCTGGCAATATACTTCTAAATCTTCTCTGCACTCTTCTGATCTTATTGTCTCGTTTTTACTGTGTTCTGTACCAGCAGTTATGGTCGAAATGACAATAAAAAGTGACTTGACTTGATTTACATCATTCCTGTAAGTAGGTGACCAAAACTGCACACAATACTCCAAATTAGGCCTCAGCAATGTCTAATATAACTTCCAACTCATGTACTCAGTACATTGATTTATTAAGGCCAATGTGCCAAATTGGACATGAATTCCAATTTCTGATCCTATCTACCTGGGATGACACTTTCACGGAATTATAGACCTGTATTCCCAGAACCCTTTGTTCTACCACACTCCTCAGTGCCCTGCCCTTCACTGTGCAAGACCTACCCTGGTTCGTCCTACCGAAATGCAAAGCCTCACACTAGTCTGCATTAAGTTCCATCTGGCATTTTCACCCATTTTCCAGCTGGTCCAGATCCCACTGCAAGCTTTCATAGTCTTTCTTGCTGTCCACATAAAAGATACACCCCAAAAATTTACACACATCTTAATTCCACATCCCATTCCCATTCTGACATGTCTATCCACGGCCTCCTCTACAGTAAAGATGAAGCCACACTCAGGTTGGAGGAACAACACCTTATATTCCATCTGGGTAGCCTCCAACCTGATGGCATGAACATTGACTTCTCTAACTTCCGCTAATGCCCCACCTCCCCTCATACCGCATCCGTAATTTATTTATATATACACATTCTTTCTCTCACTCTCCTTTTTCTCCCTCCGTCCCTCTGACTATACCCCTTGCCCATCCTCTGGGTTCCCCCCCCCCCGCCCCGTCTTTCTCCCTGGGCCTCCTGTCCCATGATCCTCTCATATCCCCTTTGCCAATCACCTGTCCAGCTCTTGGCTCCATCCCTCCCCCTCCTGTCTTCTCCTATCATTTTGGATCTCCCCCTCACCCTCCCACTTTCAAATCTCTTACTAGCTCTTCCTTCAGTTAGTCCTGACGAAGGGTCTCGGCCTGAAACATCGACTGTACCTCTTCCTAGAGATGCTGCCTGGCCTGCTGCGTTCACCAGCAACTTTGATGTGTGTTGCTTGAATTTCCAGCATCTGCAGAATTCCTGTTGTTGACCCCAAAGATCAAGTAGTTTTCTAAAGGGAGGATGAGGCAACCGTGGTTGACAAGAGAAGTCAAAACCACCATAAAAGCCAGAGACAGGGCATATAATATGGCAAATATTAGTGGGAAATTAGAGGATTGGGAAGCTTTTTAAAAACCTACAGAAGGCAACTAAAAAGTCATGAAGAGAGAAAAGATGAAATATGTAAGCTTGTCAATAACATAAAAGAGGATACAAAAAGGTTTTCAGATACATAAAGTGTAAAAGAGAAGCAAGAGTGGATATTGGGCCACTAGAAAATGCTGTAGTGATGATAGTAATTGGGGACAAAGAAATGGTGGACAAACTGAGTAAGTATTTTTGTGTCGGTCTTCACCGTGACACTTGCAGAATGCCTGTGCAAGAATGTCATGAGTCAGAAGTGCCATTAGTAGGGAGGAAGTTGTTGGGAAACGGAAAGGTCTGAAGGTAGATAAATCACCTGAACTAGATGGTGTGCACCCGAGGGTTCTGAAAGAAGAAGCTGAAAAATAATGAAGTTTCAAGAATCACTAGATTCTGGAATGGATGTGGAGGACTGGAAAATTGCAAATGTCACTCTACTCTTCAAGAAGGGAGGCAGGGGAAAGGAAATTATAGGCCAATTAGCCTGACTTCAGTGGTTGGGAGGATTTTGGATTCTATTATTAAGGAAGCGATTTCGAGGTACTTGAAGGCACGTGATAAAACAGGCAAAAGTCAAACAACAGGAATTCTGCAGATGCTGGAAATTCAAGCAACATACATCAAAGTTGCTGGTGAACGCAGCAGGCCAAGCAGCATCTATAGGAAGAGGTGCAGTCGACGTTTCAGGCCGAGACCCTTCGTCAGGACTAGGCAAAAGTCAGCATCGTTTCCTCAAGGGGAAATCCTACCTGACAAATCTGTTGGAACTCTTTAGAGGAAATAATAGGCAGGGTTGACAAAGGACAGTCAGTGGATGATGTTTACTTGGATTTTTAGAAGGCCTTTGACAAGGTCCCACACACGAGGCTGCTTAACAAGCTAACAGTCCATGCTATTTCAGGAAAGATTCTAGCATGGTTATAAGATTGAGGCAAAAAGCAGGAACAAAGAGGGCCTTTTCTGGCCGGCTGCCAGCGACTAGTGGTGTGCTGCAGGGGTCAGTGTTGGGACTGTTTCTTTTCGCTGTACATGTCAATGATTTTGTGATAGAATTGAAGGCTTTGTGGTCATGTTTGCAGATGATACGATGACAGGTGGAGAGGCAGATAGTTTTGAGGAAGCAGGGAGTCTGCAGAAGGACTTAGACAGATTGGGAGGTAAAGAAGTGACAGATGGAATATAGTATAGGGAAGTGCATAGTCTGGTCATGCATAAAGACATGGATTATTTTCTAAATGAGGAGAAAATTCGAAACTCAGAAGTGCAAGAGGACTTGTGAGTACTCGTGCAGGATTCCCTAAAGGTTAACATGAAGGTTGAGTCATTCACAAGTAGGAAAATGCTATATTTGCACTCATTTTACGAGGACTAGAATACAAAAGCAAGGATGTAATGCTGAGGCTTTATAAAATATTGGTCAGACCACACTTGGAGTACGGTGAGTAGCTTTGGGCCCTTGATCTAAGAGAGAATGTGCTGACATTGGAGAGGGTTCAGAGGAAGATCACAATGATCCCAGGAATGACAGGGTTGACATACGAGAAGCGCTTGATGGATCTGGGCCTGTATTCACTGGAGTTTATAAGAATGAGGGAGGATCTCATTGAAATCTAACGAACATTGAAAGGCCGACATAGAGTGGATGTGGAGTTTAGGACCAGAAGGCACAACCTCAGAACAGAGAGGCATCCATTTAGAACAGAGATGAGGATTTTTTTTAATAGCCAGAAAGTGGTGAATCGGCAAAATTCATTGTCACAGATGGCTGTGGAGGCCCAGTCATTTGGGTATATTTAAGGCAGAATGGGGTTGAGAGGGATAATAAATCAGTATGATGAAATGGCAGACCAGATACAAGAACATAAGAAATAGAAGCAGGAGTAGACCATCCGGCCCATCGAGCCTGCCCCGCCATTCAGTAAGATCATGGCTGATCTGTCCGTAAACTCAGCTCCATCCACCTGCCTTTTCCCCATAACCCTTAATTCCCCTACTATGTAAAAACCTATCTAAGTGTATCTTAAATATATTTAGTGAAGAAGCCTCAACTGCTTCCCTGGGCAGAGAATTCCACAGATTCACCACTCTCTGGGAAAAACAGTTTCTCCTCATCTCCATCCTAAATCTTAGCCCTTGAATGTTGAGGCAATGCCCCTTAGTTCTAGTCTCACCGACCAATGGAAACAACTTTCCTACTTCTATCTTAACTATTCCTTTCAAAATTTTGTATGTTTCTATAAGATCCCCTCTCATTCTTCTGAATTCCAGAGAGTATAGTCCCAGGCAACTCAATCTCACCTCATAGATTAACCCCTTCATCCCTGGAATCAACCTGGTGAACCTCCTCTGCACTGCCTCCAAAGCCAGTATATCCTTCCTCAAGTATGGAGACCAGAATTGCACACAGTACTCCAGGTGTGGCCTCACCAGTACCCTGTATAGTTGCAGCATGACCTCCCTGCTCTTGAATTCAATCTCTCTAGCAATGAAGGCCAACATTCCATTTGCCTTCCTAATAACCTGTTGAACCTGCAAGTCAACTTTTTGCGATTCATGCACAAGCTCTCCCAAGTCCCTCTGCACAACATCATGCTGCAATCTTTCACCATTTAAATAATAATCTGCTCTTCTATTATTCCTTCCAAAGTGGATGATCTTGCATTTACCAACGTTGTATTCCATCTGCCAGACCTTGTCCCACTCACTTAACCTATCTATATCCCTCTGCAAACTCTCCACGTCCTCTGTACAATTTGCTTTTCCACTCAGTTTAGTGTCATCAGCAAATTTTGCTACGCTACACTCAGTCCCCTCTTCCAAATCATCAATGTAAATGGTAAACAGCTGCGGGCCCAGCACCAGCCCCTGCGGCACCCCACTCACCACAGACTGCCAACTGGAGAAACACCCGAATACCAACTCTGCCTGCTATCGGTTAACCAATCCACTATCCATGCCAATATACTTCCTCCAACTCCATACATCCGTATCTTATTTATAAGTCTCTTGTGCGGCACCTTATCAAACGCCTTCTGGAAATCCAAGTATATAACATCCACCTGTTCCCCTCTACCCACTGCACTCATTACGTCCTCAAAGAACTCCAGTAAGTTTGTCAGACAGGACCTGCCCTTTCTGAATCCATGCTGCGTCTGTCTAATGGAACCACTCCTTTCTAAATGTTTCACTATTTCTTCCTTAATGACAGCTTCAAGCATTTTCCCAACTACAGATGCTCAGCTAACTGGCCTACAGTTGATGGGCCAAATGGCCTAATTATGCTCCTATGTCTCATGGTCTCATTCTGTTATTGGAAATACAGTATCACACTCTCTAGTTTGGACTTTTATGTACTGATTAAGGAAGCTAGGCACAAGTGGTGCACACGAGCCCGATTTCAACATTTAAGTGAAGTTTGGATAGGTCGTTGGATAGTAGGGATATGGACAGCTATGGACCTAGTGCAGGGAGTAGGCAATTTAAATGCATTGGCATGGACTAGAGGGGACAAAGGGCCTGTTTCTGTGCTGTACTTCCCTATGACTCTAAACTTTCCTGAACACATTTGACAAACTCTTTCCTATCCAGCCCTGTTACAATCTGGGAGCCTGAGTCACTGTGTGGAAAGTTAAAATCACCTACTACCACAACCTTATGTTTCGTGCAAAAGCCTGCGACCTCTCTACAAACCTGCTCACCTAAATCGTGCGGATTGCTGGGTGGTCTATAATATAATCCCATTAACGTGATCATACCTTCCTTATTCCTCAGTTCTACCCAAAACGCCTCACTGGTGAGCTCTCCAGTCTGTCCCTGTCTGAGCACTGTCGTGACACTTTCCCCGACCGGTAATGTCACCCCTCCCCCTTTAATCCCTCCCGTTCTATCATGGAAAACTACTACATATACATTTCTTATTGTACTTTATGATATATGTATGTATTGCACTGTATAGCAACCACAAAACAACACAATTTACAACATACATCAGTGATAATAAACCTGATTGTGATTCAAACTTTTCTTGCCATCCTTTGACCCTTCAGATCCGGTTTATTCTGTTTTAATTTGAGCCCTGCCGTTCGCATCCCCCTTATTATCCCATCCTTGGTCAATGTTTAAACCATTTCCCTTTCCTTTGCTATTCTTTTCCTATTCTGCTTTGTCTCTTTCCCTTCCATCCCCCCAACCACCTGTCTCTTGCCTTCAAAAAAACTTAATCCCTTTTACTCCTTGCTTGATGTGCATTCCTTTTCTGGAAAGTATTTAAAGAAATATATTCTTGCAAGAACAGCACTGATGCCTAAAATAACAACCTTTCTGCACCATTCTTGAACTTGCTTTCAATTTGAGTCAAAAAGGAATTAATGCACAGTTGTTCTTATACACCTGTTTCTAAAGCACATTGAAGTTCAAAGTAAATTTGTTCTGAAAGTGCAGATATGTCACCATGTACCACCCTGAGATTCATTTACTTGCGGGCATTCACACCAGATACGAAGAGGCCACAACAGAATCAGTGAAAAACTACACGCAAAGACGGGTAAATAACCAATGTGCAAAAGACAAATTGAGCAAATACAGAGAGAAAAACAAAACAACAATAAATAAAAGTGCTGTTGGCTGCTCCAGAAACTACATTTAAATGTGCAGACTAGTAAATAAAACAAACAGGAGGATTTCATGTCCTCTAAAGAAAAGGTAGGAGACGGCAGATGCCAAGCTCATACTTGTTTTGTTACGCTGTGCATTGAGGATACACAATAGGCATTCCTCAAAGGGTTTACTGTTGCCCGAGAAACCTAACTGAAATCAGAGTTGTAACCTCTTAGGCCACCTACGCTTACAAGGGGGTTAGAAAAAAAAGCAGTATGGTTTAATAATAATGTTTACACTGTACATATGTCATTCCAACAAGGACTGGTTTCTTAATCTCGGGGAAACTATGAACTCACTTTCACGGACTCTACCACTCATGGTCTCAGAATTATTTATTATTATTATATTTACACAGTTTGTCTTCTTTTGTACATTGCTTGCAATTTGTTATTGGTTCTACTGTATTTCTTTGTTCTATGAATACCCACAAGAAAATGAATTTCAGGGTAGTATACAGTGACATATACGTAGTTTGACAATAAATTTACTTTGGGCTTTTCTGAAAAGGCATCACACAGCATATTCATTTTAAATTATGAATAAAAGTTTACTTTGATAAAAGAAACCTTGGGTTGCTGTGGACGCTCCCTCTGATTCATTTTCCAGCTGTGCCTATCAAACCTTGCTCTGAGCAGGAAATTTTTTATCTTATATTAACATCATATAAAAGAAAATTCTAGCTACATGGCAACAAAGGCTATGTGCACGGGTGCATTTCAGTCACTGCTTGGAGGGTACAGTGACTGTTGTTATCCAAAGATTATAAATTCTGACTCCACCCTAATGGTCCACTCCTTAGGAGGCTTTTAAAATTTGCTAAATAACATCTTCCTGTTCTACTTAAAAGGTGAGAACTTGTGGCTTGGAAACGTTTACCAAAAAATGACTAACAATGAAATTTCAATTCAAGACCTCAGAACCTCAATAACTTTTTTTTATATATATAGCGTCTCTAACATAACAATGTCCTCAGATATTTCATAAAATATCCTGATGAAGGGTCTCGGCCCGAAACGTCGGCGCTTTATGCCTTTGCATAGATGCTGCATGACTTGATAGCTGCTCCAGCATTTTGCACGTTACTCAGTAGTGTTATCAATTGGCTTAGGGTCACGTAGCGACGCATTCTGGAGAGGAGCATTTTATACAAGAAAGAGAGTGGAAATATTCAGGGACAGAATTCATGAACCTCGGACCAGGGCGAGCAAAATGAACAGTCATCTGTAGAGGAACGATTGCATTCTCGGAAGATCAAGGGGCCAGAATGGAAGAGACACAGACAGACAGCTGTTGGGCGAGAGATTGGGGAGTCCACGAAGGGCGAGAACTCCATAGGCACAATAAAGTGTCCCCTGTGACACTGCTCCCCTTACGTGAAAAAAATGCTTTTTAAAAGTAAATCGCCAACTTTTAAAACCATAATCCAGACCTTTGAGTGTTGGATTATAAAAGGACGCAACCATTCTCTCAATGACACAGTTCATTTCATAAAGCAACAGCCACATTTCACAAAGTAAATGCAACTTTGCAAAACTAATTAACAGTGTCATTGCTAGAAATGTCACTCCTGCAAATCATGCAAGGTTGGAATTATATCTCCAGCCTGGAGGAAGGAAAGGGAACCTTCCTTCAGGCACCGCCTCCATGCAAAGTAGCACTCGCTCTGGATACTCACGGCTGTTCCTCATGCCAGCTCAGCGGATCGTGCGAAGGAGCCCGGACCGCAGACCATCGGGCAGGACGCGGAGTGCCGGGACCCTCACCGCCGGCACTCGCCAGCAGACGCCGCGCACCCCGAGCGCAGCCTGCGCGGCCTCGCGAGAGCTGCTTGAGTGACAGGCGGTTCCCGGGCTCCCCGGGAGGAGGGGCGCTGCGTGGCCAGGCCGGCGGAGTGCAGTACAGTGTGTGCGGCTCGCCGGGTCGTGCACGGCTCCGGCCGGGGGCGCGCGGAATCTGGTTCGTGCACGGGTCCCAGGTGACGTGCGGAATCCGGATCGTGCACGGGTCCCAGTGATCCGGGAGAGATGCAAATGACAGACACGGAGATTCTCGTGTTCTCATTATTTATTGCATTTTATTCTTACTTGCATTTTGCACAGTCTAATGCACTGTGGTTGATCTTTCATTTATCCTGCGAAGAATTACTATTCCATAGATTTGCTGAGTATGCCCACAGGAAAATGAATATGGTTGTATATGCTGACATATATGACTTTGATAATACAATTTACTTTGAACTTTGAAACCCAGGGTAACACACACACACAGTGCTGGAGGAACTCAGCAGGTTAGGCAGCATCAATAGAGAGGAATAAAGATGAACGGCCTCTAAATCAGCCTGGCCTATTTTTAACTCAAAATATACTTTGTCCATAATATTATAAAATTAGAAGAACAAACCTTGCAATACCTTCCATTCATACACTCAATCTGTGCATTAAATTACTATTCATCACCATTCTGTACTGACTTGGGCGATCCGGGCCTTTCCATGACCAGGACTGTTCTTGGCAAATTTTTCCGCAGAAGTGGTTTGCCATTGCCTTCTTCTGGGCGGTGCCCTTACAAGATGGGTTACCCCGGCCATTATCAGAGATTGTCTGCCTGGTGTCCGTGGTGGCATAACTGGGACTTGTGATCTGCACCGGCTGCTCGTACGACCATCCACCACCTGTTCCCGTGGTTTCACGTGACCCCGATCGGGGTGGGTTAGGCTAAGCAGGTGCTACACCTTGTCCAAGGATGACCTGCAGGCTAGCGGAGGAAAGGAGCGCCTTACACCTCCTTAGGTAGGGACGTGTCTCCACCCCATCGCCCTCGATTACACTCCTCAAAACTAACAGGACTGTTCAAGCTTCAATGATTGCCTAATGTTATTTCCAGTACACAGGTGTAAACAAGACTGAAAAAAAAACAGAATAAGATAAAAACACATGAACAAAAAGCACAATAAATATAAATACATAAGCTAGCTTATGTACATAGATCAATTGTATGTCCATGAAGTGACGCTGGGCACTGGAGTGACTGACAGGAAATGATAAAGTAGTGGTGGTTGAGGGTGTGGAGGGCTGGGTCAGTGGGTGGAGGTGTTGATTAACCTTACTGCTCGGGAAAGTAACAGTTATTGAGTCTGGTGTTTTGCCGTGGAGGCTACGTAGCCTCCTCCCTGATGGGAGTGGGACAAGCAGTCCATGAGCGGGGTGGGTGGGATCCTTCATGATATTACTGGCCCTTTTCTGGCACCTTCCTATATACATGCCCCTGGTGGAGAGTAGGCCAGTGCCAATGATGCATTGGACAGTTTTGACCACCCACTCAGGAGCCTTCCTGTCCGTTGCAATGCAGTTTCCACACTATGAATGGGTTTCCATACTCCTGTGGCCCCCTCGGGTGGCACACCATTACAATAATCTGGGGGCTTTCTCACCCGACGCAATGCCTCCCTGTCGAGTAGAAGAACCCTGTGCCATGGCACTCCCTCACCGAGCCCTCGCGGTGGCTGCACGGAGCTTTTGTGCGTCCCTCAGTGCGTACTCGTGCAAGCTCCCAAACCTGGGCCTCTGTGCCTCCCTTTTCAAGTGGATCCTTGGCTACTCCATCCCCCCGCCCTTCACAATTCACCTATCACCTCTCTCCTCTCTCCCCTCCCCCTACCTTTTCAATCTACTCCTCAGCTTTTATTTTCTCCAGTCCTGCCGAAGGGTCTCGGCCCGAAACGTCAACTGTACTTTTTTTTCCACATAGATGCTGCCTGGCCTGCTGACTTCCTCCAGCATTTTGTGTGTGTTGCTTTGGATTTCCAGCATCTGCAGACTTTCGCTCTGTCCGCCAGAGAAAGCAGGATCTCCCAGTGGCCACACATTTTAATTCCACATCCCATTCCCATTCTGACATGTCTATCCACGGCCTCCTCTACTGTAAAGATGAAGCCATACTCAGGTTGGAGAAACAACACCTTATATTCCGTCTGGGTAGCCTCCAACCTGATGGCATGAACATTGACTTCTCTAACTTCCACTAATGCCCCACATCCCCCTCGTACCCCATCCGTTATTTATTTATATACACACATTCTTTCTCTCTCTCCTTTTTCTCCCTCTGTCCCTCTGACTATACCCCTTGCCCATCCTCTGGGTTCCTCCCCCCTTGTCTTTCTCCTCGGACCTCCTGTCCCATGATCCTCTCATATCCCCTTTGCCAATCACCTGTCCAGCTCTTGGCTCCATCCCTCCCCCTCCTGTCTTCTCCTATCATTTCGGATCTCCCCCTCCCCTTCCCACTTTCAAATCTCTTACTAGCTCTTCTTTCAGTTAGTCCTGACGAAGGGTCTCGGCCTGAAACGTCGACTGTACCTCTTCCTAGAGATGCTGCCTGGCCTGCTGTGTTCACCAGCAACTTTGATGTGTGTTGCTCTGCAGATTTTCTCTTGTTTGTGCCTTGACTTCCTCATCGGCAGATCTGAATCTGTACGGATTGGTAACAATATCTTCTCCTTATTAACACAGGTGCACCTCAAGACTTCTTGTCTAGCCCCCCCACTTCTTTACTCCTTTTACACCCACAAGTGTGTACACAACGTGTGTTAACAAATTTCACGACACATGCCGGTGATAACAAACCTGATTCTGACAACGCATCTATTAATTCGCTGATGACATCACTGTTGTTGTCTGAACAATGGGTAATGAGTTATAAGCGCTGTATTGAAGTATTGTGAGCAGCTTTTGTCCCTTGGTCTTTGAATGGATATGCTGGCTTTCGAGAGGGTCCAGAGGAGATTCAGGAGAATGATCCTGGGAATGAAAGGGTTAAAGTATGAGGGGAGATTGATGGCTCTGGCCTTGTACTCACTGGAATTTAGAAGAATGAGGGGGGATCTCATTGAAACCTATCGAATATTGAAAGGCCTAGGTAGAGTGGACATGGAGAGGATGTTTTCTCAAGTGGGGGAGTCTAGGATCAGATGGTACAGTCTCAGGCTGCGTCCACACTAGACTGGATAAATCCGTAACCGAAGCTTTTTCTCTTCGTTTTGACCCTCTGTCCACATTGAAACAGCATTTTCCTCCCCCGAGAACGGAGATTTTCTAGAACGTCCTCCAGAGTGTGTAAATTTGAAAACGCCGATTGTGCAGAGCAGTGTGGACGGGGTAAACGGATATTTTTAAAACCGCTGTCATGACGTGCCGGAACAGATGGCAGCAGCACCGCATTTCATTGTTTTCTTGAACACAACCTCCCCGCACAACCTAACAATTTCAGAACAGACGGCAACGAGACTGAAGCCAGAAGAGTTGGAAATGTACTCACCAAATACTTTGACCCATAGCTTTCTGAATAAATAAGTATACTCACTTTGCCCTGTTTTCTGTCCTTGCTTGTATAAAGGTGGTTTACCTATTTATGCAAATACTTCTCTGACAATAGATGTGTAACAGCCTAATGTAACATTGTATGGAAATACAAGATAACACTGGTGCAGACATGTTTTATACATTTAAAGTGCTTTATTAATGCAACAGCGTTAGTCAGTTTTTCAATGTTCGTCGTCAGCCGGGTCATACTGTCCGTGAACTCCCTGTCGGTTGCCTCCATACGCTCCAGTATTTGTTTTTTTTTAGTTTTAAGTCCTCCTGCGAGAGAGCCAACAGCAATTCCTTTTAAGTTTTTCTAGTCTGTAACTGTACAAGCGCGCACTTTCACAGCGAGATTCGACAACAAACATGTCGCTTGTTTTCTGTAGATGTGTCCTGTGCACGCCCAGTGGAAGGAGATTCGTCCAAATACCCGCTTTAACGTGGACGGAGGTATTTTCAAAAACTCTTGGTGTGGACGCCTGCCGTTTTTACGTGAAACCGGCGTTTCAAAATTATCCAGTCTCGTGTGGACGTAGCCTCAGAATAGAAGGACGCCCCTCTAGATCAGAGATGAGGAAGAACTCCTTTAGCCAGAGGGTGGTGAGTCTGTGGAACTGATGACCATCGACGGCTGTGGGGCTGTGGAGACCCTGTCACTGGGTATATTTAAAGTGGAGTTTGATAGGTTCTTGATTAGTCAGGTTATGGAGAGAAGGCAGGAGAATGGGGTTGAGAGGGATAATAAATCGGCCATGATGGAATGACGCAGGATACTCGATGGCTAATTCTGCTCCTATGTCTTATGGTCTTATAATGAGTCAGCATAGAGGAGTGAGATAGAAAATTCAGTTGAGTGGTGTCACAACATCAAGCTTAACGTCAACAAAACCAAGGAACTGACAGTTGATTTCAGAAAGGGGAAGTTGGCAGACCATGCGCCGGTTCTCATTGGTGAGTCAGAGGTGAAAAGTGGCTTCAGATATCTGAGTGGTGATCTGCCGTTGGCCCAACATGAGGCTGCAATCACAAAAGCAGGCTCTGCATTCTGAGAAGCTTAAGAAGATTTGGCATGTCCTCAAGTACTCCAACAAACCTCTAAAGAAGCACTGTTGAAACTATCCTGACTGGTTGCATCATAGCCTGTGTAAGAACCACGTATCTATTTTCTGCCTGACTGTGTGGTACTTCGCGTTGCACGTTTATTATGGGAAATTTGTCACATGGATCGGGGTGTGGTGGCAGCAAAAGCTATAGTTGTATTCACACTTTGTCTTGGGTCAAGTTTAGTCTGGGTAGAGCCAGGGAGCCTCGGAATGATACTTTTTGTTGACTGCCTAAGAACACTTGCTGCTAATATTGATATTTTGTTATATTGCTGGTTTTAGTTTCATTAATTTTTTTTACTGTTGTAAAATTGTTCGCCTTTGCAGGTTTCTTAACAAAGAATCAAACATACTTCCTTTGACTTGGAACTTCATTACTGGGTTTATTGCGTCATCCATTGTCAACCCCCTGCTTAGACTCCCAGTGGTTTTTGTTCATTTCGAGATAACCGTTACAGCCTGTTGCGGCCATTCCAACGCAGGGGGATGCAAGGAGCTGCAGAGTGTTGTGAACGCAGCCCAGTCCATCGTGGGCAATGCCTTTCCCACCACTGACAGCAGCTCCAGGGGTCACGGTCTCAAGATGGCTGCATCTGCCACCAAGAACCCCCACCATCCGATCATGCACCCTTCTCACAGCTGCTGTTTGAAAGAAATACAGAAATCTGAAGCACCGGACTATTAGCTTCAGGAATAGCTATTTTCCTGCAAACCGGATGTTGCCGGATCTGGAGGACGTGCGTTATAAGGAAAGATTGAATAGGTTAGGACATCACTCCTTGCAACGTAGAAGATTGAAGGGGGGTTTGAGAATGGTATCCAAAATTATGAGGGGCATAGATAGGGTAAATACTTCATACTTTACTGTCGCTAAACAATTGATACTAGAACACACAATCATCACAACGATATTTGATTCTGTGCTTCCCACTCCCTGAATTACAAATCGAATACAAGCAGGCTTTTTCCACTGGGGTTGGGTGGGACTGCAACTAGAGGTCATGGGTTAATGGAGAAAGCTGAAAAGTTTAAGGGGAACATGGAGGGGAACCTCTTCACTCAGAAGGTGGTGGGAGAGCGGAATGAGCTGCCAGTGCAAGTAGTGCATACGAGCTCGATTTCAACATTTAGAAACATAGAAACATAGAAAATAGGTGCAGGAGTAGGCCATTCGACCCTTCGAGCCTGCACCGCCATTTATTATGATCATGGCTGATCATCCAACTCAGAACCCCGCCCCAGCCTTCCCTCCATACCCCCCGATCCCTTTAGCCACAAGGGCCATATCTAACTCCCTCTTAAATATAGCCAATGAACTGGCCTCAACTGTTTCCTGTGGCAGAGAATTCCACAGATTCACCACTCTCTGTGTGAAGAAGTTTTTCCTAATCTCGGTCCTAAAAGGCTTCCCCTCTATCCTCAAACTGTGACCCCTCATTCTGGACTTCCCCAACATCGGGAACAATCTTCCTGCATCTAGCCTGTCCAATCCCTTTAGGATCTTATACGTTTCAATCAGATCCCCCCTCAATCTTCTAAATTCCAACGAGTACAAGCCCAGTTCATCCAGTCTTTCTTCATATGAAAGTCCTGCCATCCCAGGAATCAATCTGGTGAACCTTCTTTGTACTCCCTCTATGGCAAGAATGTCTTTCCTCAGATTAGGGGACCAAAACTGCACACAATACTCCAGGTGTGGTCTCACCAAGGCCTTGTACAACTGCAGTAGTACCTCCCTGCTCCTGTACTCGAATCTTCTTGCTATAAAAGCCAGCATACCATTCGCCTTTTTCACAGCCTGCTGTACCTGCATGCCCACTTTCAATGACTGGTGTATAATGACACCCAGGTCTCGTTGCACCTCCCCTTTTCCTAATCGGCCACCATTCAGATAATAATCTGTTTTCCTATTTTTGCCACCAAAGTGGATAACTTCACATTTATCCACATTAAATTGCATCTGCCATGAATTTGCCCACTCACCCAACCTATCCAAGTCACCCTGCATCCTCTTAGCATCCTCCTCACAGCTAACACTGCCACCCAGCTTCGTGTCATCCGCAAACTTGGAGATGCTGCATTTAATTCCCTCATCCAAGTCATTAATATATATTGTAAACAACTGGGGTCCCAGCACTGAGCCTTGCGGTACCCCACTAGTCACCGCCTGCCATTCTGAAAAGGTCCCGTTTATTCCCACTCTTTGCTTCCTGTCTGCTAACCAATTCTCCACCCACACCAATACCTTACCACCAATACCATGTGTTTTAAGTTTGCACACTAATCTCCTGTGTGGGACCTTGTCAAAAGCCTTTTGAAAATCCAAATATACCACATCCACTGGTTCTCCCCTATCCACTCTACTAGTTACATCCTCAAAAAATTCTATGAGATTCGTCAGACATGATTTTCCTTTCACAAATCCATGCTGACTTTGTCCGATCATTTCACCGCTTTCCAAATGTGCTGTTATCACATCCTTGATAACTGACTCCAGCAGTTTCCCCACTACCGCCATTAGGCTAACCGGTCTATAATTCCCCGGTTTCTCTCTCCCTCCTTTTTTAAAAAGTGGGGTTACATTAGCCACCCTCCAATCCTTAGGAACTAGTCCAGAATCTAACGAGTTTTGAAAAATTATCACTAATGCATCCACTATTTCTTGGGCTACTTCCTTAAGCACTCTAGGATGCAGACCATCTGGCCCTGGGGATTTATCTGCCTTCAGTCCCTTCAATTTACCTAACACCACTTCCCTACTAACATGTATTTCGCTCAGTTCCTCCATCTCACTGGACCCTCTGTCCCCTACTATTTCTGGAAGATTATTTATGTCCTCCTTAGTGAAGACAGAACCAAAGTAATTATTCAATTGGTCTGCCATGTCCTTGCTCCCCATAATCAATTCACCTGTTTCTGTCTGCAGGGGACCTACATTTGTCTTTACCAGTCTTTTCCTTTTTACATATCTATAAAAGCTTTTACAGTTCGTTTTTATGTTCCCTGCCAGTTTTCTCTCATAATCTTTTTTCCCCTTCCTAATTAAGCCCTTTGTCCTCCTCTGCTGAACTCTGAATTTCTCCCAGTCCTCAGGTGAGCCACTTTCTCTGGCTAATTTGTATGCTTCTTCTTTGGAATTGATACTATCCCTAATTTCTCTTGTCAGCCATGGGTGCACTACCTTCCTTGATTTATTCTTTTGCCAAACCGGGATGAACAATTGTTGTAGTTCATCCATGCAACCTTTAAATGCTTGCCATTGCATATCCACCGTCAATCCTTTAAGTGTCATTTGCCAGTCTATCTTAGCTAATTCACGTCTCATACCTTCAAAGTTACCCCTCTTTAAGTTCAGAACCTTTGTTTCTGAATTAACTATGTCACTCTCCATCTTAATGAAGAATTCCACCATATTATGGTCACTCTTACCCAAGGGGCCTCTCACGACAAGATTGCTAATTAACCCTTCCTCATTGCTCAAAACCCAGTCCAGAATAGCCTGCTCTCCAGTTGGTTCCTCGACATGTTGGTTCAAAAAACCATCCCGCATACATTCCAAGAAATCCTCTTCCTCAGCACCTTTACCAATTTGGTTCACCCAATCTACATGTAGATTGAAGTCACCCATTATAACTGCTGTTCCTTTATTGCACACATTTCTAATTTCCTGTTTAAGAGAAGTTTGGGTAGGTCCATGGATGGTAGGGATATAGAGGGCTATGGTCTCAGTGAAGGTCGATGGGAGTAGGCTGTTTAAGTAGTTCAACATGGACAAGATGTGCATAGTTTAGTGAGAATGGCTCCGGAGGCAGTGTTTTGTACTGTGTGTGTGTGTGTGTGTGTGTGTGTGTGTGTGTGTGTGATGTGGGAATTCTGGGAGACCTCCAGTCTGCACCAAGTTGCAGCTCATGAGAGAATGCATTAAGGAACTGGAGCTGCAGCTCGATGACATTTGGTTCACACAGGAGAATTAGGAGGTGATAGACAGGAGCTACAGAGAGGTAATTAACCCTCGCTTGCAGGAGACAGGTAAATGGATAATTGTCAAGAGAAAGAGGGGACATGCACAGCCAGTGCAGAGTACACCTGTGGCCATTCTCCTCAATAATAAGGATGTAACTCTAGATACTATTGATGGGGATGACCTACCGGGGAGCCACAGTGACTAGGTCTCTGGCACTGAGTATGGTGTCCTGGCTTGAAGACCAGAGAGGTGAAGAGGACTGTAGTGTTGATAAGAGATTCCACAGCCAGAGGAACAGAGGTGAGTTTCTGTGGGCATAATAGAGACACCTGGATTGCACTTTGCCTCCCTGGTGCCAGGACCAGGGATGTCTCGGATCATGTCCATGGCATTCTCAAGAACGAGGGTGAACAGCTAGGAGTCTTGGTGCATATGGGCACCAATGACGTAGGTAGACAAGGTGAGGAGGTCCTGAGAAGAGAGTTTGGGGAGCTCGGTAGAAAGCTGAGAAACCGGACCTCCAGGTTAGTCATCTCTGGATTTCTGCCTGTGCCTCGTGCCAGTGAGGGCAAAAATAGGATGATTTGGCAAGTGAATGCGTGGCTGAGGAACTGGCGCAGGGGACAGGGGTTCAGATTTATGGATCATTGGCATCTTTTTTGGGGAAGGTATGATCTGTAAAAAAAAGGGACAGGTTACACCTGAACCCAAGGAGGTCCAATATTCTTGCAGGCAACTTGGCTAGAGTTGTTTGGATGGGTTGAAACTAATTTGGCAGGGGGATGGAAACCAGAGCAATAGTGTTGAAGATGAGGTAGCTGGTTTACAAGCAGAGACAGTGTGTGATGAGACTCCTGGCCGGGAGAGGCTGATGATGAGGCAGAGTTGCAGTCCACAGGATAAGCTGCGACGTAAGAGGCGGGCAAAATCGAAAAGGGTGAATACAGGACTTAAGGTATAAAATTTGAATGCATGCAGGATATGGAATAAGGTCTGTGAGCTTGTAGAACAGTTACAGATGGGCAAGTACGATGATGTAGGCATCACTGAATCATGAAGATTATAGCTGGGAGCTTAATGTCCCAGGATACACGTTGTACCGAAAGAATAGGCAGGAAGGCAGAGTGGGCAGTGTTGCTCAGTTGGCAAAAAATGAAATCACATCATTAGAAAGAGGTGACATAAGGTTGGAAGGTGTTGAATCATTGTAGATAGAACTAAGGAACTGCAAGGGTAAAAAGACCCTGATGGGAGTTATATACAGACCCCCAAACAGTAGTAAGGATGTGGTCTACAAGTTACAACGGGAGATAGAAAATGCATGCCAAAAGGGCAACATTACAATAGTCATGGGGGATTTCAATACGCAGGTAGATTGAGAAATTCAGGTTGGTGCAGGAATCCAAGAGGGGGAGTTTCTCAAATGCCTACGAGATGGATTTTTAGAGCAGCTTGTGGTTGAACCCACGAAGGGATCAGCTATTCTGGATTGGGTGTTGTGCAATGAACCGGAATTGTTTAAAGAGCTTAAGGTAAAAGAATCATCAGGGGAAGGTGATCATAATATGATGGAATTTACCTGAAATGTGAGAAAGAGAAGCTAAAGTCAGATGTATCAGTATTACAGTGGAGTAAAGGGAATTACAGTGGCATGAAAGAGGAGATGGCCAGAATTGACTGGAAAAGAACACTGGCAGGGATGACGGCAGAGCAGCAATGGCTGGAATTTCTGGAAGCAACTTGGAAGGCACATCCCAAAGAGGAAGAATGATTCTAAAGGCAAGGTGGCACAACCATGGGTAACAAGGGAAGTCACATAAATGCCAAAGAGAAGGCATATAATAAAGCAAAAATTAGTGGGAAGTTAGAGGATTAGGAAGCTTTTGAATACCAACAGAAGGCAACTAAAAAGTCATTAAGAAGTTAAGGATAGACTATGAAAGAAAGCATGCAAATAATATTAAAAAGAATACCAGAAGTTTTTCAGATACATTAAGTGTAAAAGAGAGGCGAGAGTGGATATCGATCACTTGAAAATGATGCTGGAGAGGTAGTAACGGGGGACAAGGAAATGTCAGATGAACTGAATAAGTATTTCGCATCGGTCTTCACTGTGGAAGACACTGGCAGTATTTGGGAGTCCTTGTGCAGGATTCCCTAAAGGTTAATTTGCAGGTTGAGTCTGCGGTGAGGAAAGCAAATGTGATGTTAGCATTTATTTCAAGGGGACTAGGATATACAGTAAAAACAAGGATGTAATGTTGAGACTTTATAAAGCACTGGTGAAGCCTCCCTGGAGTATTGTGAGCAGATTTGGACCTCTTATCTCAGAAAGGATGTGCTGAAACTGGAGAGGGTTCAAAGGAGGTTCACGAAAATGATTCCAGGATTGAACGGCTTGTCATATAAAGAGCGTTTGATGGCTCTTCAATGGAATTCAGCAGAATTAGGGGTGACATTCAAACATTGAATGCTGAAAGGCCTTGATCGATTGAATGTGGAGTTCTGTTTCCTATGGTGGGAGAGTCTAAGACCAGAGAACACAGCCTCAGAATAGAGGAGTGTGGCTTTAGAACAGATTTGTGGAGGGATTTCTTTAGCCAGAGAGTAGTGAATTTGTGGAATTCGTTGTCACAGGTGGCTGTGGAGGCCAAGTATCTATGTATTCTTGATTGGTCAGGGCATGAAGGGATATGGGGAGAAGGCAGGAGATTGGGGCTGACAGAGAAATTGGATCAGCCATGATGCAATGACAGAGCAGACTCGATGGGACAAATGGCCCAATTCTGCTCCTATATCTGATGGTCTTATGCTCAAAGATGGGCTGAAGGGCCTGTTTCTGTGCTGTTCTTTACTATGACTCCATTTTCCTACAACCATAAGACTATCAGATGTTTGTATAATTTACGTTCTGAATATCATCTGTTCTTATGTGTTTGTAATTCTGCTGCGAATAAATGTCTCCCTGTACCTGTACCTCACCGTACTTATGCACAACAAACTCGACTTGTCTTGACTTACCTGGAATCAGTCTAATGATTCTTTGTTGCACACTCTGTATGGCAAGAGTTACATACATGGGTTATGACCAAAGGGAAAATGGCTGGAGTCACTTCGTACAAGTGCTAAGTGTGTCAAAAATCGAACTTACAAATATTTGCAAAAATGGCGAAAAGAAAGCTGACAATATTTACAAAATGGTATCTACCAGTAAACACAATAATAGCTCCATACTTATTCCGATCCAGTGCAAACTCTTGATTCCTCCCATACTGAGGGTGATTAGTGCCATTAATTAGGCACCAAGACATAACAGTGCCTCTAACTGGCTCTGAAACCTGGAGAACAACAAAGAAGACGTTACAAAAGCTGTAGGTTTTCATCAACCAGTGCCTGAGAAGGATCCTAAATATCAGATGGACTGACAAAGCAACCAACAAGACACCGTGGGACAACACCAAGCAAGAGTTCATAGAGATACAAAAATGAAAATGGAAATGGAGGTGGATAGATCACACCTTGAGGAAGCCAACAACACCACCGGGCAGGTGTTAAAAAGGAATCCTCAAGGAAAGAGGGAAAAAGAATATCCAAAGAACACATGGAGGAGAGACATTGAGGCTGAAATTAGACGATGGGGACTAGTCTACCCTTGAAAAACTGGCTCAGATCAGAGGACGATGGAGATGGCCTATGCTCCAACACATACTATCTTTAATTACTGACAAAGTTAACCTAAGTCTACACATGAATTAGAATATGATGTATTCCACAATGTAGTTACAATCATATTACAAAATAAACAGAAGTTTCTATCTTAAATACAGTATACAAACAACATATACTCATTTACCTTCTCCATGGATTGTCACCTTGTCTTGGTGGAGAAGCTTGTGTGGTCCTGTGATCCTGAGAGCGATGCCGTCTGGAGCTATGCTCCTGGTGGGTCACCCATGGTGGTAAGGTCGAGGGTGAGGTCCCTGACAAAGAACAATCCAACCAAGACCTCAACGGTGGAACAGGCGGACGAAGTTACTTCAAACTCAACGGCTGTGAAGGCGGATGAAGGTTGCGTCAAATCCATCAGCTCCAACCGTCGTGGTTTCCATGCCATTGGAACCAGTTGGTTGATTTGTGAAGTATCGTGTGTTTCTTGGAGTGCAACATCAAGTACATATTAAACAAATACACACACAGGCGGCTTCGCTCTGTGGGCCACTTGGTCAGAACAAAGACCATCATCCTCGACCTCGAGGGATGGCCATGACGATGAGGACACATTTACACATCCCAATTACTAAAGAAATGGAATATTCTACCGTGCGTGGTGGAAAAGGCACCATAAAGCCAACCCGAGGACATTAGCTCGATTTAGGACCTGTTATGAGTATATACTAGGAAAGGCACTGGAGTGCACACACAGTATTATGACAAGGCAATGTTTGTGTGTAAGGACGGCGTCTACTGAGTGCTCTCTGTCACAGCAAGAATGTCCATTTTAAGGTGAAAAGATCAACACCATATAGAATACACCAGAGTAATGCAGGCAAAATGCTGGTGGAACTCAGCAGGTCAGGCAGCATCTGCGGGAGCATTTTGGCCAGAGAGTCGTCATCAGAGCCGGAAAGGAAGGGGGAAGAAGCCACAATAAGAAGGCGAGGGGAGAGGGGGAGTACGAGCTGACTGGTGATAGGTGAAGCCAAGTGAGGGAAAGCATGGGCAGATAGGGGAGGGGCGTGAAGGAAAGAGCTAGGAGGGGATAAGTGGGAGAGGTAAGGGACTGAAGAAAAGGGAAAATAATAAGAGAGGACAGAGCACCACGGAAGAAAGTGAAGGAGGAGGGGAACCAGAGGGATGTGATAGGTAAATGAGGAGAGGAGAAGGGGTAAGAGGGGAGCCAGAATGGGGAATGTATAAAGAAAGAAGGAAAGGGGGGGAATTATCAGGTTAGAGAAATCCATGTTCATGCAAGCAGGTTGGAGGCTACCTAGATGGAATATGAGGTATTGCTCCTCCAAAGATCAAAGCTCAAAGTAAAATTTATTATCGGAGTACATATATGTCACCACATACAACCCTGAGGTTCTTCTTGTGGTGACGTGTATGTACTCCAACCTGAATGTAGCCTCATAGTTGCAGTAGAGGAGGCAATGGACCACATTCGGAATGGAAATGGGAAGTCAAATTGAAGAGGGAGCCCGCCAAGAAATCTTGGCTTTTGCTGCGGATGGAGCAAAGGTGCTCGACAAAGTGGACCCAATCTGTGTCGGGTCTCACTGAAGTAGAGGATGCCGGATTGGGAATACCAGATACAGTAGGTGACCCCAACAGACTCACAGATGAAGTTCAAAGTAAATTTATTATCAAAAGTACACAAACGTCACCATATACAACCCAAAGATTCATTTTCTTGTGGGCATACTCAATAAATCCATAGAATGATAACCATAATAGAACCAATGAAAGACCACACCTACTTGGGGGTTCAGAGTGCAAAAGACTGTGCACATACAAAAAGAAATAAATAATAATAAATAAATAAATAAGCAATAAACATTGAGAACATGAGACGAAGAGTATTTGAAAGTCAGTCCATAGGTTGTGGGAACTTTTCAGTGATGGTGAAGTGAAGTTATCCCCTTTGGTTCAAGAGCCTGATTGTTGAGGGGTAATAACTGTTCCTGAACCTGGTGCTGTGAGACCTGAGGCTTCTGTATCTTCCTCCTGGCAGCAGCAGTGAGAAGAGAACCTGACCTGGGTGGTGGGGGTCCCCGATGAAGGATGCTGCTTTCCTACGACAATGCTTCATGTAGATGTGCTCAGTGGTGTGGAGTGTTGTGAACACAAGTATTCCTGTATTTAAAATACTCCAGGCCTTCTAATAAATACATCAACGCATCAATACTCCTGAAATGAGATCTTAGCATCATTAAGGCCAGCCTTCCAATAGCCTACAGCACCTGACTGTTGGCTTTCACTGGCTTGTATACAAGGGCACCTAGATAGCTTTTAACATCAACAGTACCAGTCTCTCTCTATTCAAAAATGTTGTGTATTTAATATTTCAGTAATATTGTAAATATGTTGTTTGATTAAGCATTCATTGTTGTTTTCAGAATTCATTATGGTTTAATATGTAAAAGTACGTGAATGCCACCATGTCGTAAGTACGCGCCTCACTAAAGCAAAACTAAAAGTACATGAGTTATCTCTGGATCCCGTGTTTTTCTTTCAATTAGTTTTATATTTTGGAGTTACAAGACATAGCAAAAAAGTACTGTGCTAAGTGCATAATTTCACATTTTTCCTCTAATATCCCATTCGTCACGTTTTTCCCCACTCACTCAGCGTTATATCTTCCTTCCTACTCAGAACCCCACCTAATCTGGTATCATCAGCAAACTTGGAAATATGTTGCTTGGTCCTCCCAAACCAATAGTTTATATGTTTATCTTTGTTTAGCGATACAGCACAGTAGCAGGCCCCTCTGGCCCAATGAGCCTGCACTGTCCAATTACAACCACGTGACCAATTAACCTACTAGCCCTTTGATTTTTATTTTGACAGCAAGGACCAAAGTGCACACTTGATTGGGATCCTCAGAAGTTGATGAAGAGATGTACAGGAGTGACATAGACCCACTGATTGACTAGTGTCACGTCACTCCTGTCGTAGGGTTTGGAGCTCTGCGTGCCTCAATGACCCAGAGAGCTACATTGGCTGGAGTCCGGGCCTTGTGCTTTGATTCTTGGTAGAATCCAAACAGGTCAAAGAGTAGAAGCCAGACTAAGAGTGGTTCACTGGTCCTCCAGATTCGATGGTCCAGCTCAGGGCTAGCAACCCCGCCTGGTAAAACAAGATCATTACAGAAACAACAATGAAGATGGAGAACCTTCATTGCTGCCCTAAGAGCCAGTGGAGCAACGGGCAGTAAGTAAGCATCACCCCTGAACGCCTCCTTGTCACCATTTGAGTGGTGTTGCAAGAAAAACCTTCCCTCCCACATGCCACATTCCCAGAGGAAAGCCCCTCAGTCAGGGGAGAACGTAGAATCACCCTCCAGACAGCAGAAGGAATTGATCCTGGGACGCTGGCACTACCATGCCATCCGGAATGCCCTCTGGTCCAGGCAGCATCCGGAATGCCCTCTGATCCAGAAGGCAGCATCCATCATTAAGGACTCCCATCACCCAGGACATGCCCTCTTCTCATTGCTACCATCAGGGAGGAGGTACAGGAGCCTGAAGGCACACACTCAACATTTTAGGAACAGCTTCTTCCCCTCTGCCATCAGAATTCAGAATGGACTACGAACCCATGAACATTACTTCTCAACATATATTTTCTGTTTCTTTTTTTTGCTCTCTTTCTGCACTACTTTTTTATTATTTCTGTTTTTGTACTGCCACTTTCAATTTAACTATTTAATGAGCATGTATGTACTTATTTTTCTATATTATCATGTATTGTATTGTCGTCGTGGTGGCTATCCCTCGAGGTCGAGGATGATGGTCTTCGTTCTGTTGGTCTACTTATGGGCTCTCAAGTGGCTTATGAGTCCAATCTTGGCTTTGGAAGTTCTTCCGCATTCAGGACAGGTAGTTCCAGATGGCAGATCGGGCTTTGGTTGTTGCTGCCTCTCTTTCCATTTTCTTCTCTTTTCTTCTAATTCTGCACCTCTGTTGGCTTCGAAAGTTGCTGTTCCCTCTCGGATGATGGTTTGCCAGAGTTTCCTGTCCTTGGCATTGGTTTCCCAATTGTTGATGTCGATGTTACATTTCTTCATGTTGGCTCTTAAGACGTCTTTGAATCGCTTCTGTACTGCTGCCACTAAGTTAACAAATTTCACGACATATGCCAGTGATATTAAACCTGATTCTGATTTAATTTATTTTAAATATATATATGTTTCTTATTGTAATTTGTAGCTTTTTTATGAGGTATTGCAGCTTACTGCTGCCATTAAGTTAACAAATTTCATGACATATGCCAGTGATATTAAACCCGATTCTGCTTCCAATTTTGGAATGTGTGGCGCCACCTAGGGGCTGCCCCAGAACATCCTGGGTGTGCTGGTTGTTAAAGCAAATGACACGTTTCACTGTACAGTATGTGTCAATGTGCACGTGATAAGTAAATGAATCTGAATTTGAAACCTAATCCAACAACCCTCGTTCTTCAATATTTAAACTCTCACGCCATTATTCAAAGAAGTGCCAATGCCATCATCCTGTTCAGTACATGTTTAATATTGATTATTTATTGAGATATAGTACGAAATAAGCCCCCCCAGCCTTTCAAGCCACGCCTCCCAGCAATCCCCCGATTTAATCCTAGCCTACCAACCGGTACATCTTTGGACTGTGGGTGGAAACCAGAGCACCCAGAGAAAACTCATAGGGCCACAGAGAGAACGTACAAAATCCTTACAGGCAGTGACGGGAATTGAACTTGGGCTGCTGGTACTGTAAAATGTTGTGCTAGCTAATATGCTACCATTTGATAATTTTTCTCATTGCCATCTATGGGGCTTGCTGTGGTTTCCATGATCCCCTCTATAAGAACCTTCAAAAATATCCTCAAATGATTTAGAAGCCCGCAGTTGTGAAAACTCTACCCCACCGTTTACTCCCAATCCACTATGGTTTATATTTTCCCCTTGCAACAAGTTCAGTTGAAGTCCCTGCTTGTTTGTCACAGTTTTCTCAATCTAGTCATCTTGTGATGATCTGTGGTGAAGCAAAGTGGTTAATGTTGTTTTCCGTTTTGTATTTTTCAGGATGTGGGAACTATCAGCAAAGCTTTTATTGTCCTTCTGTCATTGTCCAGATGGGGGCAGCAGTGAGCCGCCTTTCTTCAACCAGCGTCCTGCCGAAGGGTTTCGGCCCAAAACGTCGAGTGTTCTCTTTTCCATAAGTGCTGCCTCACCTGCTGAGTTCCTCCAGCATTTTGTGTGTGATCTGCAGAATCTCTTGTCTTTAACAATCTTTCAGCCCTGAGTGGTGAGCCAAGATAATTAGGCTAATGCCAGCCAACCCTTTCTGCCTGCATATGGTCCACATCTCTCCAATCTCTGCATATTTATTTTCCTTTCTAAGACCTTCTTAAAAGACGGCAACACCATAGAGTCATAGAAAATTACAGCACAGAAACAGGCCCTTCAGTCCATCTAGTCTGTGCTAAACCATTTAAGCGGCCTACCCCCATTGACCTGGACCTGGACCATAGCCCTCCATTCCTTGACCATCCATGTACCTTCCAAACTTCTCTTCCACGTCGAAATCGAGCTCGTATGCACCACTTGCGCTGAGAACCCATTCCACACTCTCACGATCCTCTGAGTGAAGAAGTTTCACTGAACGGAGAAGCGTAGTGGTTAGTCCAACGGCATTTCAGCCCAACTCCGACGTTCTTCGGAAGGAGTTTGTATGTCCCCATGGCCGCGTAGGTTTCCTCGGGGTATTTTGGTTTCCCCCTACATCCCTAAGAGATCCCAGTTAGTAGGTTAATTAGTCATTGTAAGTTAGACTGGGCTTAAATCGGTGGCTGCTGACAGCACAGTTCAATGGGCCAGAAGGGCCTAAATAAAAAAATGAAAACCATATGTGCCTCCAACACAGCAGGCTCCCGCCACTCTCTGGGTAAAGCACCTGCCCGCACACCTACTTCGAATTTTCCCCTTCTCGACTTAAATGCACGGCCTCCAGTATCAGATATTTTGACCTGGGGAAAACATATTGGCTGTCATGTCCCTCTTAATTGTATAAGCATAAAGATTAGCTTTATTTGTCGCATGTACACCAAAACGCCAGAACATACCGTGAAATTTGTAGTTTGCATCAACGACCAACACGGTCCGAGGATGTGCCGAGGGCAGCCCACAGGTGTTACCATGTCTCCAGCACCAACATAGCATGCCCATGACTTACTAACCCTTACTAGCTTGTATATCTTTGGAATATGGGAAGAAACCAGAGCACCCAGTTGAGTTGCCAGGGTGTTGTTGATGGGACATTGAACAAGAATGCCATTGAATATCAAGGTAGGCGGTTGGTTTCTTGTGTTGGAGCTGGTCATCGACAATGCACAGGATGGCAAAAAGCTACAGAGGTTTGTAGACTCAGCCATCTCCGTCATGGGCACTAGGGTCCCCACCACTGAGGATTTCTCAAGAAGGCAGCATCTATCATTACAGCATCCCACCAGTCAGGACTTGCTCTCTTCTCACCACTACCATCAGGGAGGAGGTACAGGAGCCTGAAGACGCAGACTCACCAGTTTAGGAACAGCTTTTTCCCCTCTGAATGGTCCATGAACACATGAAGACTATCTCACCATATTACTCTCTTCTTGCACTACTAATTTAACTTCTTTATTTATTTCTCATTGTAAGAGTGAATTTTTACACATTGCACTTACTGCTGCCACAAAACAACACATTTCATGACTCTTGTCAGTGACAATAAACTGGATTCTGATTCTGGTACTTTTGTGCCTCAAATACTGTTCAGTTATTACCCCTCAACCTTGAAGCAAAGGGGTTAACTCCACTCGACATCACTTGCCCCGTCACTAGAATGTCCCCACAACCTATGGACTCACTATCAAGGACTCTTTGCCTCATCTTCTTGATATTCATTATTAGCTGGCTGGTGGGCAGTGGCATCAGCACTGGACTTCAAGGCAAGTGGTCCTGGGTTCGAATCTGGCCAGCTCCTTGCCTGCTTTCCATCCATACCGGGTTGAGTGTTGAACTGGCAACTCGGCCTTGTTAGAAGAAAGACAGATGCTGAAGAAGCATCAAGGTTGCCATCCAGTGCACCAATGAGGGGCAGGAAGATATGATTGTTATTTATTACTATTAGTTATTACGTTTTGTGTTTGCACAGTTTGCTGTCTTTTGAACGCTGGTTGAGCACCCAAATTGGTGTGGTCTTTCATTGATTCTGCTATGGTTGTTATTCTTTCCTTCTTTTTCAATCTTTTTATTAATTTCAGAATATATAAACAAAACGTAGCAATGATACAAATAATAGAAGATAAACTGTTACACTTACAAACAGTAATCATAAAGTCCAATATTGAAATTTGACAAAGTTCCCAATCATGTAAAACTAACAACGGATAATACAAATCAAAAAAAAAACTAAAAAAAAATCATGAAAGAGAAAAAAAAAACAAAAAAAAATCCCATCCCAAAAGAAAAACAAAATTAATCAACTAAACTAAAAGACTTGGGCAAATCTAAAAACTTAAAAATGAAAAAGAAGAAAACCTTAGTGCCGACGACTCCATTCCCCTCCAACAGCAGTACAGAGAAATAAAACAAGTTTGGAAATGAACATATTACATTAAATGAAAATGCTGAATGAATGGCCTCCAAGTTTTTTCAAACTTAATGGAAGGGTCATAAACTGCACTTCTAATTTTCTCCAAATTCAAAGACAGCATAGTTATTCTATAGATTTATTGAGTTTGTGCCCCCTCCCCCAAGAAAATGAATCTCAGGGTTGTATATAGTGATATATACTTAGGTAATTTGATAATCAATTTACTTTGAACTTTGGTTCTTTTCAACCTTTGTCTGAATGATGTTCAGGTCAGTGTGTCCTGCTTCATTTGCTGAGGAGTTGGGATCAGATTTGTACATTGCGGAAACATGAGTGAGCATCCCCGTTTTTGATGTCACGATGTCAGATTCGGATCCGTTTACTTATCACGTGTACACCGATTCTGCAGCCAAATGCTTGACATGAGTTCCCAAATCCTCAGGACTTTCTACAGGGGCACCATGAAGAGCATCCTGACTGGCTGTGTCACCTGGTAAGGAAACTGAATCACAGGGCACTGCAGGGAGAGGTGCGGACAGTCCAGTGCATCTGTGGATGTGAATGTTCCTCTATTCAGGACACTTACAGTAGCAGGTGTGTAAAAAGGACCCGGAGGGCCCTAATTCAGCCACCCCAACCACAAACTGTTTCAGCTGCTGCCATATAGCAAATGGTACCACAGCATTAAGGCCTGGACCAACAGGCTCCGGGACAACTTCTTTTACCAGGCCATCAGATTTATTAGTACACATTGATCTGATTGCATATCTGACTGTACATACATGTATACAAAACAATTCTGGAGACAATATTAGTGTTTGGGCAATATCCTCACACATTTTCCCTTCCCTTTTGCTTGTACATTGCAACTGAGACACAACTTCAAGACTTTTACTCCCTCATCTTGTGAGATGGGTGTAAAAAATAAAATAAATTCTAATTCTAAGTTGCAGAACCTGGGCCTCTGTACCTCCCTCTGCAACTGGATCCTCAACTTCCTAACCGGAAGACCACAATCCGTACGGATTGGTGATAACATATCCTCCACGCTGACGATCAACACTAGCACACCTCAGAGGTGTGTGCTTAGCCCACTGCTCTACTCTCTATATACACATGACTGTGTGGCCAGGCATAGCTCAAATACCATCTGTAAATTTGCTGACCATACAACCATTGTTGGTAGAATTTCAGGTGGTGACGAGAGGGCATACAGGAGTGAGATATGCCAACTAGTGGAGTGGTGTCACAGAAACAACCTGGCACTCAACTTCAATAAGACGAAAGAGCTGATTGTGGACTTCAGGAAGGGTAAGACGAAGGAACACATACCAATCCTCATAGAGGGATCAGAAGTGGAGAGAGTGAGCAGCTTCAACTTCCTGAGTGTCAAGATCTCTGAGGATCTAACCTGGTCTCAACATATCGATGTAGTTATAAAGAAGGCAAGACAGCAGCTATACTTTATTGGGAGTTTGAAGAGATTTGGCATGTCAACAAATACACTCAAAAACTTCTATAGCTGTACCATGGAGAGCATTCTGACAGGCTGCATCACTGTCTGGTATGGAGGGGCTACTGCACAAGACCGAAAGAAGCTGCAGAGGGTTGTAAATCTAGTCAGCTCCATCTTGCATACTAGCCTGCAAAGTACCCAGGAGATTTTCAGGGGGTGGTGTTTCAGAAAGGCAGCGTCCATTATTAAGGACCTCCAGCACCCAGGACATACCTTTTCTCACTGTTACCATCAGGTAGGAGATACAGAAGCTTGAAGGCATGCATTCGGCAATTTTGGCACAGCATCTTCCCCTCTGCTGTCCGATTCCTAAATGGACATTGAATCTTTGGACACTACCTCACTATTTTGAAAAATATACAGTATTTCTGTTTTTGCATATTTAAAAAAATCTATTCAATATATGTAATTGATTTACTTGTTTGTTTATTATTATTATTTTTTTTATTTTTTTCTCTGCTAGATTATGTATTGCACTGAACTGCTGCTGCTAAGTTAACAAATTTCACGTCACATGCTGGTGATAATAAATCTGATTCTGATTCTAATTCTTGATGTTATCTCAGCACAATAGTGTAATGTGACATTCAACCCCTAGAGGGCATGAGAGGGCAGAAGATAGAAACATAGAAAATAGGTGCAGGAGTAGGCCATTCGGCCCTTCAAGCCTGCACCGCCATTCAGTATGATCATGGCTGATCATCCAACTCAGAACCCTGTACCAGCCTTCCCTCCATACCCCCTGATCCCTTTAGCCACAAAGGCCATATCTAACTCCCTCTTAAATATAGCCAATGAACTGGCCTCAACTGTTTCCTGTGGCAGAGAATTCCACAGATTCACCACTCTCTGTGTGAAGAAGTTTTTCCTCATCTCGGTCCTAAAAGGCTTCCCCTTTATCCTCAAACTGTGACCCCTCGTTCTGGACTTCCCCAACATCGGGAACAATCTTCCTGCATCTAGCCTGTCCAATCCCTTTAGGGTTTTATATGTTTCAATAAGATCCCCCCTCAATCTTCTAAATTCCAACGAGTATAAGCCTAGTCGATCCAGTCTTTCATCATATGAAAGTCCTGCCATCCCAGGAATCAATCTGGTGAACCTTCTTTGTACTCCCTCTATGGCAAGGATGTCTTTCCTCAGATTAGGGAAGAAAAACTGCACACAATACTCCAGGTGTGGTCTCACCAAGGCCTTGTACAACTGCAGTAGTACCTCCCTGCTCCTGTACTCGAATCCTCTCGCTATAAATGCCAGCATACCATTTGCCTTTTTCACCGCCTGCTGTACCTGCATGCCCACTTTCAATGACTGGTGTATAATGACACCCAGGTCTCGTTGCACCTCCCCTTTTCCTAATCAGCCACCATTCAGATAATAATCTGTTTTCCTGTTTTTGCCACCAAAGTGGATAACCTCACATTTATCCACATTAAATTGTATCTGCCATGAATTTGCCCACTCACCTAACCTATCCAAGTCACCCTGCATCCTCTTAGCATCCTCCTCACAGTTAACACTGCCGCCCAGCTTCGTGTCATCCGCAAACTTGGAGATGCTGCACTTAATTCCCTCATCTAAGTCATTAATATATATTGTAAACAACTGGGGTCCCAACACTGAGCCTTGCGGTACCCCACTAGTCACTGCCTGCCATTCTGAAAAGGTCCCGTTTATTCCCACTCTTTGCTTCCTGTCTGCCAACCAATTCTCTATCCACATCAATACCTTACCCCCAATACCATGTGCTTTAAGTTTGCACACTGATCTCCTGTGTGGGACCTTGTCAAAAGCCTTTTGAAAATCCAAATATACCACATCCACTGGTTCTCCCCTATCCACTCTACTGGTTACATCCTCAAAAAATTCTATGAGATTCGTCAGACATGATTTTCCTTTCACAAATCCATGCTGACTTTGTCCGATCATTTCACCGCTTTCCAAATGTGCTGTTATCACATCCTTGATAACTGACTCCAGCAGTTTCCCCACCACCGACGTTAGGCTAACCGGTCTATAATTCCCCGGTTTCTCTCTCCCTCCTTTTTTAAAAAGTGGAGTTACATTAGCCACCCTCCAATCCTCAGGAACTAGATAACCCAATCAGATTTAACTCTCAGAGACACAAGGGATTCTGCAGATGCTGGAAATCCAGAGCAATGCACACAATGTCCTGGAGAAATCTGCAGGTCAGGCAGCAGCTATGGGGGATCGGGGGCATGAAATAAACAGTTGAGTGCATCTCTGGGTCTCGACCCGAAACATCGGCTGTTTAATTCCCTCCACGAATGCTGAGTGACCTGCTGAGTTCCTCCAACATAGAATATGCTGCAATACAATTGTCTAAACAAGGGAACATAATAAACCTTGGCATCAGCATAACCAGATGAGACAGGGTGTTGCTGAGCAGAGAGATCAGCCCTCTCATGCCTTAGGATGAGTGAATTTGGCCTTTTCTCCTTGGAGCGACGGAGGATGAGAGGTGACCTGACAGAGGTGTATAAGATGATGAGAGGCATTGATTGTGTGGATAGCCAGAGGCTTTTTCCCAGGGCTGAAATGGCTAACACGAGAGGACACAGTTTTAAGGTGCTTGGAAGTAGGTACAGAGGAGATGTCAGGGGTACGTTTTTTACGCAGAGAGTGGTGAGTGCGTGGAATGGGCTGCTAGCAGCGGTGGAGGTGGAGGCGGATACAATAGGGTCTTTTAAAAGGCTCCTGGATAGGTACACGGAGCTTAGTAAAATAGAGTGCTATTGGTAACCCTAGGTAATTTCTAAGGTAAGTACATGTTCGGCACAGAATTGTGGGCTGAATGGCCTGTATTGTGCTCTAGGTTTTCCATGTTTCTATGTTTAGATCTTGGGGTCCAAGTTCATAGCTCCATGAAAGTAGCTACACAAGTTGATAGTCTGGTTAAAAAGGCTTAAGGAATACTTGCTTTTATTAGTCGTGGCATTGACTTCAAAAATCAAGAGGCTATGTTGCAACTTTATAGAACTCTGGTTAGGTCACATCTGGAGTTCTGTGTATAGTTCTGGTCACCCGTAGGAAGGACGTTGAGGCTTTGGAGAGGGCGCAGAAGGATGTTGCCTGGTTTAGAGGACAGATGCTAACACGAGAGGTGGACAAACTTGAGTTGTTTCTCTGGAGCAGCAGAGGCTGAGGGGAGATCTGATAGAGGTTTATGAGATTATGAGAGACACGGATAGAGTAGACAGGGAATATCTACTAGCACACATCAAAGTTGCTGGTGAACGCAGCAGGCCAGGCAGCATCTATAGGAAGAGGTACAGTCGACGTTTCAGGCCGAGACCCTTCGTCAGGACTAACTGAAGGAAGAGCTAGTAAGAGATTTGAAAGTGGGAGGGGGAGGGGGAGATCCAAAATGATAGGAGAAGACAGGAGGGGGAGGGATGGAGCCAAGAGCTGGACAGGTGATTGGCAAAGGGGATATGAGAGGATCATGGGACTGGAGGCCCAGGGAGAAGGAAAAGGGAGAGGCGGGGGAAACCCAAAGGATGGGCAAGGGGTATAGTCAGAGGGACAGAGAGAGAAAAAGAAGAGAGAGGGAAAGAATGTGTGTATACAAATAAATAACGGATGGGGTACGAGGGGGAGGTGGGGCATTAGCGGAAGTTTGAGAAGTCAATGTTCATGCCATCAGGTTGGAGGCTACCCAGAGGGAATATAAGGTGTTGTTCCTCCAACCTGAGTGTGGCTTCATCTTTACAGTACAGGAGGCCGTGGATAGACATATCAGAATGGGAATGGGATGTGGAATTAAAATGTGTGGCCACTGGGAGATCGTGCTTTCTCTGGCGGACAGAGCGTAGATGTTCAGCGAAACGACCTCCCAATCTGCGTCAGGTCTCGCCAATATATAGAAGGCCACATCGGGAATATCTATTTCCTAGTGTTGAAATGTCTCATACCAGAGGGCATGCATTGAAGTTGAGAAGGGTAGGTTCAAGAAGGATGTGAGGGGTAAGTTTTTTCTCAGCGAGTGGTGGATCCCTGGAATGTGCTGCCTGGTATAATCCAAGAAGCTTTTAAGGGGCTCAGGAATATGAGGAAGATAGAGGAATTGTGTTGGTAGGAGGGATTAGATCTTGGGTGCTTTCTGATTTACCTTTTAGCTGGATCAGCACATTGTGGGCCAAAGGGCCTGTTTCTGAGTTGTACTGTTCCATGTTCCATGTTAATGATCTTAAATAATATTTGGATGTAAGTGAATTGAATTATAATGTTTGAGTAAAACCTTTGTTGCTAGGAGAGTTTGCAGATATATGAGGTGTTGGCAGAGTAGCTTAGGTGAGTAACAAGCAGTTTTTGTAGATGGTACGTTCTGTGCACCATGGTCAAATAAATCAATATTTAAGGTTCTGGACTGGGTATTAATCAAGTGGCGTGAGTTGTTCTGCTGAATGTTGTGGGCAGGTACGTTGGTAATGGACTGTGTGATGACACTTGTGGAATGCCTCAAACATATCCTCATGTTGTGTTGATTATTAACACAAATTAGACCATCAGACCATAAGACACAGGAGCAGAATGAGGCCATTCAGCCCATCGAGTCTGCTCCACCATTCCATCATGGCTGATCCTGGATCCCACTCAACCCCGTACACCCGCCTTCTCGCCATATCCTTTGATCCTCTGACCAAACAGGAAACGATCAACTTCTGTCTGAAGTATACCCACGGACTTGGCCTGCACCACAGTCTGTGGCAGAGCCTTACACAGATTTACTACTCTCTGGCTAAAAGACTTTCTCCTTACCTCAGTTCTAAAAGGTCACCCTTCATTTTTGCTGGTGTGCCCTCTAGTTCTGGATACCCCCACCATAGGAAACATCCTCTCCACATCCACCCTATCTAGTCCTTTCAACATTCGGTAGGGTTCGATGAGACCCCCCCCCCCACATTCTTCTAAATTCCAGTGAGTACAGGCCCAAAGCTGCCAAACACTCCTCGTATGTTAACCCCTACATTCCCAGAAAAATCCTCGTGAACCTCCTCTGAACTTTCTCCAATGAGATCACATCCTTTCTGAGATATGGAGCCCAAAACTATTGACAATACTCCAAGTGCAGCCTGACCAGTGTCTTATAAAGGCTCAGCATTATCTCCTTGCTTTTATGTTCTATTCCTCTTGAAATAAATGCCGACACTGCATTTGTTTTCTTTACCACAGACTCAGCCTGTACACTAACCTTCTGGGAGTCAAATGACGCATCTCATTGTGTGTTTTGATGCACATGTGGTAAATAAATGAATCTGAATCAAAGCATATTTTACTTGTAACTCTTGAATAACATTAAATTCCTTAGCATTATCTCATCAGAGAATCTGTCCAGGGGCCAGCAGGCAAGGAACATCACAAAGTAGGCTCGACAACCATCAAGGTCGTGAACTGGCATGGATAACTACAGTCATCTCTACGCTGACTGACTCCACAACTCTGCCACCCATGGTCTCAGGATTATTTATTTACTTTTTAAAACTTATTTTTACGATTTGACTTCTTTTGCATATTTGGTTGTTTGCTTGCGTTATGTACCATTTTTCATAAGTTGTCTATTGTATTTTTTTCTTTTCCTGTAATTGCCTGCAAGACAATGAACTTCAAGTTAGTACAGTGCTGTGCAAAGATTTTTAGGCACATATACATAACTGGGATGCCTAAGGCATCTGCACGATACGGTATTTGTCAATGTGGATCAGAGTGCGTTTGTTAATCTGGCGGGAACAAAGGACGTTGGGAATGGTAAGGGAGAAGCGCCGTGGAAGGGGTGTGGGACAGGTGGCAGAGAATGAGTGCCAGGGGTGGGCATTGTGCAAATGCAGGCACACCCAGCACTGAGACATGCCAGGCAAGGTTATTTGATTCCAATCAATTGGTTTATTGATCAATACAGAATGTCTCTCTGTTACTTCATACTCCCTCCCCTCTTCCTTTCCCTTTTCCCAACCAGGATTCCCCTCTCCCTACCCACTTCCCACTCTCAGTCCACAATAGAGACCCATATCAGAATCAGGATTATCATCACTCACATGTCATGAAATTTGTTTTTTTTTCCAGCAGCAGTATAGTGCAATAATTAAAATTACTATGGTACCATGTAAAAATCTTAGGTACCGTCGCTATATATGTGCCTAAGACTTTTGCATGGTACTGCTTACAGTGACATTTACGTACTTTGATGATAAATTTACTTTGAACTTTAGAGAGTAATAATGCTGCCACAGACATGTCTTTATTCCTAATGATTGAGAAGAGCTGGACCTCCATTAATTTTCCTATCGCACTAACAGATCTACAGAGGACGCCATCTCCACGGCACTTCACTCTGCCCTGACCCACCTGGACAGCCCCAACTCTTACGTCAGAATGCTGTTCATTGACTTTAGTTCGGCATTCAATACTCTCATCCCCTCCAAGCTGATCGCCAAACTTCGCCAGCTTGGTATCAGCTCATCCCTCTGCAGTTGGACCTTGGACTTTCTGACCAACAGACCCCAATCAGTTAAGTTAGACAACCTCTCCTCCTGCACTCTCCTCCTGAACACCGGCGTGCCTCAGGGCTGTGTGCTGAGCCCTCTTCTGTACTCCCTTTTCACCTAAGACTGCGTTCCTGTACATGGTTCTAACTCCATAATCAAGTTCGCAGATGACACCACGGTGGTTGGCCTGATCAGAGGGGATGACGAGATGCCTACAGGGATGAGGTCCAGCACCTGGCCGCGTGGTGTGCCGATAACAACCTGGCCCTTAACACCCAGAAAACCAAGGAGATCATTGTGGACTTCAGGCATGCTAGGAGCCACACTCATGTCCCCATCTACATCAACGGAGCTGTAGTGGAGTATGTATCAAGCTTCAAATTCCTTGGTGTCCACATTTCCGAGGATCTCACCTGGTCCCTGAACTCCTCCATCCTGATCAAAAAGGCACAACAGCGCCTTTACTTCCTGCGGAGCATCAAGAAAGCTCACCTCTGTCTCAGGATACTGATGGACTTTTACCGCTGTACCATTGAGAACATACTCACCAACTGCATCTCAGTGTAATATGGCAATTGTCCCGTATCGGACCGCAAAGCACTCCAGAGTGTGGTGAAAACTGCCCAGCGGATTATCGGCACCTAATTGCCCACCATTGAGAACATCTACCACAAAACGTTGCCTGGGCAGGGCGAAAAGCATTATCAAGGATGCATCTCACCCTATCCATGGACCTTTTTCTCTCCTCCCATCCGGTAGGCGCTATTAATTACTATATATGCTTTGAGAGTTTGGTCATGACTAGACTGAACTCCTGCCTCAGCAAAGACCTGGACCCATTGCAATTTGCCTATCGCCACAATAGGCCAACGTCAATCACAATTTCAGTGGCTCTTCACACGGCTTTAGACCACCTGGACAACCCAGACACCTATGTCAGGATGCTGTTCATCAACTGTAGCTCAGCATTTAATACCATCCTGATTGAGAAGTTGCAGAACCTGGGCCTCTGTACCTCCCTCTGCAACTGGAGCCTCGACTTCCTAACTGGAAGACAACAATCTGTACGGATCAGTACAGAAGGAGGATAACATATCCTCCTTGCTGACGATCACCACTGGCACACCTCAGGGGTGTGTGCTTAGCCCACTGCTCTACTCTCTGAAAGCACATGACTATGTGGCTAGGCACAGCTCATAAATTTGCTGATGATACAACCATTGTTGGTAGAATCTCAGATGGTGATGAGAGGGCGTACAGGAGTGAGATATGCCAACTAGTGGAGTGGTGTCGCAGCAACAACCTGGCACTCAATGTCAGTAAGATGAAAGAGCTGATTGTGGACTTCAGGAAGGGTAAGACGATGGAGCACATACCAATCCTCACAGAGGGATCAGAAGTGGAGAGAGTGAACAGTTTCAAGTTCCTGGGTGTCAAGATCTCTGAGGATCTAACCTGGTCCCAACATATCGATGTAGTTATAAAGAAGGCAAGACAGCGGCTATACTTCATTAGGAGTTTGAAGAGATTTGGCTTGTCAACAAATACACTCAAAATCTTCTATAGTTGTACCATGGAGAGCATTCTGACAGGCTGCATCACTGTCTGGTATGGAGGGGCTACTGCACAGGACTGAAAGAAGCTGCAGAGGGTTGTAAATCTAGTCAGCTCCATCCTGGGTACTACCCTACAAAGTACCCCAGACATCTTCAGGGAGCGGTGTCTCAGAAAGGCAGTGTCCGTTATTAAGGACCTTCAGCACCCAGGGCATGCCCTTTTCTCACTTTTACCATCAGGTAGGAGGTACAGAAGCCTGAAGGCACACACTCAGCGATTCAGGAACAGCTTCTTCCCCTCTGCAGTCGGTTCCTAAATGGACATTGAACCCTTCGACACTACCTCACTTTTTTTTAATATACAGTATTTCTGTTTTTGCACATTTAAAAAAATGTATTCAATATACATAATTGATTTACTTGTTTATTTATTATTATTATTTTATTTATTTTTTTTTTTCTTTGCTAGACTATGTATTGCATTGAACTGCTGCTGCTAAGTTAACAAATTGCATGTCACATTGCCGGTGATAATAAACCTGATTCTGATTCTGACTCTGATAATTGAACTACGTAATATACATATATATACTTAAATTCACAGTTTTTTCTATATTATCATGTATTACATTGTACTGCTGCCACAAAGTTAACAAACTTCACAACATACATCGATGATATTAAACCCGATTCTGGTTCACAACAGTCTCTGGAGTTTACAGAGAATGGTGGAAACAAAAACTCCAGTGAGCAACAGTGCTGTGGGCGAAAATGCTTTTTAATGAGAGAGGTCTGAGGAGAATGGCCGTACTGGTTCAAGCTGACAGGAAGGCGAGATTAACTCAAAGAACCACATGGAACAACAGTGGTGGGTAGAAGAGCATCTCTGAACGCACAACGCATCCAACCAGAGTGTGGACCTCCTGTACCTAATAAAGTGGCCACTGAGTGCATGGAGCCATTGGAAATGAAGAAGTAAACCAAGACTAGAAATTTTTACATTGTTTACTGCAATTCACTTGCTTGCAGACAGGTAAGAGGAGGGAACACATACCAGTACTCATCAAGGGATCAGAAGTGGAAAGGGTGAGCAATTTCGAGTTCCTGAGTGTCAGCATCTCTGAGGATCTAGCCTGGACCCAGCACATTGATGCGGCCACAATGAAGGCACAGTAGCAGCCGTATTTCATTTAGAGTTTGAGGGGATTTGGTATGTCACCAGTGACGCTTGCAAATTTCTACTGGTGTACCATGGAGAGCATTCTAACTGGCTGCATCACCGTCTGGTATGGAGGGGCCACCGCACAGGGTCAGAAAATCGTAAACTCAGTCAGCTCCATCATGAGAATAAGCCTCCCCAGCATCCAGGATACCTTCAAGGAGAAGGGTGGCATCCATCATTAGTAATCCCCATCACCCAGGACATGCCCTCTTCCCATTGTTACCATCAGGGAGGAGGTACACGCTCAACAATTCAGGAACAGCTTCTTCCGCTCTGCCATCAGATTAGCGAATGGAAATGAACCCGTGAACACTACTTCACTATATTTTTTTCATTTTTTGAAATACTTACTTAATTAAAATTTTTGATATCTATATATTTTTCCCTCACCCCTTATGGGTGGTGTGCATGTGTATTTTTCCCTCAAATCTAAGTCCTCTGCCAGAGGCCTAGGATCTCAAGCGTTCAGCACGGTATCCTTGCTGTTTCTAGTAGTGCGCTCTCCTGGACCAGGATCTCAGATGTTGTTCCCGGGATCTGTTGGAGCCACTCTCCCATCTATGGACTCCTCGCGCTCACGTTACATCTGTCCACAAAAACCTTTGGTTGAGAGTGACGAGAACAAGAAGAGTCATGCCAGCTCAGATGTTGCCCAGATTAACAAGCTCCATGCCAATGGTTGGGGAACGGGGACCACCTGACGATAGATTGGCTACTGAAACAAACCATAAATAGATGAGACTGGACACATGGAATAAACATACTTCTTACTGTAATTTACAGGTTTTAGTATATATTGCAATGCACTGCTGCCGTAAATCAACAAGTTTTACAGCATATGTCGATGATATGACCTGCTTCTGATTCTGATCTTTATGGGACAAAAATTCTGAACTACATTGCAGGTTTAATGACCAATGGCATGATTAATTTTTCATCAACTGCAATCAATGGTCGTGGCAGTAAGCTATGGTTAACAAAAGCTGCAGTTACTCGCCTGAGATATGCTTTCTGTAAAAGTCAGATGGACAACAGTTGTATTGTTTTACACTTCCATCACAATTTTGGATGATTTAATGTTTCAGGATTGGAAGCAATATCTCGAAAAAAAGAATTACCCTCTATTAGAAAATAACTTTGTGAAGCTTTAGGTCAGTCAGATACAATCATGCTTCTGTCTGAGTTGCATTTTGCAGCTCATATTTAAAGATTAGTGTCTTTGTAGCTTGGCTCTCACTCTGATTTAAAATGTGGCCTTTTCACCCCTGCAACCTGAGCTCCAGAGCAGTCAGGATGAATAGAAGACTTTGTTCACAGGGAATTATGGGCATGAGTGGACAGCGTAATTCCCCATAACAGGAGCTTGACGTACTTGGTCCCATTTGCAAGTACAGGTGTGTACCTGCTGTCATTTTCTTACCATTAAATTTACTGGGCAACTCCGTGACAATACTTCTGTCCTAGTGACCTATGAAGTGTGAAATTCAAACCCTGTAGTTTGCCTGCTTTTGGAGTAAGAGGTTTGCTTCTAGCTTTCCGTTGGTGCCACAAGACTTCAGGCTTCTGTACCATGCCATCGTCTCACAAAGGGGAGGTGTGAGACGACGGTATGGCTTGGATGCTGGAGATCTTGATGATAGATGTTGCCTTCTTGAGGCACTGCTTCCTGTAGATCAGGGGTTCCCAACCTCGGGTCCACGGACCCCTGGGTTCAGTGTCTGTGGAATAGAAAAAGTTTGGGAACCCCTGCTGTTGATGTTATCAGGGAAGTGACCATGAACTATTGGACTGAGTCCACCACTTTCTGCAGCTTCTTACGTTCCTGGACATGAAAATTGCTGTATCAGACTATGATGTATTCCAACATGTCAGCCCATGGCCTCCTCTACCGCCACTCTCTGGTTGCAGGAGAACCACCTCATGTTTCTTCTCAATAGCCTCCAAACTGATGGCAAAAATATTGATTTCCACAACATCCAGTAATTTCTCTCCCTCCCTTCTTTTCTCTTTTTCCATTCCCCATTCTGGTTTTCTTCTCATCCCTTCTCATGTCCTCACCTCCGCATCAGCTCACTCCCTTTCTTCCATGGCCCACTGTCCTCTCTTTTCAAGTACCTTCTTCTCCAGCCCTTTACATTTCCTACATATCAGCCCCCTGCTTCTTCATTCTCCCTCCCCACCCACCCACCTTCTCCCTCACCTTGTTTCACCTATCACCTGCCGACTTGTTCTCCTTCCCCTCCCTCCTATGTTATACGTATTTCCATGCGGACAGATTTGCATATTGGCCCAATACCATGTCCTTTCATCTTGTGTAATAGTTTTCTATGCAGAACAATATTAGGCGCCTTTATTAAAAATTTAAGCCGTACCGCGTGCATTGTAAATATCTGATTCGCACAGACTGGAGTAGCACCACAATCTAATTGCCTTGAGTAACATCAGTAAAGTTCTATTCTAGCTGGAAATCCAGACTCACTAGATCAACTGGTTCTTAATTATCCACACTGCTCTTTACATCCACAGAGCATCTCATAAGTATCTCGTATGGAGGTTAGATAAAGATCACTATAATTGTAGGTTTAATAAAGAAATTGATGGAAATCAGTTTTGTATGCAACACATTTAACTCTTTCCTCCGTTTCATCTGGGAACCCAACCCTCTTTCTGAGTGAAGCAGAGATTCAGGTGCATTTACACAATTTAACATAAACACAGAAACAGGCCCTTCAGTCCAGTTAGTCCATGCTGACCTGTTATTCTGCCCAGCACCTGGACCCTGGGCCTCCAAGCTCCTCTCAACCATGTACTTATCCAAGCTTTCGGTTCCATTTAAATACTTCACCTTTCACCTTTTACCTGTGACCTGTGTTGTTTGTTAACAAAAACGGTGTATTTCACTGTACCTGTATGTTTTGATGTGCATACAATAAATAAATCTGGATCTACTGCAAGATCAAAGGATTTTTGAGCTGCTAATCTAGTCGATTAGTATTTCTGAGAGGGGGGAAGGGTTGGGACGCCAGTACGAGTAACGTTTCATGATGGGTTGTGGAGCTGTGGCCTGCTCCTTTGTCCACACACACTGCCATGTCTCCTGAGTGTTTATTTTTGTGACCCTGTGGAATGAAAGAGTCACGGCGCGCTCTCAGAGGACTAGACCCAGGTGCGGAGGAACGGTAGGATCCCCAGCAAGAGACGGAAATTGGAGGTTAGATATCGGAGGAGCGACTGAGCGACACCAAAAGACAATTCATTCTCTCCAGCACAATGACCCCATGCAGGGGCTGACTGAGAGACCTCTTTAAATAATCATTGAATTTGGGAAACATTTGCCAGCCATGATTAACTAGACCAGATTGAACCAAAAACACAAGAGTTTAACGGCTCAAATTAAGATATTGATTAGTAAATACAGGAGCTCAGAGACCCTAGAAACTCAACGCTCTATGGCAAGCCGCAGGACTCACGACAGACAGACTTTGACACTAACTAGCTGCATCACAGCCTGGTATGGAAGCTCCACTGCCTTTGAATGAAAAATCCTACAAAAAGTAGTGGATACAACTCAGTCCATCACAGGTAAAACCCTCCCCAATGTTGAGCACATCTGTATGGAGTGTTGTCGCAGGAAAGCAGCATCCACCTGCCATGACATTCTCTTTTCATGAGGAAGAAGGTACACGAGCCTCAGGACTCCCACCACCAGGTTCAGGAACAGTTATTACCAGTTTGAACCAAAGGGGAAAACTTCACTCAACTTCATTTGCCCCTATCATTGAAATGTTCCCACAACGTATAGACTCACTTTCAAGGACTCTTCATCACATGTTCTCGCTACTCATTGCTTACTTATTTATTTATTGTTGTTGTTATTATTATTATTATTACTTTATTTTTGTACTTGCACAGTTTGTTGTCTTCTGCAGTCTGGTTGAACGCCAATGTTGGGTGAGTGTTTCATTGGTTCAGTTATGGTTATTATTCTACAGATTTATAAAGTGACGAAAATGAATCTTGTATATAGTGACATGCATGTACTTTGATAATAAATTTATTTTGAACTTCTCTTTTTTCCCTTATTAGGGAGAGAGAGCCTGTGGTATGTCATATTACTGGGTGAGCGAGTAGTCTTTGACGTGCTGCAAGTCTGTCTCTTTATTGATGCTTACTGCATGCTTGAGGGCTCGGGAGAGGATGCTGATGCTTTTTTTGGGGGGTGGGAGGTTTGTTGCTTTGCTGCTGCTTGTGTGTGGGATGGGTAAGCTGGGTGGGGGAGGCTTTGGGGTTCTAATATTTTAACCGTCATTCATTCTTTGGGGAACTCCTCTGTTTTCGTGGATGTTTGCAAAGAAAAAGAAAAAGAATTTTAGGATGTATATAGAAACATAGAAAATAGGTGCAGGAGTAGGCCATTCGGCCCTTCGAGCCTGCACCGCCATTTATTATGATCATGGCTGATCATCCAACTCTGAACCCCACCCCAGCCTTCCCTCCATACCCCCTGATCCCCGTAGCCACAAGGGCCATATCTAACTCCCTCTTAAATATAGCCAATGAACTGGCCTCAACAGTTTCCTGTGGCAGAGAATTCCACAGATTCACCACTCTCTGTGTGAAGAAGTTTTTCCTAATCTTGGTCCTAAAAGGCTTCCCCTCTATCCTCAAACTGTGGCCCCTCGTTCTGGACTTCCCCAACATCGGGAACAATCTTCCTGCATCTAGCCTGTCCAATCCCTTTAGGATCTTATACGTTTCAATCAGATCCCCCCTCAATCTTCTAAATTCCAACGAGTACAAGCCCAGTTCATCCAGTCTTTCTTCATATGAAAGTCCTGCCATCCCAGGAATCAATCAGGTGAACCTTCTTTGTACTCCCTCTATGGCAAAGATGTCTTTCCTCAGATTAGGGGACCAAAACTGCACACAATACTCCAGGTGTGGTCTCACCAAGGCCTTGTACAACTGCAGTAGTACCTCCCTGCTCCTGTACTCGAATCCTCTCGCTATAAATGCCAGCATACCATTCGCCTTTTTCACCGCCTGCTGTACCTGCATGCCCACTTTCAATGACTGGTGTATAATGACACCCAGGTCTCGTTGCACCTCCCCTTTTCCTAATCGGCCACCATTCAGATAATAATCTGTTTTCCTATTTTTGCCACCAAAGTGGATAACTTCACATTTATCCACATTAAATTACATCTGCCATGAATTTGCCCACTCACCCAACCTATCCAAGTCACCCTGCATCCTCTTAGCATCCTCCTCACAGCTAACTCTGCCACCCAGCTTCGTGTCATCCGCAAACTTGGAGATGCTGCATTTAATTCCCTCATCCAAGTCATTAATATATATTGTAATGTATATATAATGTATATTGTATAGATTTCTTCAACATTAAATTAGATTAGATTAGATTATGAGGACACGCTGTCCTCTTTTATTGTCATTTAGTAATGCATGCATTAAGAAATGATACAATATTCCTCCGGTGTGATATCACAGAAACACAGGACAGACCAAGACTGAAAAACTAACAAAAACTACATAATTAAAACATATAGTTACAACAGTGCAACAATACCATAACTTGATGAAGAACAGGCCATGGCACAGTAAAAAAGTTCAAAGTTTCTCCAATGTCCCACATCTCACGCAGACGGGAGAAGGAAGAAAACTCTCCCTGCCATGTCCAACCACAGTCCGACTTTGAGTCGTCCGAAAACTTCGAGCCCCCAATCAACCCTCCGACACCAAGTACCGAGCACCATCTCTATCCGAACGATTCGACCTCAGCCTCGGTCGCCAGCAGCAGGAAAAGCCGGGGATTTGGGGCCTTCCCTCCGGAAGATTCTCGATCGCCCAATAACAGCGGCAGCGAACCGGCGTTTCAGAAATTTCTCTAGATGTTCCTCCGTGCTTTCACATCTGTCTCCATCAAATCAGAATTGTCCACGGCCCCTATTTAACAGAAACTATATCATTTTCACCGGAGAGCTGCGCGTGCGTGTCGCACTGCAATCTTCTCCTTCCACCTCCGAATAAGTGCACCTATTGAAACCTATACTAACTTTTATTGGGGTGCCAGGTAGCTCAGTGATTAGTGCATCATTATTACAGCTCGGGGTCTCAGAGCTCGGAGTTCAATTCTGGTGTCCTCTATAAGGAGTTTGCATGTTCTTCCAGTATACACATGGATTTCCTTGAGATGCTCCAGTTAAAAATTGATTATTCTAAGTTCAATGAGAGGTTAAGTATCAATGGTAAATTACAGTGGAACTTAATGGTCATTTTATTCTTTATAATCATTCAAAGCCACCAGAAAACAGCAAACATTCAATGAAACACAAGAGAAAATCTGCAGATGCTAGAAATCCAGAGCAACACACACAAAATGCTGGAAAACAGTACAGCTGACGCTTTGGGCCAAGACCCTTTATGAGGAAAAGAAGGTTTTTTTTTGTAGAAAATTTTTTTTTTAATGTTCTTTTTTTATTTTTTATTACAAACAAAAAAAAACAACAAAAAATACAGCATGTCCACAAAAACCACGACCTTAACGATAGGTGTCCACACCAGGTGTTTTTCAAAATATCTCCGTCCACATTAGAACGGATATTTGAACGAATCTCCTCCTACTGGGCATGTGCAGGACACACAGAAAACAAGCGAAGAGGAAACGGTATACTTGGTTGGTGCGCGTTTGTCCAGTTACAGACTAGAAAAACTTAAAAGGACTTGTTGTTGGCTGTCACGCAGGAGGACTTAAAACTAAAAAGAAACAAATACTGGAGTGTATGGAAGCAACCGACAGGGAGTTCACGGACAGTATGACCTGGCTGACGACGAACAATGAAAAACTGACTAACTCTGTTGCATTAATAAAGCACTTTGTTGAATGTATAAAACATGTCTGCATCAGAGTTATCTTGTATTTCCATGCAAGGTTACACATCTATTGTCAGAGAAGTACTTGCATAAATAGGTAAACCACCTTTATACAAGCAAGGACAGAAAACAGGACAAAGTGAGTATACTTATTTATTCAGGAAGCTATGGGTCAAAGTATTTGGTGAGTACATTTCTAACTCTTCTGGCTTCAGTCTTGTTGCTGTCTGTTCTGAAATTGTTAGGTTGTGTGGGGGGGGGGTTGCATTAAGAAAACAACGAAATGCCGCGCTGCCGCCATCTGTTCCGGCACGTCATGACAACATTTTTAAAAATATCTGTTTATCCCGTCCGCACTGCTCTGCACAATCGACGTTTTCAAATTTACACACTCTGGAGGGCGTTTTAGAAAATCTCCGTTTTCGGGGAAGGAAAATGCCGTTTCAGTGTGGACGGAGGGTCAAAACGAAGAGAAAAAACTTCGGTTACGGATTTATCCGGTCTAGTGTGGACGTAGCCCAAGACAGATTAGGAGAATGGAAAAAGAAATGGCTGTTGGAATGCAGTGTCAGGGAGTGTATGGTCATGCAGTTTAGTAGAAGAAATTAAAGTGTTGACTATTTTCTAAATGGAGAGAAAATACAAAAATCTGAGGTGCGAAAGGACTTGGGAGTCCTTGAGCAGGGTTCCCTGGAGGTTAATTTTCAGGTCGAATCTGTGGTAAGGAAAGCAACTGTGATGTTAGTATTCATTTAAAGAGGACTAGAATATAAAAGCAAGGATGTCATGTTGAGACTTTATAAAGCACTGGTGAGGCCTCAGTTGGAGTATTGTGAACAGGTTTGGGTGCCTTATCTTAAGAAAGGATGTGCTGAAACTGGAGAGGGTTCAAAGGAGGTTCACAAAAATGATTCCAGGATTGAATGGCTTGTCATATGAACATAGAACATAGAATAGTACAGCACAGTACAGGCCCTTCGGCCCACAATGTTGTGCCGACCCTCAAACCCTGCATCCCATATACCCCCCCCACCTTAAATTTCTCCATATACCTGTCTAGTAGTCAAATTTCACTATTGTATCTGCCTCCGCCACTGACTCAGGCAGTGCATTCCATGCACCAACCACTCTCTGAGTAAAAAACCTTCCTCTAATATCCCCCTTGAACTTCCCACCCATTACCTTAAAGCCATGTCCTCTTGTATTTAGCAGTGGTACCCTGGGGAAGAGGTGCTGGCTATCCACTCTATCTATTTCTCTTAATATCTTGAATACCTCTATCGTGTCTCCTCTCATCCTCCTTCTCTCCAAAGAGTAAAGCCCTAGCTCCTTTAATCTCTGATCATAATGCATACTCTGTAAACCAGGCAGCATCCTGGTAAATCTCCTCTGTACCCTTTCCAATGCTTCCACATCCTTCCTACAGTGAGGCGACCAGAACTGGACACAATACTCCAAGTGTGGCCTAACTGGAGTTTTATTGAGCTGTATCATTACCTCACGACTCTTAAACTCTATCCCTTGACTTATGAAAGCTAACACCCCATAAGCTTTCTTATCTACCCTATCCACCTGTGAGGCAACTTTCAGGGATCTGTGGACATGTACCCCCAGATCCTTCTGCTCCTCCACACTTCCAAGTATCCTGCCACTTACTTTGTACTCTGCCTTGGAGCTTGTCCTTCCAAGGTGTACCACCTCACACTTCTCCGGGTTGAATTCCATCTGCCACTTCTCAGCCCACTTCTGCATCCTATCAATGTCTCTCTGCAATCTTTGACAATCCTCTACACTATCTACAACACCACCAACCTTTGTGTCGTCTGCAAACTTGCCAACCCACCCTTCTACTCCCACATCCAGGTCATTAATAAAAATCAAGAAAAGTATAGGTCCCAGAACTGATCCTTGTGGGACACCACTAGTCACAACCCTCCAATCCAAATATACTCCCTCCACTACGACCCTTTGCTTTCTGCAGGCAAGCCAATTCTGAATCCACCTGGCCAAACTTCCCTGGATCCCATGCCTTCTGACTTTCTGAAGAGTGTTTGATGGCTCTGGGCCTGTATTCACCACAATTCGGAAAAATGAGGGGTAACCTCATTGAAACCTATTGAATGGTGAAAGGCTTTGATACAGTGAATGTAGAAGGATGCTTCCAATGGTGGGAGTCTAAGACCATGGGACACAGCCTTAGAATAGAGGGGTGTCCTCTTAGATTGGAGAAGAGGAGGAATTTCTTTAGCCAGAGAGTGGTGAATCTGTGGAATTCTTTGCCACAGGCAGCTGTGGTGCCAAGTCTTGATGTATATTTCTTTCTTTTTAAATCTTTTTATTAATTTTCCAAAATTATAAACAGAATAACAATGTTGATACAGAGAGATTGGAATAATCTTATTGTTGATAAGCATGTACAAAAAAGATTTCAAATAATACAAGTATAATAGACTCCCAAACTCTTTATATAATTAATCATAGAGAAAAAAGAAATAAAAAGAAAATAAAAACAAAGAAACCCCCCCCAAAAAACAAAAAAAACTGTAAAACTAAATACTAAACCCAAAAAAAAAGCAAATGGAACAAAACAAAACAGAGTAAACAAAACAAGGCTAGACCATTATCTTAAATCGAACACGTTCAGTAATGTTGTCAACTCCGCTCCTCTATTCATATATTTTAAGTTAATAAGAAGGATTCGGAAAGGTCAAATTACATCATGATGTATATTTAAGGCAGAGGTTGATCAATTCTTGATCGGTCAGGGCATGAAGGGATGCAGGGACAAGGCAGGAGATTGGGGCTGAGGGGGAAAATGGATCAGCCATGATGAACTTGCGGAGCAGACTCGAGGGGTCAAATGGCCTAATTCTGCTCCTATATCTTGTGATCTTTACTCTATTCTGTCTACGCTCATACCAGAGTATAATTGCTCCACCACAGGTGGGGACTCCTAAGAAGGGTACACCTCACCAACTTCCCACCTCTTCTTCAGTATTTAGAAAAGGCTGGGAAGGGTGGATGAAGTAAGAAGCTGGAAAGTAATAGGTGGAAGAAGTGAAGGGCTGAAGAAGAAGGAATCTGATAGGAGAGGACAATGGCCCATGGAGGAAAGGGAAGGAGGAGGGACACTGGAAGGAGGTGATTGAGAGGTGAGGAGAAGGGAAAGAGTGAGAGTAAAACCAGAGTGGGGAATGAAAAAAGAGAAAAGTGGGGGGGGGGGAGAGGGGAAATTACCGAAAGTTTGAAAAATTGATCAATTTCTTCTTTAATACCTTCTCCCCTCCTCACTTTCCCCCTCACCTGGTTTCAGCTATCGCCAGCCAGCTTGGACTCCTTCTCCTCCCCCCACCTTCTTTCCTGGCGTCTGCCCCCTTCCTTTTCAGTCCTGATGAAGGGTCTCAACACCAAACGTTGACTGTTTATTCCTCTCCATAGATGCACCCTGGCCTTCTGAGTTCCTCCCACACACTATGTTTGCTGATCCTTGACCAGACTTAGTCAAGCTGTCGAGATATCCGCTGGTGTGGCTCAGTGTCAGAATCTGCTAATGCCCCTGTGATGCACTTTGAGACATACTACCATATAAATGCAAGTTGCTGCTGAATGCAAGTTTTTGCCATTGGGATTGAAAAAAGGTGTCAAATAAAATTCATAATTCATAATTCTCCAAGGGAAGGTGACGTCTCCAGCTATAAATCTGAGTCAGCATGGCATTGGCACCTGCCTCTCGGTTTTTTTGCACTACCTTACTTTCCATTTTCTATTTCCTATTTATGAGTTATAATTTAAATTTTTAATATTTACTATCGATTTGCACTCCAGGGAGCACAAAGCGCAGAATCAGATATCGCTGTGATGATTGTACGTACTAGTATCAATTGTTTGGCGACAATAAAGTATAAAGAATATTATGTGCTCAATCTACCGTTTCCTAACTGATACTAAAAAAAAAGGTTTTTTAAAAAAAAAATCACCAAACTTTAAGCTATTGCTGACTCTGGTAGCCATCATTAACCGGAAAGCACACGTAATGAAGATCAGGCTGATGTTCACGGGGGAAGGATGAAGTGGGAATAGTTTGTCTGAAGTAATCCAAGACCAGACTGAGAAAAGACCTGTGAATGGAAAGTCAGAGATTTGTTAATCGTGGTGAATGAAGACAGAGTGTTCATATCCACAATGGAGTTCATTGATGGGTCCTGGATCAATGGACTCTTTGGAGCTTCTACTGTTGCCTGCATGGTGGGGTTTTGGGGGGGGGCTGTCAATGCGTCTGCTGATGTGGGTGGGGACTGAGGGGTTGTCATGCTCTGCGCTCCCGGTCTGTGGACTCAAATTGGTTCTGAATGCTGTTGCTTGCTTTTATTGTTTGTACAGTGTCTCTCTGTCTCTCTTCAACCCCCACTCCCTGCAATGGGTGTTGGTCTTTTTTTTAAACAGTGTTCTTTCAGATTTCTTGTTTGTGGTTGCCTGTATGCAGAAGAATCCCAAGGTTGTATAATTTATGTGTACTTTGAACTTTGAACTTTGATGCTGTTGCTGCTGCTTGTGCGAAGGGAGAGGGTGGCTTCAGGGATTCAACATTTCTATCGTTCTAAGGGGTTTCTTTGTTTTGTGGATGTCTGTGAAAAGGACGAATTTCAGACTGGATACTGTATACCTACTCTGATATAAGTACCTTGACACTTTGTAAGAGAGGCAAACAGCCAAGCACAGAAACAAAACCGCAGGCGTGAAGATTACTCCTCAGCCTTTCTAGATATTTAAGGACATGTTATGAGGAGATCAATATTATCAGCGGGACATGCACAAAGGGGAAAAATTACCTCGACATAGACTGGGGGATCAGTTCATTAAGTACCTGTGTTCCATCATCCACAAAAAGCGGGATTTCCTGTTGATCACCCATTCCCATTCCGACACGTCGGTCCATCTCTACTGCCACGATGGTGCCATACTCAGGTTGGAGGAGCAGCACGTCATTCCAACTGGGTAGCCTCCAACCTGGTGGGCTAAACATTGATTTCTCTATCTCTAAGCAATTTCTCCCATCTCCCCCTTCCCTCTTTTACTATTTTCCCCATTCTGGCTCCCCCCTTATACAGCCTCATATTAGAGGAGCGTCCTTTAAGAACGGAGATGAGGAGGAATTTCTTTAGCTAGAGAGTGGTGAGTCTGTAGAACTCACTGCCACAGGCAGCTTTTGAGGCCAAGTCCTTATGATATTCAAGGCAGAGTTTGATCGATTCTTGATTGGTCAGGGCATGAAGGGATACGGGGAGACGGTAGGAGATTGGGGCTGAGTGGAAAAATGGATCAGCCATGATGAAATGGTGGAGCAGATTCAATGGGCCAAATGACCTAATTCTGCCCCAATGTCTTACGGTCTTATCCTTCTCTTCTCCACACCTTCCCATCATCTCCCTCTGATGCCCTTCCTCCTTCCCTTTCATCCATGGTCTACTGTTCTGTCGTATCAGATTTCTTCTTCTTCAGCATTTTACCTATTCCACCTATCACCTCGCAGCATCTTACTTCATCCCCCCCCTCCCCTACTCACCCACCTTCCCCTGGTCTCATCTATCCCCCTACCCACGTACCCTTCTCCTCCCCCAATCTTTTTATTCTGGCTTCTGCCTCCTTCTTTTCCAAACCTGATGAAGGGTCTTAGCCCAAAATGTCAACAGTTTATTCCGCTCCAGAGATGCTGCCTGACCTGACAAGTTCCTCCAGCATTTTGTGTGTGTGTGTGTGTGTGTGTGTGTGTGTGTGTGTGTGTGTGTGTGTGTCGCTCTGGATTTCCAACATCCGCAGAACTTCCTGTGTTTATGAAATGTTTGCAGGTTATGTGACCTGCAAATTCAACGGGGCCACCTCCCATAACTTTGGTAACTGCATTCATGCTGCTGATCTAGAATTTCCCTCAGTTTCCTGAGTTTGAGAAGAAATCGATTTTTTGAGATTTTGTTTTATACGTGTCAATTGTTTTAGTGATGGAATCATACAGCAGAAGAGTAGGTCCTTCAGTCCACCTTGTCTATAGAACCCCAGTAAAATAATCCCACCTACCTGCCCTTGACCCATTGCCTACCATGCTTTTAGTGGTCTTCTAAGACCTTCTCAGATATTCGGAAGGTCTTGGCTTTCTCCACCTCAGGGAAAAAAACTTCCTTTGGTCCCCCTCTAAACACTTTACATCTTACCTTAAACTATGCAATTTGATTATCGACTTTCCTCTGCTCTGAGGAAAGGTTTAGGGCTATCTGCCCTCTTTTAGCTATTATAGTTCCATACAGCCTTTTCAGGTCTCCTCTCAGCCTCCTCCACTTCAGCGGAAACAATCTAGCTTGTTCGGTCTCTCCTCAGACAGGTTCTCAGACACTCCACCCAGGCAACATCCATTTTTAAATCTTTTTATTAATTATTATTGAAAATTGACAACAAAAAATACATTGAAATAATCAAGTCAATATATCAATATGAATAATAAGAGTCCATCTATTAACCAAGCTAAACAGTATATCAATAATAATAATTTAAAAAAAAACAAAATGTTAAAGCTATTTTTTTTTGAAAAAAGAAAGAAGGAAAAAGAACCCCTACTAACTAAAACAAAAAAAAACCCAGCTAACAAACAAAAAAATGAGAAAGAAAAAACCATTTGGAGCACAAACCCGGAGCTATACGCCATACAAGCTTCTATTAAAAAAAGACATCAATCTACCAACCAAATCCATTTACCCAAGAATCAGAAGGGAACCATCTTAATTAACTCAAATCAAATGATAGTAGCAGGCAAAAGAGCCCTACCTTTTCTCAAAGTCAAATCGAGGATCAAAAGTTCGATTTCTGATTTTCTCCAAACTAAGACATAACACCACCTGAGAGAACCATTGTATCAAAGTGGGAGCAGAGGCATCTTTCCATTTTAATAAAATAGCCCTTCTAGCCAATAATGTAACAAATGCAAAAACATATTGGTCTGATATAGAAATACCATGAATATATTGAGGAATTATACCAAACAAAACTGTCAATTTATTAGGTTGTAAATTAATTTTTAAAGCTTTAGAAATTGTAGAAAAAATAGATTTCCAAAACTGTTTCAGTACAGAACATGACCAAAACATATGTGTCAATGTATCTGTCTCAGTTTTATATCTATCACACTAACTATTAACATTAGGAAATATTTTAGACAGTCTCTCCTTTGTCAAATAATAACGATGTACAATTTTAAATTGAATCAAAGAATGAATGGCGCAAATCGAAGAAGAGTTAACCAACTTCAAAATTCGCAACCAATCCTCAGTTATCAAGGTCATGTTAAGCTCTCTTTCCCAATCTTGCTTAATCTTAAATAGAGGATAATTATCCTGTTGTAATAGTAAATTATAAATTTTCCCACTAAAACCTTTCACTAAAGGGTTGATTTTTAAAATAGTGTCTAACAGGTCAGAATCTTGTATATATGGAAAATTACTTAAATATTCTTGTAAAAGATGTCTGACCTGAAGATATTCCAAAAGGGTGAGTATGAAATTGAGTATTTAGTTACTAATTTCTCAAAGGACATCAATCGGCCTTCTTGAAACAAATCCATAAAGGAAAAATTACTTTATTCCTCCAAAGGGAAAAGGTAGGATCACTAAGTGAAGGTTTAAATAAATAGTTTTCGATAAATTAAACTAAGAAGGTTAAATTTTTTAAGACTAAAAAACTTACGAAACTGGTATCAAATTCGTAATGACTGCTTAATCATAAGATTAATATTTAAAATAGAAATTTTCGCTAGTTGTACAGGTAAAGAAGCTCCTAATAATGAACTTAAGTGAAATTGTTTCACAATTTTCAATTCCAAGTCAACCCACAGTGGATGTTCATTTTTATTGGTCCACTATAACCAAGAACACGCATAGCATATATTAACTGTCCAATAATACATTCTTAAATTAGGCAAGGTAAGACCTCCATCCTTTTTTAATTTTTGTAAATGACATTTTCCAATTCTTGGTCTTTTATTATTCCAAAAAAAAGATGAAATAATAGAGTCAACCTGATCAAAAACCTTCTTAGTTAAAAAAATAGGAATATTTTGAAATACATATAAAAATTTTGGTAAGATCATCATTTTACCTGCATGAATTCGACCAACTAACGAAAGTGTAAGAGGATTCCATCTAGAAAATAATTGCTTCATAAAATCCACTGAGGGAACTAAATTAGCTCTGTAAAGGTCTCCATAATTTTTAGTGATGATAATACCTAAATATTTAAAAGAATCTGTAACTTTAAAAGGAATATCATTATATATAAAAGCAGAATCATTTAAAGGAAATAATTTACTTTTATGCAGGTTTAATTTATATCCTGAAAACTTTCCAAATTCATTTAATAATTTCAATAAACTAGGAATAGATTCTGCAGGATTTGAAATATAAACTAAGAGATCATCAGCATAAAGGGAAATCTTTTGAATAATCCCATTATGGAAATTCCTTGAATACCCTTAGCTTCACAAAGTGCAATAGCCAAAGGTTCCAGCACCAAATTAAATAACAAAGGACTCAAGTCCTGCAAAAGTCGAAAAAGGGTGATCTACAGTTATTAGTAATCACAGTGACAATAGAACTTTTATATATCATTCTAATCCACTTATTAAAATTAGCACCAAAGCTAAATTTCTCTAAAATGTTAAATAAATATTTCCATTCAACTCTATTGAATGCCTTTTCAGCATCAAGAGAAACAACACATTGAGGAGTTTTCGAGGGGGATGAGTATATAACATTTAACAGTCTCCGAGTGTTAGAAAAAGAATAACGGCCTTTTATAAAACCTGTTTGGTACTGAGAAATAATTTTAGCTAGTATATTCTCCAACCGATTAGCCATTATTTTTGAAAGAATTTTGGCATCTACATTTAATAATGAGATAGGTCTATATGAAGCACAACCGTAGGGTCTTTATCTTTTTTAAGAATTATAGAAGTAGAAGCTTCATAAAATGCAGAAGGTAACTCTCCTAACAAAAAACAATCTTTAAACATTTCCAACATATAAGGAGTAAGCAAATTTTCAAATTTTTTAATAAAATCCTACAGAAAAACCATCTAGTCCAGGAGCTTTACCAGATTGCATTGAAAAAATAGCTTTCTGAATTTCTCTTTCAGTAAAAGGAGTATCAAGAATTTGTTGATCTTCAACAGATATTCTAGGGAAATCAATCTTTTGCAAAAAGGCATTCATTTTAGAAGGATCAGCTGGAAACTGGGATTTATAGAGTTCACTGTAATAGTCTTGAAAAGTTTTATTAATATCTTCATAGTTACAAGCTAAACTACCATCTCCCTTACGGATTTTTAAAATTTGTCTTTTAGCTCTAACTGCTTTTAGTTGGGATGCTAGCAGCTTATTACTTTTATCTCCAAACACATAAAATTGACTTTTTAATTTAATTCTTTCAATAGGATAAGTTAATAATAAATTATATTGTGATTGAAGTTCAACCCTTTGTTTAAATAAATCAATATTAGGAGAAACTGCAGTGTTATCCAAGTCTTTAATTTGTTCTGAAATCCTATCTAACTCTATTTTTGTCTGTTTCTTAAGCTTAGACAAATAGAAAATTATCTGACCTCGCAAATACGCTTTAAGTATATCCTATATAATCAATTTCATATTATTAAAAAGAAATAAAATCTTTATTTGAATATCTATAAATTTGACAAAGTCCAAACTTTGTAATAAGTTTTCTGGAAAACGCCAAGGCAAGTTTACATTACTAACATCATTCAATTCAAAAGTTAAGCTTAAAGGTGCATGATCCGAGACAGCAATAGCATCATATTCACATTTCTGGACATTGGACGAAAATCGGAAATCAACTATGAAATAATCAATTCACAAGTATTTTTATGGACATGTGAATAAAAAGAATAATCTCTATCATTAGGATGTAGATTTCTCCAGATTTCTATCAAACAATAATCAATTAAAAAGGAAATAATAAGTGATGCTGATCAACTTGGAAGCTGCTGATTGGTTGAAATCTTGTTAATCAAAGGGTTTAAACAACAGTTGAAGTCACCTCCCATCAGCAGTATATATTCATTTAAGACTGGTAATAAACCAAATATATTTTTTTTAAAAAACGGATCATCTATATTAGATCCATATAAATTAACCGACAATTTTTCTTTTACAAATTTTTCCTTTAATAATTAAAGATCTACCATTGATATCTGAGACGATATCCTCTTGGATAAATAAAATATTAGCTTTAATAAAAATAGATACTCTTTTTGTTTTATTTTGACAAGTAGCATGATATTGAAGGCCCTTCCATGTTTTAAAAAATCTATTTTGATCGCCCATTCTGATATGCGTTTCTTGAACAAAAATTGTATCAGGCTGGAATCGGTTAATAATTTTAAAAGTCTTCTTTCGCTTGATAGGGTGATTCCAGCCCCGTATGTTCCAACTAATAACGTTTATCTGTTTAATAACCATAGAATATTGTTTTAAACATGAAAAAACACGCATTCCATCGTGGGCTAATCAAAGATGGCAGTGATGAATATAACCATATAGAAAACACGCATGCTCCGGAACTCCATAATGGGAAAAAACCTGGAAAAAAAATCCTATAATAAACCCCAAAATGCAAAAAAAAAACCCCGAATCCTCCCCCCCTTCCCAAAAGGTAGAAATCCGGCAAAAAGGAAGGAAAAAGCCGGAATGCCCCCCCCCAAGGAGAAGAGAAACGCAGAACTCCGCGTGCAGCTCAATATTAATAGTGATTTAAAAGTTTTTCTCCCAATTCCCCCCTCCCCTTTACAAAGAAATCACTTTCTATCATAAGAAAGCCCAGCAGAGAAGCAGAAAAAAGATGTTTATAGCTAATCATTGAAAATAAACTAGGAATGCAAAAACAGTCTCCAGGAGCATCAAAACGACGCTATTAAACCTAAACAATACAATCTCTAACAAGAAAAAGACACCATTATTCCTTTAGCTTAAAACTAAAGCTAATTATCTATTCTAAACACTCTTCACTATATAAGAAAGAGTCTATCTAAACTACAAACGCTATCACTTAATTAATAGAAGGAAGAAAGAAGCAGATAATCAAACCAGTTAATAATCTGTCCACTGTGTTAGTTCACTCCATATACCAAACAGACTTCAAAAAAGTCATTCATTAGTCAAACCAAGAAGTTCACCTCTTCTTTAAATAGTTCATCGATCAAAGGAGATCTTCAGCATATCAAAAGTCTTCAAAGCCTGTTTTCTTTCAGAAAATTATTCAGCAACCCAAATATCCTTCATGCGTCAGCCAACTTCACGATAGAGTTAACAAAGTCTAATGACGCTTGGGAATCCGAAAACACACAAGGTGTAGAATCTTTAGGAAATAATTTTAATCAAGCCGGGTAGCGGAGCGATGGAAAAGGTCCCTTTGCATCAGGAGTTTTCATCGCTGGGGCAAATTTGATCTGCTGTTCCATAATTTCCCGTGGATAGTCTTTGTAAAAATGGAACTCGGAACCGTTAAATTTAAAAACTCTCTGTTTCCTTGCACATTTTATGATTTGGTCTTTAACTTTAAAGGGAAGGAAGTTGACCAAAATAGGCCGAGGTTTACCTGAAATCTGAGAATTCGATATGAAAATTCTATGAGCTCTTTCAATATCGGGAGGTTGAGGTAGAATATCCGGAAACAAAGATTGAAACAAATTGGCAAAATAGTCCAATAAATTCCCACTGTTAGAGCCTTCCTTCAGTCCGATAATTCGTATATTATACCGACCAGACTTCGCCTCTAAAACAACAATTTTATGTCGAGCCTGTTCCAAGCGGGTTGAAATATCCACAATCTGACATCTTGATTCTTTAAACTCAGTATTCAAGGAAATAGTATTTTCCTGTACAGTCTGAAAACTCTGTCGGAATGACTTCAACTCAGAAGTGTTATTGTCTATTTTGTTGTCGAGAGCCATCAACACACGTTCCAAACGCTCAGCCCAGACAGTCATATCTTACAATTTTTCTTTCAAAGTTTTTCCCTTTCCATTGCTGGGTTCAAAAGGCTGTTTTCCACTTCTTAAAGGATATGACATCATGACAACTACAAACGTATTTCCCTCTAAGATCCGAGAAATAAAAGTTAAAAGTTCAAGGTTTAAACTGGGGGAAAGGAGGAATTAAAGGCAGCCGCAAAATTTATGTATTACTCTGTCGAGCCGCAGGTGGAAGATCCCATCCAGGCAACATCCAACGTCCTGGTGAATCTCCTCTGCAGTATGTCACAACCTTCCTTTGCTGCGATAATCAAAACTGTACGCAGCATTCCACCAATAGTTTATAAAGGTACACCATAACTTTCCTATCTTTATCGCCAAAGACTAAAGGTTAGCTTATCTGTCACATGTACATCAAAACATACAGTGAAATGCATTATGTCAACAACCAATACAGTGCACTGGGACAGCCTACATGTTCTGGCGCCAACTATTTATTTATTTGCTTATTTATTGACATTCAGCGTGGACTAGGGCCTTCTGTCCCTTCGAGCTGCACCACCCAGCACTCCCCCGATTTAACCCTCGCCTAATCACAGCACAATTTACAACGACCTATTAACCTACCAACCAGTACATCTTTGGACCGTGGGAGGAAACTGGAGCACCCGGAGGAAACCTACGCAGTCACGGGGAGAACGTTCAAACTCCTTACAGGCAGCAGCGGGAATTGAACCCAGGTCACTGATACTGTAAATCAATGCGCTAACCACTGCGCTACTGAAGGTCATGCCCGCAAATTAATAGCCCGCAGGTCTTTGGGATATGGGAAGAAACAGGAGCAGAGTAGCACCTGGAAGAATGTAGGGGGTGGTGGTGGGGGGAACATGCGTTTGATTGCTGAGACTGAAAATGAAAATGCTAGCCGCTATGCTTCTACGCCCTGGATGCCAGCGTGCTGTCTTTACCAACCTTCAGGGGCTTTTTGACAAAGTCCACTCTGTCTCCAGAAGATCATACCACTCATTATGCATGTCCTACCCTAATTTGACCTCCAAAATCTATCATTTTTTACTTCTGTGCATTAAATTCCATCCGCCATTAATCTTCCTAACATACTAGCTGATCATTTTTTCTGTAAATTGAATCTATAATACCCGTTATCCACAAGTTTTGTCCTATATGCACACACAGAGCATGTTAGCTGACAAAATGCGTTAGGTTCCACACCATCAGATTCAGGAACAGTAATTACCCTACAACCATCAGGCTCTTGAACTGGCTTGGATAACTCATTTTAACCTCTACAAGTCATTAGTGAATGTATAAAATAACAATGGTCCAATGTTTAATCCCTGTGGTTTACCACCGGTCACAGGCTTCTAGTCATTGAAGTAAACTCCACCATGACTTTCTGTCTCCTGTTACCAATCCAATTTGTCAATTTACCTTGGATCACATTAGCCCCAACCTTTTATCAGCCTTCCACGTGTAGATTTGTCAATTGTCTTAACGAAACCCAAGCAATCTACATACATGAACCACACTGTATTTATGCACTGAGAAATACCTTTGGAAAACACTGCCGCTACGTACTGAAATATCTTCAGAAAGAACTGCACTCACGTACTTAGAAAGATCTTTGAAAAATTCAACCAAGTTTCACTACACGTTCATTTGGGTCAGAAATAAAAAATGCAATGGAGTGCACTTTTTAAGTAAGTACAGTGTGATTGGTTGAAACAACAGCCGTTGATGTAGCAGTCTTGGAGTTCACTTGTGTGACATCTTTACTGACACAAATCTCAGCCAATGTAGAATGCATGCACCCAGTGACCACTTTTTATTAAGTTTCCTCATGTCAGCTTGAATCAGCATTAAATTCCATCTGCCATTGCTCTACTGAACTCTACCGGCTGATCATTTTTTCCTGTAACTTTAGTCTTTAATCCTCTGCGCACCAGCAGCTTTCGTGTTATATGCAGGCTTATTAAACACAGAGCATGTTAGCTGACAAAATGCCTGAGGTTCAACACAACCAGGTTCAGAACAGTTATTACCCCTACACCATCTGGCTCCTGGTTAGTTTATATTAACCTCAAAGATGTCCCGGTAGACAGGGTAATTGGCCACTGTTAAGTTGTTCCACGATTAGGCAGGGATTAAATCAGGGGTTGCTGGGCGGTGTGGCTCAAAAGGTCAGAAGGGCCTGTTCTGTGCTCTATCTCAGTAAATAAATAAATGCAGCTCCCCTGCCATCAGCTTCACCTCTGAAACAGTGAACCAGACTTGCAGTATTCTACGTTGCTTCCCCATTCTTGATGTTTAGTATGAATTACAGCTGAACCTCTTGACCACGTTGCATGCTTTGATGCATTGACTTGCTGCCACGTGATTGGCCGATTAGATAATTGCATTAACAAGCAGGTGTGCAGGTGTACCTAATAAAATAGCCACTAAGTGTATATTGTTAAGGTAAAATAATACAAGCAATTTTTATTCAAATATGTTTACTATTGTTTGCTAGATTCTAGATAACCATCACATGCAGTCTCTTGAATTTGTTAACGGACAGTGGATGCCCTGAAGGCCAATTTAACTGCCTTTACTAAACATAGATAAGCTTATGAAAAAGACATAGGTGCTTAATATAATTTTAATCTTTGGGTTCCTGGCAGAAAGCACAATCTGGTTCTTGATCCAAATACTGCTCCAGTTGAATTGTGGCAGCGTGCACGTTAAAAGTGTCGTGTACCATCCGGGTAATTTCCTTGAGAACCTGTTGAGGATCCACTGTATCTACTGCGGATAACAGGAGAAGGATTAATTAAGTTCCATCAATGCGTTAAGTATTTACCAATAATTATTTCAGAGCAGGCTGGCAGACAAAATGCCTTAGGTCCCAAACCACCAGGTTCAGGAAAAATTGTAAGACCATAAGACCATAAGACCATAAGACAAAGGAGCAGAAGTCGGCCACTTGGCCCATCGAGTCTGCTCCGCCATTTTTTCATGAGCTGATCCATTCTCCCATTTAGTCCCACTCCCCGCCTTCTCACCATAACCTTTGATGCCCTGGCTACTCAGATACCTATCAATCTCTGCCTTAAATACACCCAATGACTTGGCCTCCACTGCTGCCCATGGCAACAAATTCTATAGATTCACCACTCTCTGACTAAAAAAACTTCTTCGCATTTCTGTTCTGAATGGGCGCCCTTCAATCCTTAGGTCATGCCCTCTCGTACTAGACTCCCCCATCATGGGAAACAACTTTGCCACATCCACTCTGTCCATTCTGTTATTACCCTACCACATCCACTCTGTTATTACCCCACCACATCCACTCTGTTATTACCCCATGACCGTCAGGCTCCTGAACCAGTGTGGATAACTTCACTCACCTCAACACTGAACTGATTTCACAACCTATAGACTCACTTTCAAGGACTCCACAACTCATGTTCTCAATATTATTTAGAGTTTTAAAGAGGATGCAGAGCAGGGGTTCCCAACCCTTTTTTATGCCATGGACCCCTCCCATTAATTGAGGGGTCCATGGGCCCCATGTTGGGAACCCTGATGCACAGGATGATTACCAGGATGCTGCCAGGACAGGACTAGACAGCATGTTTTATGACAACAGGTTGAGCGAGCTCGGGCTTCTCTCTTTGAAGCAAAGGAGGACGAGGTGACCTGATAGAGGTGTGCACAGACAGAGTAGACACCCAAAGACTTTTTTCTCAAGGCAGAAATGGCTCATACAAAGGGGGGTATAATTTTAATGCGATCAGAGGAAAGTATGGAAGGGATACCAAATGTAAATTCTTTATTCAGAGAGTGCTGGGCATATGGAATGCACTGCCAGGGATGGTGATAAATGTAGATAGGGGCATTTAAGAAACTCTTAGAGAGGCACATGAATGAGAGAAAAATGTAGAAAGATGGGTTAGATGGATCTTAGAGAAGGTTAAAAGGTTAGCACAACATTGTGGGCCGAAGGGCTTGAACTGTGCTGTAATATTCTATGTTCTATTGTTTATCTACTTCTTTATTATTTGCACAATTTGCCTTACATTACACACAAAACACTGGAGGAACCAGGCAGCATCTATGGATAAAAGTAAAAATTTTGGTCGGAGACCCTTCTTCAGGACTGCTGAAGGGTCTTGACCCGAAACATCGACGGTTTACTTTTTTCCATAGATGCTGCCTGGCCTGCTGAGTTCCTCCAGAACTTTGTGTGCATTTTTGGATCTCCAATATCTGTAGATCTTCTTTTGTTTTTTATTTGCACATTGGTTGTTTGTCAGTCTTTGTTTATGTATAGTTTTTCATATATTTTCCAGTAAATGTCTGCAAAAAAAAATTAATTTCAAGGTAGTATATAGTGACATATTTGTACTTTGATAACAAATTCACTTTGAACTTTGAACTTGGAAAATGTAGCTCACACAATATCGGCCTATTGAGTCTGCTCCGCCACTCAATCATGATCTGATCCAATTCTTCCAGTCATCCCCACTCCCCTGCCTTCTTCCCATATGTATCGGAGGGGTCGTGACTGTCACGTGACAGCACTGCCCATTACCTGGTCAAAAGACACGCTACCTGCCAATCAAGGTTTGACCCCTCCTCACCCATCAGTGCACACCTAACCATTGGCCCCTTTAATTAGCCTTGTACTTGGCCTCGGGCAGTTGGCTGTTGCAATCAGCTTAACTCGGCTGGCACCGAGCCATTCCCCCCCTGTGAATTACCTGGGCGGGACCCTCCAGCCCTACTGCATCATAAAGGGTGCCACGTGTGCTGGACCCTCTCTCTTTGCCATCTGAGGGACCACCCTGCTTCACTCCAGGCTGAGAACCGTGGAACAGCGCTGGAGAAATTATTGGTGAGCTGTGCATTGAATAGGGTTGAGAGTGTTGGTTATTGTCCCTAAAAGCAGAGAGCCGGGCCTGCACAGACTCAAGGGGTGGCGGGTATCGTATTGACTTTTCCCTTGGTTGTATGTGCGTGTGCGTGTACTTTGTTCCCACGCAATTTTCCCACGTTCGTTATTAATTGTCTGCGTGTGTTTTATTGCCGATCCGACTGCTGTAAATTCTGCGCGTGTGCGTGTTGCTTCTGTTGTCATTTTCCCGCATTTGCCTTCTGTAAATAAAATCCTTTACTACCAAGGCTGCGTGTCCAGAGTCCTTGCCTTTGAGACCCTACTGAATCTGTTTCTTCACTTACAACACCATACCCTTTGATGCCCTGGTTAATCAAGAACCTATCTATCTCTGCCTTAAATACACCCAGTGACTTGGCCTCCACAGCTGCTCATGGCAACAAATTCCAAAGATTTACCACCCTCTGACTAAAGATGTACATAGGACCATAGCACCCCTTCTGTCTACTAACCTATCTTTCCGATACACCATATATCCTTAGTTGTTCAGCTCCCAATGGCAGCCATCCTTTAGCCAAGTTTCAGAGATGGCCACAAAGTCATACTTGCCAATCTGTAGCTGAATTTCAAGATCGTCCATTTTATTTCCTATGCTGCGTGCATTCAAATACAACGCCTTCAGTCCAGTATTTGTTGCTTTCTGTTTTAACTGCACCACGCCTCTATTGCCCTGTAACTCATCCCACCGGCTGTGATTATGCCTCATCACAGGTGGAGGAATGGGTAGTGTTGAGGGAACAGAGAGCCTGCAGAGAGACTTGGATAGTTTCAGAGGAATGGGCAAAGAGGCGTCAAATGATTCCAGGGCAAGAGGGCACAACTTTAGGGTTGAAGGATATCCTTTTAGAACTGAGATGTGGAGAAATTACTTTAGTCAGAGGGTGGTAAATCTGTGGAATTTGTTGTCACGAGGGCTGTGGAAGCCAAGTAATTGGGTGTATTTAAGGCAGAGATAGATAGGTTCTTGATTAGCCAGGACATCAAAGGGTTTGGGGTGAAAGCAGGGGAGTCGGGATGACTGGAAGAATTGGATCAGCCCATGATTGAATGGTGGAGTTGACTTGATGGGCCAAGTGGCCTATTTCTGCTCCTATATATTGAGGCCAGTTCATTGGCTATATTTAAGAGGGAGTTAGATATGGCCCTTGTGGCTAAAGGGATCGGGGGGTATGGAGAGAAGGCAGGTACAGGGTTCTGAGTTGGATGGTCAGCCATGATCATACTGAATGGCGGTGCAGGCTCGAAGGGCTGAATGGCCTACTCCTGCACCTATTTTCTATGTTTCTATGTCTTATGGTCTTATCTCCTGCCTGTCCTTTCTATCATCTCTGTTGCACGCTATGTTTGATTTATTTCTGTTTTCCCCTTCCTCAGCCCTATCACTCCGGGTTCCCATCTACCTACCAAACTAGTTTAAACCCTTCCTAACAGCTCTATTAAACCTGCCTGCTCGGATATGGGACCCCTTTGCATTCAGGTGCAACCCGTCCTTTTTGTACAGGTCGTACCTCCCCCAGAAGGATCCGCAATGATCCAGGAATCTGAAGCCCTGCCCCCTACACCAGTCTCTCAGCCATGCATTAATATGCCTGATCATGCTATTCTTGCGCTCGTTAGCACGTGGCACAGGCACCAGTCCTAAGATTATTACCCTGGAGGTCCTGCTTTTCAGCTTCCTACCCAACTCTTCAGAACCTCCTCCTTTTTTCTACCTACGTCATTGGTACCAAAGTGTACCAAGACTTCTGGCTGTTCACCAGAATACTCTGAACCCAACCCAAGACATCCCATACCCTGGCACCTGGGAGGCAGCACATCCAGTGGATAACTGGTTGATCTGCTCTGATTCTGAGGAAAGAGGCATTAATTACAGGTTGTCGCTTGCAAGAAGTGCAATAAGACACTGGTTTGGACCAGAGCCAATGGTAAGCTGAGACGTGCTAGTCAGATAGTCCAGAGCCAACAAGGTCGAAACAACATTTAAATTGATAAGGAAGGGTACAAGAATGGGGGGCTTTGAATGCAAAGCAGAGAGAACTCCTGAGGCATACAATCGCAAGGAAGACACCCGTGCCAGGGGCTGGAAAAGATGGGTCAATTGTTTGGCCAACGGGAGATCCTCTCCAACAGTGTTGTAAATTGGAGAAGTGCTCTGAGTCAGTATTGGTACAGAGGGAACAGTGGAATTCATGTTTTAAGCTGTTGGCTGGGGTGGCGGGGGGGGGTGTCAACATACTTAAGCTGATATTGGCACAGAGACAATAAAGTGCAAGATTTGATTATTTAAGAGTTGTGTGGCGGATCTCCTAACCGAGATCAGTTGATGATAGTTAATACCAGAGCTTGATCTGTCCAATTGTATTCCTGGAATTGAAGGTTACAGGAAGAAGGAAGGACAATGGAGTTGAAGGGGATAATAACTCAACCATGGTAGAATGGTAGAGCAGACTCAATGGGCCAGATGGCCTAATACTGCTCCCACACCCAATAATGTTTTCTAATATAAACCAGTTTGAATTCAGCCCCTTTGCTATCATCCCTGGGAAGCAGAGACACAGCATCATGTTTTCTACAACAGCAAAGGCTTCAGGCAATTACAATTGCTTGCATACATTCTCCAAGATGTTAAGCAAGCACCTAGTTATGTTTCTGAATGGGACCATCAAGCACCAAGGATCAACTCTATTCCCATTTGGTGTAGACTTGCATGAATTAGGAGTTTGTTGTAGAGTGTTGGTCAGGGCACGACATACAACAAAAGAAACAACATTCAAGAACTATATAAAAAGTAAAGTTAGAGGTTAAAGTACAGATGTGGAATAACCTAATATCAGCATGTATTTACAATTGGAAGGCGGGATGGAGATACGTTTTCTCCTAAAAAGTGTAAGGAACTCCTTCACTACACTCGTCTGCAGGTCACCCTTGGGCAAGGTGCAGCACCTGCCTAGTGCCCCCACTCATGTGAAGCCATGGGAGCAGGTGGTGGATGGTATGAGCAGCCGGTGCAGATCACAAGTCCTGGTTGTGCGACCACTGATGCCATGCAGCAACGAAGAGCATCAAAATGGCTGGGGTCACCCACCTTGTAAAGGCACTGCCCAGAAGAAGGCAACGGCAAACCACTTCTGTAGAAAACTTTGCCAAGAACAACTGCGGTCAATCGCAAGACCATGATCGTCCACGTCATCCGACACAGCATGTGATGATGATGATATACTTACAAAGTAAACATAAGAGATTCTGCAGATGCTGGAAATGGAGAGGAGCACGTACAAAATGCTGGAGGGACTAAGCAGGTCAGGCAGCACTTTTCGAAACAGTCGACATTTTGTGCCGAGACCCTTCATCAGGACTGGGAAGGAAAGGTGAGGAAGCCAGAATAAGAAGTTTGGGGGTGGGGAATGGGTACAATCTGGAAGATGATAGGTAAAGCCGGGTGAGGGGGAAGGTAGGTGGGTGAGGGAGAGTGGGGGATGAAGTGAGATGCTGGGAGATGACTGGTGGAAAAGGTAAAGCTGAAGATGAAGAAGGAATCTGATAGGAGAGGAGAGTGGACCATCGAAGAAAGGGAAGGAGGAGGAGCACCGGAGGGAGGTAATAGACAGGTGAGGAGAAGGGTAGAGTAGGGAATGGAAGAATAGGAAAGTGGGAGGAGGAAAAATTATCAGAAGTTAGGAAATCAATGTTCGTGCAGGTCGGTGCTTATTCAAATGGAATGTAAGGCGTTGCTCCTCCAGACTGAGACTATGGAATACAACATGAACAACATTATGAAAAGTGGTTTGAGGTGTCTACAGTGCAGTGATGGCGGGGGGGGTGGGGTTTACAGATAGAGGGGGGCATGAGGTGCTAACTAGAATGGTTGATCAGGTTAAATTGCCTGGGGAAATAATCTTTTAAAAACGACCTGTTCCTTACACCAGAAGACTTGTCTGAAACACGCCACAAAGCAGAGTGCCATCACCACATAGTCAGTGGCAGCACCTCACCACATCTCCTCCCACACTCCTGCCTTTGATGTCAAATGAGATTTCTCTGCCTGAGAGGAATCATCACCTGACAAAAAAAGATCTGAACTTACCGAATGACAGAATTACAGACAGAATAAGATTGGTTCCCAGTGTCTTTTCATGTTCAAAGTACAAAGTAAATTTAAAGTACATATACTACCCTGAGATTCATTTTCTCGCAGGGATTCACAGAAACACAATGCAAAGCTCCACATGACTGGGATGTACAAACAACCAATGTGCAAACGGCAAGCTGTGCAAATACAAAAAATAGTAATGATAATAAATAAATCAGCAACATATATCAAGAACATAAGTTGTAGAGTCCTTAAAAGTGATTACATAGATTGAGGAATCAGTTCATTATTGAGGTGAGTGAAGACGTCCGCTCTGGTTCAAGATCCTGATGATCGAGGGGTGAGAACTGTTCGTGAACCTGATGGGTGTGGAACTTGAGACTCCTATGCCTCCTTCCTGATGGCAGCAGTGAGAAGAGAGCATGGCCTGGGTGGTGGGTCAACATTAACCAACATTATCCTGTCACAAGCTGTAGGAATAGGCGGCTGCATGACAGGACAAGTTGTGCAAAACCTCTGACAGAGGAACTAAGTGAAAAGTGTGGATTTTTGCACGCAATTTGAAGTTTGCTATAAAAAAAAGAACAAATATTCATTTATTCAGAGAGTGTTATCTTGCAGGTTGAGTCAGTGGTGAGGAAGGCAAGTGCAATGTTAGCATTCATTCCTAGAGGATTAGAAGAATATGCAAGGATGTAATGCTGAGGTTTTATGAAGTATTGGACAGATCACGCTTGGAGTATTATGAGCAGTTTTCTAAGAAAAGATGTGCTAGTATTGGGGAGGGTCCAGAGGAGGTTCACGAGAATGATTCCAGGAGTGAAAATGTTAACATGTGAGGAGCCCTTGATGGCTCTGGGCCTGTACTCACTGGAGTTTACAAGAATGAGAGGGGGATCTCATTGAAACCTACTGAATATTGAAAGGCCCAGATAGAGTGGATGTGGAGAGGATGATTCCTATAGTGAGGGAGTCTAGAACCAGAAGGCACAGTCTCAGAATATAAGAACATCCCTTTAGAACAGAGATGAGGAAGAATTTCTTTAGCCAGAGGGTGGTGAGTCTATGAAGTTCATTGCCACAGATGGCTGCGGAGGCCAAGTCACTGGATATGTTTAAAGCGGAGCTTGATAGGTTCTTGATTAGTAAGGACATCCAAGGTTATGGTGAGAAGGCAGAAGAATGGGGTTGAAAGGGATAATTTTTTACTCAGAGAGTGGTTCGTGCGTGAAATGCACTGCCTGAGTCAGTGGTGGGGGCAGATACACTAGTGAAGTTTAAGAGACTACCAGACAGGTATATGGAGGAATTTAAGGTGGGGGCTTATATGGGAGGCAGGGTTTGAGGGTCGGCACAACACTATGGGCCGAAGGGCCTGTACTGTGCTGTACTATTCTATGTTCTATGTTAAATCAGCTGTGATTGAGTGGAACAGAAGAGTCAACGGTATTATGGTCTTATGGTGCTCATGAAGGGCTAACAGTGTAGATATTGCCTTAATGAGTGGTGTTTATATGTTCTCCCCATGGGTTTCCTCCGGGTGCTCTGGTTTCCTCCCACTGTCCAAAGACTTACAGGTTAGGGTTAGTAAGCTGTGGGCATGCTACGTTGGCGCCAGAAGCATGGTGACACTTGCAAGCTGTTCCCTGCACACCCTGGGTGTAAACGACACATGTCACTGTATGTTGCGAGGTACATGTGGGAAATCTTTTAATCTTTATCTTTAAGTAAATAAAACATGGTGAGGTTGGGAGTGGACAGAAAGGACATGGATTAAGATGACTTTTTATTCTTACTGTCTCTGTACATACCTGGGTTATGTTGGTTCTTGATGCAAATGACACATTTCACCGTATGTTTCGATATACATGTGATAAATAAATCCAAATCTAAATTTAAGTAATTTGATAAGTCCACCGTATGAGGATGTAACGTGTTAGTAACAGCTATCTGTAGACCTGATAAATGTAAAAGTCCTGAGCTTCCTCTTAGTGACAACTTTGTGGTGAGTTTTCTACTACTAGTACGATGTGGTTTTGTAAAGAATGTCACACACAAAACGCTGGAGGAACTCAGCATCTATGGAGAGGGATAAATGATCAATGTTTTAAGCCTAGATCCTTCCTTAGGACGGGAAAGGAAAGGGGAAGACATCAGAATTAAAAGCTGGGGGAATGGGAAGGAGGACAAGGTGGTTAGTGATAGGTGTTACTGGGCCCTGGGACAGGGTCTGGCTGCTCGTTTCACTGATACCTCTGTTTAGAGCAACACACACAAAATGCTGGAGGAACTCCCCAGGTCATTTGCCTTCCCCCTTCCTTTCCAGTCCTGATGAAGCGTCTTGGCCCGAAACTTTGACTGTTTATTCATTTCCATAGATGCTGACTAACCTGCCGAGTTCCTCCAGCATTTCTTGTGCGTTCCTCTGGATTTCCAGCATCTGCAGGATCTCTTGTGTTTATGATTGTTAAGAATGGATTACTAAACTGAAATCCCATCACAGCAAATGGGAAATTAAATTCAGCTCAGCAGGGAAATGGACATTTCTAAATAGACATTGAACCCATGAACACTGCCTCACTACTTTTTTTGCACTACTTATTGAATTTAACTTTTTAAGATGTATATATACTTATTGTAATTTACAGTATTTATTGTTATGTATTACACAGTACTGCTGCCACACAACAAAAAGTTTCACTCCATATACGGGTGATATTAAACCTGATTCTGATTCCAAAATCATGGGTGAAAATACTAGTCATAGTAATGGTAACCATGAAACCACTAGTTATCACAAAAACATGTGTAATTTATTAACAATCCCCAGGATAGAACATGTGAGGCTTTTACCTGGTCTGGGTTAAACACAGCACATGACCTACGTAATTGTGGTTGAGAGTTTGATTCTATTGTGATTAGTTGTGCAGTTGGTTGAGCTACAGTCCAATGCAGATAAAGAGTTATAACAGAAGTTCACGACGGATTTGGGTGGGGACACAGTCAGGAATTTTACACTATTAACGAAGACCCAAGTTCCACTCATGAGTGGCATAGAAAGGGTAAATGCTTGCTGGCTTTCCCCCCTCAGGTTGGGTGAGACAAGAATTATAGGTCATAGTTTAGGGTGAAAAGTGAAATATATCGTAACTATATGAGCTATGTGGTGTGGCACATGGCCAAGTGGTTAGGGCGTTGGACTAGCAATCTGAAGGTCGTGGGTTCGGGCCTCGGCCGAGGCAGTGTGTGTGTCCTTGAGCGAGGTACTTAACCACACAATGCTCCAGTCTACCCAGCTGAGAATGGGTACCGGCAAAAAAAAATGCTGGGGGTTAACTTCGCGATAGACTGGCGTCCTATCCGGAGGGGAGTCTCGTACTCTCAGTCGCTTCACGCCACGGAAACCGGCGTAAGCACCGGCCTGATGGGCCACAAGGCTCGTGACAGACTTTAATCTAAAAACTCCAAAGACCTCATGCCTGGGAGAGGAAGAATCTTTACCAAGATCTATGAAGTCGTGTGGTGAAAGCCTCAAAGTTGATCAACCTTCTGTAGAGGCTGGCCAAAGAAAACCTGGTGACACGACCTTGAAGCTGACCCCAAGAAGATGGGCCATACCTGGGGACAACTTGAACGACCAGCTCAGGACAGAGGAATCCGGAGAGCTGCTGTTGGTGGCTGATACCCCAGCAGGGGTGATGGGATTAAGTAAATCGATAAGAAGGTGAGTTGGACTGAAATGACAGCAGGTCCTGCTGAGTGAATGAAGCCAAATCACTGAATTGAAATGCATGATACAGACCTGTAGCAACATGAACTGAGAGAACAATCTGGTTCATGCTCAGAGCCCAGAGGTGAAGACTGTGTAATGTTCTCACTCCATTCACCGCCAGGATTTCTTCTTTCACCGCATTATAATTCAATCCAATCGGTGCACCTAGTTAAAGGCAACAGAAATTTGTGATTAAAATGTTTTCATCATCTGAACGTATACTACATGACATAAAAGTATTTAATACACAAACACGCAAATGACCACAGGTTCCATGGTTTTCTTTGTTTCATGGCTATCTGTGGGGAAGATGAATCTTTGGGTTGTATAGTGCATCTGTACTTTAATAATAAATGTACTTTAAATCCTTTAAATTACATCACTGTCATTCAACTAATCAGCAGAAGTGACAGATCCAAGTAATAGCATGAAGTAAACTTGGCGCTGAATGCCCTCAAAAACTGTGAAGTTGCATTTTGAATTCAGGAGGAATGTGTCTCCTCTGCACCCATTCATCATCAACAACTCTACAGTTAGCCCTGTTTCAACGTTCAGGTTTCTGGGCGTCATTATTTCACAGAAACTCATGCGGAAAAAGCACATCTCCTTCATTAATGAAAAGGCTCAGCAGCGGATGTACTTCTTGTGGCAGTTGGTAAAATCCCATCCTCCCCAGAACATACTGGTGCATTTCCACACTGACATCGTAGAGCACATTGGCATATCAGCTATTACTATCTAGTTTGGTGCAGCATCCTCTCACGGTATGCAAAAACTACAGCAAACTATCCAGGACAATGAAGCTGGCAAGAAAAATCATTGCAGACGCTACCTTCCCTTGCCAACTGCCTTTTTCCAAAACTCTCTTCTGATGCGTGGTAGCTGAAATGAAGCATTAAAGTTTAAAGTGCCCATTATAATCCCCATCCAATTCTGAACTAAACAATTAAACATCCCACTGTATTGTAGTCAGTGAAAGCAGAGAGGAGGCCAATCTAATAACATCAGTTTCCTGCCTGCTGGTATGAATATCGATTTCTCAAACTTCAGGTAATGATCCCCCCCCCAACCCCCTTCACCAGTTCCCATCCCTTTTTCCTCTCTCTCCTCATCTCCTTGCCCATCCATCACCTCCCCTGGTGCTCCTCCTCCCTTTTCTTTCTTCCATGGTCTTCTGCCTTTTTCACCAATCAACTTCCCCGCTCTTTACTTCATCCCTCCTCCTCCCAGTTACACCTATCACCTTGTGTTTCTCCCTCCCCCCCCCCACCTTTTAAATCTACTCCTCAGCTTTTTCTCTCCAGTCCTGCGGAAGGGTTTCAGCCCGAAACGTGGACTGTACCCTTTTCCGTAGATGTTGCCTGGCCTGCTAAGTTCCTCCAGCATTTTGTGTGTGTTGCTCAGATTTCCAGCACCTGCAGATTTTCTCTTGTTTGTGAGATCAGTTTCCTGCCTCACTGAAGTCCAGAATTACCTTTCACCATGCTCCTACATATACAGTATGTGGTATAGTGGTTAGTGCAATCGTTTTACTGTGCCAGTGATCACTGATCGGGGCTCAAATCTGCCACTCTCTGAAAGGAGTTAGTACATTTTCCCTGTGATCACGTGGGTTTCCCCTAGGTGCTCCTGTTTCCTCCCATGTTCCGAAAATTCATAGTTAGGATTAGTGATTTGTGGCTATGCCATATCAGCATCGGAAGTGTGGTGACACCTACAGCTGTCCCAACACTATCTTCGCTGATTTAATTTGACACAAAGGACGTATTTCAATGTGTTTCAGCGTACATGTGATAAATAAAGCTAATCAACTGTTTCTTAACCAAAGACACAAGAAACATAGTTTAGAAAATTCAGGAAATACGCGTAGGCACAAAAGATCATTATATTCTGATTAATCCTGTTAAGCTTTCCTCCAATCATTTCTTTCTCCAAATACTGTACAAATTTGTATCTTGAGTACATTTATATATTTGATTGAATGAATTCACCTGACAATTTACTAAAAAAAATACAACTATCAATTAATCCTTAAACCAATATTTTAAATGCTAAATAGCTCCGTAAAAATGTCTCAGGTGTGAATTTTAAATGCAAAAGATTCTACAGATGCTGAAATTCTAGAGCAACACACACAAAATGCTGGATCATTAAAGTTTAAGATGCCCATTCTGTTAAGATTACATGGTGCTTGAATGCAGCAGCTCCTGTGGGGTCACCCAAAGGTGTTATTGGAGCCGGAACTGGTGCGGACCATGATGCTGCCAGAGAGCCATTGGTGCACAGAGAAGGTGTGTAGTCTAACAGCAAGTGATCGTCTTCGTCACCTTTCTTGTGATCGCAGGACCCGCTTGGGCATTGGTGGTGTGGAAGGTTGCAAGTCCAATTCATTGGTTTATTGGTGAATGACGGTGGGGGAGCTACATGGCCCTGGCTGTAGCGAGGGCCAGGTCGAATGCCGATATGTTGCCTGTTGGCAGCCACCCGGGGGAGGCAGGATTGGGCACTCCACCACAGTGCCAGAGATGGTGTGGTGCAGAGTCCATGCTGGAGATGCTGCTCAGTGTTCGGCTCAGCAGAAGGCAAGCTGAATTGTGTTCAACTGAGGACTGCTACAACACTTATGGACTCGGGGACTTGAACTATATATATTTTGTGTGTGTGTGTGTGTGTGTGTGTGTGTGTGAGAGAGACTTTATTTTACTGCTATTTTATGTGCGCTATATGTGCTTTGTGCTGTGCACGACTGTTGGTACTGTGTTTTGCACCTTGACCCTGGAGTAACACTATTTCTTTTGGCTCTATTCATGGGTATTCATGTATGGCTGAATGACAATTTAAAGTTAAACTTGAACAGTTTATTCCTCATTGAATTCTGAACAGAATGCTCTGTAATAATACTTCCCATCCAATTTTCCACTGTAATGTAATTAGTGAAAACAAAGAGGTGGCCAATCCAATAATATCACAAACAAGAGAAAAATCTGCAGATGCTGGAAATCAAAGTAATACGCAGAAAATGCTGGAGGAACTCAGCAACCTAGGCAGCATCTATGGAAAAGAGTGAACAGTCAACGTTTCAAGCGGAGACCCTTCATCCTTCCTGCTGAAGAGTCATTTTTGCCAATTCTGCTCAGGGGTGGGGGTGTTAATCACGACCGGAACATAGGTGATAAGTGGCTAATACACTAAATTTCGTTTCTATAAGGGTTTATCTAATGAGTTTAATATTAAACACACAGCGCATACTTTCCTCGCATGAATATAGTGATAAGTCAATTATCAGGGGAGGACAGGGGAGCTTGAAGTAAGTGTTGAACGAACTTCCAGTAGAAGTGGTACAGGCAGGTTCGATATTATCATTTAAAGAAAAATTGGATAGGTATATGGACAGGAAAGGAATGGAGGGTTATGGGCTGAGTGCAGGTCGGTGGGACTGGGTGAGAGTAGCGTTCGGCACGGACTAGAAAGGCAGAGATGGCCTGTTTCCGTGCTGTAATTATCATATGGTTATATGGTTATATAAGTCACTTAGAAGTCAATAGCATCATAACATTTTAAGTAACGTTTGGATATTAAACACACAGCACCTATTTTCCCCGTATGAACACATAAAATCATTGCAACACACCAGTATCGCTGAATCAGTGGGAGCCCCGGGCTTGTTTCCCTGCAACAAGACGGTCCCATCGAGGGGTGCTAGGAGACAGCGATACTCGAAGGAGGTTCCTTATGTCCAGTCTATTCCGCAATTTAGTTTTCGTTGCATTCAATGCAGAGATATGTTGGAAATGGAAGCAACGTTTTCAGTGTTTTCGTGGCTATCTCAGGATATTCAGCCTTGACTTTGATTCAGAATGCCGGCAGAGATGTTATGTCAAACATACGTTTCAGCCCACGCTGACATGGATGGCACGTGGGTAATAACCTCGCATGCATTTAAGCTCAACAGTGGGCGTGACAGGGAATGAGGAAAGGTGCAGCCGACTCATATCGCCAAATCATATCATTTCCTCACGGCCTGGTAGCACATTCTTTGCGGCCCGGTACCGGTCCGTCGCCCGGTGGTTGGGGACCACTGGCCTACAGGACCATTCAACGTTTCAAATATTCATCAACCAAAAAGACAGGAAAGAGATTTAGAGAATTTAGTTCAAAAGTTCATTGTAATTTGATTGATCCTCAATCTTTTCTCCAGTTCCTTTGCTCTCCAAATACACGTTTGTTTGCATCTTGGGTCCATTTACTGATTTGTTTGAATGAGTTCGCCTGACAAATTACTGAAAAAGAATCTAATTGTCATCTTAATCCTTAGACCCTTAGTTTAAATGTTTGGTAACTCCTTAAACCATCCCCAGTTTGGATTTTAAGCTCAATCTGCAGGTGCTGGAAATACAAAGCAACACACACATATGTTACGAACCCACAGGTTTCATTTACTGTGGACTGTCATTTTAAGAGCGCCTAAGTGAGGCGGGACTACGTTGTTGTTCACTGACTGACTTGCAGCTTGTTTAACTTTAAAACAAGTACACAGACAGTCGCGGTCAGAAATCAGTTGTGTGTGTGTGTGTGTGTGTGTGAGAGAGAGAGACTGACTGACTCACTCACTCACTCACTCACTCACTCACGGGAAGCCGGTAGCTTCAGCTCGTCACAGCTGGGGCTTGGAACTCTCTTACGCCCACAAGGGTTGGTTAAACATCGGCACGGAGTGCATAACAGAACGTGTGTCTGTCACTTCGTATAATCCAAAGGAGTGGATTTTTTGGGATATCCTGTTGAGACCATTTATGTGTTAACCCTTGCCTGGGTATGTTGTGTGGTAATCCCTTAAAGACGATATCCCTGTGACAGATCACTTTCGGTGATAATTCGTGTGTGGATTTGGACGACACGACAGACAAGATCTACAGTGACTGTTATCTTGTTTTACCATCGTGGAATCTGTGGAATACTTCATAACCACATTTTCTCTACGTTTCACCCTGGATTACAATTATCTCTCTCCTATCATACATTCCGCAGATGAACTGAACTTTCATACTTTACCATCTCAAGACCCTAAGCTTTGTTTCCCCAAGCTTACCTTAGATTGGGAGCTATATTACACACATACATACACGTAACACTGTCAACATTTGTTTATCTTGGTTAAGTTACGATATTATAAGTAGATGTTAATAAAGATAGTGGTTTTAACATTAAAACCTGACTCAGTGTGAAATCTCTTGCTGCTGGTTTATTTCTAAAACGTTACAGTTCGTAACACATAGTGTTGGAGGAGAGCGGAAGGTCTGTAAACGTTGCTGCCTGGGCTGCTAAGTTCCTCCAGCATTTTGTGTGTGCGTGTTGCTCAGATTTGAACTTGTTACTACAACGAATTGAACAAAAATGAAAATGGTAGAACTGAGAATTACCTTCCATCAGCACCAACAAGATATCCCGCAGGACTTTGATAGTTGTTCCTAACACTAACACTGAGAAAATAAAGGTGCATATAGGGTCCACTATTTTGTATTCCGGCTGGAAAAGACAAGGAAAATGTTAATTCATGATGATTATTGGATGTTTCTATGAAGTATATCATTCCTCACTACAACTGTATGCTTCAAATTGCTTTGATCTCTGAACCACTAATAGGCCTCCTCTTATTGTTGGTCAAAAGGTACCATCACCATCATCATTATGTGCCATGTCATGTGACATGGGTGATCATGGTCTATGACCACAATTGTTCTCGGCAAATTTTTCTACAGAGTTGGTTTGCCATTGCCTTCTTCTGGTCAGTGTCTTTACAAGACAGGTGACCCCAGCCATTACCAATACTCTTCAGAGATTGATTGGCATCAGTGGTCGCAGAACCAGGACTTGTGTTATGCACCGGCTGCTCATACGACCGTCCACCACCTGATCCCACGGCTTCACGTGACCCTGTCCGGAGGGCTAAGCAAGTGGTTAGGGTGACCTGTGGGCTACTGGAGGGAAGGAGAACCGCCTTTGGTAGAGACATATCTCCACCTCACTACCCTAATAAGGCACCAAGAGGCCCAATAGGCATGTATCTTTCGTTCTTGTGGAGATGCTCCTGATCTATCCTTACAATTGGCAACTAGAGGACTCAGGTTAAAAGGTGTGAAGACATGATTAAAGATCAGCTTTTCTGTCACTTGTACAGAACTGATGTAAGACATGAACAGATATAAGAAAGTTTTAGCACATTGGCCTTCATAAATCGAAGTATTGAGTACAGGAGATAGGATGTTTGTTGAGACTGTATAAGACATTGGTGAGGCCTAGTTTGGAGTATTGTGTGCAGTTTTGGTCTCCTACCCACAGGAAAGATGTAAATAAGGTTGAAAAATTACCGAGAAAGTTTACAAGGATGTTGCTGGATTGGAGGACCTGAGTAATAAGGAAAGATTGAATAGGTTAGGAATTTATTTATCTGAATGAAAACAATCAAGAGGATATTTGATGAAGATATGCAAAATTATGGAGGGTATAGATAGGGTAAATGCAGGTAGCCTTTTTCCACTGAGGTTGGGTAGGACCACAACCAGAGGTCATGGGTTAAGGCTGAAAGGTGAAAGGTTAAGGGGAAATTGAGGGGAAACTTCTTCACTCATTGGGTGGTGAGAGTGTGGAACAAGCAGCTGGCGCAAGTGGTGAATGCAAGCTCAATTTCAATGTTTAAGGGAAGTTTAGACAGGTATATGGATGGTAGGGGTATGGAGGGCTGTGGTCCCACAGCAGGTCGATGGGAGTAGGCAGCTTAAATGGTTTGGCATGGTCTAGATGTGCTGAAGGGCCAGTTTCTGTGCCATAACTTTTGATTACTCTATGACTCAATGTAATGCCAGGGTGCCTAAGACTTTTGCACAATACTGTCATAATTTTATGTATTGCACTGTACTACTGCCACAAAAACAAAACCAATTTCATGACATGTGAGTGACGGTAAACCTGATTCTGATACAGGTCTCTGTTGTGGACTGAGAGTGGGAAGGGGGCAAGGAGAGGGGAATCATGATTGGGAAAAGCCGAAGGGAGAGGGGAGGGAGCGGGAAGCACCAGAGAGATATTCTGTAATGATCAATACACCAATTGTTTGGAATCACATGACCTTGTCCAGTGTCTCAGGGTTGTCTGTGTCTGCACCTACGCCACACCCCACCCCTGCAAACAGTCTCACACCCCTCCCATGGTGCTCCACACTCACTATTCTCAATATCTTTACTCCCGCCAGATTTACAAACTGTGCAGAGGTCTTAGGCACACTAGCTATATATATGTGCCACTGACATTTGCACAGCTCTGTACAGAAAAACACTGAAACGTGCAGTGAAGTACATTATTAGCATCAACAACCAACACTGTCCGAAGATGTGCCTGTAAGTGCACTGTGCTTCTGGTGCCAACAGAGCATGTCCACAACTAACTCACCTTAACCCATAAGTGTCTGAAATGTGGGGGGAAGTCGGAGCACCCAGAGGAAACTCACATGGGAGAACGCACAAACTCTTTTGCAGACAACAGCGGGAATCGAATTGCGGTCGCTGATTGCCGACGGTCAAGTGTGGAAGGGGTACTGCGAGGACCGGTCAGTGGATCACCGGATTGGATGTCCGTCTGTGACCCTAGGCACAGGAGTCGGTGTGCCCGGAGTTCATGGCCTGGAGTTCGGGGCTAGACCTGGGGTCAATACGGAAGATCGAAGCCCGATGGTTGATCTGAAGTCCAGAAGTTGAAGCCTGGTGACCCGGGCTCCGGATCTACCTGTCTGAAATCCACTGGGGAAGTCAGAGGCCCGTTGTCTATGAGTCTGCAAGTCTAATGGAGGTTAGGGGCCCAGCAACTTGTCCTGGGGCTGGAGGCCTCTGTGTGGATGTGTGGGTGGAAAGGAGGAAAGAGGTTTGTTTTGGTGTTATTATTTTGTTGCCTGTGTGTTCTGAGTTGCTCTGCTCAACATTGTGGGCATTTTATGTTGGCGCCGGAATGTGTGGCAACACTTGTGGGCTGCCCCCGGCACATCCTTAGATCGTGCTCATTGATAACGCACTTCACTGCACGCTTCGATGTATCCGTGATAAATAAATGAATCTGAATCTGATCCGATTCTGAGTTTGAGACAGCCAAAAAATTTACTCAGTCATATCAGAGTGTAATTTTCTGAGAAAACGTAAGCAGTGGTGGTGAACTTTAACTATCAATTTATCTCCAGTTTATGAGCATTTCAGCATTGCTATAGTAAAGGCATCCGTTAGTCTTGTGAGACCATGGATTTGCGCCTGGAAAGTCTTCACTCTCCAGGGCGCAGGCCTGGGCAAGGTTGTATGGAAGACTAGCAGTTGCCCATGCTGCAAGTCTCCCCTCTCCATGACACCAATGTTGTCCAAGAGAAGGGCATTAGGACCCATGCAGCTTGGCACCAGTGTCGTTGCAGAGCAATGTGTGATTAAGTGCCTTGCTCAAGGACACAACACATTCCCTCGGCTGGGGCTCGAACTCATGACCTTCAGGTCGCTAGTCCAATGCCTTAACCGCTTGGCCACGTGCCCATCCAGCATTGCTACAGAATCAGTATTGTAGTGGTTAGCATAACGCTTTACAGTGCTGGTGATCTGGGTTCAATTGCCGTCCCCGCTGTCGATAAGGAGTTTGTACGTTCTCCCTGTGACCACGTGGATTTCCTCTGGGTACTCGGGTTTCCTCCCATGTCTCAGAGATGTACAGGTCAGTGAGTTGTGGGCATGCTATGTCAGTGCCAGAAGCATAGCGACACCTGCAGGCTGCCCCCAACATATGTCGGACTGTGCAGGTCAGAGACGCAAACAATGCATTTCACTGCGTGTTTCAAATGTACATTTAACAAATGCAGCTAATCTTTAACTTCTAATCGCCATGGTAACAGAACATAGAACAGTAACCACAGGAACACACACACTTTGGCCCACAATGCTATGCTGAACCAATTAAATTTGTAATCAAATGGCTCATTCCTCCTGCCCACACCATCTTTCATTCATGTGCCTATCTAAACGTCTCTTAAAAATCCATGACCTACCGCCCCAGGCAGCGCATTCAAGGCACCCACCACCCTCTGTGGAAAAAGATTTACCCCTCATATTTCCTTTAAAATTACCCCCCTCACCTTTCATGAATGTAAAAATTCACCAAACTTTTGAATAATACAGAGAACTAGAGGAAGGAATTAAGTGATTGTTAAGGTGTCCATATATACTTACTATTTAAATAATTGAAAGCCAATGTTTATTTTACAGGTAAACCTTCCCTAGATGCACAGAAACTACCTTAGCTCATTTAATGAATACCATTTGTAGGTATTGTAACAAAATTCCTAACTATGCTGTTTATCTATTTTATTTTTTTTAAATCTACCTTTGTCATTCTACAGACACTAATATCAAGAAATAAAAATTGACCTCTAATTTGAGATTTTCTTTTGTTTCTAAGTATTAGCACAGATAATCCTAGAGTTACAAAATGCAAGTGATAGAGCTGTATAGAGGTGTCAATAGAGCATGCCCACAACTCACTCACCCTAACCAGATGTCTTTTTTAATATGGGAGGAAATCAGAGCTCCCGGGGGAAACCCAGGAGGAAATACAAACTCCTTACAGACAGGGCGGAAATCCAATCCCAACTGGTGATTGGCAATCCCTGTCGCTATAAAACAATTGAGGTAACTGCTATGATACCATTCCACCCCAATCTTATAGCAAAATATAACAAATGCGATAGAAATCAAGAAATGTTGTATGTGGCGTGTATAGGCTGTGGGGCCTGTGCTGGAGAGTGGCGAATGAGCCAACGTTTGGCCATTGCTGGAGCACACTTGGAGCCGATTCGATGCGGCATAACTGAGGCGAGGCAGAGTCAAGGCAGAGCCGGGAAAGATCCAAGGTTTGATCGTTTTAAGCGCCAGGCTGAACTGGACGGGTCGGGTGCAAGCCGAACTGAGGTGGCTGGGCACTGGGCTGAGTGCACATGGAAATGGCAGGGAGGGCCCGGTCCAGAAGTGAGGAGTCTCTCGAGGTTTGAACAAATGAAGTGGTGGGCCAGATTTAAAAGGTCAGGGAGTTGAGGCTGGAGGCACAGCCTGGGCCAGTTCTGCTTGCTGCTCCATGACGTTTACTTGGCTCTGCGCTGAACTGAGGCTGTGGTCTGCTGTGGCTGCAGCAATGCCTGGCTCCGCGTCTGTGGACTCATTTTCGTTCGGAATGCTATTTGCTTACTTTTAGTGTTTACTAGGGGTACAGTGCTGCCGAAGCTCACCGGAGCACTGCTCCAGCACCTCTACTAAACAAAAGTCAAAATTAACAAGTGGGGAATTTAACAGCGGCCGCATATTAAATAGAGGGAATTTTACGGAAGCAGGGGTTGGGGAGAGGGGCTGGTGGCTGGTGGGGAAAATACCACTAACAACATTAGGATGTAGGGTGTAAGTTGAATCAAGAGTTAAAATTGGCATGTCACAAAGGTAATGCTACAGTTGTTATGGGGGACTTCAACATGCAGGTAGACTGGAGGAATCAGTTTGGTACTGGACCCCAAGAAAGGGAGTTGTGGAGTCCCTCCGAGATGGATTCTTAGAACAGCTTGTACTGGAGCCTACCAGAGAGAACACAATTCTAGATTTAGTGTTGTGCAATGAACTGGATTTGATCAGGGACCTCGAGGTAAAGGAGCCATTAGGAGGTAGTGACCATTATATGATAAGTTTTAATCTACAATTTGAGAGGGAGAAGGGAAACTCGGAAGTGTCAGTATTACAGTTGAACAAAGGGAACTATGGTGCTATGAGGGAGGATCTGGCCAAAGTTCAATGGAACAATACCCTAGCAGGGATGACAGTGGACAGCAATGGCAAGTGTTTCTGGGAATAATGCAGAAGGTGCAGGATCAGTTCGTTCCAAAGAGGAAGAAAGATCCTAAGGGGAGTAAGGGGAGGCTGTGGCTGACAAGGGAAGTAATGGACAGTATAAAAATAAAAGAGAAGTATAACATAGCAAAGATGAGTGGGAAGCCGGAGGATTGGGAAACTTTTAAAGGGCAACAGAAGGTAACTAAAAAGGCAATACACAGAGAAAAAATGAGGTACGAAGGCAAACTAGCCAAGAATATAAAGGAGGATAGTAAAAGTTTCTTTAAGTACGTGAAAAGGAAAAAAATAGTTAAGACCAAAATTGGGCCCTTGAAGTCAGAAGCGGGTGAATTTATTATGGGGAACAAGGAAATGGCAGACGAGTTGAACAGGTACTTTGGATCTGTCTTCACTAGGGAAGACACAAACAATCTCCCAGATATAATAGCAGCCAAAGGACCTAGGGTAATGGATGAACTGAAGGAAATTTATATTAGGCAGGAAATGGTGTTGGATAGGCTGCTGGGTCTGAAGGCTGATAAGTCCCCGGGACCTGATGGTCTGCATCCCAGGGTACTTAAGGAGGTGGCTTTAGAAATCGTGGACGCATTGGTAATCATTTTCCAATGTTCTATAGATTCAGGATCAGTTCCTGTGGATTGGAGGGTGGCTAATGTTGTTCCTCTCTTCAAGAAGGGAGGAAGAGAGAAAACAGGGAATTATAGACCGATTAGCCTGATGTCGATGGTGGGAAAGATGCTGGAGTCAATTATAAAAGATGAAATTACGACATATCTGGATAGTAGTAACAGGATTGGTCCGAGTCAGCATGGATTTACGAAGGGGAAATCGTGCTTGACTAATCTTCTGGAATATTTTGAGGATGTAACTATGAAAATGGACAAGGGAGAGCCAGTGGATGTAGTGTACCTGGACTTTCAGAAAGCCTTTGATAAAGTCCCACATAGGAGATTAGTGGGCAAAATTAGGGCACATGGTATTGGGGGCAGTGGACTGAAAATTGGCTGGCTGACAGAAAACAAAGAGTAGCGATTAACGGGTCCCTTTCGGAATGGCAGGCGGTGACCAGTGGGGTAACGCAGGGTTCAGTGCTGGGACTGCAGCTGTTTACAATATATATTAATGATTTAGATGAGGGAATTGAAAGTAACATTAGCAAATTTGCCGATGACACAAAGCTGGGAGGCAGTGTGAAATGTGAGGAGGATGTTATGAGAATGCAGTGCGACTTGGACAGGCTGGGTGAGTGGGCAGATGCATGGCAGATGCAGTTTAATGTGGATAAATGTGAGGTTATCCACTTTGGTGGTAAGAACGGGAAGGCAGATTATTATCTAAATGGAGTCAAGTTGGGAAAAGGGGAAGCACAATGAGATCTAGGTATTCTTGTACATCAGTCACTGAAAGCAAGCATGCAAGTACAGCAGGCAGTGAAGAAAGCTAATGGCATGCTGGCCTTCATAACAAGGGGAATTGAGTATAAGAGCAAAGAGGTCCTTCTGCAGCTGTACAGGGCCCTGGTGAGACCACACCTGGAGTACTGTGTGCAGTTTTGGTCTCCAAATTTGAGGAAGGACATTCTTGCTATTGAGGGAGTGCAGCGTAGGTTCACAAGGTTAATTCCTGGGATGGCGGGACTGTCATATGTCGAAAGATTGGAGCCACTGGGCTTGTATATTCTGGAATTTAGAAAGCTGAGAGGGGATCTTATTGAAACATATAAGGTTATTAAGGGATTGGACATGCTGCAGGCAGGAAGCATGTTCCCACTGACGGGTGAGTCCAGAACCAGAGGCTACAGTTTAAGAATTAGGGGTAGGCCATTTAGAACGGAGTTGAGGAAAAACTTTTTCACCCAGAGAGTGGTGGATATATGGAATGCTCTGCCCCAGAAGGCTGTGGAGGCCAAGTGTCTGGATGCTTTCAAGAAAGAGATGGATAGAGCTCTTAAAGATAGTGGAATCAAAGGTTATGGGGATAAGGCAGGAACTGGATACTGATTGTGGATGATCAGCCATGATCACAGTGAATGGCGGTGCTGGCTCGAAGGGCCGTATGGCCTACTCCTGCACCTATTGTCTATTGCCTATTGATATTTGATCGTTTTTGGTGAAATCCTGGAGCTGTGACTGTTTCATGAAATTCCTCCTCGCTCGACCCGTTGTCCCAGCATACCCTGCTGTAGCCTCCCGCCATTTCACAGATCCTCAGTCTCTCTCCAGCGCTCGTTGTTTGAGCATTGTTCGCCGAGAAAATAAACATCTTAGATCTTTTGAAAAGTGGCATGTCGCATGCCGAAGTGGGCCAGAAGGTCGGTAAGAATGAATCAAGCATTCGCACAATAAAGCAGAAAGAAGCTGAACTTCGTGGAAGTGTTAGTGCTACCCCTACAATGGCAAAAATGGCCTCTCTGGTTCATAATAAAGTGCTTGCAAAGACTGAGAAAGCATTAAGTGTGTGGCTAGAGGACATGTTACAGAAGCATATCCCTGTTGATGGCAAAATTATGCGTGAAAAACCACTTAGCCTCTATGAGCACTATGAGACAGGGTTGAGGAGAGCGAGTGGAAGGAGTTTAAGGATAGTAAGGGATGGCTGGCTAGCTATGTAAAGTGCTACAGCCTCAAGAACTTAAAGATCACGGGAGAATTGGCATGGCAGATGTACCAAGTATCCTATTATGGAGCCGATCGAAGTACACGCTTGAAGTCTCTCAGAAAAAAAATTGTTGATCACAGACTATCAAAAGTACACACTGCTGCTCTAAGTGTTGAAAATATAGCTAGTGAAGATGCTCTTGGAAAATTATGTGACACCATGAATGCTTCGCATCTAAAGGCAACTTGTTCAATTTTTCATTCTGCATATTATTTAGCTCAGAATGACAGACCATACTCTGATCACTTTGGCTTATTGGAACTTCAGAAAAAAGTGGTATTGACATTGGAATTGGACTGCATTCCTGCACTAGTGCAACAGAGATAAGGAATCACAAAGCCAGTAATATGAAAAAGAAAATTTGCCAGCATATCAAGCAGATAAGTGGCAAATTTTCTGTTCTCATTGATGAATCAACAAGCCTGAGCATTAAGACCACCCTAATAGTTTATCTGAAATGTAAAAGTGATAAGGAAGATGATCCCCATTTTATGTTTTTAGATCTAATTGAACTGCCTGATCAGAAAGCTGCAACTATTGCTAAGCATCTGTTGAACTGTCCCAATAACCATGGGTTTGATGACTCTTAGTTGAAACAGAACCTTGTAGCATTTGCTAGTGATGGGGCAAGCGTAATGCTTGGTGTCAAATCTGCTACAGACCTCAAGGAACATTACCCTGATGTGATAATTTGGCACTGTCTTAATCACAGATTAGAACTTGCAGTAGGTGATTCAGTGAGAGAAGTGCATGGAATAAACCATTTTCTATCATTTATGGACAAATTGTACTCTTTTTACAGTAGATCACCTCTAAATCAGAAGGAACTGTCTGAATGTGCCTCTCAACTAGAACAACAAATTTGCAAAATAGGCCGTGTTCTGGGCACCAGGTGGGGAGCTAGCTTGTTTCGAACAGTTTCAGCAGTGTGGCAAAATTATGAAGCACTGTGTTTTCATTTTGAAAAAGCAATGAAGGATGAAACAAGATCTGGGAGTGACAGAAAAACCTGTGAAGGTCTGCTGAAAAGACTCTCTTCAGAACAATTTCTATTGGACTTAGCTCTGATGTATGACCCATTGCATGAACTTGGTTTACTGTCAGCATGTTTACAGAAATGTACTACTTCGATTGTTTATGCAGACAAACTGATCCAACAGAGCATAAGATCACTTCATGGAGTGAAAGAGCAACCTGGTACAAAAACTCTAGAAGCTCAAGAGGCAGTTGAAAAGGGGAAGTTTGGAGAAATTACCTTAACAAGCAACAACAAAATTGTCTCCATTAATTATCTACAGTTTCTTACTAGTTTTATAAACAATTTGCAGCACTGTATGTTCACGACAACATCCTTGAAAGTTTCTCAAACTTCTAAACCTCAAAGTATATATAAATCCCTGCTAAATGAAATGTGTGTCCTTGATAAAGATAACTGGCCTGCTGAAATACCACCTAATTATGGAGAAGCTGCAATATCGTCTCTCTGTAAGAGGTTTAAGCTTTCTTCTTCCTCTGTAATAAATGCCTTCAGAGATTATATGGAGGATCGTGGACGCTGCATCCCCCAAGATTTACGCCCATTACTGAGCTGTTCACGAGTTATTCCTTTTAGCACTGCTGAGTGTGAGAGAGGATTCAGTCACAAGAACTTGATAATAACAACAACACCTTCAAGGATTCTCATAAATCATGTATCAACGCTTATGTTTGTTAAACTACACGTACCTCCTCTAGTTCAGTGGAATCCTGAGCTGTATGTCACATCATGGCTGCGGTACCACAGATCAGCAGATGACACCAGGACAAGAGTTGCTTCAGACCCTCAAACATATATTACACCTGACCCTTTGTGGAAATTATTGTGAAATTTCTCATTGGTGGCATTTGGTAAGTAGGTAATTACTTTTAAATTGGTAAAATACATTATTACTGTCTTTTTCTTCACTTGCTTGATAATTATAATTTATGATAATTAGTGAGTGCAACCATGGAATACTTTGTTATATTATTAAATTAAGTATTATATGTTTTATTGTACCAGTTATACACTGAAATGTAGTGATAGGCTATAATCTTGTTAATGTCTTAACTATCACTGTATTTCTGTGGAGTTCTGGAATTCATATATTTCTTTCATCTTGGTTTAGTGTTTGACATTATAAGAAGCCCTATTCACATATATATGTCACACGCGATTTGTGTACCTGCTTATTACATGAATGGGGCAAGGAAGTACATGAAATGAGCAGGTACACAAATTGGGTGTGACATATATATAGAGAGGATATAGGAAATGGCAAGCATTTTGTCAGCTCAGGCACCTAAAAAATTAACACCGCACCCCTGGTGTTTACACAATTTTTTCCTCTCTTCACACAATGTTTAATGGTGTTCTTTTTATTTAAAGCTTACAGCGTGGATTGATACCTGGAAGTATGATGTGGTAGCTATTAGTGAAACGTAGTTACAGGACGGGTGTGATTGGCAACTAAATATTCCTGGATTTAATTGCTTCAGGTGTTACAGAATCGGAGGGACAAGAGGGGGAGGTGTTGCATTGCTTGTCAGAGAAAATATTACAGCGGTGCTCTGGCAGGATAGATTGGAGGGCTCGTCTAGGAAGGCTATTTGGGTTGAATTGAGGAATGGGAAAGGTGTAGTAACTCTTATGGGGGTGTATTATAGACCACCAAATGGGGAGCGAGAATTGGAGGAGCTAATTTGTAAGGAGATAGCAGATATTTGTAATCAGCACAAGGTTGTGATTGTGGGAGATTTTAATTTTCCACACAAAGACTGGGAAGCCCATACTGTAAAAGAGCTGGATGGTTTGGTGTTTGTAAAATGTGTGCAGGATAGTTTATTGCAGCAATACATAGAGGTACCAGCTAGAGAAGGGACAGTGTTGGATCTCCTGTTAGGGAATGAGATAGGTCAGGTGACGGAGGTTTGTGTTGGGGAGCACTTTGGGTCCAGTGATCACAATGCTATTAGTTTCAATATAATTATGGAGAAGGATAGGTCTGGACCCAGGGTTGAGATTTTTGATTGGAAAAAGGCTAACTTTAAGGAGATGAGAAAGGATTTAGAAGGAGTGGACTGGGACAATTTGTTTTATGGGAAGAATGTAATAGAGAAATGGAGGCCATTTAAAGGTGAAATTTTGAGGGTACAGAATCTTCATGTTCCTGTTAGGTTGAAAGGAAAGATTAAAAGTTTGAGAGAGCCATGGTTTTCAAGGGATATTGGAAACTTGGTTTGAAAAAAGAGAGATATCTACAATAAATATAGGCAGCATGGAGTAAATGAGGTGCTCAAGGAATATAAAGAATGTAAAAAGAATCTTAATAAAGAAATTAGAAAAGCTAAAAGAGGATATGAGGCTGCTTTGGCAAGTAAGGTGAAAATAAATCCCAAGGGTTTCTACCGTTATATTAATAGCAAAAGGATAGTGAGGGATAAAATTTGTCCCTTAGAGAATCAGAGCGGACAGCTATGTGTGGAGCCAAAAGAGATGGGGGAGATTCTGAACAATTTCCTTTCTTTGGTATTCACGAAGGAGAAGGATATTGAATTGTGTAAGATAAGGGAAACAGGTAGGGAAGTTATGGAAACTATGATGATTAAAGAAGAGGAAGTGCTGGTGCTTTTAAGGAATATAATGTGGATACGTCTCCGGGTCCTGACAGGATATTCCCTAGGACCTTGAGGGAAGTTAATGTAGAAATAGCAGGGGCTCTGACAGAAATATTTCAAATGTCATTAGAAACAGGGATGGTGCCGGAGGATTGGCGTATTGCTCATGTTGTTCCATTGTTTAAAAAGGGTTCTAAGAGTAAACCTAGCAATTATCGGCCTGTGAGTTTGACGTCAGTGGTGGGTAAATTGATGGAAAGTATTCTTAGAGATGGTATATATAATTATCTGGACAGACAGGGTCTGATTAGGAACAGTCAACATGGATTTGTGCGTGGAAGGTCATGTTTGACAAATCTTATTGAATTTTTTGAAGAGGTTACTAGGAAAGTTGACGAGGGTAAAGCAGTGGATGCTGTCTATATGGACTTCAGTAAGGCCTTTGACAAGGTTCCACACGGAAGGTTAGTTAGGAAGGTTCAATCATTAGGTATTAATATTGAGGTAGTTAAATGGATTCAGCAGTGGCTGGATCGGAGACACCAGAGAGTGGTGGTGGATAACTGTTTGTCAGATTGGAGGCCGGTGACTAGTGGTGTGCCTCAGGGATCGGTACTGGGTCCAATGTTGTTTGTCACATATATTAATGATCTGGATGATGGGGTGGTAAATTGGATGAGTAAGTATTCAGATGATACTAAGATAGGTGGTGTTGTGGATAATGAAATAGGTTTTCAAAGCTTGCAGAGAGATTTAGGCCAGTTAGAAGAGTGGGCTGATAGATGGCAGATGGAGTTTAATGCTGATAAATGTGAGGTGCTGCAGTTTGGTAGGACTAATCAAAATAGGACATACATGGTAAATGGTAGGGCATTGAAGAATACAGTAGAACAGAGGGAGCTAGTTCCCTGAAGATGGAATCTCATGTGGATAGGGTGGTGAAGAAAGCTTTTGGTATGCTGGCCTTTATAAATCAGAGTATTGAGTATAGGTGTTGGGATGTAATGTTGAAATTGTACAAGGCATTGGTGAGGCCAAATTTGGAGTATTGTGTACAGTTTTGGTCAACGAATTACAGGAAAGATGTCAACAAAATAGAGAGAGTACAGAGAAGATTTACTAGAATGTTACTTGGGTTTCATCACCTAAGTTACAGAGAAAGGTTAAACAAGTTGGGTCTTTATTCTTTGGAACGTAGAAGGTTGAGGGGGGACTTGATAAAGGTATTTAAATTTATGAGGGGGATAGATAGAGTTGATGTGGATAGGCTTTTTCCATTGAGAGTGGGGGAGATTCAAACAAGAGGACACGAGTTGAGAGTTAAAGGGAAAAGTTTAGGGGTAACATGAGGGGGAACTTCTTTACTCAGAGAGTGGTAGCTGTGTGGAACGAGCTTCCAGCAGAAGTGGTTGAGGCAGGTTCGATGTTGTCGTTTAAAGTTAAATTGGACAGCTATATGGACAGGAAAGGAATGGAGGGTTATGGGCCGAGTGCGGGTCGGTGGGACTAGGTAAGTGTAAGAGTTCGGCACGGACTAGAAGGGCCGAGGTGGCCTGTTTCCGTGCTGTCATTGTTATATTGTTATATGGTTATAAATGACTTCTATTGGGTTTCTTTGTTTTCTGGCTGCCTATAATGAGGTAAATCTCAAGATTGTACAAAGTATATATGCTGTGATAATAAGTATATTTTGAACAAACAAATATAATTAAAAACAAATATATAAGCAATAAACAACAATATATAAGCAAATTATAACATGGGAACTAACCTTGAAGAAAATTATAAGAGCACTGATTAACACACTAACGCTTTGCAAGAAGTCTCCCACAACATGGATGAAGGCCGTGCGTATGCTGGCATTTGGCTGATGGCTGTGGTTAACTTCCTTTGAGTGTTGAGGGTAGGGCGCACCATGGCTGTGACCATGGCCACTCTGATACAGTGTCAAACCCATTCTGCATAAAGATAAGTTACATTCAGAAAACATCATCCTGGAGAAGGCCACATGGTTGCTGTCCAAAAAGTTCACACTTCTCTCCATTTCCTGATTCCTTTCGTACCCAAAGCTCTATCGGTTTCAATCTAGAGCACACCCTGTGACAGAATATACAGAACCTTGCCAAGCAAAATATTCGAAAATTTTCTAAAAAAAGTACGTGAAGGAATTTCATCTCCAAGTCAATCCTGGGAGGACAATCCCATTACCTGCAACTGTCACCCCTCATTCTAAAACCTTTAACACAAGGGATTCTGCAGATGCCAGAAATCCAGAGTAACAAACACAAAAGTGCTGGAGGAACTCAGCAGGTCAGGCAGCATCTATGGAGGGGAATAAGCAGTCTACACTTCGGACTGAAACTCTTCATGAGACTGGAAAGGAAGGGATGCAGAAGTGAAAATTTTTTTAAAAAATCACAGGATAAAATGTTACTATCTCTTGTGCCAATGGGTTGTGAGCACTTGCACGAGACTGCCTTGGTGTTGGGAGTGGCACAGGGTCAACACGCAGGGGTTTTCAAGTGGGCACCCTCCTACCTCGATGTTTCATCGATTAGGCCATGACATCTCCTGAGGGCTCAACGATAACTTCTGGCACCCCAGAGTTACCCCCCGCACCCATTGTGCCTTCGCACTCTCTTGATGCTATCTTGGAGCCCGGGAGAAGTCCTTTCACTTGATCCAAAGCCATTGACTGCTTCTTTCCACCACCTCTGACGTGGCTCTGCTGGTTTGACATAGATTCTGACCATAGATCCCCAGCTCCTTCACCAATTTGATGGTGGATGTGGTTATAAATCCCCTACAACCCACCCCCACAGGACAAACTTTGGTTTTCCAGCCCCGTCGCTGAGCTTCAGCTGCGAGATCTACATAGTATAGCCTCTTGAAGAGGATTAAACGGTCGACATTTCAAGCCAAGATAATTCATCGGGACTTGAAAGGAAAGGGGAAGAAGCCAGAATAAGAAGGTGGGGTTAAGGGAAGGACTACAGGTGGCAGGTGATAGGTAAGACCAGGTGAGGGGGAAGGTGGGTGGGTGGAGGAGGGGGGAATGAAGTGAGAAACTGAGAGAAGATAGGTGGAAGAATTACTTTGTCTGTGGGATAAAGTATATCAGCAGTGAAGCACCCTCACCAGCCTCCCACCCCTCCAAGATACTGAGAAGTGATAGGTGGAAAAGGCAAGGGGCTGAAGAAGAAGGAATCTGATAGGAGACAACAGTGGACCATGGAAGAAAGGGAATGAGGAGGGAAACCAGGGGGAGGTGATGGACAGATGAGGAGAAGAGTAGGGGTGAGAGGGGAACCAGGATGGGGAAAGCTCTCACCTTTCACCTCTCAGCTTCTCACCACCCCCCCCCACCTATGCACTTTCCCCTTCACCTGGATTCACCTATTACTTGCTAGCTTGTCCTCCTCCCCCCACCTCCTTATTCTAGATTCTACCCCCTTTCCCCCCTTCCTTTCCAGTCCTGATGAAAGGACCTGAAACGTCAACTTTTTATTCTCCTCCGCAGATGCTGCCTGACCTGCTGAGTTCTTCCAGCATTTTGTGTGTAACTTTGAACACCATTTTTAAGGCAAGAATACAACTAAGTCTGATTTATTTAAAAGGTGGCATGTGGAAAGAAATAACAAGCGAATTTCAAAAATTAACTTACATTATGTTTACTACCACGGCAATGGAAGATGTTGTAACCATAACCAATCCATCAATTTCAAAATCAGAATGGATCAATCGTTGAGCGGCGAGGTAGACCAGGACTCCTGTTACAATCCAAATTATGATCACCGAAAACAATGCTCCAAGTATTTCTGGTAAAAGCAAATTAAGTGGGAATTTATTTTTAGAGTCATAGAAAAGTACAGCACAGAAAAAGGCCCTTTGGCCCATCTAGTCCGTGCGGAACCATTTAAACTGCCTACTCCCATTGATCTGCACTGGGACCATAGCCCTCCATACCCCTATCTTCCATGTACCTATCCAAACTTCTCTTAAAAGTTGAAATTGAGCTCGCATGCACCACACGTGCTGGCAATTCATTCCACAGTCGCACAGCTCTCTGAGTGAAGAAGTTTCCCCTCATGTTCTCCTTGAACTTTTCACCTTTCACCCATGACTTCTGGTTGTAGCCCCACCCAACTTCAGTGGAAAAAGCCTGCTTGTGCTTACCCTATTTACACTCATCATAATTTTGAACTAGAGAAGCTTCAGGTACATTGAAACAACAGGAAATCTATTGGTTTGATAGCAAGTAATGGACATTGGACCCATGAACACTACCTCATTACTTTTTTTTCTCTTTTTCCACTACTTATTTAGTTTAACATTTTCATATAAATATTGTTGTGTGGGCAGATGGCCAAGTGGTTAAGGTATTGGACTAGCTACCTGAGGGTCGTGAGTTCGAGTCCCAGCCGAGGCAATGTGTTGTGTCCTTGAGCAAGGCACTTAATCGCACATTGCTCTGTGCCGACACTGGTGCCAAGCTGTATGGGTCTTCCCTTGGACAACATTGGTGTCGTGGAGAGGGGAGACTTGCAGCACGGGCAACTGCTGGTCTTCCATGCAACCTTGCCCAGGCCTGCGCCCTGGAGAGTGAAGACTTTCCAGGCGCAGATCCACGGTCTCGCAAGACTAACGGATGCCTAACATAAATATTGTAATTTACAATTTTATTATCATGCATTGCAATGTATTGCCACTACATAACAACAAATTCTATGACGTATGCCAGTGATATTAAACCTGATTCTGATTCTGAAGAGATTTTTTTTCACTGTAGAACATGTCCAACTACACAGTCCTTCCTCTTATTATACAATGAACAGCAGAAACCTAAAAAAGAGAGAGAAAAATCTAAATATTAAAGGATAAAAAATTGACCAAACGCCTCACTTCATGGCAAACCAGAGACAAATGATCTTTGCAAATTCCTGGATATACAGTACAGTGCAAAATACTTGGGGACATATAGCTGAGGTGCTTAAGACGTTCGCACAGTACTGTATTTGTCAACATGCAGTGGAAGCGAGTTTGTAGGTGTGGAGGGAGGAAAGGTGAGGGTGGAGTGCCATGGGAGGAGTGTTGGACAGGAGGCACAGGAGGATTGGAAGCGAGTTTGTAGGTGTGGAGGGAGAAAAGGTGAGGGTGGAGTGCCATGGGAGGGGTGTGGGACAGGTGGCACAGGAGGAGTGCCAGGAGCAGTGGTTGACATGCGTGCAGACACACCCAGCCCTGAGACACCAGGCACAATTATTTGATTGCAAACAATTGGTTTATTGATCATTACAGAATGTCTCTCTGGTGCTTCCTGCTCCCTCCCCTCTCCCTTCCCCTTTTCCCAACCGTGAATCCCCTCTCCCTGCCCCCTTCCCACTCTCAGTCCAAGAGACCCATATCAGAATCAGGTTTATCATCACTCACATATATCATGACTTTTTTTTGTGGCAGCAGTACAGTGCAACACATAAAGTTACTACAGTACTATGCAAAAGTCTTTGGCACCCTAGTTATACACATGTGCTCAAGACTTTTGCACAGTACTGTATATCACATGCTTTTATGAAGTAAAAATAAGGAAAGTCAGGCTGTATAATTTGTGGTTAAGCTAATACTATTTGTCACACTAAAAAATAAATAATCTGGATATACTTTTGCTTCACAGTTTTAGCTCATGTGGCCACAATAAGACCATAAGTCGTAGGAGCATAATCAGGCCATTCAGCCCATTGAGACTTCTACTCGCCATTGCATCAACAACATTCTTCCTGCCTTCTCCCCATAACCTTTAACATCCTTAAATCAACATATCAGGGTGGCATGGCAGCGCAGTGGTTAGCAGAACCCTTTACAGTGCAGGTGACCTGGGTTCAATTCCCACCGCTGCCCTACAAGAAGTTTGTACATTCTCCCTGTGAGTTTTGACTGTGTGCTCTGGTTTTCCCCCACAGTCCAAAGATGTACCGGTTGGTAGGTTAATTGGTCATTGTAAATTGTCCAGCGATTAGGCTAGGGTTAAATCGGGTGGAATGGCTCACAGGATCGGATGGGCCTATTCCTCACTATATGTCAATAAATAAAAATCATTCCATTTCATTTATTTTTGGAAAATTTCAAAAAAGAAGTGATCTTTGTTTTTTAGTTTTGCTAATGCTTCACTTGAAGCACAGTGAAAGCTGCATTTTCTTCTGAAACTCCTACCTGCTCTGTACCATCCAAAATTTAATCTCTTGGTGGCCGGTCTTGAGGATAACCATAATGAGCACAGGTTAATCAGAAAACTCGTGATGTCTGCTAGAAGATGTGCTGCATCACTCATGACAGCCAAGCTCCCTGCCAGATATCCACCTTCGAGAGCAAAAGGAAGGGAAAGGTTTGTCAGACAATGCCATGTCCCACGTGGACTCAACAAAAATCATCACCATCAGGTAAATACCAGACTTAACTTACTTGTAGCTTCCAGTGGTGTTCCGCAGGGATCTGTTCTGGGACCCCTGCTCTTTGTAATTTTTATAAATGAGTTGAATGAGGAAGTGGAAGCGTGGATTTGTAAGTTTGCAGATGACACAAAGGTCGGTGGGGTTGTGGACAGTGTAGAAGGTCATCATAGGTTACAACGGGACACTGATTGGATGTAGAACTGGGCTATGAAGAGGCAGGTGGAGTTCAATCCGGAGAAGTGTGAAGTGATTCAGTCTGGAAGGGGAACTTGAAGGCAGAATGCAGGATTAATGGCAAGGATCTGTGCAGTGTGGAGAAGCGGAGGGTTCTCGGGGTTCAAATCTGTAGATCTCTCGAAGCTGTTGTACAAGTTGATAGGGTGGTTAAGAAGGTGTATGGCGTGTTGGTCTTCATTAGCTGAAGGAATGAGTTCAAGATACTCAAGGTAGTGTTGTAGGTCTATAAAACCCTGGTTAGAACACACTTGGAATATTGTGTTGAATTCTGACTGCCTCACTATAGGAACGATGTGCAAGATTTAGAGAGGGTGCAGAGGAGACTTACAAAGATGCCACCTAGATTAGAGAGCATGTCTCATGAGGGTAGGTTGAGCAAGCTAGGGCTTTTCTCTTTGGAGTGAAGGAGGACGAGATGTGACCTGAGAGAATTGTACAAGATGATAAGAGGCAGAGATCGAGTTGACAGTCAGAGACTTTTTCCCAGGGCGGAAATGGCTAATATGCAGGGGGATAATGTTAAGGTGATCAGAGGAAAGTATAGAGGGAATGTCAGAGGAGTGGATTTAGAAAGTGGTGAATGCATGGAAAGTCCTGCTATGGAAACAGCAGTGAAGAATCCTTCTGTAGAGACAGAGATGGAGGACCTTCATGCCTGTGGCATTTAGGCAGAAGGTAAGTAGGGTAGTTTAAAAGCACCGTGCTAGAGTTTTCTCTGTTCTATGTTCTATATATTACTTTGTTATTCCTTTCTGCTCCTTGTGGCGCATCGGGCAGATACCTTGCGATTTCTTTAGCATTTTGTCTTTTTTTAAAACAGGGCTGAGTTGCTGACTCGACTCTCAATCCAGCATGGATGGAAAGCGTGCAAGGAGCTGGCTGGATTCGAACTCAGGACCATTCACCCTGAAGTCCAGTGCTGATGCTACTACAGCAGATATAGTACATTATTTTATTCATCGTTTACAACACTTACATTTTTAACAGCTGAAGTGAAGAGACGCGTTCAAGATAGTTTCACAGGAGCATTTGTAAATGAAACTTAAACAAAATTTCATATGGTGATCTCCAATAGGTTAGTCAAAGTGATACATTTTACAGAATAGCTTAGGGGAGGGAAGGCAAAACACAGCTACCAGATCTGAAGCAATTCAAGCAGTTGATGTACACCAGGTGGAAAAGAACATCATGTGAGAGAGGATAGACTACAGCAACAGGAAGAGACATGGCCATACCGCATCAGGAGCATCACTGAGTCATAAAGCACTCCAGCACAAAGACAGGCTCTTTGGCCCATCTAATCTGTGCTTACCTGATTTTTCTACCTGGTCCCATCTACCTGCACCTGGACCATAGCCCTCCAAACTCCTTCCATCCATGTACTTACATAACTACACAAAAGGTTTAGGCACATATATATAGCTAGGGTACCTAAGTCTTTTGTATTAGCCAACATGGAGCAGAGAGCGAGTTTGTAAATCTGGAGGGAGCAAAGGATGTTGGGAATGGCGAGGGTAGAGCACCACAGGAGGGATGTGGAATGGTTGGCAGAGAAAGAGTTCCAGGGGGCGGGGCAGGAGGTGGTGTGGGTGCAGACACACCCAGCCCTGAGACACCAGGCAAGGTCATTTGATTCCAAACAACTGGTTTATTGATCATTACAGGATGTCTGTCTGGTGCTTCCCACTCCCTCCCCTCTCCATTCCCCTTTTCCCAACCATGATTCCCCTCTTCCTGCCCCCTTCCCACTCTTAGTCCACAACAGAGACCCGTTTCAGAATCATCACTCACATATGCCATGAAGTTTTGCTTTTTTGTGGCAGCAGTGCAGTGCAATATATAACATTACTACAGTATTATACAAAAGTCTTGGGCACCCTAGCTATATACATATATGTGCCTAAGACTTGGGCAGTACTGTATATAAATTTCTTTGAATGTTACAATTGCACCAACATCTACCATCTCCACTGGCAGCTCATTCCACGCTGTCACCACCCTCTGAGTAAAGAGGTTCTCTCTTAGATTCCCCTTAAATATTTCACCTTTCACACATAAACTATGACCTCTAGTTCTAATCTCACCCAAACTGAGGTGAAAATGTCACCCAATCGATATCTCTCATAATTTTCTATACCTCCATAAGATATGACCATATTGGGTTCACCTGAGACTGTTGATACTTGATCTAACTCACCATGACAAATCTCCATCTTTCCACTGTCTGGAATTCTAATACCATTTACCTGACACCTAAACGCAAGAGATACTACAGATGCTAGAAACACAGAGCAACGTGCACAAGATGCTGGAGAAACCCAGCAGGTCAGAAATGAATAAATAGCATCTATAGAAATAAATAAACTGTCGATGTTTCGGGCAGAGACCTTTCACCAGGGTCTCGACCCAAAACATCAACTGTTTGTTAATTTCCATAGACACTGCTTCACCTGCTGAGTTCCTCCAGCATGTTGTGGGTGTACCTGAGTGAACGGGCCTTTCTACGACTGAACACTGGAAAGACTGAAGTCATGTTCCTCAAATACTGCTTAAAACCCTCTAGAAATCTAAACTCCTGGAATCATTTTGGTGAATTTCTTCCACATCCTTGCCTAATCTGTTACCTGTTTGCTTGAGCTCGGTACCCAATATTCCCAGCGTGATCAAGCTGGTGTTTTATGGAGGGTTATTATGATTTACCTACTCTTGTACTATGTCTCTTTCTATAAATCACTAGCTCCCATGTGCAGCTTAATCACTTTCTCAACCCACCCTGGCTCTTTCAACACATACCACACATCTGTCTGTATCCCATTTAGAAGGGTTCCCTTGGTTTACATTACAAAACATACAAAATGCTTTAAGCATAATTTTTTACCTTTAATTGATCAGGTTAAACAATTGTTTATTAAATGGTCCCCATTGTTTCTATCAACGCTTGGTCGAATTAATGCTATTAAGATGATTGTCCTACCTAAATTTTTATATTTGTTTCAAGCATTACCAATTTTCTTTTCTAAATCCTTTGTTGATACTTTAGATTCTTAAATTTCTTCATATATATGGCAAAATAAAAACCCTAGATTAAGTAAAAAATACTTACAGAAGTTTAAAAAGGATGGTGGTTTAGCATTGCCGAATTTTAGATTTTACTATTGGACAATTAATATTTGATATTTAATATTTTGAATACAAGATTTGGATATAACTTTAACCCCACAATGGGTAAACCTGGAATGTAAATCCGTGCAAGGGTTTTCTCTGACCTCCATTTTAGGGACTTCTCTTCCATTTGTTCTTTCTAAATTAAATAAACAAATTATTAATCCAATAATTAAACATACAGTACGAATATGGTTTTAATTTCATAAATTTTTTGGTTTGAACCAATTTATTTTATCAAGCCCTATTATATCTAACTTTTTCTTTCAACCATCTGTTATTCGGTATGGAAAATGAAGGGTATATTAAGCTTTCGTGATTTATTTTTGGATAGCTGCTTTATGTCTTTTGAACAGTTATCTAATAAATATAATTTGCCTAAATCTCGTTTTTTTCAGATATTTACAAATTAGAAATTTTTTAAATACTAAGCTACCTACATTTCCAACTTCATATCCATTTGATATCATGGAAAAAAATGTTAGGATTAAATCCTTATCAGAAGGGTTTAATAGCAATTATTTATGATTTGATTATGAAAATAAATTCAGGTATATCTGATAAAATTAAGACTGAATGGGAAAGGGAACTTCAACTTCATTTATCCAGAAAAATGGGAAAAAAATTTCAATTAGTTAACCTGTTCTCTTTATGTGCTAAACATACATTGATACAATTTAATGTGGTACATAGGGCTCGTATGTCTAAAGATAAATTAGCTCGTTTCTATTCTCATATAAGCCCTATTTGCAAAAGATGTCATTCTGAAGTTGTTTCCTTGACTCATATGTTCTGATCTTGCCCTTTTTTGGATAAATATTGGAAAGATATATTCGATATTATTTCTACAGTTTTGTGTATTGATTTACAACCTCACCCTATTACTGCAATTTTTGGATTACCGATGATGGAAGATAGTTACCTATCCCCTTCAGCCTGCCGGATGATTGCATTCCTTACATTAATGGCTAGAAGATCTATCTTACTGAATTGGAAAGAGGTCAATCCGTCTACTACATTTCAATGGTTTTCTCAAACGATACCTTGCATAAATTTAGAGAAAATCAGAAGTGGCGTCTCTGATCCTCCGGTTAAATTTGAAGAAATTTGGAGACCATTTATTCAACATTTTCATATGATGTAGTTTGACCTTTGTCGAATCCTTTTTTTAACTAAAAATATACGGATAGAGGAGTGGAGTTAATGACATCAATGATTGTATCCAATGTAATAGGTTAGCCCAACTTTGTTTTAGTTTTGTTTAGTTTAGTTTTGCTTAGCTCAATTTAGTGTGTTTTTTTTTCTTTTCTAGTTTGGTGTTTTTTTTAGGTTTTTTTGCCATTTATCTTTTACCATGTTCAATTATAGTTAGAGTTGGGGTGAGCTAATATACTTGTATTATCAGCATTTTTATATTTGCAAGTGTTAGCTATTAATAATGTAATCCCATTCTCTGTTTATCAATATTATTGTTATGTTTATAATTTTGAAAATTAATAAAAAGACTTGAAAAGAAAGAAAGAAAATGCTGGAGGAACTCAGCAGCTCAGGCAGCATCTATGGAAACGAATAAACAGTTCCAATGTTTCAGGCTGAGACACTTCCTCAGGACTGGAAAGGAAGGGGGAAGATGCCAGAAAAAAAGGTGGGGGGAGGGGAAGGGGGAGCAGCTGGAAGGAACTGGGTGATGCCGGGTGCATAGAAAAGATAAAGGGCTGGAGAAGAAGGACTCTGATAGGAGAGGAGAGTGGACCATGAGAGAAAGAGAAGGAGGAGGGGATCCAGGGAGGAGATGATAGGCAGGTGAGAAAAGGTCAGAGGCCAGAGTGGGGAATAGAAGAAGAGGGGAGGGGGAGGGAATCTTTTTTTACCAGAATAAAAAATCAATATCCATTCCATCAGATGAAGGCTACCTAGACACAATGTAATTAAGACCATAAGCTATAAGAGCAGAATTAACCCATTTGGCCCATCGAATCTGCTGCACCATTCCATCATGGCTAATCCATTTTTCCTCCCAGCTCCAATCTCTGATTTTCCGCCCCCCCCCCGTATCTCTTTATGCCCCAACCAATCAAGACTCTATCAACCTCTGCCTTACATATACATAAAGACTTGGCCTCCACAGCTGCCTGTGGCAACGAATTTCCCTGTTTCACTACTTTCTGGCTAAAGAAGTTCCTCCCCATCGCCGTTCCAACAGGATGCCCCTCTTTTCTGAGGCTATGTCCTTGGTCTTTGACTCTCCCACCATAGGAAACATCCTCTCCACATCCAGTCTATCAAGGGCTTTCACCATTCAATAGGTTTCAAAAAGAACACCACTCATTCTTCTAAATTCCAGTGAATACAGGCCCAGAGCCATCAAATGCTCTTCATATGACAAGCCATTCAATCCTGGAATCATTTTAATGAACCTCCTTTGATCCCTCTCCAGTTTCAGCACATCCTTTCTAAGATAGGGGACCCAAAACTACTCACAGTATTCCAAGTGAGACCTCACCAATGTTTTATGAAGTCTCAGCATTACATCCTTTCTTTCATATTCAAGTCCTCTTGAATGAATGCTAACATTGCATTTGCCTTCCTCACCACAGACTCAACCTGCAAATTAACCTTGAGGGACTCCTACATAAGCGCTCCCAAATGCCTTTGTGCCTCAGATTTCTATATTTCCCCCCATTTAGAAAATAGTCGACCCTTTCAGTTCTTCTACCAAAGTGCAAGATCATATACTTCTGACACCGCATTCCATCTGCCACTTCTTTGCCCATTCTCCCAATCTGTCTAAGTCCTACTGTAGCCTCTCTATTTCCTCAAAACTACCTGCCCCTCCACTCATCTTCTTATCATCTGCAAACTTTGCAACAAAGCCATCAATCATCCAGATCATCAATCTGTAAAAAGAATTGATCCGAACACAGACCCCTGTGGAACACCACTCGTCACCGGCAGCTGACCAAAAAAGGCTCCCTTTATTCCCCTCCTTTACCTCCTGCCTGTCAGCCATTCCCCTATCCATGCTATCATCCTTCCTGTAATACCATGGGCTTGTAGTTTGTTAAGTGACCTCACGTGTAGCACCTTGTCAAAAGCCTTCTGAAATTCCAAGTACACAACATCAGCTGAATCTCCTTTGTCTACCCTATTTGTTAATTCTTCTAAGAACTCTAACAGACTTGTCAGGCAAGATTTTCCCTTGGGGAAACCATGCTGACTTTGGGCTTTTTATCATGTGCATCCAAGTACCCTGAGACCTCATCCTTAATTGACTCCAATATCTTCCCAACCACTGAATTCAGACTAACTGAGCTACAGTTTCCTTTCTTCTGCCTCTGTCCCTTCTTGAAGAGTGGAGTGACATTTGCAGTTTTCCAGTCTTCCGGAACCATTCCAGAATCTAGTGATTCTTGAAAGATCATTACTAATGCCTCCATTATCTCTTCAGCCACCTCTTTCAGAACCCTGGGGTGCATTCCATCTGGTCCAGTTTACTTATCTACCTTCAGACCACCTTTTCCCTAGTAAAGGTAACTTCACATACTTTATGTCCCCTGACACCTGGAACTTCCACCATACAGTTGGTGTCTCCCACAGTGAAGGCTGATGCAAAATACTTGTTCAGTTCGTCCACCATTTCCTTGTTCCCCCATTACTACTTCTCCAGCATTGTTTCCCAGTGGTCCGATATCCACTCTTGCCTCTCTGTTATACTTTATGTATCTGAAGAAAGTTTTGGTATCCTCTTTAGTATTATTGGCTAGCTTATTTTCATATTCCATCCTTACCTTAATGACATTTTTTTTAGTTGCCTCCTGTCATTTTTTAAAAGCTTCGAGACCCTCTAACTTCCCATTAATATTTGTTCTATTTATGCTCATTCTTTGGCTTTTATGTTGACATTGACTTCTCTTGTTATCCATGGTTATGTTATCCTGCCTTTAGAATATGTCTTCCTCTTTTGGATGTATATATCCAGTGCCTTCCGAATTGCTTCCAGAAATTCCAGCCATTGCTGTTCTGCTGTCATCCCTGCCAGTGTTCTTTTAGGTGTTCATAAGGTGTTGCTCCTCCACGTTGAGGGTGGCCTCACAAAGGGAGGTCATGGACATGTCGGAATGGGAATGGGAATAAAAATCTTTGGCCACTGCCACTGGCAAGTTCCGCTTTTGGCTGATGGAGCTGAGGTGCTCTACGAAGCAGTCCCCAAATTTATGTCAGATCTCACCAACGTAGTGAAGACCACATGCGGAGCACAATAGACGATCCCAGTAGATTCACAGGCAAAGTGCTGTCTCACCTGGGAGGACTGTTTGGGGCCCTGAGTGGAGGTGAGGGAGGAGGTGAATGGGCAAGTGTAGCAATTAGGCTGCTTGTAGGGATAAGTGCCCAGAGGGAGACTAATGGGGAGGGACAAACAGACAAAAGAATCATGGAGGGACCAATCATTGCCGAAAGCAGAGATGGGGAGTAAGTAAAGATATATTTGGTGGTAGGATCCCTTTGAAGATGACGGGAGTTGCGGAGAATGACGTGTTGTTTGTGGAAGTTCATGGGGTGGTAGGTAAGGACAAGAGAAACTCTATCACTGTTAAGGTGGCGGGAAGATGTGGTGAGTGCGGATGTTGGGGAAGTGGAGGAGATGTGGGTAAGGGCAGCACCAATGGTGGAGGAAGGGAACCCTCGTTCTTTGATGTTTACATGTTAACATCTATGATTTACACCTTCGTTTACATTGCCATGTTTCATCCTTTCTGTCAAAATGTAATACATCACATTCCTCATCATTAAAATTTCATCCGCCTTCTACCTGCCCATTCCCCTACCTGTCCATATTTCTTCTAAGGTTATTAATGTGCTTCTCACAGCTTACTACACCTCTAAGTTTTGCATCACCTGCAAATTGCACCCATCCCAAATGAATTCTGCATCTTCAGAAAAGCCCTATTACTAGCCTGCTAGAACCAGCCCTCCATTTGCCACCCCCTCTGTACCTACCATTCAGCCCAGCAAAGCTTTAGATTGAACAGAAATGTCCCACTTTCATCCCAGACTTCATAGATCTTGTCGCAGTGTGATCAGCTCATACTTGTAGCACCATGGGGTCAAAAATGTATTGAACAAAGACTTTAAGGCAGGCCCCATGACCAAACCCATCTACATCAAGGATGACCAGACTATTCCAATGTACGAATGTTTTCTTGGGCAGCTTCCCTTCTTTCCCCTTCACAAAGGTGTGCACATCTAAGTTCAACCACTATACTCCCAACTTGTAACACGTCCTATTTGCCAAAGCTACCTGTGCTGTCTGACCTGGACAAGGTCACTGCATAGAGGCAATATCCTGATTATCAGGTTACTCAGCTTGCCCACCCCAGAGACTTCGTCCAGCTACACAGTTGGCAAGTCCCAGTAGGATATCAGCTGGCCATCCAGATTCGATCCAAGCTTCATTGTCATGGAGTCATAGAACACAGCAGCACAGAAACAGGCCCTTTGACACACCGAGCACATACAAGCTGTTAGTCTACCATGCTCCCTCCATCTGCATGTGGACCATAGCTCTCCATACTCCTCTCATCCGTGTACTTATCCACCCTTCTCTTAAACAAACCCGCATCCACCACTTCACACTTGCAGTTCGTTCCACACTTTCACCACCCTCTGAGTGAACAGGTTACATAGAAACATAGAAAACCTACAACACAATACAGGCCCTTCGGCCCACAAAGCTGTGCTGAAAATGTCCTTACCTTAGAGCTACCTACGAGGGGTGATTTATAAGTTCGTGGCCTAAGGTAGAAGGAGTCAATTTTAGAAAACTTAGCACATTTATTTTTCAACATAGTCCCCTCCTACATTTACACACTTAGTCCAGTGGTCGTGGAGCATACGGATCCCTTCTTTGTAGAAGTCGGCGTCTTGGACCTCCAGAAAGTGGTCCACAGCAATGGTGATTGATATGTTTGTGGCCTAAGGTAGAGGGAGATGAGTTATACAGCTCTCATTACATGTATGTGCAGTTCAACTCTTTGAGTGATTATGCAGAAAGTTTGAAGTTAATAACTCATCTCCTTCTACCTTAGGCCACAAACTTATCAATCAGCCCTGCTGTGGACCACTTCCTGGAGGTCCAAGACGCCGACTTCTACAAAGAAGGGATCTGTATGCTCCACGACCGCTGGACTAAGTGTGTAAATGTAGGAGGGGACTATGCTGAAACATAAATGTACTAGGTTTTCTAAAATTGACTTCTTCTACCTTAGGCCACGAACTTATCAATCACCCTTCGTAGGCTTACCCATAGCCCTCTATTTTTCTGAGCTCCAAGTATCCATCCAGGAGTCTCTTAAAAGACTCTATCATTTCCGCCTCTACCACTGCCGCCCACAGCCCATTTCATGCACTCACCATTCTGCGTAAAAAACTTACCCCTGACATCTCCTCTGTACCTACTTCCAAGCACCTTAAAACTATGCCCTCTCATGCTAGCCATTTCAGCCCTGGGGAAAAAGCCTCTGACTATCCACATGATCAATGCCTCTCATTTTTTTGTACACCTCTATCAGGTCACCTCTCATCCTCTGTCGCTCCAAGGAAAAAAGGCTGAGTTCACTCAACCTATTCTCATAAGGCATGCTCCCCAATCCAGGCAACATCCTTGAACATCTCCTCTCCATCCTTTCTATGGTTTCCACATCCTTCCTGTAGCGAGGCGACCAGAACTGAGCACAGTACTCCAAGTGGGGTCTGACCAGGGTCCTATATAGCTGCAACATTACCTCTCAGCTCTTAAACTCAATCCCACGATTGATGAAGGCCAATACACCGTATGCCTTCTTAACCACAGAGTCAACTTGCTAGCAGCTTTGAATGTCCTATGGACTCGGACCCCAAGATCCCGCTGATCCTCCACACTGCCAAGAGTCTTACCATTAATGCTATATTCTGCCATCATATTTGACCTACCAAAATGAACCACCTCACAATTATCTAGGTTGAACTCCATCTGCCACTTCTCAGCCCAGGTTTGCATCCTATCAATGTCCCGCTGTAACCTTTGATAGCCCTCCACACTAACTACAACACCCCCAATCTTTGTGTCATCAGCAAATTTACTAACCCATCCCTCCACTTCCTCATCCAGGTCATTTATAAAAATCACAAAGGGTAGGGGTCCCAGAACAGATCCCTGAAGCACACCACTGGTCACCAACCTCCATGCAGAATATGACCTGTCTTCAACCACTCTTTGCCTTCTGTGGGCAAGCCAATTCTGGATCCACAAAGCAATATCCCCTTGGATCCCATGCCTCCTTACTGTCTCAATAAGCCTTGCATGGGGTACCTTATCAAATGCCTAGTTAGTTCCCCCTCAAGTTGCAAAGTTCCCCCTTAAGTTGACTTTAAATATTCTCCTTTCATTCTTAACCCATGACCTCTAGTTCCAGTCTCACTCAGCTTCAATGTACTTGCATTTACCCTATCTATACCCTTTGTAATTTTGTATACTTCTATCAAATCCCCCCTCATTCTCCTACACTCTAGGGAATAAGGTCCTAACCTATTCAACCTTTCCCTATAACTCAGGTCCTCAAGTTCCAGCAACATTCTTGTAAAGATTCTCTTTCAATCTTACTTATATCTTTTCTATAGGTAGGTGACCAGACCTGTACACAATACTCCAAATTTGACTTCACCAAAGTCTTATTCAACTTCAAGATAACATCTCAACTCTTCAACATCACATCGCAACTCATCATGAGAAGGAGAGTGGACAGACTAGATAGAGTACTGTGCAAAAGTCTTGGGCACATATATATAGCTAGGGTGCCTAAGACTTTTGCACAGGACTGTAGTGATTTTATGTACGTATAGCACTGTACTGCTGCCGCAAATTTCATGATATATGTGAATGATGATAAACCTGATTCTGATATGGGTGTCTATTGTGACTGAGAGTGGGAAGGGAGCATGGGTAGGGGAATCATGGTTGGGAAAATGGGAAGGGAGAGGGGAGGGAGTGGGAAGCACCAGAGAGACTTTCTATAGTCATCAGTAACAAATTGTTTGGTACTGAATGACTTTGCCTAATGTTTCAGGGCTGGGTGTGTCTACACCAACACCACCACTGCCCCAGCACTCCTTCTCCGACACCTGTTCCACACTCCTCCTGCGGTGCTCCACACTCATTATTCCCAACATCCTTTGCTCCCGCCAGATTTACAAACTCACTCTTTGTGTCCCTCAAGTTCAAAGGTTCAAAAGTTCATTTATTATCAAAGTATACAAACCTGAAATTCTTTTCTGGGTAGCCATGAAACCAAGAAAGCAAAGAAAGGCAGCACAATCGCCATCCCCCAAATTCCCCCTTTCCCGCACTAAAAAAGAACAGGCGCATCAATCCCTAATCCCTCCTCCCACACAAAAAAAAACAAATGAAGCTGAATAGGCACATCAATCCCCAAATCTCTCTGCACAAATAAAAATGAGAAAGATTGGGCAAAAAACACAGAACATAAAAAAACTATAAGACTGAAAAAAAAATCTATAGTCCAGGTCCACATCCAAAATGCAGAAAACCTGGGTAACACTCTCCAGGCACAGTGGCAAGCCTTTCCCTCTCCAGCAGCGAGTGATCAAAAGACGAGCAGCCAGTGATCACCGTCCACATGCACCTTGATGTATCAATTTCTCTCGTTGCTTTGATTGCGAACAATCGAAGCTTTAATCGATGAAATGGAGTTGAACAAGAATTGCAGATTACTGTACGTGCCCATATATGGCCCCATTTGGTGCTATAACTTGAATCTCCCCCCTTCTAGTGTCAGTAGATACCCACCTTGATATAAGGCAGCAGATAGTTACTGAGTCACAGAGCACTACAGCACAGAAACAGGCCCTTTGGTCCATCTAGTCCAGGGGTCCCCAAACTTATTTGCACCGCAGACGGTTTAATATTGACAATATTCTTGCAGACCAGCTGACCGGGGGGAGGAGGGGGTTGTTCAAGTCAGGTTAAACTCACCTCAACATGTCTTTTACAGTTAGGGTTGCCAACTTTCTCACTCCCAAATAAGGGACAAAAGTAGCAGTCAAATCCCGGGACACTTTACCCCAGGAAAGACTACCATGACCATGAAGCCTTGCGCGGGCACCTGTGTGCACGTGCGTGACGTGTGCATATGATGTGCGCATGCACGTACGTGCCGATTTTTTTTCCCCACAAATAGGTTTTGCTTTCATCTTCCCGACTATACTGTACATACATTATTTCTACTTTATATAGGCTGTGTATTTATCATATCATTCCTGCTTTTACTAGAGGTTAGTGTTATTTATTTTCAGTTTTTTGTGTTACTTGGTATGATTTGTTAGGTTATTTTTTGGGTCTGGGAGCGCTCAAAAATTTTTCCCATATAAATTAATGGTAATTGCTTCTTCACTTCACGCCATTTTGGCACAAAAGGTTTCATAGAACGCTCTACCTTAGCGGGGGAAATACGGGACAAGGGCGGTCCCGTATGGGACAAACCAATTTTGCCCAATATACGGGATGTCCCGGCAAATACGGGACAGTTGGCAACCCTATGTTCAAATTCAACAGTGCGTGACAGGGAATGAGGAAAGGTGCAGCTGACTCATATCGTTTCCTCACGGCCCGGAAGCACATGCTTTGTGGCCCGGTGGTTGGGGACTGCTGATCTAGTCCATGCCAAACTATCTTTCTGCCTAGTTCTATCGATGCACACATGGAACATAGCCCTCCACACCAGGTACCATTCCAATCTCTCTGTCCTACCGCAGTACCATACTGTTCACTGCGTAAGTCCTACCCTGGCTTGTCCTACCAAAGTGCAACACATCACACGTCTGCATTGAATTCCACCTGCCATTTTTCAGCCCATTTTTCCAGCTGGCCCAGATCCCTTTGCAAGCTATGATAGTCTTCCTCACTGCCCATTGGGCCTACGACCGGTGTGAAGTTTATGGAAAGATTAGTACTCACCAACCACCTCTCCGACCATGAAGAGGGTGCAGATGACCAAGGCTATGATCAGCCTCCTTTTAGCTTGCTTCTGCTCAACCTGTCTCCGCTCGTGAGCTTTGCTCTTGTAGTGGCAATGAGAGATGGCGGGGGAGCTGACGACAGCACTGAGTGGTTGAGGTGACCAGCTGTGGGAAGTCACAGGTCGGCAAGGAGTTAGATAGCATCCCTGTCGATTCACACCAGCTGGGGTGTTGAAGCAATGAATCACTGATCCACCAATCCCTCTCGGTGCTAGGTTGTCAGTAGAGGGAGCAGCCAGCACCAAAACCTGGCAGCAGAATCTGGAAGGCTCAGGGAACCAACCAACCAGGTACCCACACCTAGGCTCGAAGGCAACAGGATCAGTGAGAGGTGAGTACGATGTGGCTGGGGAAAGAGATCAGGCCTTGAAGAGAAAGGGCAGCACAATTAGAAGAAGGGCTGTCTGTGGATGGGGTAGGAGGCTGCATAAGAGAGAGGCCATCACATGAAGGAGCGTCTACATATTGCACTAATGAAATATTGTAATGAAATTTCATGTAATATGCTCACCATCTCGTTCAGTGAGAGACATATCACAGGGGCGGTGGTCACGAGACCAGGAGGTGGTGTTGCCAAGCCTTGGTGAGTTGTCTAGTACATCTTATGGCCAGTTTTGTTAAGGCATCAGTCAGTGAGCAGGGACTAATTAATCAGAATGCTTCAATCTTTTTCATGTGGTCCGTCAGTCAAAGAGTCATTGAGTCCTGCAGCCTGGAACTGGAATTTGAATTGTTTTTTTCATTCCAAAATACAGTGAATAGCTTATCTTGCATACTGTTCATACACAGTGCATGGAGGTAGAACACGGTAAAACAACAACAATGCAGAATAAAGTGTAAGACCAAGTGCAGAACCAGTAAACAATAAGGTGCAATATCATAACGAGGTAGATTTTTGGGTAAGGAGTGCAACTTACCTTACCAGGGAACTATTTAATAGTCTTGCTTTCACTATGTAATGGCAGAAACAATATTTCACCTATCACCACAGTAAATTCTGAATTAGTAGTTGGTACTGGTGTCTGAAGTTTGGCATTGAATGTTAATATGTGAAGGATGATTACTTTATACTCCCACTTCCTTCCCATGTTGGGCGCATGGCCAAGTGGTTAAGGCGTTCATCTAGTGATCTGAAGGTCGCTAGTTCGAGCCTCAGCTGTGGCAGCGTGTTTGTGTCCTTGAGCAAGGCACTTAACCACACATTGCTCTAGTGTCCGTGCGAGGAGTGGCGCCCCACAGACTTCCAATCTGCGCCTTGTAAAGGCACGAAAATGTCCGACGCAGGCCTCCATGGTCTGAGTCAACGTTCCCTCCTCCCTCCTTCCCATTCAAATCAACTTCACCCCCATTGACTTTTACTTTTTCTCTACATATTGAATGTTTCATATTGGATGTCTTCTTTTAATTGGTTCTATTGAGTTTTTTGGCTGCCTGTAAGGAGATGAATCTCAAGGTTGTATAAAGTGTACATACTTTGATAATAAATGTACTTTAAAATTTGAACTCTTGAGTTTTATCTTCTAGTTTACAGTGGCATCACATAGCACTCTAAAGACTGAGCCTGTTCCTCTAGCAATGTTCCCTACATGATAATTATACATAGCCATAATGATTCCAACTCCTAAGAACAGCAACAGACAGAGATGTCAAAAATGTCAGATTAGATATTTAATGATCTTGGGGTCCAGGTCCATAGATCCCTCAAATTTGCCACACCAGTTGATAGGATTGTCAAGAAGGCGTATGATGTCCTGGCCTTCATGAATCAGGGGATTGAATTCAAGAGCCACAAAGTAACATTACAGCTCTATAAAACTCTGGTTGGATCACATTTAGAGTATTGTGTTCAGGTTCTGTTCATCTCATTATATGAAAGACGTGGAAGGCTTAGGGAGGATATGGAGGTGATTTACAAGGATGCTGCCTAGCTCAAAGAGTATTTATGAGGAAAGGTTGAGCTGACTAAGGCTTTTCTTTTAGGGGCAACCAAGGATGAAAGGCTGCTCTTAGGAGTTGGAATCATTATGATTACGTACGATTATCATGTAGGGAATATTGCTGGAGTCTCCTGTACCTCCTCCTTGATGGTAGCAATGAGAAGAGGGCATATCCTGGGTGATGGGACTCCTTAGTGATGGATGCTACTTTTTGAGGCATCGCTCCTTGAGGATGTCCAGGATGCTGAGGAGGCTGGAGCCCATGATGGAGCTGACACAGTTCACAGTTTTCTGCAACTTATTTCAATCCTGTGCAGTGCCCCAACCCTCACACACCAGACGGTGATGCAGCCAGTCAGAACGCTCTCCATGGTACATCTGTAGAAATTTGCAAGTGTCCTTGTTGACATATCAAATCTTCTCAAGCTCTGAATGAAAAACAATTCTGATTTAATGGAGACAGACGTGAGAAGCACGGAGGAACATCTGGAGAAACTTCTGAAATGCCCAGTTCACTGCCACTGCTACTGTGTGATCAAGAATCTCCGGAGGGAAGGCCCCAAATCCTCGGCTTTTCCTGTTGCTGGCGGCCGGGGCTGGGGTCGAAGCGCTGGGCAGAAATGGTGCACGGTGCTCGGTGTCAGAGGGCTGGTCGGAGGCTTGAAGTTTTTGGACAACTCAGAGTCGGACTGTGGTTGGGTGCTTCCAGGATGCTGCATCGGCAAGTTTGCGGCGTTGGAAGCTCATGGCGGGAAGCGTTTTCTTCCTCCTCCCATCTGTGTGAGATGATGGGACTTTCGAGAGACTTTGAACTTTTTTTACCGTGCCCATGGCCTGTTCTTCATCAAGTTACAGTATTGCTTGCACTGTTGTAACTATATGTTATAACTATGTGGTTTTTGTCAGTTTTTCTGTCTTGTGTTTCTGTGATATCACACCGGAGGAACAGTGTATCATTTCTTAATGCATGCATTACTAAATGACAATAAAAGAGGACTGTGTGTCTTCATAATCTAATGTGTTGGTCCCAGGAGAGATCCTCAGAGATGTTGACACCCAGGAACTTGAAATTGCTCCCTCTCTCTCCACTCCTCATCCCTCAATGAAGACTGGTGTGTGTTCCCTCGTCTTACCCTTTCTGAAATCCACAACCAATTTTTTGGTCTTACTGACTTCGAGTGCAAGATTGTTACTGTGACACCACTCAACGAGCTGATCTAACTCACTCCTGTATGCCTGTTCAGCCCTTTAAATCTGCATTAGATTGTTCAGGAGTTATCCAACAGCTGCCGCACTATTGCCCTATCCTAAGAACCCTGAAATGTTTTATAACTTCCACTTTAAACGTTTCATAATGTTCCAAAGACAAACCATGCATTGTGTAAAAGAACATTTTTCCCCATATTGCCTCTGGGTCTTTAACCCATCACCTTAAATGTCTACCCTTGTATAATTGGCACTGCCTCTGCTGAGAATCCTCCAGAAGGACCACAACCTTTTTGTGGTTTGGAGGCTTGCGTGCCTCAATGATCCGGAGGGCTATGTTGGCTGGAGTCAGGGTTTTGTGTTTCTGTTCTTGGTAGGGTCACTCATGCCAAACAGGTCAAAGGGTAGAGACCAGACTAAAAGAGGTCCATTAGTTCTCTAGGTTCGGGAGTTCAGTTCAAGGACTCAGTGTAGGGCTAATAACCCTGACTGGTAAAACAAATCAGTTATGGAAACAGCAATGAAAAATCCTTCTACAACTGAGTGTGATGGTACTCCAGAGTCTACACCCGGGACTTGCATGACTGACAGTAATGAAAACGGAGTGGAAACTACTGGCATGATGAAGGAAGACCTGAACACCGCCAGAGATGGAGGATCTTCATTGCTGCCCTCAGCACCAATGGCGTAGCAAGCAGAAAGCTAAGCTGCTGAGATTGGTTCCAGCTCCCACATTCATTCAGTTACCTAGTGACCAAGATGGCTTCTGATGGAGCCATTGAGTTTCATCACACAGGAACAGGTGCCATCAGCCGAACTCATCCTTGGCAACGGTAATACCTGAGACAAATGGGCATCTTTGCCTTCCATCAATTAGTCAGAGAGTCAGAAAGCACTTTACCACAGAAACAGGCCTTTCAGCCCATCTAGTTCATGCTGAACTATTAGTCTGTCTAGTCCCATAGACTTGCAACCACACCATACTCCTCCCATCTATTAAAGGTTGAGATTGACCCCGCATACACCAATTCTGATGGCAGCCTATTCCACACTCTCACCACCCTCTGAATGAAGAAATTCTCTCTCATGATCCCCTTAAATATAAAAAGTAATCACCTCCCTTGGAAGTCTTCATGTTTAATTGTTTTACAACATTGAATCAATGTGCACTTAATTAGGCTTTTTTTGATGCTGATCAACTGAAAGACTCTTTCATGTCAAAGTGAAACAGATTAGTTACAAATATAAAACACAAAATAATTGGTTGCATAAATATTCACCCCCTTCAAGTCAATATTCAGAGGATGCACCTTTGGCAGCAATTACAGCCTTGAGTCTGTGTGGATAGGTCTCTCTCAGCTTTGGTCATCTGGACAGTGCAATTTTCCCCATTCTTCTTTACAAAACTGCTTAAGTTCTGTCAGTTTGCATGGAGATCATGAGTGAACACCCCTTTTCAAGTCCAGCAACAGATTCTCAATTGGATTGAGGTCCAGACTCTAACTTGGCCACTCCAGGACATTAACTTCGTTGTCTAAAAAGCATTCCTGTGTAGTTTTGGCTTTATGTTTGGGGTCATTGTCTTGCTGGAAAATAAATCTTCTCCCAAGTCACAGTTCTCTTGCAGACTGCATCAGGTTTTCCTCCAGGATTTCCCTGTATTTTGCTGCATTCATTTTACCCTCTACCTTCACAAGCCTTCCAGGGCCTGCTGCAGTGAAGCATCCCCACAGCATGATGCAGCCACCAACATACATCACGATAGGGCTGGTGTGTTTTCGATGATGTGCGGTGTTTGGCTTTATAGCTGTGCCATATTCTTTCCATTTCTTGATGGTTGACTTAACTGTACCCCAAGGGATATTCAGTAACTTGGAGATTTTCTTGTATCCATCGACTGACTTGTGCTTTTCAATAACCTTTTTGCAGAGTTACTTGGCATGTTCTTTGTAGTCATGATGTACTTTTGCCAGGATACTGACTCACCAGCAGTTGGACCTTCCAGATACAGGTGTATTTTTACCACAATCAATTGAAACAACTTGACTGTGCATAGATCTCTATTTAACTAATACGACTTCTAAAATATATTGGCTGCACCAGTGATAATTTAGTGTGTCATATTAAAGGGGGGGGTGAATACTTGTGCAATCAATTATTTTTGTATTATATTTGTAATTAATTTAGATCACTTTGTAGAGATCTGTTTTCACTTTGACATGAAAGTCTTTTTCTGTTGATCAGTGACAAAAAAAAACAAATTAAATCCACTGTGATTCAATGTTGTAAAACAATAAAACATGAAAACTTCTGGGGGGGGTTAAGTATTTTTTATAGGCATTGTATTTCACCTTTCAGCTTTGACCTCTAGTTCTAGTCTGTCACTGGAAAAAAGCCTGCTTGTATTTACCCCTCAGATATCCCTCCTTTGGCCAAGTTTTCCCATTTTTTTTAAATCTTCCCTGGCCCCACCATCAGTGCCATTTTACGGAATCAAAGAAGCTTAATCTGATTTTATCTGCCACGGCAGGTTGTCCAGTCTCACCTCACAGAGAAGTTTCGCTCCAAAACGTCGGCAGCTCTTTTTTCCATAGATGCTGCCGGGCCTGCTGAGTTCCTCCAGCATTTTGTGTGTGTTGCCCGGGGTTTCCAGCCTCTGCAGACTTTCTCTTGTTTGTCACAGAGAAATTTCTTTTTTTTTCCACCTATTCCCTCCTCCACCCTCTCTGCTAAATAATTTGCTTCTTACATCTCAAACTTGAACTTTTCAATTCTTTTTCCTCAGTCTTTCCAGTGAAAAACTGAGTAACTGCGTATTTAGTAAAAAGTACTTTTCTCCTAGATACAGTGATAGTGTGAAACAGTTAAACTTTGATCTCACTGGACAGCCAAGCCCAACCGCCTTAAGTATTGCTTTTGGACTTAATGAGTCAACAGCAGTACTGTCATGCCAACTGTCTGAACAGGTGGCCTTTTCTCACACACGAAAGCAAGCCGTTTATGTTCCTTTGTACCTGATTCACAGAGAGCAGAATACTCGAACTGTGTCAAAGATAATTGCATTTAACCGCGGTCAGCAGTTCTGCAGGTGGCTGCCTCCTATCCTCTGCCTGCTATCAACCCACCTGTGATCTCCACAAGTGTGTGTTGGAATGCAGAAGTCAGGGCTGAAGATTAGGTAACTTCTTTTATTTTGGCTGTGCCGGTGGTGTAAGGGCACCCGCACCCAGACTTCGGAACAAGTGGTCCCGAGTTCGAATCTGGCCGACCCCTTGCACGCCTTCCATCTGTGCTGCTGTCGAGCATCGAGCTGGCAAATTGGCCTCGTAAAACAGACGAGTGCTAAAGTGGCAAGTTTGCTGCCCAAAGCACCAAACAAGGCACAGGAAGGTACTTTATTTATTTTTTTAGAGATTTCCTGAGTGTTAAGATCTCTGAGGATCTAACATGGTCCCAACATATTCATGCAGCTATAAAGAAAGCAAGACAGCGGCTATATTTAATTCGGAGTTTGAAGAGATTTGAGTTGTTATCTAAAACACTAAAACTGTGAAGAGCATTCTGACAGGCTGCATAGCTGTCTGGTCTGGGGTGGGTGTTCTACTGTACAGAACCAAAAGAAGCTACAGAAACTTATGTAATTAATAATTTATTATTAATTTTAATAAGTTAAAATTAGTCAACTCCTTCTTGGGTACAAGCCTCCGCAGTATCCAAGACAGCTTCAAGGAGCGGTAGCTCAGAAAGGCAACGTCCTTTTTTAAGGACCCCCATCACCCAGGACGTGACCTCTTCTCATTGTTACCATCAGGAAGGAGGTACAGAAGCCTGAAGGAACACACTCAGCGATACAGGAACAGCTTCTTCCCTCTGCCATACGACTCCTAAATGGACATTGAACACTACCTCACTGTTATTATATTATTTCTGTTTTAGCACTATTTTTAATCTATTTAATATACATATATGTACTTACTGTAATTGACTTATATATTTTTAATTTTCATATTATCATGTATTGCATTGAACTGCTGCTGCTAAGTTAACAAATTTCTTGACACACGCCGGTGATAATAAACCTGATTCTGATTCTGATGCAGCAGCAAATAGGCCTTTTCAGTTCTTCAAGCCGCACGAACAAGCAATCTCGATTTGCCCCAGGTTTAACCACAGCATAATCACAGGACAATTTGCAATGACCAATTAACCTACTAACAGACATGTCTTCGGACTATGGGAGGAAACTGGAGGACCTGGAGAAAACTCTCCTCCCTCTCACATTCAACCTAAGACCACTCATTCTAGACACTCCTAAAAGAGGAAGCAAACTCTGGCTATCCAACCTATTACCACATCTCATAATATTGTGCACTTCCATCGTGATAGCATTTTTAATTTCTAAACGCATTCTCGTTCCAATAAGTTGGTCCATTGTCTCTTCTTTTGCCATGATGAGGGTGGAAGAGCAACACGTCATATTCTGTCTGGGTAGCCTCCAACCTAATGGCATTAACATCGATTTCTCCTTCCAGTAAATTTTTTTCTTTTTTTTCCTCACCACTTCCCTCTTCTTCTATCCCTCATTCTTGCCTCTTACCTCTTCTCCTCACCTGCCTATCATCTCCCCCACGTCCCCCTCCTCTTTCCCTTTCTCCTATGGTCCATTCTCCTGTCCTATCAGATTCCTTCCTCCCCATGCCTTGACCTTTCCCACCCACCTGGCTTCTCCTATCACCTTCCAGCTAGCCTCTTTCCATTCCCCCCACACCTTTTCCTTCTGGCATCTTCCCCCTTCCTTTTCCAGTCCTGAAAATGATCTTGGCCTGAAACATCAGCTGTTTATTCATTTCTATAGATTCTACATGAACTGCTGAGTTCCTCCAGCGTTTTGTGTGTGTCACCTCTCAACCTGTTCTGCCCATGGTAAACTGACCCGGTATTTCCAATCTCTTCTCATAACTCAACCCTGATAATTAACCTATCATGTACGTCATTAAGGATTCCCACCACCCAGGACATGCCCTCATTGCTACCATCAGGGAGCAAGACACAACCTTAATACCTTCAGAATGTCTTCTTCCCCTCTGTCATAAAATTTCTGAGTAGCGTCGCGATTAGTGTGACACTATTACAGCTTGGGGCATTCCGGAGTTTGGAATGCAATTCAGGCACCGTTCTGTAAGGAGTCTCTGTACGTCCACCCTGTGGAATGCATGCATTTTCCCCAGTTCTCTGGTTTCCTCCCATAGTCTGAAGATGTACTGGGTAGGTTAATTAGTTATTGTAAATTGTCCCATGATTAAGTTACAGAATCAATAAATTCAATAAATCAATCAGTGTATCAATAAATCAATAAAAAATGAGCCCATCAATAATACCTCACTATTTTGCTCTTTTTGCACTACTTATTTATTTTGATATCTTTCTAACTGTAACTTGTAGTAACATTTTATGTATTGCAATGTACTGCTACTGCAATTTCACGACATATGTCAGTGGTAATAAACCTGATTCTCCAACCCAGTTACTTACTTTATTATAAATAAACTCCAGTGATAAAGATCAGCTTTATTTGCCACGTGTGCATCGAAATATTGAAAATACACAGTGTCACGGCTGGGCCGGTTCAGCTCGCTGCTCCACGAGGTGGCCACAGCGGAACCGGCTTCTGAATTGGCTGTGGAATCACTTTTATGAACTTCAATTCCGAATGCTATTTGCTTACTTATATTGTTTGCACGATTTGCTTTTTTTCCTCTCTGCACATTGGGTCTTTTTTTGAATGGGTTCTTTGGGTTTCTTTGTTTTGTGGCTGATGGCCTCATTCTGCTCCTGTGTCTTAAGGTCTTAGCTGACACATTGAAATACCAAGCCATACAGTGAATAATGGTTTGCGTCAACAACCAACACAATCCGAGGCAGCCTGCAAGTGTCAACACAGTATGCCCACAATTTACTAATCTATGTAATCTAACCACCAGGACCGTTGATCATTGATGTTGGCCTGGGAGAGTCCATTGACGTTGGCTTGCCTGGTCTGCCAATGAATTTAGAAGATTTGAAGAGAAGATGAGCTTGATTTGTCACATATACAACAAAGTATACGTTGCTTTCGTCATCGATCAACACAGTCCATGATGTGCTGGGGGCAAGTGTCACAATGTTTCCGGCACCAACATAGCATTTGCACAAGTTCCTAACCCTTACTTGGACATCTTTGGATTGTGGGAGGAAATTGGAGCGCCTGGAGGAAGCACATGCAGTCACGGAGAGAACATGAATTTCTTGCAAGCACCAGTGGGAATCGAACCCCAATCTTACAGGTGGCACTGTAAAGCACTCTTTTGGTGCTGTTCCTTCAGTGCCCTGGGCCGCCGATGTAACTTGACCAAGTACTGGGAGGGCAGTGACCCCTGAGGTGGCAGATATAGAACACAGAACAGGCCATTCAGCCCACCATGTTGTGCCAAACCAGCCAAAAAGCAAATCAAAAACACCCAAACACTAATCCCACCTACCTCCATCATATCCCTCAATCTTCCTTACATCCACCTGCCTATCCAAATATCTCTCAAAAGCCTCTAATGTATTTGCCTTTCCCTCCAGGCATCCACCACTCTCTGAGTAAAAAAACTGACCCCTCATATCCCCCTTAAACCTACCCCCTCTCACCTTCAACGTATGCCCTCTGGTGTTCGATATTTCGACCCTGGGAAACAGATACTCTCAGTTCACTCTCTCTATGCCTCTCATAATTTTATAAATCCCTCAGCCTCTGCCGCTCCAGAGAAAACAACCCAAGTTTATCCAGCCTCTAGTGATAGCACCTGCCCTCTAAACCAGGTAAACCTCTTCTGCACCCTCTCCAAAGCCCCAACATCCTTCCTACAGTGGGGCAACCAGACCAGTATGTAACAGTCCAGATGTGGCCTGACCAGTTTTAACCTCCTGACTTTTGAACTCTGTGCCTCGACATAGAGTTCAAACATTCCATAAGTCTTCTTAACGACCTTACCGACCGGTGTCGCCACTTTCAACGAGCTATGAACTTGGATCCCGAGATCTCTCTGCTCAGCATCACAGTTAAGGACCCTGTCCTTAATAGTGTACTGTCTCCTTGCCTTTACCCTGCCACGGTGCAACACCTCACATCTATCTGGGTTAAACTTCAACTGCCATTTCTCAGCCCATATCCGCAACTGATCGGTTTCGTGCTGCATTCTTCAGCAGTCTTCTACACTATCCTCAACTCCACCAATTCTGGTGTCATCCGCAAGTTTACCAACCCACCCATCTGGATCTGCATCCAAAAGCAGAGGTCCCAGCACAGATCCCTGCGGACAAATCGGGATTGTGTTTGGTCCTGAAGCTCTCTTTGTCTGGCTACACCGAACAACAAATCAGGCGGCGATCCGCATCCGCGCCCAATCTAAAGTCGTTTATTCGCAGGAAAGAAATCCAATTTGACTGAACCCCGATCACCATCCATTCTGAGGACGTCCCCTCGCGTCAACGCTTGAGAGTCTTGATCTGTGACTTCAGGGTTTAGTTTTAGGCGCCCGAATCTCCCCGGGGTTATTGTCGGTTTCTTACAGAAAGGGTCAATCTATTCTTTGGCTCCGTCTCCACACTCCCGTCCCCAGCACACCAATGTTGAACCGGAGGCAGTGGAAAACACTCGCATTCAGTTGAAGCCGAGCGCAGTAGCCACTTGTGTCCGCTCGCAGGGGCAGACTGCACAGCTTCCTGCCGAAATGCCGCCAAACCCACCCACCTCAGGAGTACCCTCTCAGCGGCGACTCCGGCAAAAGTACCGAAAGAATAGCAGAGGGGAAGGTGTAAAACTTACCTTTCTTGCGCTGAGGTATACTTATTGCTCGGCACGTCCATCACCAGCTGAGTTTTCTCCCCGTTCTTTTTGGTGAACATCAGTTTTAAACTGTTAGGGTTCATTGCAGCGAATCGATCCATCGCCGCTAACTCAGCATCGAAATGAACCGAACGCGAAGTATCTTCTCCCCGACGTTGCCCCGCTGCCGGTTGCTATCTTTCGGAACTTTACTAAGAATCTGCCAGGGGGATGTGGGGGGAACTGTTCGGCTTTCTTACTGACTATTTTCAGGTGAGTTTTCTCGATCCTCCGAGGCTCGTTAGTGAGCTAGGTGTGTGTGTGTGTGTGTGTGTGTGTGTGTGTGTGTGTGTGTGTGTGTGTGTGTGTGTGTGTGTGTGTGTGTGTGTGTGTGTAGCCCGAATGGTGCTGAACGCAACGCCAAGCGAGGAGAGAAAAAACTCCAAGTTCTGGGCGACGGTGTGCAAAACCTAATTCGGAAATTTTCAAGGCTGTTTTGTACCAGAAAGACAGATCGAATTACACGCCGATTATAGCTGACATTCTCTTCCTCCCCGTTTACTCTCCCCCGTGTTCATCACATTTCTTCTCAGCTTGGTTTATATACTTATCAAAGCTCAAAAAACTTGTACACAGCGAGCAACCTGCTGGCGGGACCGGCAACGTCTGTGAAGGTGGCGGGACAGAATTGTTCGCGTTTCGGATCGAGACCCTCGGACAGTCCCGACTCAGGGTTTCGACGCGAAATGTCGACAATTCCTACACCCCCTCCCCACCCCAACATACGACCACATCACTCCCCCACCAGATACTACCAGACCGGCAGAGTCTCTCCGGCAGATTCCAGCATTTACGGCCTCTTGAGTCACGGGTTAAAAATATATATCTCTTTTAATTTCAGAACATTGTCAAAGGGAAGAAGGGCTGGCACCCATAAGTCATTGTGCACGCTGGCACAAATGCCACAGATAGACCAAGGGATGAGGTCCCACAGGTTGAATATGAGGAGTTAGAAAAGAAGTTAAACACGCAGGAGCTTGTGCGAAATCCGGAGCAACACAGACAAAATGGTGGAGGATCTCAGCAGGCCAGGCAGCATCTGTGGAGAGGAATAAACGGTCATATTTCAGGCCGAGACCCTTTATCAGCACCCTTCGGTTGAGATGGAGAATCTGGGCTCAAAACATCGACTGCTTATTCCTCTCTATAGATGCTGTCTGACCTCCAGGGTGCTGATCTCCAGGCTACTCATTCAGTCAAATAACACTACAGCAGAGAAAAAGGCTCTTCAGCCCATCTAGTCATGCTGAACCATTATTCTGCCTCATCACATTGACCTGCACCCAGACCATAGTTCTTCGTACCCCTCACAGCCACATATTAATCCAAGTTTCTCTACTTGCTTCTATCCTGTTTATACCCCCATAGTTTTGTATACCTCCATCAAGTCTCCCTCATTCTCCTACCCTCTAGGGAATAAAATCCTAACTATTTGGTTTAAATGGTTCGGCATCGACTAGATGGACCGAAGGGCCTGTTTCTGTGCTGTACTTTGCTACGCCTCTATGATTCTATTCAACCTCTCCCTATAACACAGGTACTCAAGTTCGGGAAACATCCTTATAAATTTTCTCTGTACTCCTTCAATCTTATTCATCTCTTTCCTGCAACAAGGTGACCAGAACTGTACACAATACTCCAAACAACACACACAAAATGTTGGAGGAACTCAGCAGGCCAGGCAGCATTTATGGGAAAGAGTACAGTCGACGTTTTCGGCCGAGACCCCTCTGCAGGGCTGGAGAAAAAAAAGATAAGGAGTAGATTTAAAAGCTGGGGGGAGGGGAGAGAGAAACACCAGGTGAAAGTTGAAACCAGGAGAGGAGGGATGACGTAAAGAGCTGGGAAGTTGATTGGTGAGATGAGCTGAGAGAGGGTATTTTTTAGCTTTCTTAAGGGGTACAGGGTTTTTTTTATAGGATATGACGGATAAGCAGGAATAGGGTGCTAGGATGGCCAAAGATGGGAGGATAAAGTGTAGGTTAGGGTATGTGTGTGTGTGAGATTGGGTGAAGGGATTTAGAAAGTAAGTCTATTGCACACTCCAGAGCAGAAGGTGGCGGTAATGCACCACCAAGCTGGGTGCCAACCACTGTAAAACAAGACGAAGAAGGAGAGAAAACGAGGTGAGAGAGGGAAAAGGGGATGGGAAATGGAGAGGATGTTGGGGGCCATTATCGGAAGTTTGAGAAATCGAGGTTGGAGGCTACACAAACGGAATGTAAGGTGCTGTTCCTCCGAACCACGTGTGACCTCATCATGACAGTGGGGGAGGCCATAGATGGACATATTCAAATGGGAATGAGAAGTGGAATTAAAATAGGTGGCCACTGGGAGATCCCGCTTGTTCTGGCGGATGCTCAGCGAAGCGGTCTCCCAGTCTACATTGGGTCTCACCGATATTCAGGAGGCCACACCGGGAGCACCGAACACAGTAAATGACCTCAGTAGACTCACAGGTGAAGTGTCGTCTCACCTGGAAGGACTGTTTAGGACCCCGGACGGTAGTGAGGGAAGAGGTGTAGGTGCTGGTGTAGCACTTGTTCCACTTGCATGGAGGTGCCAGGAGGGAGATTAGTGGGGCGGGACAAATGGACAAGGGAGTCGCGTAGGGAGCGATCCCTACCGAAAGCAGAAGGTGGGGGGTAGGAAAGATGTGCTTGGTGGTGGGATCCTGTTAGAGACGGCAGAAGTTTCGAAGAATTATGTGTTGGACACGGAGGCTGGTGGGGTGGTAGATGAGGAGAAGAGGAACCCCATCCCTGGTAGGATGGTGGGAGGATGGGGTAAAAGCAAAAGTGCGCGAAATGGAAGAGGTGCGGCTGAGGGCAGCGTTGATGGTTGAGGAAGGGAAGCCCCTTCGTTCTAGAATGAAAAGCCTCATCCTGACAGCAGATGCGGCGGAGACAGAGGAATCGAGAAAAAGGGGATGGGGTTTTTACAAGTAGTAGGGTGGGACGAAGTGTAGTCTAGGTAGCCGTGAGAGTCTGTGAGTATGTAATAGACATCGGTGGATAAGCTGTCTCCAGATCTCGAAACAGTGAGATCGAGAAAGGGAAGGGAGGGGTCGGAAAAGGGCCAGGTGAATTTGAGGGCAGGGTGGAAGTTGGAGACAAAGTGGATGAAGTCGCTGAGTTCAGCTTGGGTACAGGAAGCAGCACCAATGCAGTCATTGATGTAGCGCAGGAAAAGTTTGGGACGGTCACCAGTGCAGGCTTGGAACATAGACTGTTCCTCGTAGCCGACAAACAGGCAGGCATAGCTTCGACCCATGTGAGCGCCCATGGATACACCCTTTGTTTGAAGGAAGTGGGAGCAGCCAAAGGAGAAATTATTGTCAATGAGAACGTTCCATTACGCAGAGAGTGGTGGTGGAGGGGAACTGGTTAGGTCTGGTGTCCAAATACTCCAAATTGGACTTCACTAATGTGTTGATCAATTTCAACATAACATCCCAACTCCTGTACTCACTACTTTGAATTATGAAGGCCAATGTACCATAAGCTCTCTTCATGACACTCTGATGTTACTTTCAAGGAATTATGGATATGTATCCCTCTGTTCTATCACCCTCCTCAGTGACCTGCCACTCACATGTAAGACCTACCTTGGTTGTCTTCCCAAAGTGCAACACCTCACACTTGTCGGCATTGTATTCTTTCTGCCATTTTCAGCCCTTTTTTCAAGCTCGTCCAGATCCCACTGCAAGTTTTGAGAGCCTTTCTCACTGTCCAGTATGCCCCCAATCTTGGTATCATTCACAACTTTGCTGATCCAGTTTACTACATTGTTGTCCAGAACGATGATATACTGTAGATAGCAAACAGCAATGGAGCCAGGGTCGATCCCTGCTGCACACCACTAGTCACAGGTCTTCAGTCTGAGAGACAGCCATCTACTACCACTCTCTGGCTTCTCCCACAAAGCCAATGTCTAATCCAATTTACTACCTCATCCTGAATGCCAAACAACTGAGCCTTCTTGACCGGCCTCCCATGCGGGACCTTGTCAAAGGAGGTCCTACATGGGAATGTAAAGTCCATGTAGACAACATGTAATGGCTGTCCTTCATCAACTTTCTTGGTAACCTCTTCAATGAATTTTATGAGGTTAGTTAGACATGACCTACCACACACAATGGGTAACCCTGGGTAATTTCTAAAGTAAGTACATGTTCGGCACAGCATCGTGGGCCAAAGGGCCTGTATTGTGCTGTAGGTTTTCTATGTTTCTAATTCCATGTTGACTATCGTGAATCACTCCCTGTCTAGCCAAATATTTATATATCAGGTCACTTAGAATAACTGCCAATAACTTACCCACTACTGATGTCAGGCTCACTGACCTATAATTTTCTGACTTATTCTTAAAACTTTTCTTAATCAATGAAATGACATTAGCTATGCTCCAATCCTCTGGCACCTCACTTGTTGTTAAGGACATTTTAAATATCTCTGCCTCAGCCCCTGCTAGCCTCCCGCAAGGTCCAAGGGAACACCTTGTCGGGCCCTGGAGATTTATCCATATTAATTTGCCTCATGACAGCAAACACCCCCTCCTCTGTAATCCATACAGTGCAAGACCTCACTGCTGCTTTGTTTCACTTCTCTAGACCCTGTGTCCGTCTCCAGAGCAAACAAGGATACAAGCAATCCATTTGGGATCTCCCCCACCCCTTTGGCTCCATGCCTCAATGACCACACTGACCTTCCCGACCACCAATTTTGTCCCTTGTTCCTAATATACTCGTAGAAGCCCTGAGGATTCTCCTTCACCTTGTCTGCTGGAGCAACTTTGTGCCTTGTTTTATCCCTCCTGATTTCTTTCTCAAGTGTTCTGTTTCATTTCTTATACTGTACTCCTCAAATACCCAATTTGTTCCAAGCTGCCTCTACCTGCTAACTTCACTATCTCTCAAAAACCAAGGTTCCCAAAACCTGTTATCCTTGCATTTTATTCTGACAGGAGCATTACAAACTCTGTACTCCCAAAATTTCAATTTTGAAGACCTCCCACTTACCAAGTACACCTTTGCCAGAAAACACCCTGTCCCTATCCACACCTGCCAGGTCCTTTTGTCCTTCTGATTTCCTTTATGTGACAGTCCCGCAACCCCTAACCGCCTCCTGGAATTCAATTGATCCCAAACACGAGGAATTCTGCAGATGCTGGCAATTCAAGCAACACACATCAAAGTTGCTGGTGAACGCAGCAGGCCAGGCAGCATCCCTAGGAAGAGGTACAGTCGACGTTTCGGGCGAGACCCTTCGTCAGGACTAACTGAAGGAAGAGCTAGTAAGAGATTTTTCAATTGATCCCAGCTGCCTGTACCTGACTGATGACACCTTTTATCCTGACCCAGAGTCTAAATGTCCCTTGTCATTCAGGGTTCCCTACCATTGCCAGCCCTGCCTTGCAATCTAACAGGACATGTAGATCTTGAACTCTCAATATCTCACTTTTAAAAGTCAGATGTCCCGTTGCCTGCTAGCAACCTACTCTAATCAATTTTTACTCGGTCCTAATTAGCATCATCAAAATTTGCCATGCCCAGTTTAGAGAAATAACATGCGGACCAAATATGTCCCTTTCCATAACTAATGTAAAACGAATAGTGGTGGACCCAAGGTGCTCCCCTATTATCACCTCCATTTCCCAACAGTAGGTTAGATGTTTCTCTCTCCCTCGTAGTGCCTTCAATATATTGAGTGAAGAAACTTTCCTGAACATACTTAACAAATTCCATCCCATCTTAATACTATTGCAGTCCCAGTCTATATTAGGAAAGTTAAAATCCCTTACGATGACAACTCTAATATTCTTGCAACTTTCTGTAATCTGCCTGCATATTTGTTCCTCTAATTGCCAATGAAAGTAGGCAAGCACATTCCTCCACTGGGGAACTAAAGTATAATCTTCTTATTTCTCAACTCCACCCATAAAGCATGACTGGATGATTGCTTTGTAATTTCACCTCGAGCTACTGCAGTGATGTTCTCCTGAATCAGAAATGCAGCTCCCCATGGCGACACACACAAAATGCGGAAGAGCTCTGCAGGCCAGGCAGTATCTATAGAAATGAATAAACAGCCAACGTTTTGGGCTGAGACCCTTCTTCGGGGCCGAAAAAAAGATGAAAATTCAAAGCAAGAGATGGGGAGGGGAGAGAGAAGTACAAGGTGGTAGGTGATTGGTGAAACTGGGAGAGGGGGAGGAGTGAAGTAAAGAACTGGGAAGTTGATTGGTGAACAAGATAAAGTGATGGAGAAGGGGGAATCTGATAGGAGAGGTTAGAAGACCATGGAAGAAAGGGAAGGTGGAGGAGCACCAGAGGGAGGTGATGGGCAGGTAAGGAGATAAAGTGAGAGAGGGAAACAGGAATGGGGAATGGTGGGGGGGGGTGGTGCAATTACTGCAAGTTTTGAAATCGATGTTCATGCCATCGATTGGAGGCTACCCAGACGGAATGCAAGGTGTTGCTCTTCCAACTTGAGTGTGGCCTCATCACAACAATAAAGGAGGCCATGGACTGACATGTCAGAATTGGAATGGGACGAAGGATTGAAATGGGTGGCCACTGGGAGGTCCTGCTTTTTCTGGTGGACGGAGCGTAGGGGCTCGCTGAAGCAGCCTCCTCATCTACGTCAGGTCTCACTGGTATACAGGAGGCCACAAAAGGAGCAGCAAATAGAGTATATGACCACAACAGACTCACAGGTGAAGTGGCTCCTCACCTGGAAGGGCTGCTCGGGGCCCTGAATGGTCGTGAGGGAGGAGGTGTAGGGGCAGGTGTGGCACCTGGTGTGCTTGCAGGGATAAGTACCAGGAGGGAGATCAGTGGGAAGGGATGAGTGGGCAAGGGAGCGATTCCTGCAGAAAGTGTAAAGTGCAGGGGAGGGAAAGATGTGTTTGGTGGTGGAACCCCGTTGACAATAGCGGAAGTTTTAGAGAATTATGTGTTGGATGCAGAGGCTGGTGGGTAGTAGGTGAGATCAAGAGGAACCCTGTCCTTGGTGAGGTGGCGGGAAGATGGGGTGAGGGCAGATGTGTGTGAAATGGAAGAGACGCAGGTGAGGGCAGTGTTGATGGTGGAGGAAGGAAAGTCCCTTTCTTCGAAGAAGGAAGGCATCTCCTTTGATCTGGAATAAAAAACATCATCCTGAGAGCAGATGCGGCAGAGACAAAGGAACTGAGAGAAGGGGATGACATTTTTTTACAAGTGATGGGATGGGAAGAGGTATAGTCCAGGTAGCTGTGAGAATCAGTGGGTTTATAAAAGGTATCAGTAGGTAGACTGTGTCCAGAGATGGAGACGGAGAGATCAAGAAAGGGGAGGGAGGTGTCAGAAATTGACTAAGTAAATTTGAGGGCAGGGTGGAAGTTGGAGGCAAAGTTCATGAAGTTGAAAGGCTCAGCCTGAGTGCAGGAAGCAGCACCAAAGCAGCTGTCGATGTAGCACAGGAAAAGCTGGGAAGGTATAGTGCTGTAGGCTGGAACGCTCTATTCTTGGTTGGTGCGGCTGTAACGAAACCAAATCTTCCTCGGGATTAATAAAGTCTATCTATCGAACATGGACTGTTCCCCATTGCTGACAAGCAGGCAGGCATAGCTGGGACCAAAGTGAGGAACCATGGCTACAGCTTTGGTTTGAAGGAGGTGGGAGGAGCCATCCCCATCCTTGCTTTCATCTACCTCTTTCTCACCTACACCTCCTGTAACAAGTCCTCAGTTATGTTTCTGTAATGGCTATAATATTCTAGTCCAAGGTAACTATACACACTGTGAATTTATCTGCCTTACTTATTAGTCCTCTTGCATTCAGATTGCAATTTAATCCAATGGTCTTTTCTTGCTCAGATTCAGATTCAGCTGTACATTCCCACACACACACACACACACACACACACACACACACACATACACATATAATTAAATAAGTAAAGTACAAAGTAAGTTTATTATCTAAGTATATATATCTCTCACCATATACAGCCCTCAAATTTGTTCTTTTACGGAATACACGGTAGATCCAAGAAACTCGATAGAATTGTTGAAAGACCATATCCAACAGGATAGATGAATGACTAATTGTGCAAAAGACAACAAATTGTGCAAATTTTTAAAAAATCAATGAATGAGATGAAGAGTCCTTGAAAGTGAATCCATCCATAGGTTGCGGGAACAGGTCAGTGACGGGGTGGTGAAGCTGAGTGCAGTTAACTTCTCTGGTTCAAGAGCCTGATGGCTGAGGGGTAATAACTGTTCCTGAAAATAGTGTCATGGGCCCTGAGGCTCTAAGTAGTGCAAAAAGAGAGCAAAGTTAGAAACAAATAGTGTGATATGGGTTCATTGTCCATTCAGAAATCTAATGACAGTGCAGAAGAAGCTGATTCTAAAATGTTGAACGTGCGTCTTCAGGCTCTTGTACCTCCTCCTTGATGGTAACAATGAGAAGAGGACATGTCCTGGGTAATGAAGCCCAATGGAGAACCCAAGGAGATCCCAATGGTCCACGAATATGAATCCATGCCGCCTACACTAACATTTCCACCACTGATTCATTTGCCATATCCTCCTATTCTTACCCTCACTAGTTCATGGCACAGGGAGGTATACAAAATTATGACGGGTTTAGGGAGGGTAAAAGCAAGGAGGCTTTTCAAACTGAGGTTGGGTAAAACTGGAACTAGAGGTCATGGGTAAAGGGTGAAAGATGAAATGTTTAAGGGGAACATGAGAGGGAACTTCTTCACTCAGAGGGTGGTGAGAGTGTGGAACGAGCTGCCAGCGGTAGTGATGGATGTGGGTTTGAATTCAACATTTAAGAGAAGCTTGGATGTACATGGATGGGAGGGGTATGGAGGGCTATGGTCTGGGTACAGGCAGATGGAACTAGGCAGATTAATAATTGAGCATGGACTATGTGGGCCGAACGACCTGCTTTTCTACCTTTCACTTTATGACTCTAAGACAGCGTGAGATAGTGTTGGCAGAGAAGATTAAGGTGAATCAAAAGTGATTTTTTAAGGATATTAAAGGGAAAAGAATAATTAAGGAGAAAACAAGGAACTCAAAGATGAAAATTATTGTCTTTGTGTGGAATTACCAGAGATGGAAAAAGTGGATAATGAGCATTTCTCCTCTGTTTTAAGTGTAAGAAAGACATAAAGACTTTGGATCTTAGTGAAGAGGTCATGGGGATAATCTGTGTTACAGCGGAAGAGGCACTGAATATCTTAAAATGTATGAATGTAGATAAACCTCCAGGATCTGATTAGGTAATATTCCCAAGAACTCTGTGGGAAGCCAGAGGAGAAATTGCTGAGATATTTGCTTCACCGTGAGTGACAAGTGAAGTGCTGGAAGACCGGAGGGTAACTAATGTTGTACCTTTATTTAAACCGAGCTGTATAGAAAAACTTCGAACACTTGACCAGTAAGCCCAAAATCCGTAGTGGTTAAGTTATTAGATTGGATCCTGAGGAATATGGTATGCAGACATTTGGAAAGACAGGTGTTGATTAGACATGATCTGCATGATTTTGAGCATGGGAGGTCATATCTGATTGAGTTTTTTGAAGTAACTAAGAAGGTTGATCAGGGCAGGATGGTAGATGTGAACTATATGGACTTCAGTCAGGCCTTTGATAAGGTTCCATGTGGTTGTCACAGTTTGTCTTCTTTTGCACATTGGTTGCTTGCTAGCCTTCACTTGTGTGTGGTGTTTCATTGATCTTGTCCTGGAAAACAATGAATCTCTGAGTAGTACATGGTGACATACACTCTGTGTACTTTGGTAATAAATTTAGTTTGAACTTTGTTAGACAGCTTAGGAAAGTAGAATCACATGGGATTCAGAGAGATTGAGCTCTTTTTATTTTAATTTTTTAATTTTATTGAGATACAGTGTGTAACAGCCCTTTGAGCCACGCCACCCAGCAATCCCCCGATTTAATCCTAGCCTAATCACGGGACAATTTACAACAACCAATTAACCTACCAACTGGTCAGTCTTTGAACTGAGGGAGGAAACCAGAGCACCCAGAGGAAACCCATGTGGTCACAAGGAGAACGTACAGGCAGTGGTGAAAATTGAACTCAGGTCATTGGTACGACTAGCCTCTAGGGTACCGTGCTGCCGCGGATATATTTTTTTTTGGGTATGGAGCTAACTTGATGGCAGGAAGCAGAGGGTGATGGTGGAAGGCTGTTTCTCGGAGTAGGAGGCCCATAAGCCCATAACTACTGGTGTTCCCCATGGTTAGTGCAATTTGTTGTCTATGTAACCCTCAGGCTTGCCCAGCTCACGTTTGTCTAGGGGAAACATCCTTCGGCCCTGCCAAACTGGGTAGTCGTGTTTGTGTGGATGCTGTGTAATGTACCCCCAGTTACAACCCCACAACGCAAAATATCAGACAGTACGTCATATGCAATTAAATGATTGAACTTTATGAATCTTAATCTGAATATAGGGTTAGTAATGAAAATAAACAAAAAAAAGGGCCCAAGTCACGTTGGAGCTCACTCAGTAGTCATTCTTCCACCATTGATCTCCAAGCGCCGCCGACCTTCGAACCCTCAGATCCCAGTCCACTCCGTCCGCTGGTCTACCAGCTCTCTCCACACACGTCTTCCCTCTTCATCTCTTCTCGACAAAAGACTGCGAAAATGATATCCTTCCAGATACACAAGACAAAACAACAATCTCCAATCAGCTAACATGCATAACCACAGTCCTGTTATCTCCAGCCATAACCCAAACATTGCTGTTACAGAGAAACCGTTACCTCAGCAGTGAACATTACAGAGAAGCCATTACATTAGCAGTGACACCTTACAACACGTTACACTCTCCCCCCCCCCCACCAAATTTGGTCATGTCCTCATGATATTGAGATAATTTGCCAACCCTTCCTGCAAAACACAAAGCCCAATTCAGGTGCAAAAAGCAGTGACATAGCTCTCCAAAACAGTAGAGATCACACCCTGTTCTCCAGGCGCTACATAGGCCAACCTATCCGGTGGTCTCCTAATTCTCTGAGACCTCTGTACCTCTTCACCTAACTCTTCAGGCTCAAACGCTACTGGGGATAGTTTGGGTCTACTTGGCGAGTCCTCCCCTGATCTATCACTCGTGTCCCCCTGCAACTCGGAGCCCCCTGTCCCGTGTCCAGGCCCAGCTTCCTCTCCTTCAGCGTCCTGCTGTAACCCAGGCTGCCCACAGATAGCCCGCCCCCCCCGCTCACTTCACCTGACTCAGTGGGAGAAGGGCCAGGAGTCTCTTCCTCAATCAATGGGGAGTTAGTGAAAGGCAGCATGTACCACACATCCAGATCATCACCCTCTGAATCAGTATCTCTCTCATGGGCGGGGCCCGGCCCAGCCTCTCCCACTGTGGGCCCTGCAGTCACCCTGCGTTTTCGCAGATGCTCTTACTAGATGTCGGCTCCAAGTCAGGCTCTGGGTCAACCTGCACCTCTTGTCCCAGGGGCAACAGGTGGTTCCGATGGCGAATCTTGTCAGGCCCATTCCCCTCCTCTTGTTTCACCCGGAAAACTGGTAGGTTGGGCATCTGACTCTCCACCACATAGAGTGTGGCCACCCAGTGGTCAGCCAACTTGTGCTTTCCAGGTAGCCCCAAATTCCTTGTGAGGACTCGGTCTGCTGGCAGGAGTTGGGAGAACCTCACTTTTTGATCATACCTCCTCTTATTTCCTTGATTCTGCTTGGCTGCTGCGACCCCAGCCAATTCAAAAGCCCTTTTCAGCTCTCTCCTCATATCAGACACAAACTTCAAATAAGGCTTCGGTGGTAAGTCACCCTCGTCAGTCCCAAAACAAAGGTCAATGGACAACCTCGCCTCGTGCCCAAACATCAGATAATATGGCGAGTACTCAGCAGCTTCATTTCGAGTATAGTTGTAACAGTGAACCAGATGCCCAATATATTGACTCCACCTGCTCTTCTTGCTGATCTCCAGGGTCCCGAGCATGTCTAGCAAGGTCCGATTAAACCTCTCAGGCTGGGGATCGCCCTGCGGGTGGTAGGGCGTGGCCCTCCACTTCTCAACTCCAAGAATGCCCAGTAACTCATAGATGAGTTTGCTCTCGAAGTCCCGTCCCGGGTCACTATGTATCCACCTGGGAAGGCCATAATGAACAAAATACTTCTCTCATAACAGTTTTGCCTCCGTAGTCGGCCTCTGGTCCTTGGTAGGAAAAGCCTGAGCAAATCTGGTGTAGTAGTCCGTGATGACTAAGACATTTGCCGTGTTGCTGGCATCGGGTTCTATGGACAGGAAATCCATACACACCAGGTCCAGGGGCCCTGCACTCTGCAAGTGGGACAAAGGAGCTGCCCGCATAGGCAGTGTCTTCCACCATATGCAGCGAATGCACGACTTGCAGTATTCTTCAACCTCCAACTTCATTCGGGGCCAGTAAGACCATTCTCTGAGCAATCCATAGGTCTTTTCCACCCCCAAATGTGCAGAGTCATCATGAAGTGACTTCAACACAATCCTCCAATACTTCTGTTCAGGGTCCTATAATCCAGACACATGCGTAACTTCCCGTTCTTCTTCCAGGCCACTACTACTGGGGATGCATAGGGACTTCGGGACTCAGTGATGATCCCAGCTTCCTTCAACTTACACAAATGCTGCCGCACATCTTCCACGTCTGCAGGGGCCAGTCGCCGTGACCTCTGTCTAAATGGGATGTCCTCAGTCACCCGGATAATGTGACGAGTTCTCTTGGAACAACCCACATCAAATTCACCAATGGAAAAGACACCTTCCAGCTTCGACATCTTCTCTACCGGCCTCCTTTTCCAACCCGGTGGCACCGGCGAGGCCCCGAAGTTGAATGACTCAGCGGTCAACTTTCCCCCTTTTCCAATCGTTTCCCCCTGGCGTGCCTCACGGGGGCACTTGACATTACCGTCACTGGGAACAAATGTGCCAGAGGCATCCCCCGCTTGAAGGTGACCTCCCTCTTCGTAGTTTTCCTGACAATCACTGCCATCCTGCTCACCTGTACAACCGAGGGCTTCTGCAATTCGGACCTCACCAGAACCCCAGCCGGAAATCTCGACTCCCCTTCGAGGTCTTCCGGAGCGTCCACTAAGAGGGCTTCACCCTCAAGCACTCCTGGAAATTTGGGGGTCCCCATCACTCTCATTACTTCCTCGGGCAGTACCAACATTGGCTTCGACTGGGTGAACCACACAGTCCCTCGTTTAAATTTGGTACCCAGCCCAGTGCGGCCACACACTTCTCAAAAGCAGCCCGAAACACCTGGTCGCATGGACATTGTCCCCAAAAAGCTCTCACCCACCTTCTCCTTGCAGGCCCCCATGAGACCTCACAAGAGGGGTGTTGGTCCCTACCAGAATTGAAACTCCGCCCATCTCAACAGGGTCTGGACAAACCAGCACTAATGTATCAAGAACCTCAGACACTCCCACATCGGCCTCCGAGAACTCCAGTTTCACTGACAAATAACCATCGTATGGATAATCACCAGACTGAGACCCCAATTCTCCAATGCGCTGAATGGTGTCAAGGGTAAATGCTTCAGATACCGGTTGTAAAACGAACAGTACAGTAACGTGACCTGCGATTCGGTGTCGAGTATGGCTTTAGCGTATAATCCTTCTATCCGTAGTGACACACTGGAGTGTGGTCCCACTAAGCCTTCAGGAATAGGGTCTTTTGCTTTCGGGAGTTCCTTGGAACATTGCTGGGAACGTGTTCCCCCAGAGACACCAGACCGTTTCCTCACTGGGTTTCCCAACACCCCTCCCTGCTTAGATACCCGGGGGCTCGCTCTCCGAGGGGCTTCCTGCCACTCGCATTCCCGCCGGAAGTGTCCCTCTTCCCACAGTTATAGCACACACTACCGGCCGCCCCTCTTCTTGCAGAACCCCAGCCACCCGCAGCCTTCTGCGTAGTCCATCCCCTTATGGGGGGGCCCTCTCTACCAGTCCTATCATACAGGGGATCCACACCCACTGTTAACACCCGGGACATCTCAGTTCTCAGCTCTGCCACCATCTCCTTTACATTTCCCGGGTTGGGCTGGCCCCGGTCACTTCACCACAAGGGGCTACTACCGAGGACTGTACCCTGCTGACGGAGTCCTCTTATGGTCCCCACACGTTCTCCTCCACCCGCACCTCTCTGATCAGCTGAACAAATGAAGGAGGAAGGGGGCACATTTTACGGGACAGTTGGAGACCCCAAGCAATCATGTCCTGGGTCTGGGCGCCCTTGGCTATCTGGTCCATCCTTAACTTATGCACCTCAGCCGCCCGAATAACCCCCCAGCGCCGCAAACAATTTAGCTGCCTCTCTAGCCGATAAAGGTACTCGGAAAGCTTTTCCCCATTCTCCTGATGCATGTTTTGAAACCCCACCAGGAGCTCCAGTGGGCTCCCTGTCATACCAAAAGCGTTCTCTAATGTGTCTAGGTACTCAGCAAGGGGAGCAGAGGGCTGGTTAATGGTCACGCCTCTTACTACATCAGCCGCCAACTCCTTCAAACTTTCAACCAATCTCTGTCGCTTTTCGTCATCAGAGCACTGGCACTCATCTAACAACTGAGAGGTCTTCTCCACCCACGTCTCATGCTCCTCTTCCCCCTCGGGGATGGACGTAATTCCAGAGAAAATTCTCAGCTTCCGGCGAGGACCTGCTGCCTGTGCACTGGGCCACTTATTCACCAGAGAGGTAAGGGCTGTTGCCAACTCAGAACCCTCACTCTTCACTGGGGAATGGGGACTAATTAAACTTTCCAAATCCGACCACTCTTTCCCTTCACTCCTCAGAAATGATAGAACCCTGTCTCTGAAATCTCCACCTCCAACTGCGGGCAACTTGGCTAGTGACCCAGCCTGCTGGGCTCCCTTCTCCTCCTCCCTGACAGTATGGACAGGCTGAGGCCCTGCCTCACCTGGGGCACCAATAGATGCTGGCAGTCCCATCGCCATTATGTCAGCGCTAGTCTGAACTAAAACAAGGTCTGAGCCCACCATTTTATCAAACTTTCACACTACGATTTCAACTTTGCCAACAGCTTTAACCATACTCAAAAATTGAATTAACAATTCATCTGGGGTACGAATATCCACCCCACTCAACACACACGCAGTAATTACTGGCAATCCCGGACGAGCCCCCACAATTGTAACCCTCAGGCTCGCCCAGCTCGTGTTCGTCTAGGGGAAACAGCCTTCCACCCCACCAAACTGGGTAATCACATTTGTGTGGATGCTGTGTAATGTACTCCCCAGTTACAAACCCCCAATGCAAAATATCAGACAGTACACCATATGCAATTAAATGATAGAACTTTATTAATTTTAATCTGAATATAAGGTTAGTAATGAAAATAAACAGAACAAAGGGCCCAAGTCTAGTCAAAGTTACACTGGAGCTCACTCAGAATTCATTCTTCCACCATTGGTCTCCTCCGAACGTCACCGACCTTTGGACCCTCAGATTCCAGTCCACTCCATCCGGTGGTCTACCAGCTCTCACCACACGCGTCTTCCCTCTTCATCTCTCCTCGACAAAAGACCGCGAAAACAATATCCTTCCAGATACACAAGACAAAACAACAATCCCCAATTGGTTAACATGCATAGTACAGTCCTGTTATCTTCAGCCATAACCCAAACATTGCTGCAACAGAGAAACCGTTACCTCAGCAGTGAATATTACGGCGAAGCTATTACATCTATATCAATGACTTGGGTGCAGGGCATGGTTATTAAGATAGCAGATGTCACTAAAATAGGTGATATCATTAACAGTGAAGATGGATATAAGGATCTACAGAAAAATCTTGAACAGCTGGTTAACAAATGGAATTAATTCAGATAAGTCTGAGATGTTGCATTTGGGAAGACAACGGGTGGAAGGACTTTCACAGTGAGTGGTAGGACCCTGCAGAGTATTGTAGAACAAGGAGACCTAGATAGAGTGGATGTGGAGAGGCTGTTTCCTACAGCAGGGGAGTCTAGGACCAGAGGGTACCCCCTCAGAATAGAGGAACATCCTTTTAGAAAAGAGATGAGGAGGAATTTCTTTAGCCAGAGAGTGGTGAATCTGTGGAATTCATTGCCACTGGTGACCATGGAGGGCAAGTCATTGGGCATATTTAAAGCGGAGGTTGATACCTTTCTTGATTAGTCAGGACGTGAAAAATTACAGGGAGACAGCGGGAGAATGGAGTTAAGAGAGATAATAAATCAGCCATGATAGAATGGTGGAGCAGATTCAATGGGCTGAATGGCCTAATTCTGCTCCCATGTCTTAAGGAAATAATGAGCAACTTTGGATTACCTACATTGGAGCTTAGGAGAATGAAGGGGTGATTTTACTAAGGTGAATATAATTACATCCTTCCTTAAATCAGGAGACATGACGTCAACACAATACCTTAAGTCCTCAATTTACAAATACTGTGGTCAGTTTATGAATCTTCACTGTAACATAACTAACTCTTTTGAAATTTGCCTCTGCAATTGGATCATTTTGAGCCAATGACCATGGGTTTGTGGCATACACAGTAAATGAGAACAGAGTGGATGTAGGAAGAGGCAGATATAAAGTCTGTATCTGGGTGTACAGGCAAACAGATCAGCTTCCAGGAAAATTCAGCGTGACAGGATGACTGTCCTACTGGTTTGGATATCGGGAGGTGCGGTGTACACTTGTTCACAATACCTTCATAGAAGTGTGTTTGTAAAATTGTGTGTGTGTGTGTGTGTGTGTGTGTGTGTGTGTGTTGTTGGCCAGAAGAAACTGCAGTCTAATCACAGACAGGGGAAGCAGACAAACCAGTTGTTTCTGTTTCCCCCCATTTTGTGGACTCTGAACTGATCCTTTCTCTTGGATAATCTAATCAGAACAACTGAACGTGGAACCCGATGAACTTCAGGTAATAACCTGCTAAACCTGAGACTATTCTCAGATGAGTATCTACTTATTATATAAATGCCAGGCCTACCAAAGAAACAATCTGTAATCTCATTGCACTCTGTCTGGGTTGCCTCATTTAACTGGTTTGGACCAGAGTTGAAAGACACAAATACACAAGGCTGGGGTGGGGTGGGGGAGCGCAGGCAGAACTATAAAACAATGTTGGTTGTAGCCCTCTACAATGACCAGTGAAAAGGTGACCCAGGTAGGTCAGGTGACCTCGAGCCAATGAAATGGAAATCCACCAGTTCAATTGACGAGGAACACGATAAGAGTCAGGAGCTCCAAACACATCGGGGCGATAACTCTCCAGCAATCTATCGTGAATAAGGAGGTCCCCACAGACACGTGGAGATCGGGACCATGAGGAACGCCTGGCCAGCATAGACTCATTTCCCGGGTAATACTTCTTCTTTTCACTGACTGCTCATGGAAGGTCAGGGATTCTAGTGGGGTGCACATGGAGACAGTTTGTGAAACCTACGTGCTGTTTAGTTGCGACAATAAAAGTACTTGTCAGTAAATACAGATTCTCTGTGCTTCACTGATCATTACGACACATCTGGATAGTAGTAACAGGATCGGTCCAAGTCAGCATGGATTTACGAAGAGGAAATCGTGCTTGACTAATCTTCTGGAATTTTTTGAAGATGTAACTATGAAAATGGACAAGGGAGAGCCAGTGGATGTAGTGTACCTGGACTTTCAGAAAGCCTTTGATAATGTCCCACATAGTGGGCAAAATTAGGGCACATGGTATTGGGGGCAGAGTACTGACATGGATTGAAAATTGACTGGCTGACAGAAAACAAAGAGTAGCAATTAACGGGTCCCTTTCAGAATGGCAGGCGGTGACCAGTGGGGTACCGCAGGGTTCAGTGCTGGGACTGCAGCTGTTTACAATATATATTAATGATTTAGATGAGGGAATTAAAAGTAACATTAGCAAATTTGCCGATGACACAAAGCTGGGTGGCGGTGTGAAATGTGAGGAGGATGTTATGAGAATGCAGGGTGACTTGGACAGGCTGGGTGAGTGGGCAGATGCATGGCAGATGCAGTTTAATGTGGATAAATGTGAGGTTATCCACTTTGGTGGTAAGAACGGGAAGGCAGATTATTATCTAAATGGAGTCAAGTTAGGAAAAGGGGAAGCACAACGAGATCTAGGTGTTCTTGTACATCAGTCACTGAAAGCAAGCATGCAGGTACAGCAGGCAGTGAAGAGGCTAATGGCATGCTGGCCTTCATAACAAAGGGAATTGAGTATAAGAGCAAAGAGGTCTTTCTGCAGCTGTACAGGGCCCTGATGAGACCACACCTGGAGTACTGTACGCAGTTTTAGTCTCCAAATTTGAGGAAGGACATTCTTGCTTTTAAGGGAGTGCAGCGCAGTTTCACAAGGTTAATTCCCGGGATGGCGGGACTGACATATGTCGAAAGATTAGAGTGACTGGGCTTGTATACTCTGGAATTTAGAAGGCTGAGAGGGGATCTTATTGAAACATATAAGATTATTAAGGGATTGGACACGCTGGAGGCAGGAAGCATGTTCCTGCTGATGGGTGAGTCCAGAACCAGAGGCCACAGTTTAAGAATAAGGGGTAGGCCATTTAGAACAGAGTTGAGGAAAAACTTTTTCACCCAGAGAGTGGTGGATATATGGAATGCTCTGTCCCAGAAGGCTGTGGAGGCCAAGTCTCTGGATGCTTTTAAGAAAGAGATGGATAGAGCTCTTAAAGATAGCGGAATCAAAGGTTATGGGGATAAGGCAGGAACTGGATACTGCTAGTGGATGATCAGCCATGATCACAGTGAATGGTGGTGCTGGCTCGAAGGGCCAAATGGCCTACTCCTGCACTATTGTCTATTGTCTAGTATTACAAGGGGTGATTCTTGTAACTCTGTGTGTGTGTGTGAACCCAAACCTTAGAGCCAAGGTCAGGAGGGGTAATAAAGGAATTAGTGGCAGGTATAATGAGTTCATTTGTGTGAAGGTGAAAACTCTGTGAGTTGTTACGAGAATACACATAAAATTAAGATGTTTGCTGGCCTGGGCTAGCATCAGTGGCATCAGCAGTTGGTCTGCCACCTGCCCTCAGGGGAAGGAGAGATAAGGAACAATGGAGCAGCGTCTGGAGATGTGTAATGAAGGGATGTGGGAGAGAAAGCTGTCTGGAGCGGCTCCCCCCTTTGAACCCTGAACTGTTTGAAGTGATGGACAGGCGATACCCCAGCAGGGGGATAAAAAGGGACAGGTTCGCTAAGACAGACACACACGCCACCCGAGGTAACGAGACCCTGGAAGCGGTGCGCCTCTCACGAGTGGTGAGAAGTATCAGACAACGCACAGGGTGGAAAGGTACGATCAGCGGGAACCCGGTGTGTGTCCGCCCTTGCCTGGGTACCGGGTTCACTGCAGAGGATCGACCGCATCTGGAGGAGGGGTCACAGTCGGTGACCTCAGGTGACATCACCAAGGACCCGCCCAAAAGCTGCTTGTGAGCCATCTCGCTGGTCTGTGAGCCATCTTGCTGGTCTGTGAGTGAAGCCGTTCTGAATGATGAGTTGTTCCTATTCTATCTCTCTCTTCCCCCACGTTGTCCACCGCCATGGCAACGATTACTGCGAACTGAACTACTAAACTGGACTGAACTTTGAGTCATTTTGAAATTGGTCATTTACCCCTAGACAACGATAGAGCTTGATTGATGCTGTTATCTTAATTCTGTGCACGTGTGTTTATCATCACTGAACTGTTGCATTTATTATCCTTTCGATTACTGTGTTGCTTGTTTCTGTAATAAAACTTTCTTAGTTCTAGTACTCCAGACTCCAACTGAGTGATCCATTTCTGCTGGTTTGGCAACCCAGTTACGGGGTACGTAACATAAGTGGGGTTCTCGTCCGCGATTTTGAACGCTAAATTTGGGACGGAGTAAATTGATTGGGTTAAAATTCCCGAAAGAAAGAAAAGACAAACAGCAGAAATGGAGGTTGAGGAATTTATAAAGGCGCCGACCTTGGAGGCATTAGAGGATGCCAGGAAATCGGAATTGATAGCTGTGGCCAAACGGGTGAATCTTGCTAAGGTGAAGTCGACAATGAGGAGAGAGGAGATACACAGAGCTATTGTAGAGCACTATGTATCTAAAGGTGTGTTTCCCCAAGGTGAGCTGGGGGAGGTGTCTATTGAAAAACCTGCTGGAGACGCGGTACAGGTACAGCTTGAAAAACTGAGACTCGAGCACGAGTTCCGGGTACGGCAGTTAGAAAGGCAGGAGAAAGAGAGAGAGTTAGAAAGGCAGGAGAAAGAGAGAGAGTTAGAAAGGCAGGAGAAAGAGAGAGAGGTAGAAAGGCAGGAGAGGGACAGACAGTTGGAGAGAGAAGAGAGAGAGAGGGACAGACAGTTGGAGAGAGAAGAGAGAGAGAGGGACAGACAGTTGGAGAGAGAGGAGAAACAGAGGGAAAGGGAATTTGAGCTGGAGAAGTTAAAGATAAGGGCCGAGCAGGGGCTCGTGCCGAACCAAGGTGGAGGGTTCCGGGCGACCCAGGAGGTTAGGCTGGTTCCCCCATTTGACGATACCGATGTGGATCGGTACTTTCTCCACTTCGAAAAAGTAGCTATAAGTCAGGACTGGCCGAGGGATAAGTGGGTTGTTTTACTTCAGAGTGTACTGAAAGGGAAAGCCCAACAAGCTTACTCAGCTTTATCCGCGGAAGATGCCCAGAAGTATGAGGTGGTGAAGGAGGCCATCCTCAGGATTTATGAGTTGCTCCCGGAGGCATACCGGCAGAGGTTCCGGAATGCGAGGAAGCGGTGGGACCGCACGTATTTGGAGTTTGCTCGCGAGATGCAAACATATTGTGAGCGTTGGTGCGCCTCGAAAGGGGTAGAGGGGGATTATGACAGACTGCTGCAGCTGATTCTGATTGAGCAGTTTAAAGGTTGTGTCCCTGAGGGTATGAGACCCTACCTCGATGAGAAAGAGGCAGCCACGTTAGCCGCAACTGCTAAGTTAGCGGATGAGTATGCGTTGACGCATAAAATGAAGGTTGCCCCGAGTAAAGGCTACCAGAAGGGTAGTCAGGACGGCGGGGAGAGTCCACCGGAAAAGTCCGAAAGTAAGCCGGGGACTAGTGAAAAGGATAAGGTAGACCGGGAGCAGTCTGGTAGGAAGTCTCCTGGGGTCGTCTGTTATAATTGTGGGAAAGTCGGACACTTTGCGTCCAGGTGCTTTGCCCCAAGGAAGGAGACGGGGAAAGGAAAAGCGGAAATTTTGAATGGCTGTATTGAGCTGTTAAGCGAACCGCTAGGGAAGGACAGGTCTGAAAAAGTCCAGGAAGGGCGCGAGAGGTTTATCTCGGCCGGACTGGTGTCAGTGAAGGAGAGGTTAAAACCAGTTCCAGTGCGGATCTGGAGAGACACGGGAGCGTGTCAGTCACTAATACTGAAGAGTGTATTAGAGTTTAGCTCAGAGACCCAGATTGGGGAGGTAGAGGTCAAAGGTGTTGGGGAAGGGACAGAGTCAGTCCCTTTGCACCAGATACATTTACAGAGCAACCTGGTCTCTGGACTAGTCACGATCGGGGTGAGGTCCGAATTACCGATGAAAGACGTGGAAGTCTTGCTCGGTAATGACATCGCCGGAGGAATCGTGTTCCCAGTCGTGAGATTGACGGGTCAGCCTGCCAGCATGGAGGCCCCGCCCGCGATGGTGAATTTGGCTGAAACATTTCTGCCAACCTTGTATGAGACAGGGTGTAGTGAGATAAGAGGTAGTGAGGGAGCTGGGACGGACGTAGCAGTAGCCAGGAAAGAATTTGTGCAGACGCAGGAGCGAGACGAGGGGCTGATGGTTTTTGCCGAGACCGCTCTCTCTGACACAGCCTTGACAAGCTATTGTGCGGATGAGGAAGTGCTAAGGAAGAAAGGGAAATCAAGTACAGCATCCGCAGATGAGGAGTGGGGGGTGGTGCAAAAGAGTTACGGGGATGAGGTTTTTAACATGGCCCACGAGGTACCCCCCGGTGGACATTTTGCGGTGCTGGAGGAAACAGTTGGTGGAATCATGAAAGAGAGTTACCGGCTGCCCAGGGGGAAAAATGTTATTGATCATGACCGACGCGAACTGAGACGGTCACCGGCTTTTGATATGCTAACAAACCTAGTCGGTGTTAGCGTGGAAATCAATGAAGCTAGGGGCCCCCTGCTAAGAGAAAAAAACCATTTTGAAAAGATTAGGATGGGATCGGTCAGATGGGAGAAGGCTATTGTTTTGGCCAGGTCTACTGATAAGGTCTCTCCCTTAATCCCCGAAGGAGTAATTAAACGACTCGCACCCATGTGTTTGATTGTCCCGAGGAAATGCAAAGAACTGGGACGTTGGGTTATGTCTGTTACAATAGGGCAGCCAAGTAAACAACACCCATATTTTTTGAGTAATTCAGTGACTAAAGGGCTGATGAACACAGAGGTGTGTATTGGCAATTTAATACGGCTGTCTGAAGGCAGCTTGATAGTGAACCTTGAAAAAAATGAATTCGGCCACACGAGAGTCACTTACCTGGGAATTGTGGTGACACAGGGGCAGCTGGCAGTGATGCAAGCTACAGTGCAGGCTATCGCTGACCTCCCAACCCCGACAGACAAGAGGGCCCTCAGAAGGCTTTTGGAGATGGTGGGGTACTGCAGGAAGTTTTGCAATAACTCTGCGGTCAATACCCGTCCCCCTCCTACTAAGCCCTTGCGAGAGAAAATTGAGTCGGAATGGGACGACCCTTGTTATTGTGGTCCGGGACAAAACCAAATGAGAGGTTACATTGGTCGCAATTCATCAGTGTCTTTGGCCACTATGAAGTTTGCTGAGTTGGAGCCTGGTCTAAGGGATTATTAATAACACGTGTAAAAGGAACAGAAAATGTGATGACTGTCTGTCAAGGTGTTGACAGCTTCAAATTCTCTGTATTAGCTAAATAACTGTTAAAGATGTATATTGTGTATGTATCAGATAATGTAGTCATGTTTGTAATTTTTACCTCCCGGTAAAAATCCTTAAAGGGGGGAAGTGTTACGAGAATACACATAAAATTAAGATGTTTGCTGGCCTGGGCGAGCATCAGTGGCATCAGCAGTTGGTCTGCCACCTGCCCTCAGGGGAAGGAGAGATAAGGAACAATGGAGCAGCGTCTGGAGATGTGTAATGAAGGGACGTGGGAGAGAGAGAGCTGTCTGGAGCGGCTCCCCCCTTTGAACCCTGAACTGTTTGAAGTGATGGACAGGCGATACCCCAGCAGGGGGATAAAAAGGGACAGGTTCGCTAAGACAGACACACACGCCACCCGAGGTAACGAGACCCTGGAAGCGGTGCGCCTCTCACGAGTGGTGAGAAGTATCGGACAACGCACAGGGTGGAAGGTACGATCAGCGGGAACCCGGTGTGTGTCCGCCCTTGCCTGGGTACCGGGTTCACTGCAGAGGATCGACCGCATCTGGAGGAGGGGTCACAGTCGGTGACCTCAGGTGACATCACCAAGGACCCGCCCAAAAGCTGTTTGTGAGCCATCTCGCTGGTCTGTGAGTGAAGCTGTGCTGAATGATGAGTTGTTCCTATTCTATCTCTCTCTTCCCCCACGTTGTCCACCGCCATGGCAACGATTACTGCGAACTGAACTACTAAACTGGACTGAACTTTGAGTCATTTTGAAATTGGTCATTTACCCCTAGACAACGATAGAGCTTGATTGATGCTGTTATCTTAATTCTGTGCACATGTGTGTTTATCATCACTGAACTGTTGCATTTATTATCCTTTCGATTACTGTGTTGCTTGTTTCTGTAATAAAACTTTCTTAGTTCTAGTACTCCAGACTCCAACTGAGTGATCCATTTCTGCTGGTTTGGCAACCCAGTTACGGGGTACGTAACATAAGGAACATGTAATTCCTCAGCGAGAGAAAGCTGGACTGGACAAACCAGGTAGGTTAATGCCTGGAGTCAGGAAGAATGATGGAAAAGGGAATCAAAGAGTAGTGGGGTTGAGACAACAGTTGTTTTACGTTGTGTGTGTAAGGGGTTTCTTCTTTTATGTTACTGCATAGTCTAATTAAAATGGCTTCTTTGTTATGTTATAATTGAAATGGCTTCTTTGTTATGTTAACTGTTGAGAAAGTCCTCCTGCTAGCAGTTTATTTGGATTATGTTACTGATAAGAGGGTGAACAAACCAATTGGGATAGATGTTATTCTTCCTGTGTGTCTGTAAGTTAGTGTGATGCGCGGGTTTTTGGGGAGAAGGCGGGAGAGAGAGACAGAGGATGGACAAGGTGCTGTGAGTCCGCTAACGGGGACGTACCCCGAGCAGGAGTCCGAGATCCAGGGAGTTCGGCGAGAAGAGGAGACGGAGACGGACTCGTGTGGAGCGTCTGGTCAACCATCATTGTTGGTCCCAGGCGGCAGGTCGAGGTGGTCCGAGGGTATCGCAGGGTGAAGAAGGAGGGTCCTGAGCTCCAACTGTTTGTGCACAAAGAGATTGAACTTTGATAAGTGTGGCGCCTTTTATTTGTCTGTTATTTGGGCGGGGTGGTGTACATCACACAGCATCCACACAAACTTATTACCCAGTTTGGCGGGGCCGAGGGCTGTTTCCCTAGACGACAGCGAGCCGAGCGACCCTGAGTCTGGCCAGGGGGGCTACATGTGTAATTATAGGAGAAAATGAAGGATCAGGCTCAGCTGGAATCATGTCGTGCACAAATAACAGAGCAACACAAGGAAAGGGGCAGGATGTACAAGCAGAGCTAGACAGATCAACATACACACAGTCCAGTTGTACGGGGTAAAGCAGGAACACAGCTGATAGGGGCTGTGCATTGTGAACTGTGTGAAGTAAGAGAAAGGTAACATTTTAAGGGGAAAAGTGGGATTGAGTTAATGAGGGGCTCCAACAGCAGTAACCCAAAGCAAAAGTTTGAAAAGTAAGGGAGAAATAATCAATGTGTGACATCACAGGAAAGCAGGAAGATGATTGATTGGTGCTCATTGTCTCTCACAATTTTAAAGAGGTTTTCCATACAGGTAGCCTAGACCCACTGCACTTTGCCTACAGCCAAAACAGGTCCACAGCAGACACACTCTCCCTAAGGGCATTTGGACAGTACCAACATCTGGTTACTATTTATTGACATCAGTTCTGCCTTCAGTATCTTAGTTCCAATCAAGTGCAACTCCAACCTGCTAAAGCAGAGAACCACTGATGTATAGAGGGGAATAAACAGTTGATATTTCATCCTAATCTGATGGATATTCACACTCCCAGGGCATGGGGGGGAGTGGCCTTTTTACCAATCTCAGCTCTTTGTTGGAAGACAAATCTCGGGGTTGTATACTGCATACATACTTTGATAATAAATGTACTTTGTATCTTTGAATCTAACACTGCAGCTGACACTTTCAGGGGTCAAAGAGTTGGTTCTGAGCAAGTTAAACTTCCAAACAATAGTTGTTGCTCAGCCTCTTGTAAACAGGTGAATTATAGGGTCTTGGTTGGCCCATTATTTAATCTAGGGAAAACAATGGGGTCTACTTCCATTTAATTAAACAGTGCATTCAGATGGCCTGACAAATGTAACTGAAAAATATTGTATGAACGTGAAGTCATCAAGTAGCAAAAAACAGTATAAATGTTAGAGAGCAGTCAGGCTTGTTAGGAATGGTCAAGGGACAACAAGAAGAATGACAGAAAGGTGGAATGACTAGAATCCATTCCTCTGCCTTCAATTTCTATAATAGATGATTCATTCGTCTGCAAACTGTTGGTATGTCTTTTTAGCTTATAGAGATTTTACCTGTGTTTTGGAAATTGTTTGCAATTTGGAAATCTTTCTTTTTGATAGAAATCCTCTGTGAATTTTAAAAGTGGGTTAAGTATTGTATCTAAATTTAAATGTCCGTCACTAAAAATAAATGAGTTAAACTAGTTTGTTAGCTGGAGGTATCTCCTCCTTGGTAGAGAGGGAGGCTGACTGCTCAAATAGCGGGTATTGGTGTAAACGTAACTTTGGTAGATCAAATAATGACAGCACAAAAAGACCGTTACTTATCTTTTCACCCATTTATTTCTTCGAGCTCAGCCGGCGAGTGAATTTGGACTCGACATCAGGGAGAGACCCGTTCTCATCTCCCTGGCGGTTCTACAAGTTCACTGCCTGATGTCAGAATTGTCAGAAGTTATAAGGCCACCGATACAAAAGAACAATCAGTTTGATAACTATTCCAGTCAAGTCAATGGACTACTGATACAGAGAACAATCAGTCTGATAACTATTCCAGTCAAGTCAATGGATTATTGATACAAAAGTACAATCAATTCGTTACACACTCTAGCCAATTTAATGAAAGAAAGGCATGTACTACCTGGTTTGCTGGAGCCACAATTTAATTACAAAGATAAGAACATCCGTCAAATTTATGCTTTAATTAAGAAAGGAATGTTCTGTCTAATTTCCATCAGGTACTGCTTTTCATCAAAATCAAAAGGTGTGAAAAGCCCAGAGACATCTGATGTGGATCTGGGCAAACTTTAATTATCTTGCTCCAAAGAAGGCAACTGTGAGACATTATTCAAACACACTGCAGTCACAGACATAGTCAGTACTTAATCTATTGTTTACAGGGATCTGAGAATCCCCCATTCCCTTAAACTTTATCATTGGCAGCTAAACTCACCAAGGACGATAAACAGGGAAGTGAACTCACCTTTGAAGTGTTTGTGGCTACTGTATAACCTCCTTTTAGAGAGTCTACCTGTAGCTATCTATACCAGATGGGGCTTAAGGTGTACTTTCAAGTTCAGAACTTCACAGATAGCAAACCCAATACCATCACACTGATAAGAGCAATCTCTGCTCATTCCATGTCCAAATCGTAGTGGATTATCAATTTTCTCCGTTTTAAATCTTTTTATTGAATAAGTCTACAAAAAGGTAAGCCATATAGGCACTAATACACTGTTAGAATATAATAAAATTACAGGAGATATTAATACAAAAAAAAAGATACAAACAATGTAATTTAAACATAACATACTAAGGTAACATAATAGTATACTAATTTTTATATATATATATATCAATAGAGAAAAAGAAAAAAAACCCCCAAAAAAACCCTGTGCAACTAACTAAAAGCAAAGCAAAGCAAAGCAATGGGCTAACCTGGAACCAAGCAGAGTTAAAAAAACTTAAAATCACGTCCTCAATCCCGACCTCCATTAAAAACAGTAAAAAAAAACAAGAAGGGTATATAAATATGAAGCAAAAAAAGAGGAGAAAAAAATTACATTAAATGAAAATATTGAATAAAAGATCTCCAGGTCTGTTCAAATTTAAGTGAAGGATCATAAAGATTGCTTCTAATTTTCTCCAAATTCAAGCATAATATCGTCTGAGAAAACCAAAAAAAGGTAGTTGTGTGGCGACCCACTTTCTGGCACACACGAACCGGCTCACAACAGCGCGCACAGGCGGAGGACCGGCAGCAAAAAGGGGGCCAGACCATCTTCACCAGCGGGGGAAAATCCCGCGCGCAAAAGGGGTCTGGGAATATGCATTCCCCACAGCAGTCCCGCCCAGGGAGGGCGGGAACGGGAAGGCTTTAAAAGCGGACCGCGAAGTTTGAATAAATCTCTTTCATCGCAACTCTAACTCACCGACTCCGTGTGGTTATTCTAGCGCTGTGTGTAGCACACCGCTACAATTGGTGACCCCGACGGCCCAAACGATATTTGGACCAGAGATGACCGACGCTGCATCTGTTCACGCAGTTTCGTTAAAACTGCCAAGCTTCTGGACGCTGCGACTCCAATTATGGTTCGAACAAGCAGAAGCACAATTCCACATTCGGCAGATAACCTCGGAGTCCACTCACTACTACTACATGCTGAGCTCCCTCGACCAGGAGACTGCTGCACAAGTTGAGGAGTTTATACAGTCGCCCCCGGAGGACGGCAAATACACAGCATTCAAAGCCCTGCTCATAAGGACTTTCGGACTCTCACGGCGCGAACGAGCACGCCGCTTAATGCACCTGGATGGTTTGGGAGACAGGCCACTGTCAGCATTAATGAACGAGATGCTGGCCCTGGCTGAAGGACACAAACCCTGCCTCATGTTTGAGCAGGCGTTCCTAGAGCAACTGCCCGAGGACATATGCCTGCCGCTGTCCGACGCAGATTTCAGCGACCCCCGGGAGGTGGCGGCCCGAGCAGATGTGCTGTGGAATGCCAGGAAAGAGAGAGGGGCACCCGTCGCACAGATCACCAAGCCGCGTGCCCAACGACAGACCAGACCAGGCCCGGCAGCAGAGCCTACAAAACCCGGCGACGAGAGTGAGGAGCCCAATGAACAATGGTGTTTCTACCACCAGCGGTGGGGCACAGAGGCCCGCCGCTGCAGACCGCCCTGCAAATTCCCGGGAAACGCCAGGGCCAGCCGCCGCTGATGGCTACGGCGGCTGGCCATCAGGACAGCCTCCTGTACGTCTGGGACAAGCAGTCGGGATGCCGCTTTTTGGTCGACACCGGAGCGGAGATCAGCGTCTTACCTCCAACGAGTTACGACACCCGCAACAGAGAACCGGGACCCACCCTGAGGGCCGCTAATGGCAGCACAATACGAACCTACGGCACCTGCACTGTGCGGCTACAGTTCAGCTCCAGCTGGTTCACGTGGGACTTCACACTGGCCGCCGTGGCCCAACCACTCCTGGGGGCAGATTTTCTGCGAGCCCACAGCCTGCTGGTTGACCTGCAAGAGAAGCGATTAGTCCACGCCAAGACTTTTCAAACGTTCTCCCTGGGTGAAGCACAGTTGCCAGCCCCACACCTGGACTCCATCACGCTGTCCGACGATGAATTCACCAGGGTCCTGGCGGATTTCCCATCAGTACTGACACCGCAGTTCACGGCAGCCATGCCCAGACACGGAGTACAGCACCACATCCCGACCCAGGGACCACCCCTCCAAGCCCGTGCTCGAAGGCCTTCCCCGGACAAGCTCCAACTGGCGAAGGAGGAGTTCAAGAAGATGGAGGAATTAGGGATCATACGACGGTCCGACAGCCCATGGGCCTCCCCCCTTCACATGGTGCCCAAGGCAACGGGGGGCTGGAGACCATGCGGTGACTACTGCAGACTGAACGAGGCTACAACGCCAGACCGTTACCCTGTGCCGCACATTCAAGACTTCGCAGCAAACCTACACGGCGCAAGGATCTTTTCCAAGGTAGACCTCGTCCGGGGATATTATCAAATCCCTGTACATCCGGACCACATCCCCAAAACAGCACTTATCACCCCGTTCGGACTTTTCGAATTCCTCCGAATGCCATTTGGTCTAAAGAATGCCGCACAGACTTTCCAGCGGCTAATGGACGCGGTGGGACGCGACCTGGACTTTGCATTCATCTATTTGGACGACATCCTCATAGCCAGCAGTAGTCGGCAGGAGCATCTGTCCCACCTCCGCCAGCTCTACTCCCGCCTGAGTGAATTCGGCCTTACAATCAATCCAGCCAAATGCCAGTTCGGACTCGACACCATCGACTTCCTGGGCCACAGGATTACTAAAGACGGGGCAACCCCGCTGCCCGCCAAGGTAGACGCGGTCCGCAACTTCCCCCGACCCAACACAATCAAAGGCTTGCAGGAATTCGTGGGTATGGTGAATTTCTACCACCGTTTCCTCCCCTCAGCAGCCCGAACCATGCGCCCCTTGTTCACTCTAATGTCGGGTAAGGGCAGGGACATTACCTGGAACGAAGAGGCTGCAACCGCTTTCGTTAAAACCAAAGAAGCCTTGGCAAACGCCGCGATGCTAGTGCACCCCAGAACGGACGTTCCTACTGCCCTCACGGTGGACGCATCCAACACAGCGGTCAGTGGAGTGCTGGAACAACTCATCGAGGGTCGCTGGCAACCCCTGACGTTCTTCAGCAAACCCCTACGACCACCCGAACTCAAATACAGTGCTTTCGACCGGGAGCTATTGGCACTATACCTGGCAATCCGGCATTTCAGGTACTTCTTAGAAGGTAGGCCCTTCACCGCGTTCACAGACCACAAACCGCTTACCTTTGCGTTCACTAAGGTGTCCGACCCCTGGTCGTCCCGCCAGCAGCGACATCTGTCCTACATCTCCGAGTACACGACGGACATCCGGCATGTCTCGGGAAAGGACAACGTCGTGGCGGACGCACTTTCCAGACCTACCATACAGGCCCTGTCCCAGGGGGTGGACTATGCAGCGCTGGCAGAGGCACAGCAGGCAGACACTGAGATCCCCAGTTACAGGACTGCAGTCTCTGGTTTGCAGCTCCAAGGCCTCCCCGTAGGCCCAGGTGAGAGGACCCTACTATGTGACGTAGCTACTGGCCAACCCCGCCCCATCGTCCCAGCAGCCTGGCTCCGGCGGGTGTTCGAATCCATTCACAACTTAGCGCACCCCTCCATCAGGACAACCGTCCGGCTGGTCTCCAACAGGTTCGTGTGACATGGGCTGCGTAAACAGGTCAGTGAATGGGCCAAAACGTGCATGCAGTGCCAAACGGCCAAAGTGCAGTGACACACCAAGGCTCCACCGCAGCAGTTCGAACCCACCCGCCGGAGGTTCGACCACATCCATGTGGATATCGTGGGGCCCCTGCCAGTGTCATGAGGAGCGTGGTACCTCCTAACTATGATAGACCGGTTCACCAGATGGCCAGAGGCAGTCCCGCTCAGCGACACCACCTCTGAATCCTGCGCCCGAGCACTGATCGCAACCTGGGTAGCCCGCTTTGGGGTACCGGCCCACATTACCTCCGACAGGGGCGCCCAGTTCACCTCCAGCCTGTGGTCGGCTATGGCCAGACTTTTAGGAACACAGCTACACCACACAACTGCCTACCACCCACAGTCGAACGGACTAGTGGAGCGCTTCCACCGTCACCTGAAATCGGCTCTCATGGCCCGCCTGGAGGGGCCTAACTGGGTGGACAAGCTTCCCCGGGTCCTGCTCGGAATCCGCACGGCGCCCAAAGAGGATCTACACACCTCGTCGGCCGAGTTGGTGTACGGCGCACCCCTGGTCATTCCAGGAGAGTTCATACCAGCCCCAAGGGGGCAAGAGGAAGAACCCACAGCAGTCCTGGACAGACTACGGGAGAGGCTCGGTAACCTGGCCCCCATACCCACTTCACAGCACGGACAGAGCCCGACCTGCGTACCCAAAGACCTGCAGAACTGTAAGTTTCTTTTTGTACGACGGGGCGGACACCGGGCACCGCTACAGCGGCCCTACGAGGGGACATTTAAGGTGATCAGGAACAACGGGTCCACGTTCGTGCTGGACATTGGGGGGAGAGAGGAGGTTTTCACGGTGGACTGACTCAAACCGGCCCATGTGGACTTGGCGCAACCGGTCCAGGCTCAGGCACCGCGGCGCAGGGGCAGACCTCCCAAACAGAGGCCGATCCAGACTGTGGACATTGGGGGAGGTATCGCCAGTTCTGGGGTGGGGGGGTTATGTGGCGACCCACTTTCTGGCACCCACGAACCGGCTCACAACAGCACGTGCGGGCAGGGGGCCGGCCCCAAAAAGGGCGCCAGGCCATCTTCACCAGCAGGGGGAAAATCCCGCACGTGGAAAGGGTCTGGGAATATGCATTCCCCACAGCAGTCCCGCCCAGGGAGGGCGGGAACAGGAAGGCTTTAAAAGCGGGCCGCGAAGTTTGAATAAACCTCTTTCATCGCAACTCTAACTCATCGACTCCGTGTGGTTATTCTAGCGCTGTGTGTAGCACATCGCTACAGTTGGAGCATTAAGCTCTTTCCAATGTTGTAAGATACATCTTTTCGCCATTAAAGTAAGAAATGCAATCATTCTACGGGCTGAAGGAGAGAGATTACTGGAAATTTTAGGTAGTCCAAAGATAGCAGTAATAGGGTGAGGAGAGATATCTATATTCAATACCTTGGAGATAATATTAAAAATGTCTCTCCAAAAAGTTTCCAGAGTAGGACAAGACCAAAACATATGAGTTAAAGAGGCTATCTGCCCCGGACATCTATCACAAAAAGGATTAATATGAGAATAAAAGCGAGCTAATTTATCTTTGGACATATGTGCTCTATGAACAACTTTAAATTGAATTAGGGAATGTTTAGCACAAATAGAGGAAGTATTGACTAATTGTAAAGTCTGCCCCCAGTCATCCACGGAAATGATAGACCCCAATTCCTGTTCCCAATCTACCCTAATCTTATCAAATGGAGCTTTCCTAAGTTTCATAATAATATTATAAATCATAGCTGATGCACCTTTCTGACATGGATTAAGGTTAATTATAGTATCTAAAATGTATGTAGGAGGAAGCATTGGAAAGGAAGAAAGTATAGTACTTAGGAAATTTCTAACTTGTAGATATCTAAAAAAATGTATTCTTGATAAATTATATTTATTAGATAATTGTTCAAAAGACATAAGGGAACCATCTAAAAATAAATCCAAAAACCGTGAAATACCCTTAGTCTTCCAAATTTGAAAAGCACGATCCGTAAAAGAGGGAGGAAAAAATATGTTACCTAAAATAGGAATCGCTAGCCCAAATTGGTTAAGATCAAAAAATTTTCTGAATTGAAACCAAATACGTAAAGTATATTTAACTATCGGGTCAGATACAGGATTATCAATTTTCTCATGGTTAATACGTTGGTCGTTTTTAATCCCTAAAGACCACCTCTGTTCAATTTACCAGATTAATTCCTGCAATGAAGAGAGGTTAATCAGAGGCATATATCAATTTAGGAGATTAGAAGAATGATATTTGATCTAATTGGCATTGGTTTATTATTGTCACATGTGCCAAGATCTAGCTCCGAGGCCGTTCTAAAACTATGGTCTCTAGTTTTTGACTTCCTTACCCCGGGAAAAGAACTGTGACCATTCACCTTATAAGGTCACCCCTCTGCTTCCCCTGATCCGTGGAACATAGGGCATGGCAGCACAGTACTATCTCTTCACCTATTATCATTAATTTATAAGTACATTAATTTATTTATTTAATGAGTAGGCCCTGCAGGACCTTCGAGCTATGCTGCCCCAGCAACCCTCCAACAAGCCCGATTAATTTACAATGACCAATGAACCTAGCCAGCAGGGTTTGGACTGTGGGAGGGAACCGGAGGATCCGGAGAAAGCCCATGCATCCCACAGGGAGGACGCACAGAGTCTCCTTACAGAGTGGCACCAGAATTGAACTCCAAACTCCAGAATGCCCCAAGCTGTAACATCGTTACGCTGACTGCTACGCTACCGTGGCACCACCCCTCCTTCCTACATAGTACTCCATTATTTCAGCACCCATGTGTTTATCTAAGAGTTTCTTAAATTCTCTCACTGTATCTGCCTCTACCACTACCTTGAGAGGGAATTCCATACACCCATCTACCTCTGACATCCCCTCCGATCACCTCAAAATTATACCTCCTCATATTAGCCATTTCCACCCTGGGAAAGAAGTCTCTGACTATCCATTGGATCTATGCATCTTATCATCTTGTACACTGATATGTTTATTAGAATAGAGTTTAAAATGGTCCCATTGCAACCTCCTCTACATTGGTGAGACACGTTGTAAATTGGGGGACCGTTCGTCAAGCACCTCCATTCCATTTGCCACAAGCAGGACTTCCCGATGGTCAAACATTTTAATTCCACTTCCTATTCCCATACCCACATGTCGGTCCATGGCCTCCTCTTGTGCCAAGATGAGTCCACCCATAGGGTGGAGGAGCAACACCTTACCTTCCATCTGGGTAGCATCCAACCTTGATTTCTCCCTCCAGTAAAAAAATATTCCACCCCATGCCCCCAATCTTCTATTCCCTACTCTGAACTTTTACCTTTTCTCAACTGCCTATCACTCCACCCCTGGGTCCCTTCCTCCTTCCCTTTCTCCAATGGTCCACTCTCCTCTCCGATCGAATACCTTGTTCTCCAGACCTTGACCTTTCCCACTCACCTGTCGCCTTCCAGCTACCCTTCTTCCCTTTGCCCCATCTTTTTATTCCGGCATCTTCCACCTTCTCCAGTCCTGAAGAAGGATCTTGGCCCAAAACGTCATTTCCATAGATGCTGCCTGACCTACTGAGTTGATGTTTCCAGCTGAGACCCTTTGTCAGGACTGGTTCAATATATTCAGATTGAAATATGAAAGTCCATTCCATATTCTCAAAGAGTCCGAGCAGCTGGCCTAATTTCTTTGGTGTTCAAAGTTGACTTTCCTCATTCTGATTATTGAAAAGGCTGGAATAAAGACTGTACTATATTTAGCTGTTGTACAATATTTTGCACTTAGTACCTCATGAAAGCAAAAAAAAAAACAGAACAATGTGTTCAACTTCTTGTTCTTTTTATTGCCCAATTCATTCCATGGGTGGGCACAGCTAAATTGACATGAAATGTTAATTATTAATTTGCAAATATGCATGTGCATGTTCAAGAGGACTAGAATATAAAAGCTAAGATGTAATGTTGAGACTTTATAAAACACTGGCGAGGCCTCACTTGGAAAACTGAGCATCTTTGGGCCCTTTATCTTAAAAAGGATGTGCTGACATTGGAGAGGGTCTGAAGGAGATTCACGAAAATGATTCCAGGATTGAATGGCTTGTCATATAAAAAGAGGATGTGCTGGAGCTTTTGGAAAACATCGGGTTGAATAAGTCACCAGGACCGGACGAGATATACCCCAGGCTGCTGTGGGAGGTGAGGGAGAAGATGCTGAGCCTCTGGCAATGATCTTTGCATTATCAAAGGGGATGGGAGAGGTTCTGGAGGATTGGAGGGTTGCGGATGTTGTTCCATTATTCAAGAAAGGGTGTAGAGGTAGCCCAGGAAATTATAGACCAGTGAGTCTTACTTCAGTGGTTGGTAAGTTGATGAAGAAGATCCTGAGAGGCAGGATTTATGAATATTTGAAGAGGTATAATGTGATTAGGAATAGTCAACATGGCTTTGTCAAGGGCAGGTCATGCCTTACAAGCCTGACTGAATTTTTTGAGGATATCACTAATCACATTGATGAAGGAAGAGCAGTAGATGTAGTGTATATGGATTTTAGCAAGGCATTTGATAAGGAACCCCATGCAAGGCTTATTGAGAAAGTAAGGAGGCATGGGATCCAAGGGGACATCGCTTTGTGGATCCAGAACTGGCTTGCCCACAGAAGGCAAAGAGTAGTTGTAGACAGGTCATATTCTGCATAGAGGTCAGTGACCAGTGGTGTGCCTCAGGGATCTGTTCTGGGACTGTGATTCTTATAAATGACCTGGATGAGGAAGTGGAGGGATGGGTTAGTAAATCTGATGACACAAAGGTTGGAGGTGTTGTGGATAGTGTGGAGGGCTGTCAGAGATTACAGCGGGACATTGATAGGATGCAAAATTAGGCCAAGAAGTGGCAGGTGGAGTTCAACCCAGAGAAGTGTGAGGTGGTTCATTTTGGTAGGTCAAATATGATGGCAGAATATAGTATTAATGATAAGACTCTTGGCAGTGTGGAAGATCACCTGGCTTCACCTGTCGCCTTCCAGCTACCCTCCTTCCCCTTGCCCCATCTTTTTATTCTGGCATCTTCCCCCTTCTCCAGTCCTGAAGCAGCAGCTTTGAGTGTCCTATGGGATCGGACCCCAAGATCTGATCCTCAGACTTCAGAAAGGGGAAGTCGGGACCTGTCTTCATAGAGAGGTCAGCGGTGGAAAGGGTGGACATCTTCAAGTTCTTGGGTATCAACATCTCTGAGGATTAGTCCTGGGCTAATAATAATGTAATCATATTAGTAATGTAATCATGAAGACATCATAGGCTATATTTCATAAGGAGCTTGAGGTGAATTTGATGTTAGCTTCAACTATCAGCATCTTTGTGTTGCATATTTAATATTTCTGTAATATTGTAACTATCATAGGCTCTGGACTGGAATAATAAGCAAGTTGGCAAGGTCAACGCCAATGGAACACTCCTCTTTTACAACATTGGAAAGAGCTTAATGCTCCAACTACCTTTTTTTGGTTCTCTCAGACGATATTATGTTTGAATCTGGAGAAAATTAGAAGTAACCTTTATGATTCTTCATTTAAATTTGAACAGATTTGGGGATCTTTTATTCGATATTTTCATTTAATGTAATATATACCCTTCTTGTTTTTTTTTCACTGTTTTTAATGGAGGTCGGGATTGAGGACGTGATTTTAAGTTTAACTCTGTTTGGTTTCAAGTTAGCCCATTGCTTTGCTTTGCTTTTAGTTAGTTGCACGGTGGGTTTTTTTTGGGGGGTTTTTTTTCTTTTTTTCTATTGATATATATATAAAATTTAGTATACTATTATGTTATCTTGGTTTCTTATGTTTAAATTACATTGTTTGTAGTATTTTTTTTGGTATTGATACCTTCTGTAATTTTATTATATTTTAACATTGTATTAATGTTTATATGGCTTTCCTTTTTGTATACTTATTCAATAAAAAGATTTAAAAAGAAAGAAAGGAACACTCCTCCTCACTAAATGTGCTGAACACAACCTGGTGATTATAAACACCCTATTTCGCCAGAAAAACAGGCACAATGTCTCCTGGCAGCATCCATGCTCCAAACACTGGCACCTCATCAACTACATCATCGTACGATCTTGGGACCAACAAGATGTACTGATAACAAGAGTTGTTACTGGTGTCGACGAGTGCTGGACAGACCATCGACTCATCTCGTCCACCATGAGAATGAAGATTTGGCCCAAAAGGAAACACCAAAATCAGAACACTATTAAGAAATTCAATGTTGACATCTTTCAAGACATCAATCATGTACAGAAGTTCCAAAAAAATCTTCAAGGACAACTGCCTCAACAAATCCCACCATCTGTAGAAGAACACTGGAATCAATTGAAGAACACTATCATCACCTCCTGCAAAGAAACTATTGGATTCAAGACGAAAAAACATCAGGATTGGTTCGATGAAAACGACAAACTACTCCAAGAACTCATCGACGAAAAGAGAAAAGCTTTCATCACCTTACAAAATGACCAACAATCAGCTACCAAAAGGAAACGCTATCAGGAATGCAATGCGGCAGTCCAGAAGAGCACCCGAAACTTGAAAAAGCAATGGTGGAGGAAGAAAGCTCAGGGAATCCAACAACTAGCAGATGCCAACACTCGAGGCTTTTTCAACACAACTAAAGCTATTTTTGGCCCACGGTCAAGCCCCTCTCAAAAGCAAAGATGGTTCAACCATCCTGAAGATCAATGCTGACATCAATTCTAGATGGAGGGAACTCTTTGAAGATCTTCTAAATCAAATCGTCTCATTTGACAGGAAAGTGATTAACAACATTCCAAAAAGCCTGTTGACAACTCCCTAAGCAAAATACCAACACTTGAAAAAGTCAAGGAAGCCATCAAAACCTTGAAAAACAACAAGGCTGGTGGACTCGATGGAATACCAGCTGAGGTCTACAAAATTGGAGATAACTCGCTTCATTACCAACTGCATCAACTTCTCATCAAGATCTGGATAAATGAAGATGTACCAGCAGACTTTAGAGACTCAGCAATCATTACCATCTACAAAAGGAAAGGCGATTGATTCAAATGCGGAAACCATCGTGGAATTTCCCTGTTAGCAACAGCAGGAAAGATCCTCACCCACATCATGAACAACCGGCTCAAGCCTTTAGCTGAGAAGATCCTTCCGGAGGCACAAGCTGGTTTTAGACCATCACATGGAGCAATCAACATGATCTTCACAATGTGACAGCTACAAGAAAAATGTCGTGAACAACTTCAACCTTTGTACATGGCATTCATCGACCTCACTAAAGCCTTTGACTCGGTATCAAGGGAACTCCTATGGGATGTCCTATCCACCTATGGATGCCCTGAAAAGTACGTTTGAATCCTGAGACTTCTCCACGATGGCATGCTTGCCACAGTCATGGTCAGCAACAGTAACTGTGAGCCTTTTCAAGTTAGATCAGAAGTAAAACAGGGATGCATGATTGCCCCAACATTGTTCACCATCTTCACTGCGGCAATCATCCACATCATCAAGGACGACCTACCCCCAGGAATCGAAATTGTCTGCAGAACAGATGGCAGACTTCTCAATCTTGCTCATCTCAAGTCCAAAAATAAGACATCCACGAGTTCCCTCATCAAGTTCCAAAACGCAGATGACAACAGTGTTGCAGCTTTCTCAGAAAACCACCTACAACAGATTCTGACTGCCTTCAACAGTGCATACACGAAACTTGGACTTACCATCAATTCCAAGAAGACCCAGATCATCTACCAACCATCACCAACTGAGACAAATCAGATAGAACCATCAATTCAACTTGGCAAATCAACCCCGGAAAACGTGGACCACTTTCCGTATATTGGAAGTCACCTCTCCTCCAATGTCGATCTTAATGACAAGACCCAACATCGTCTTAAATGCGCTGGAACAGCTTCTGGACATCTCCAAAAAGAGTCTTTCATGATCGTGACATCCGAACAGACACCAAAATGTTAGTGTACAAAGCAGTGGTAATCCCAATGCTCCTGTATGCATCAGAAACCTGGACAATATACCGACGACATCTGAAGGCACTTGAAAAGTTCTGTCAAAGCTGTCTTCAAAACATCTTAAATATCAGCTGGGAAGATCGAAGAACCAACGTCAGTGTGCTAAATGAAGCAAAAACAACAAGCATTGAAGCCTACGTCATCACGAACCAACTAAGATGGAGTGGTCATGTTGTTCGGATGAAAGACGAACGTCTGCCGAAACAAGTTTTCTACTCCCAGCTTAAAGAAGGCAAACGTATAAGAGGCGGACAACAGAAGGGAATCAAAGACGTCTTAAAAGCCAAAATGAAGAAATGTAACATCGACATCAACAATTGGGAAACGAATGCCAAGGACAGGAATCTCTGGCAAGCCATCATCCGAGAAGAATCAGCAACTTTTGAAGCCAACAGATGTGCAGAATTAGAAGAAAAGAGAAGAAAATGGTAAGAGAGGCAGCCACAACCAAAGCCCGATCTGCCATCTGGAACTACCTGTCCTGAATGCGGAAGAACTTCCAAAGCCAAGATTGGGCTCATAAGCCACTTGAGAGCCCATAAGTAGATCAACAGAACGAAGACCATCATCCTCAACCTCGAGGGATAGCCACCAACACGACGAAATATATTGTTTGATCGAGCTTTCTTTGTTTAAATAATTCATTACAGTTATATGTAGAAGTATGCGAATGGCATATGTCAATACGCCACCATGTCATTGATGCGTGCCTCACTAGAGTAAAAAGTGAAGTAGATATGCATCCCTGCTCTGTGTTTTTCTTTTGATTAGTTTTATGTTCTGGAGTTACAAAGCATAACACTTTATGGACAAAAAAATGGAATAAACATAAATGTACCGAAACTAGTCTGATCCATGCGCCATTAGCTGGCCCACAGGTACACAAGGCATACTCCTTTCATTAATATTTGAGTAATGTTGTAAATATATTGAGGTTTTCCATTTGGTTTTAACAAGTCAGTTTTCTTTACCTTGATTTCTCTAGCTGGTAGCCTATCACAACGGTTCTGATAATTTTGTTTCATTGTTGTAGCTTTATATTGCTAACATTCCACTGTGACAATATGCAAGAAGCCGTGAAATCAGAGAAATCATTGGCTTCATTTTTTGAACCATTTTTGCCCAAACAGCACATTTTATTAACTGCAGTGCATGCAACCACTAGATGGTGCTCAATAATCAATCTTCACCTGGCACTACTCAATCTCCAAGTTCTGCCTGATACGAGGTTTTGCAGATGCCAGAAATCTTAAGCAACACACACAAAATGCTGAAGAACTCAGTCATCTCCATCAAAGGGCACTAGCCTCCGTAGCATCCAGGACACCTTCAAGGAGTGATGCCTCAAAAAGGGGGCACTATCATTAAGGACTCCCATCAGCCAGGTCATGCCTTTTTCTCATTGCTACCATCAGGAAGGAGGTACAGGAGCCTGAAGGCACACACTCAATGATTGAGGAACAGCTTCCCCTCTGCCATCTGATTTCTGAATGGACATTGAACCCATGAACACTACTTTTTTAATTCCTATTCTTGCGCTACTTATTTAATGTAACCATTATATATATATATATATATAAACACACGTACTGTAATTCACATTTTATCTTCTATGATGTATTGCGTTGTACTGATGCTGCAAACATCACAACACAGGCCGGTGATATTAAACCTGATCTGATTCTGGAACTCAGCAAGTCAGGCAGCACCGATGGAGAGAAAAAAATAGTCGCTGTTTCAGGACCTGACGGACGGTTTCCAACCAAAACATTGGCTGTTTATTCCCCTCCATAGATGCTGCCTGACCTGCTGAGTTCAGCCTGGAAGCTGGAGTTCAGAGATTGATGGCTGTTCTGGGATCTTTCATCAGTTTGCTTTTAATTACATCACGTGGATTACTTGCTTTATTTCCCAAACAGAAATTGTTTGCAATCTATTTCATCACTCTAAGGCCTCTCTCCGTGCCAGTCTCCAAACCTGTTCCCTCTGATTTGAGCAGAATGTTAGAGACAACAAGTGAAACAAAAGCAACTCAAGATGAATCGAAGTTATGAAAACTGTCATTGTGAAAATATCTCATGCCCTGTACATTGCCTTGAACTGGAAGTATCAGCACTCTCTCTCAGGCCAGCTCACTGCTCGGCGAGGGTTACTCATCTCTGCGCTGAACTGAAACTGTGGCCTGCAACCAACGGGCTCCTGGAGCGGCTGCAGGGATGACCGGCATCATGGCTGTGAACTCACTTTTGTCATCTTCAGTTCTGAATGTTGGTTTGTGTAACCCCCTGGCAAGGGGTTCACTGCTAATGTAATGGTCTTGCTGTAGAAGCACTGTTTGGGTTGTGGTTGGAGATAACAGGTGTTTTGGAATGTGAGCTGGCTCCTTTGTTCGGCGGGAGATGAAGAGTGAAGACCCTGGAGAGAACCGGTCAAGGGATACGACCCCGTGGGGACACCGTGATTCAGTGGAGCCGGATGGTGAGATCAACTGAGAATTGAGCTCCAACTGGTGCACATTTGACTGTTTAACTTTAATGGGCCCTTCTTGTTTTTTCTTTCCTTCCTTTACTAACCCTTTAGTTAAGATTCATAAATATAATTCCTTTAATCGTATGCAGTGTGCTGTCTGTTATTTCTTGGCACTGGGTTGTAACAGGGTAGCAAATTACACAGCATCCACACAAACCGGGGTTTGGGGTGGGAGAGCCAACTCAATTTCACAGGTTTGGCGGGACCAGAGTGTGTCTTCCCTAGATTTATGCAGCCAAGGAGACCAGCAGGGTCTCATTTGTTTGTTTGTTTATTTATTTATTTATTAGAGATACAGCACCGAATAGGCCCTTCTGGCCCTTCAAGCCGTGCTGCCCAGCAGTCCCCCAATTTAACCGGAGCCAAATCACGAGACAATTTACAATGACCAATTAACCTACCAATGATACGTCTTTGGACAGTGGGAGGAGTCCCCTCTTCTCACTCATTCCCACTCTGCCCTGCCCCACTTCCATCCTTCCCCTCCCCTTCCCCTCGACCCCCTCCCTCTCTCCCCACTCTCTCCCCTATTACCCTGTCTCCCAACCTCTTCCTCCCTCTTCCTCCTACCCCACCTCTTCCCCTTTCCCCACCTCCTTTGCTCCCTCTCCCCACCTACAATACGATAGGGTCTTTTAAGAGACTTTTGGTTAGGTACATGGAGCTTAGAAAAACAGAGGGCTATGGGTAAGTCTAGTAATTTCTAAGGTAGGGACATGTTCGGCACAACTTTGTGGGCTGAAGGGCCTGTATTGTGCTGTAGGTTTTCTCTGTTTCTATGTTTCTATCCCTCCTTCACCCCACTTCCCCCCTTTGCTTCCTCTGCCCATCTCTCCCTCTCTCCCCCTTCCCCACCTCGACAGTTACCTCCCTCTTTTCCACCCTCTCACCCACTCCTCAACTTTCCACTGCTCTCCCACAGTCTTCCTCCTCTCTCCCATCTCTTCCTCTTTGCCTCTCTCCGTGTTCCCCCTTGCCCCTACACCCTCCCCTCTCTCTTCCCCTTCTTCCCTCTTCCCCTTCTCCCCCTCACAACCCTCTTAGCCCTGTCCCCCTCCCCTCTTCCCCTTCCCCTCTTCAGCCTCTTCCCTATTTCCTCCCTCCCCACTCCCCTCTTTCCCACATTCTTCCCATTTTCCACACTCTTCCCCTTCTCTTTCTCTCACCCTTTTCTCCCTTTTCAACCCTTCCCCACTCCCCATTGTCCCCTCACCATCATTTGCCTTCTACCATTCTCACCCACTCTCTCCCCCAAATCCCCCTCCACTGCTCTCTTCCCATCTGCCCCCTCTTCCTCCCTCACCACATGCCCGCGCCCCCTCCCCTTTGCACTTCCACCCACTACCCCCTCTTCCCTCCTCTCCCCACAATCCCCCCTCAGCCTTTTCCCATTCTCCCACACGCCCCTCTTCCCCCATCTTCATCCCTTCCCAATCTACCGCACTCACCCCATCTTAGCCCCACTTCCCCCCTTCTCTCTACCCTCTCTCACTCCCCTCTCACCCCCCTCTCCCACTAGTCCTTCTATCCCCATCTATCCCCTCTTTCCCCCTCCTGCCCTTCTATTCCCCTCTCTCACCATCTACACCACTCTCACACCATCTTAGCTCCACTTCCTCCTGTCCCCGCTTCCCTCTCCCCCTTCCCTTTTTGCCCCCTCTCCCCTTCCTCCCCTCCCTTCCCCTTTCTCTATCCCCTCTCCCCTTTCATGGCATGTGTAAATGCTAGGCCGGAGTACCGCAATGTGACGTGTGCGCAGCGTTAGGAGTCCGGTGCACTGGAATATTTTGGGGCACGTGTACGCAGCTTTAAGATGCCCTTGCCCTGGAATTGTTTGGGCCGAGGCATGCAGTGTTAAGAGTGCAGCATTAGGGCGTTCGTGCACCGAACTGCTTGGGGCAAGCGTGTGCAGTGTTGGGATGTTGGTGCACCGATTCGTTTGGTGAAAACTTATGCAGCCTTCTGGACCCGTACCATCCATAACACGCCCTCTTCCCATCACTCCCATCCCATCAGCGAGGAGGTACAGGAGCCGAAAGACACACGCTCAACGTTTTAGAAACTGCCTCTTTGCCTCCGCCATCAGATTTCTGAATGTTCCGTGAATCATGAACACTCCCTCACTATATTGCATTATTTATTAATTATTATATTTCTTATTGTAACCCGGTAATTTCTTATGTATTACATTGTACCACTGCCACAATGCTACAAATTTCACGTCATTTGTCTAGGATAACGAACCGGATTCTGAGATTAGATGCTACAGTATTCTGATCTCCTTAAACGGTGCTCTTTTTTTCTATCTCGTACTATTTTACTCCATAAACTACTGTGAATTGCACAACGGAAGATCAGTTTTCTCCTCACTTGCCACATGCCTCCCTTGGGTTTGTGAAGTCCCAGACTCCTGCAGAATGTGCTTCTCGACGACATCCTTGCCAAATCCTGCTCGCAAGACAAGCCCTTTCCCTTGTAGCGCTGGCGGCCCGTGCACCAGAGGCAACTGGCACGTTCTCATATAGCGAACTCAAGATGGTGCCGAGCTGCAGTCTCCGTCGAGGAGGAGGAGGCACAGACCTCACTGTGATCTCATGTTCGTGAGTTCATGGTCCATTCAGAGATCTGGTGGTGGAGGGAAAGAAGCTGTTCTTAAAATACTGACTGTAGACCTTCAGGCTCCTGTACCGGCCCCACCCACAATGGTGGGAACAAGATGGTGAGGGCCCTTAATAATGGATGCTGCCTTCTTGAGGAAGGCCTCGTGAAGCTGTTCTCGATGGTGGGGAGGGTTTTATTTATTTGGTGATACAGCGCAGAGCAGGCTCTTCGAGCCACACCGCCCCAGCAACCCCCAACCATCCCGATCATGGGACAGTACATCTTTGGACTGTGGGAGTAAACCCTCACATTCCACAGGCTCGACTGGATTCGAACTCGGGAACCTTCACTCCCGGAGTCCAGCACTGATGTCACTGCACTACCAGCTGGCTTTTATGATGGTGTTGAGACTAGCACTTGATTTGGATTTAAGTGAGGGAGAATTGCGCGGTGTCAGCCTCACTCTCTCTTCCCAATTCCCATCTGGATCTAGTGGCAAGACAGAGTCGAGACGGCTGGAGATGGGACTAGATGCAGTGGATGACCAGGACATCTTCTGTGTCTTGTCCTGCTCTACACATTCCATGACACTTGCAGAGACCGCCTTCCCGACCGTTGGACCTTCCATTGGTCTCGTCCGCTCAATCCGCCGGAGTCTGTCTTCACATGCTGGGGTAGACAACTCCCTATCTTACTGAGGGTTTGAGACTCGTCAGCTACCCTCACCTGGTTTAGCCGGCTTGTCGAAGCCATTGCCCGGGGTGTGGCCACTGTCGCATGCAAACAGCTACGAGGAGCCACAGGTGAGAGCTGAGTGCCAGGTGGGGACCAAAGGTGGGCTAACTGCCTTGAAAAGGACGCGACATGTTCCCCCACCAGAGGTGCTACCCCTCCCTGACATGCCATACACCCCAGTCTCCATTATAAATGGTGATGCAACCGGGCAGATTGTTCTCCACAATGCATCTGCAGAAATTTGCCAGCCTCTTTGGTGACATACCAAATCTCCTCAAACTCCTAATGAATAAGTGTGCCTTCATGATTACATCAACGTGTTGGACCCAGGATGGCTCCTCTGAGATCTTGACACTCAGGATAACTGATACAAATAGAATGTTATTCAAAAACGATGCAGTTGAAGCACCATCCTGTAATGCAAGAACCACCTGAGAGGCAAGATTGACAACATGGAAGCAGTAATTACAGAAGATTAGATTATGAGGACACGCAGTCCTCTTTTATTGTCATTTAGTAATGCATGCATAAAGAAATGATACAATATTCCTCCGGTGTGATATCACAGAAACACAGGACAGACCAAGACGGAAAAACTGACAAAAACCACATAATTATAACATATGGTTACAACAGTGCAAGCAATACCATGACTTGATAAAGGACAGGCCGTGAGCACGGTAAGAAAGTTCAAAGTCTCTCGAATGTCCCACATCTCACGCAGAAGGGAGAAGGAAGAAAGCTCTCCCTGCCATACCCGACCACAGTCCGACTCTGAGTCGTCCGAAAATTTCGAGTTCCGACCAGCCCTCAGACACCGAGTACCGAGCACCATCTCTGCCAAACGCTTCAACCCCCACCCCAGTCGCCAGCAGCAGGCAAAGCCGAGTATTTTGGGGCCTTCCCTCCGGAGATTCTCGATTGCACAGTAGCAGCGGCAGCAAACCAGGCATTTCAGAAGTTGCTCCAGATGTTCCTCCGTGCTCTCATGGTTGTCTCCATCAAATTAGGATTGTGCACGGCCTCCTACTTACAAATACGATATCATTTCACCGGAAAGGCTACGCGCGCTGCGTCACGCCACCATCTTCTCCTCCCTCCTCCAAACGTTAAAGTTAAAAGCTAATAGCATGTGGCATGGTAGCTTAGCAGTTAGCAAAATCGCTTTACGTTACCGGCAATCTCTGATTGGGACTTGATTCCTGCCACTATCCGTAGGAAGCTTGTACGTTCTCCCTTTGACCATGTGGGTTTCTTCCAGATGCTCCAGTTTCCTCCCACATTCCAAAGACGTACAGGTTAGGGTTCGTGAGTTGTGGGCATTGTTCCGGAAGCGTGACAACATTTACCGGCTGCCCTCACCAGACGCAAACGATGCATTTCTTGTGCGTTTTGATGGGCATGTGGCAAATAAAGCTGATCTTTAAAAAGCGGAAGGCAGCAATACAAGAAAATTCATAACATTTCTTTATGTTCCTACAGTATAGGGTGATTTTTATTTGTTGGGGATTCAATCCGTTAAAAATCCAATCCTGCTACAGGGTCCAGAGATTTCCAGGTGGGAAGATGTAGGGATTTTCTGAATATCCTGAGTACCCACTGACCCCTAATTGCTGTCAATTTCTTTAAGCTTATTTTCCACTGTGATAGATGGCATCATAGAGGTAAAGGTGACATCGTGTCCCATCACCTCATTATAGGAAGGATGTGGAAGCTTTAGGGACGGTGTAGAGGAGATTTACCAGGATCGTAAACACAAAATACTCTGCAGATGCTGGGGTCAAAGCAACACTGACAACACACTGGAGGAACGCAGCAGGTCGGGCAGCATCTGTGGAAACGATCAGTCAACATTTCGGGTCGGAACCCTTCGTCAGGACTGAAGAGGGAAGGGACAGAGGCCCTATAAAGAAGGTGGGGGGAGGGTGGGAAGGAGAAGGCTGGTAGGTTCCAGGTGAAAAACCAGTAAGGGGAAAGATAAAGGGGTGGGGGAGGGGAGGCAGGGAGGTGATAGGCAGGAAAGGTGAAGAAGGAATAGGGGAAAACACAATGGGTAGTAGAAGGAGGCGGAACCATGAGGGAGGTGATAGGCAGCTGGAGGAGGGGGCAGAGTGACATAGGGATAGGGGAAGGGAGGGGGAGGGAATTACCGGAAGTTGGAGAATTCTATGTTCATACCAAGGGGCTGGAGACTACCTAGAAGGTATATGAGGTGTTGCTCCTCCAACCTGAGTTTAGCCTCATCATGGCAGTAGAAGAGGCCATGTATGGACATATCCGAATGGGAATGGGAAGCATCCAGTGCTCCCGGTGTGGCCTCCTCGTGAAACCCGACGCGGATTGGGGGACCACTTCGTCGAGCACCTGTGCTCCAACCGCCACAACAGACGGGATCTCCTGGTAGCCACCCACTTCAACTCTGCTTCCCATTCCCATTTGGATATGTCCATACATGGCCTCCTCTACAGCCATGATGAGGCTAAACTCAGGTTGGAGGAGCAACACCTCATATACCATCTGGGTAGTCTCCAGCCCCTTGGTATGAACATAGAATTCTCCAGCTTCCAGTAATTCCCTCCCCCTCCTTTCCCCTATCCCTATGTCACTCTGCCCCCTCCTCCAGCTGCCTATCACCTCCCTCATAGTTCCGCCTCCTTCTACTACCCATTGTGTTTTCCCCTATTCCTTCTTCCCCTTTCCTGCCTCTCCCCTCCCCCACCCCTTTATCTTTCCCCTTACTGGTTTTTCACCTGGAACCTACCAACCTTCTCCTTCCCACCCTCCCCCCACCTTCTTTATAGGCCTCCTCCCTCTTCAGTCCTGACGAAGGGTTCTGGCCCGAAACGTCGACTGATCGTTTCCGCGGATGCTGCCCGACCTGCTGAGTTCCTCCAGCGTGTTGTGCGTGTTGATTTACCAGGATGCTGCCTGAACTAGAAAGAGTGTCAGATGAGGGTAGGTTGAGTGATCTAGAGCTTTTCTCTTTGGAGAGAGTGAGGAGGAGAACTGAGTTGATAAAGGTGTACAGGGTAATAAGAGGCATAGATCGAGGGGACAGCCAGAGACTTTTTTCCCAGGGTGGAAATCCCTAATACAAAGGACCATAACTTTAAAGTGTTGGGAGACAAGTATAGGGGGGATGTCACAGGTAGAGAGTCACGGGTGCATGGAACATGCTACTGGTGTGGTAGTAGAGGTAAATAATTTCGGACATTTAAGAGACTCTTAGATAGGTACATGGATTAAAGAATAATGATGATAATAATAATAAGAAGAAGAAGAAGAAATACTTTATTGATCCTGGGTGGGAAATAGAGGTCTATGAGGAAGGGAAGGGTTTGATTATTCATGGAGTAGGTTAACAGGTCAGCACAACATTGTGGGCTGAATGGCCTGTACTATGTTCTATGTTCCTGTTCATGATTGTTTAATATCATTTCCAATACTTAAATGTAAAGGAGAATGAAATAATTCTTACTTCAGATTAGATTAGATTCAACTTTATTGTCATTGTGCCGAGTACAGATACAAAGCCAATGAAATGCAGTTAGCATCTGACCAGAAATTCAAAGAATAGTGTTATTGACAAAATAACTGCGAATAAAAAAAGTGCTACAGTACACAAATATAAAAGTACTGAGACAGTACAATACGGATGCAATACTGCTTAGCGCTGTGATGAGAGGTTCAGCAGTGTCACAGCCTCAGGGAAGAAGCTCTTCCTGAGCCTGCTGGTGCTGGAGCGGAGGCTCCTGTAGCACCTACCGGATGGGAGGAGAGTAAAAAGTCCATGGTTAGGGTGAGATGTATCCCTGATAATGCTTTTCGCCCTGCCCAGGCAGCATTTTTGTAAATGTTCTCAATGGTGGGCAAATGGGTGCCGATAATCCACTGGGCAGTTTTCACCACACTCTGGAGTGCTTTGCGGTCAGATTCGGGACAATTGCCATACCACACTGAGATGCAGTTGGTGAGTATGCTCTCAATGGTACAGCGGTAAAAGTCCATCAGTATCCTGGGACAGAGGTGAGCTTTCTTCATGCTCTGCAGGAAATAAAGGCACTGTTGCGCCTTTTTGATCAGGATGGAGGAGTTCAGGGACCAGGTGAGATCCTCGGAAATGTGGACACCAAGGAATTTGAAGCTTGATACACGCTCCACTACAGTTCTGTTGATTTAGATGGGGACGTGAGTGTGACACGTGAGTGTGACTCCTGGCATGCCTGAAGATCAGAATGATCTCCTTGGTCTTCTGGGTGTTAAGGGCCAGGTTGTTGTCGGCACAACACACAGCCAGGTGCTGGACCTTGTCCCTGTAGGCCGTCTCATCATCCCCTCTGATCAGGCCAACCACCGTGGTGTCATCTGCGAACTTGATTATGGAGTTAGAACCATGTACAGGAACGCAGTCATAGGTGAAAAGGGAGTACAGAAGAGGGCTCAGCACACAGCCTTGAGGCACGCCGGTGTTCAGGGTGAGAGTGGAGGAGGAGAGGTTGTCTAACTTAACGGATTGGGGTCTGTTAGTCAGAAAGTCCAAGGTCCAATTGCAGAGGGATACGCTGATACCAAGCTGGCGAATTTTGGTGATCAGCTTGGAGGGGATCACAGTATTGAATGCCGAACTAAAGTCAATGAACAGCATCTGATGCAACACAAAAAAAGCACAGTAAGATAAAGAGCACAGTAATAAAAACACACAATAAATATAAATAGATAAGATAACCTATATACATAGATTGATTGTCTATCCATAATGTGACACTGGGCACAGGAGTGTCTGTACGGGTGAGTCCGACAGGAAATGATAAAGTATTGATGGTAGAGGTAGGGGCTGCAGATCTGTGCTGTGTTCAACACACACGAAGTGCTGGAGGACCTCAGCAGGTCAGGCTGAGTTTAGTATTTTGTGTGTGTTTGCTCCAGAATTCCAGCATCTGTAGGATCTCTTGTGTTTTGTCCCTTGATGCTCCCACCCCCCATGCCCTCCAGCTACTCGCTCCCTGCCCCCACCAAACTGCAGTACTACTGATAACAGGGTAAAGAGTTCAGGGAAGACTTGATTATTTTTGTGTGGTTTGATGTTGACGTGTCAAAGAAGGGCAGAACTTTGGCATTGAACTCAAAGCAAAGTGGCAAGAAAGAAAATTGTGAACACAGAAAGCCTCAGCGTGTGTGCGCTTGTAACAGCCTCAGCTCAAGGGTTGGAGTGGATATTGATCGATTAATTTATATAAATGACTGTCATACAGTGACCTACTTCATAGGGCTATTGCAGCCTGATAAATTAATCTGCTCTGCTGATTCTGCATTTCATTGGTAACAGCTTTATGTTCATAGCAGTTCCACAAAATTTCTATACAAAGAGACTTTTGTCAGCGACTTCAACTACTTCTCGAAATCTTTACAAATGGAAATACACTCTTTTGACCGATTGATTATCAAGCGATTCATAGAGCTTCATGCTGGTATCTAGGAGCCCAGTGCAGAATGCAGCCATGGCAGACTCAGAATGCGTATGTTTAATAGACAGAGTATTTTCCCATGCTCAGAGTCACTTTGCCAGACTTTTTCACCCATTCCTTCCCTCTGTCACACATCAACAGGCAGAACATTCTAAAGAAGGAATGTTGGCAAAGCAGAGCAGGCATGATTTCTAGTGGCTACAGACACATTTAATCACCACCAATGGTGATTTGTTTTAAATAATTAATCAAGGGCTGATTAAAAGTAGGTATCAATGTTATATTTAAGGATTTTACAACCTTTTCTTCATAGATATTCTTTCAATAGCTGTTCAGGTATGTGCATATTATATATATACACATACAGCTTTTTTATATATATACAGCTTTTTGTCACTAACATATAGTCTTTCAATATTTTCATTAATTTTCAAAATTATAAACTCAATAACAAAGTTGATACAAAGAGATTGGAATAATCTTAATAAGCATATACAAAAAGGATTTTAAGTAACATAGGTATAATAGACTTCCAAACTCATAATGAAATTAGTCATAAAGAGAAAAAAAGAAATAAAAAGAAAAAATATATATATAAATGTTGTAGCAGCCATCGTTGGAGTGGACTGAGTCAGAATGGGACGGCTTTGGCTCAAACAGGCTTCGGCGAGAACAGGCAAAGGCCAGGGTAGGTTCCGGTAAGTTTTTTTTGTTCAGATTGTCTAGTGTAGGGAGAATGCCAGGCAGGATGTAGGAATGCTCCTCTTGCAGGATGTGGGAAGTCAAGGAGCCTCTGGTGTCCCTGACAACGGCTCCTGCAAGAAGTGCATCCAGCTGCAGCTCCTGACAAACCACGTTAGGGAACTGGAGCAGGAGCTGGATGACCTGCGGATCATTCGGGAGAATGAGGAGATTATAGATCGTAGCTACAGGGAGGTAGTTATGCCAAAGGAGCAGAGGACAGGAAATTGGGTCACTGTCAGGCGAGGGAAGAGGAAAGGGCAGGCAGAGCAGGGTTCCCCTGTGGCCATTCCCCTCAACAACAAGTATACCGCATTGGATACTGTTGTGGGGGATGACTTACCTGGGACTAGCTGCAGTAGCCGGATCTCTGGCACTGAGTCTGGCTCTGCAGTGCAGAAGGGAGGGGGGGAAAGAGAGCGGTAGTGATAGGGGACTCGATAGTTAGAGGTGCAGATAGGAGGTTCTGTGGTCGTGACAGAGAATCCAGGATGGTTTGTTGCCTCCCAGGTGCCAGGGTCAAGGATGTCTCTGATCGCTTGCATGACATTCTGAAGTGGGAGGGTGACCAGCCAGATGTCGTGGTGCACATCGGTACCAATGACATAGCAAGGAAGAGTGAGGAGGTCCTGGAGAGTGAGTATAGAGAGCTTGGTAGGAAGTTGAAAAGCAGGACCTCGAGGGTGGTAATCTCAGGATTGCTACCTGTGCTACGTGCCGGTGAGGGTAGGAATAGGATGCTCTGGAGGATGAACAGGTGGCTGAGGAACTGGTGTAGGGGGCAGGATTTCAGATTTCAGGATCATTGGGACCTCTTCTGGGGCAGGTGGGACCTGTACAAGAGAGATGGGTTACACTTGAACCACAGGGGGACCAATATCCTTTCAGGGAGGTTTGTTAGTGCTATTGGGGAGGCTTTAAACTAGATTTGCAGGGGGATGGGAACCAGAGTGACAGTGTGGCTGGGGTGAAAATAAATTATGTTAAAAGTTCAAACAAATCCACTAATAGAAAGGTTGTGAGTGGTGGTAAAAAATCTTCTGAGGTGTATATATTTCAATGCTAGGAGTATTGCGGGGAAGGCGGATGAGTTGAGGGCGTGGAGTGACACGTGGAATTATGACGTTATAGCAATTAGTCAAACTTGGCTACAGGAGGGGCAGGACTGGCAGCTTAATATTCCGGGGTTCCGATGTTTCAGATGTGATCGAGGCAGAGGAATGAAAGGTGGGGGAGTAGCATTGCTTGTTAGGGAAAATATTACAGCAGTGCTCAGGCAGGACAGATTAGAGGGCTTGTCTACTGAGTCCTTATGGGTGGAGCTGAGAAACAGGAAAGGTATGGCCATATTAGTGGGATTGTATTACAGACCACCCAATAGTCAATGAGAATTGGAAGAGCAAATCTGCAGAGAGATAGCAGGCAACTGCAGGAAACATAAAGTTGTGGTGGTAGGGGATTTTAATTTTCCATACATCGATTGGGACTCCCATACTGTTAGGGGTCTAGATGGTTTAGAGTTTGTAAAATGTGTTCAGGAAAGTTTTCTAAATCAATATATAGAGGGACCAACTAGAGGGGATGCAATATTGGATCTCCTGTTAGGAAACAAGTTAGGACAAGTGACGGAAGTCTGTGTAGGGGAGCAATTTGGTTCCAGTTATCATAACACCATGAGTTTCAACTTGATCATGGACAAGGATAGATCTGGTCCTAGGGTTGAGGTTCTTAACTGGAAGAAGGCCAAATTTGAAGAAATGAGAAAGGATCTAAAAAACGTGGATTGGGATAGGTTGTTCTCTGGCAAGGATGTGATCGGTAGGTGGGAAGCCTTCAAAGGAGAAATTTTGAGAGTGCAGAATTTGTATGTTCCTGTCAGGATTAAAGGCAAAGAATAAGAATAAGGAACCTTGGTTCTCAAGGGATATTGCAACTCTGATAAAGAAGAAGAGGGAGTTGTATGACAAGTATAGGAAGCAGGGAGTAAATAAGGTGCTTGAGGAGTATAAGAAGTGCAAGACAATACTTAAGAAAGAAATCAGGAGGGCTAAAAGTAGACATGCGGTTGCCTTGGCAGTCAAAGTGAAGGATAATCCAAAGAGCTTTTACAGGTATATTAAGAGCAAAAGGATTGTAAGGGATAAAATTGGTCCTCTTGAAGATCAGAGTGGTCGGCTATGTGCGAAACCAAAGGAAATGAGGGAGATCTTAAATAAGTTTTTTGTGTCTGTATTTACTAAGGAAACTGGCATGAAGTCTATGGAATTAAGGGAAACAAGAAGTGAGATCATGGAAACTGTACAGATCGAAAAGGAGGAGGTCCTTGCTGTCTTGAGGAAAATTAAAGTGGATAAATCCCCGGGATTAATCCCCTGACAGGGTGTTCCCTCAGACCTTGAAGGAGACTAGTGTTGAAATTGCAGAGGCCCTGGCAGAAATATTTAAAATGTCGCTGTCTACAGGTGAGGTGCCGGAGGATTGGAGAGTGGCTCATGTTGTTCTGTTGTTTAAAAAAGGATCAAAAAGTAATCTGGGAAATTATAGACCAGTAAATTTAACGTCGGTAGTAGGTAAGTTATTGGAGGGAGTGCTAAGAGACAGACTCTACAAGCATTTGGATAGACAGGGACTTATTAGGGAGAGTCAACATGGCTTTGTGCGTGGTAGGTCATGTTTGACCAATCTGTTGGAGTTTTTCAAGGAGGTTAGCAGGAAAGTGGATGAAGGGAAGGCAGTGGATATTGTCTACATGGACCTCAGTAAGGCCTTTGACAAGGTCCCGCATGGGAGGTTAGTTAGGAAAATTCAGTCGCTAGGTATACATGGAGAGGTGGTAAATTGGATTAGACATTGGCTCAATGGAAGAAGCCAAAGAGTGGTAGTAGAGAATTGCTTCTCCGAGTGGAGGCCTGTGACTAGTGGTGTGCCACAGGGATCAGTGCTGGGTCCATTGTTATTTGTCATCTATATCAATGATCTGGATGATAATGTGGTAAATTGGATCAGCAAATTTGCTGATGATACAAAGATTGGAGGTATAGTAGACAGTGAGGAAGGTTATTCGGAGCCTGCAGAGGGATTTGGACCAGCTGGAAAAATGGGCTGAAAAATGGCAGATGGAGTTTAATATAGACAAGTGTGAGGTATTGCACGTTGAAAGGACAAACCAAGGTAGAACATACAGGGTTAATGGTAAGGCACTGAGGAGTGCAGTGGAACAGAGGGATCTGGGAATACAGATACAAAATTCCCTAAAAGTGGCATCACAGGTAGATAGGGTCGTAAAGAGAGCTTTTGGTACATTGGACTTTATTAATCAAAGTATTGAGTATAAGAGCTGGAATGTTATGATGAGGTTGTATAAGGCATTGGTGAGGCCGAATCTGGAGTATTGTGTTCAGTTTTGGTCACCAAATTACAGGATGGATATAAATAAGGTTGAAAGAGTGCAGAGAAGGTTTACACGGATGTTGCCGGGACTTGAGAAACTCAGTTACAGAGAAAGGTTGAATAGGTTAGGACTTTATTCCCTGGAGTGTAGAAGAATGAGGGGAGATTTGATAGAGGTATATAAAATTATGATGGGTATAGATAGAGTGAATGCAAGCAGGCTTTTTCCACTGAGGCAAAGGGAGAAAAAAACCAGAGGACATGGGTTAAGGGTGAGGGGGGAAAAATTTAAAGGGAACATTGGGGGGGCTTCTTCACACAGAGAGTGGTGGGAGTATGGAATGAGCTGCCAGACGAGGTGGTAAATGCGGGTTCTTTTTTAACATTTAAGAATAAATTGGACAGATACATGGATGGGAGGTGTATGGAGGGATATGGTCCGTGTGCAGGTCAGTGGGACTAGGCAGAAAATGGTTCGGCACAGCCAAGAAGGGCCAAAAGGCCTGTTTCTGTGCTGTAGTTTCTATGGTTCTATGGTTCTAAACAAAGAAAAACCCCCAAAAGAAATAGACCAATATCTTGAATCAGACACGTTTAGTAATATCGTCAACTCCACTCCTCTATTCATATAATTTAAGTTTAAAAAAAGATTTGGAAAGGTCCCTAACATATAGTCAGTGGCCACTTTATTGTGTACCTAATAAAGTGTCTACTGAGCGAATGTCAGGACCTCCTGTTGCTGTAGAACATCCACATTCAGAGATGCTCTTCTGCACATCACTGTTGTAACGTGTGGTTATTTGAATTACTGTCGCCTTCCTGTCAGCTTGAACCAGTCTGGCTGTCCTCCTCTGACCTCTCTCATTAACCAAGTGTTGTTGCCCAGAGGACTACAGCTCACTGGAAGTTTCTTTCTTGTTTCTTGCACCATTCTCTGTGAATTCTAGAAATCGTTGTGCATGAAAATCCCAGGAGATCAGCAGCTTCTGAGATAATTGAAGTAACCTGTCTGGCGTCAACAATCATTTTGCGGTCAAAGTCACTTTTCTTCCCTATTCTGATGTTTGATCTGAACAGCAACTGAACCTCTTGACCATGTCTGCATGCTTTTATGCACTGAGTTGCTGCCACACAATTGGCTGATTAGATACTTGTATGAACTAGCAGGTATACAGGTGTACTTAATAAAGTGGCCACACAATTAAATGCCCTGTTAATTAGGGCATACAGTTACATTTTGGCCCATTACGTGGCTGCCCCAATTAGCCCAAGTTTCATGGAAACACTCCAAAAAGGTATAAAAAAGACAAACTACTATTTAACTGAGTAAAAAATTATATATTTAAGTGAAATACAGAACAAATTAGAACATTACCAATACTACTGCAGTATTATAAAACTGTGCATTAGTTCCTAATAGTTATTGACGCAGGAATTCACCCGGTGTGCTCCACCTTGTTCTATTGATTGACTGTAAATTAACAAATCAGCGCAGACACCTAGGGTAATTTTTTTCGGCTGGTGTCAAACCTTTTCATGACATCTTGGCAAGGATCTGATTTCTTTTAACCAAAATAAAAAACAAAATTATAAGAAGTCACTGCTTTTTGAATTGCCGTCTGTTGGCCCGAATGGATACTGTAACACAAGCACTCGCAACCGACACTATTTAATAACTGGCTTGTTGTAAGGACAGTGCGGTGTCTAAACATTCAAGTTGATTATCAATACCTTCAAATTCTGCGTAGTTCCTAACTTGTTGAAGCATTCCGCAGATTCACTGCCCTCTAGCTGATGAAATTCTTCCTTGTCTCTGTTGGAGTAATCCTGGTCAGGGACTGCAGTGCATTTTATAAATGGGGTTCACCGCAGGGAGACAAACGAGGACAGAATGCTCAAAGTGATGGACGCGGACAGGCTGGCTTTTCTGAGTGACTTTGGTCCACTTCTGACCTGCCAGGATTGCATTTATTTAGACAAGAGGAAATTGCTTCCCACTCTTCCGACTTGTTGACTGTGGAAGAACTTTGGAGAGCTTGGAATTTAATCATTTGCTTCAGGATGTTCCACCCTGACATAAACGTGGAAGGGAGTCCCGAGTCCTGACATCCAGAATATTAATAGTGGGTGTCTCATCAAGTCAGATAGCACAAGAAGTAGCATCCATCGTCAAGGACCCCCACTGTCCAGGCCATGCTCTCTTCTCACTGCTGCCATCGGACAGAAGTTAAACAGGAGCCTTGGGTCTCACACCACCAGGTTCAGAAACAATTATTATCCTTCAGCCATCAGGCCCATGAACCAGTGTGGACAACGTCACTTTCATGGACTCTATAACTCATGTTCTCGGTATTATTTATTTACTTATTTTTTTTGTATTTACAGTTTGTCTTCTTTTGCATATTGGTTGATTGTCAGTCTTTATGAGTAGTTTTTCGTTGATCCTATTGTAATTCTTTGTTCCACTGTGAATGCCCACAAGAAAGTGAATCTCAGGGTAATATAAGGTGATATATATGTATTTTGATAATAAATTTAGTCTGAAAATTAAACTTTACAGAGAAGGTTAGACCAGCTCTTTTTGGGGTCAAGCATTGTGGACATAGATACTACAATTTACTAAGCTGATTTCAGATCAAAAGGAAGGAAGTTGAGAAGTTCGGAATTACTGCCACGTGACAGTGAGTATAGGAATAGAATGAGGTGGAGGATAAATGCGTGGCTGAGGGATTGGAGCAGGAGGCAAGGATTCAGATTTCTGGATCATTGGGACCTCTATTGGGGCAGGTGTGACCTGTACAAAAAGGACGGGTTGCACTTGAATCCCAGGGGGACCAATATCCTGGCGGGGAGGTTTGCTAAGGCTACTGGGGAGAGTTTAAACTGGAATTGTTGGGGGACAGAAACCAAACTGAAGAGACTGGGGAAGAGGAGGTTGGCTCACAAATAGAGAAAGCTTGTAGATAGTGCGAGAGGGAGGATAGGCAGGTGATAGAGAAGGGACGCACTCAGACCGACGATTGAGGTGTGTCTATTTTAACACAAGGAGTATTGTGAACAAAGCAGATGAGCTTAGAGCGTGGATCAACACTTGGAACTATGATGTGGTGGCCATTACAGAGACTTGGATGGCTCAGGGGCAGGAATGGTTACTTCAAGTGCCGGGTTTTAGATGTTTCAGAAAGGACAGGGAGGGAGGCAAAAGAGGTGGGAACGTGGCACTGTTGATCAGAGATAGTGTCACAGCTGCAGAAAAGGTGGACGTCATGGAGGGATTGTCTACAGAGCCTCTGTGGGTGGAGGTTAGGAACAAGAAGGGGTCAATAACTCTACTGGGTGTTTCTTATAGGCCGCCCAATAGTAACAAGGGATATCGAGGAGCAGTTAGGGAAACAGATCCTGGATAGGTGTAATAATAAAAGAGTTGTCATGATGGGAGACTTTAATTTCCCAAATATCGATTGGCATCTCCCTAGAGCAAGGGGTTTAGATGGGGTGGGGTTTGTTAGGTGTGTTCAGCAAGGTTTCTTGACACAATATGTAGATAAGTCTACAAGAGGAAAGGCTGTATTTGATTTGGTATTGGGTAATGAACCTGGTCAGGCGTCAGATCTCACAGTCGGGGAACATTTTGGAGTTAGTGATCATAATTCTATCTCCTTTACAATAGCATTGGAGAGAGATAGGAACAGACAAGTTAGAAAAAGTGTTTAATTGGAGTAAGGGGAATTATGAGGCTATCAGGCAGGAACTTGGACGCTTAAATTGGGAACAGATGTTCTCAGGGAAAAGTACGGAAGAAATGTGGCAAATGTTCAGGGGATATTTGTGTGGAGTTCTGCATAGGTACATTCCAATGAGACGGAAGTTATGGTAGGGAACAGGAACCATGGTGTACAAAGGTTGTAGTAAATCTAGTCAAGAAGAAAAGAAAAGCTTATGAAAGGTTTAGAAAGCTAGGTAATGTTAGAGATCTAGAAGATTATAAGGCTAACAGGTAGGAGCTTAAGAAGGAAATTAGGAGAGCCAGAAGGGGCCATGAGAAGGCCTTGGCGGACAGGATTAAGGAAAACCCCAAGGTATTCTACAAGTATGTGAAGCATAAGAGGATAAGACGTGAAAGAATAGGACCAATCAAGTGTGACAGTGGGAAGGTGTGTATGGAACCGGAGGAGTAGCAGAGGTACTTAATGAATACTATACTTCAGTATTCACTATGGAAAAGGATCTTGGTGATTGTAGTGATGACTTGCAGTGGACTGAAAAGCCTGAGCATGTAGATATTAAGAAAGAGGATGTGCTGGAGCTTTTGGAAAGCATCAAGTTGGATCAGTCACCGGGACCGGTTGAGATGTACCCCAGGCTACTGTGGGAAGTGAGGGAGGAGATTGCTGAGCCTCTGGCGATGATCTTTGCATCATCAATGAGGACAGGAGAGGTTCCGGAGGATTGGAGGGTTGCGGGTGTTCTTCCCTTATTCAAGAAAGGGAGTAGAGATAGCTCACGAAATTATAGACCAGTGAGTCTTACTTCGGTAGTTGGTAAGTTGATGGAGAAGATCCTGAGAGGCAGGATTTATGAATATTTGAAGAGGTATAATATGATTAGGAATAGTCTGCATGGCTTTGTCAAGGGCAGGTCATGCCTTACGAGCCTGATTGAATTTTTTGAGGATGTGACTAAACACATTGATGAAGGAAGAGCAGTAGATGTAGTGTATATGGATTTCAGCAAGGCATTTGATCAGGTACCCCATGCAAGGCTGATTGAGGAAGTGAGGAGGCATGGGATCCAAGGGGAACTTGCTTTGTGGATCCAGAACTGGCTTGCCCAGAGAAGGTAGAGAGTGGTTGTAGACAGGTCATGTTCTTCATGGAGGTCGGTCACCAGTGGTGTGCCTCAGGGATCTGTTCTGGGACCCTTACTCTTCGTGATTTTTATAAATGACCCGGATGAGGAAGTGGAGGGATGGGTTTGTAAATTTGCTGATGACACAAAGGTTGGGGGTGTTGTGGATAGTGTGGAGGGCTGTCAGAGGTTACAGTTGGACATTGATAGGATGCAAAACTGGGCTGAGAAGTGGCAGATGGAGTTCAACCCAGCTGAGTGTGAGGTGGTTCATTGCAGTAGGTCAAATATGATGGAAGAATATAGTATTAATGGTAAGACTCTTGGCAGTGTGGAGGATCAGAGGGATCTTGGGGTCCAAGTCCATAAAATACTCAAGGCAGCTGTGCTGGTTGACTCTGTGGTTAAGAAGGCATACGGTGTATTGCCCTTCATCAATCGTGGAATTGAATTTAAGAGCCGAGAGGTAATGTTGCAGCTATATAGGACCCTGGTCAGACCCCGCTTGGAGTACTGTACTCAATTCTGGTCGCCTCACTACAGGAAGGATGTGGAAACCATAGAAGGGGTGCAGAGGAGATTTACAAGGATGTTGTCTGGATTGGGGAGCATGCCTTATGAAAACAGGTTAAGTGAACTCAGCCTTTTCTCCTTGGAGTGACGGAGGGTGAGATGTGACCTGATAGAGGTGTATAAGATGATGAGAGGCATTGATCATGTAGATAGTCAGTGGCTTTTTCCCATGACTGAAATGGCTGCCACAAGAGGGCACAGGTTTAAGGTGCTTGGGAGAGGAGATGTCAGGGGAAAGTTTTTTACGCAGAAAGTGGTGAGTGCGTGGAATGGGCTTCCGGCAACGGTGGTGGAGGCGGATACGATAGGGTCTTTTAAGAGACTTTTGGATAAGTACATGGAGCTTAGAAAAAAAGATGGCTATGGGTAAGCCTAGTAATTTCTAAGGTAGGGACATGTTCGGCACAACTCTGTGGGCCGAAGGGCCTGTATTGTGCTGTAGGTTTTCTATGTTTCTATGTTTAATGACTGAAGCATCATTTCAGAACTGGTAGCCGTGTGGTTACATTGATATTGAAATTGGCTTATAATTGTCATATGTACCGAGGTAGAGTAGTAAGCTCATTTTGAATACTGTTCATACAGATCACATTATCACACAGTGCATTGGGTTAGAACAAGGTAAGCAATAACGATGCAGAACAAAGTGTAAAAGCTACAGAGAAAGTGCAGTGCAGGTAAAAGATAAAGTTGAAGATCATAACGAGGTGGATTGTGATGTCAACAGTCCATCTGCTCTGTCCAAGGGTCGATAACAGCCGGGTAGAAGCTGTCCTCGAGTCTGCTGGAACGTGCTTTCAGGTTTTTGTATCTTCTGCCCAATGGGAGAGGGGAGAAGAGGGAGTGCCCAGGGTGGGTTGGATCTTCGGTTATGCTGGCTGCTTTTTTGGGGGGGTTGTTGGTGATATACCTATTCCCCTCTGTTCAAAGTGTGCAGAGAATGCATTAAGCTCAGCGGGAAGGCATGTGCTGTTGCCGATAATGCCGCCTGACTTTGTTTTGTAACCCATTTTAGTTTGTAAGCCCTACCACAGCTGATGGCTATACAGGGACTGGGGTTTAGACTGGTGCTGGGTCTGAGTATGTCTGATACTTCTCCGAGGACCATCACCTTGACGTGATGGAGTAGCTTGTGAGCTTCTCAGATCCCTAGAGCAATGCCACCTGGAGCTTAACTCCTAGTAGGGTCACCCATGACAGTAAATTCAAGGGCGAGAATCCAGACAAAGAGCAATCCAATCTAGACCTCAATGGTGGAAGGTGATGACACATCACAACGGCTGCGAAGGCACCAGTGAAGGGTCCGCAGTTGTCTTGAATTCCGTGCCACTGGATCCTGAGCCCGATCTGTCAGGACCGTGTGGTGGCTGCCCATGTATCAGCCTCCTCATGTTAAACAAAGTCATGCACAGGCCTTCTCCATAAAGGGAATAACCCTTCAAGAGAATATCATACTCGCATAGCTATTCTCTGATAGCTTCATGGAGATCATCACGGCCACACCCTGGTACTCCACCTTAACTAAACCAGGTGGGGGTAGCTGGCGGCCTCGTTGCCCATTGAGATGGGGACATGCCTGTCTTCGCATGCGAAGACAGCTCTGGTAGGCTGGGTGGATGAGGTCAACAGCAAAATCCAACAGTCAGGAAGGTGGCTCTGCAATGCTTCGTGGAGAGCGAAGGGCACAACAAGGCGCAGAAGAAGTCACGGTCATCCACTGCGGCCAAGGAAGAGCCCAGCTGTGACGACTACTCGTACCACCGGCACTGGACTTCCGAGGTCGAGAGAGTGGAACTGTCAGGCGCGACAGCTTTTCACTTTAAAAACTCTCCTGCACAGATCCTTTTGTGCAGTCCATATCATCTCATTCCAACTCTTTCATCGTCGGATATGACAGACAACAACCAGTCAGCAATCATGTCAGAGTGGCCCGATTTGAATGCTGGAGACCTAGACTTTGGAAGAGAGAGGACCTCCCAGTTCATCAACTGTTTCTGGTTTGCAAACACCTGCTGCAATAGGGCCTGTAAGCCCAGGAGACTATTCTGCCAATGTGTGTACAACACTCTTCTTGGCCATTAAAATTTAGATGAATTAGGAGTGAGATCTGGAGCATCCAGAATCAAATAAATGACATCAGTGGAAGTTTGGAATGAGTCCGGTAGGGCCAATAGATCGCTCAACACTTTGAGCACATTGTTTGATGTCCTACAAAAGTCACATTCCACAAAGCACGTCGTCCAGATGTTCTTTCTGGAGACAAGCCGGGTTCCTGTTCCGTTAACTTCAACACTGTTTTAAAGAGGAAATTACTTTTCAAAAATGCTAAAACCATGTAGAAATGCTCGCAGAGGCAAAAGGGAAACATTTATCCCTCCAAATGTTTAATGAATCTCGCTGAATCCTAGGGGGAGGCCAGCTGGGCGAATGTACAGTTTAGGTTTAAAGATAAGCATTATTTGTCACACGTACATTGAAACACTTGCGTTAACAACCATCACAGTCCGTGGATGTGCTGGGCACAACCCGCAAGGGTTGCCGTGCTTCCAACGCCAACGTGGCATCACCACAACTTACTAACCCTTAACCGGAATGCCTTTTGGAACGTGCAAGGAAACCGGAGCACCTGGAGGAAATCTGTGCAGTCAGAGAGAGAATGTACAAGTTTCTTACAGCTCAGTGGCAGAATTAAACCCCGATCATTGGCACTGTACAGCCCTGTGCTAACTGCTCTGTTACCTTGCTGCCAACCACCATTGCCCCCACCCCTGACATCACATTCGTCATCTGTAGTGTGGAACTTATTCCTTTGTAGGAAGCCTCGGGAATGGTAGCAGTCACTCACAAAATTTGTGTTTGTCAATAAATGCAAGAAAGTCTGCTGATGCTGGAAATCCAGAGCAACACTCACAAAATGCTGGAGGTACTCAGCAGGTCAGGCAGCATCTATGGAAATGAATAAACAGTCGACGTTTCAGGCTGAGACCCTTCATCAGGACTGGAAAGGGAGGGGGAAGATGCCAGAATGAAAAGGTGGGGGAAGGGAAGGAGGCTAGCTGGAAGGTGATAGGTGAAGCCAGGTGGCTGGGAAAGGCAAATGGCTGGAGAGGAAGAATCTGATAGGAGAGGAGGGAGGACCATAGGAGAGAGGGAAGGAGAGAGGGAAAGAGGAGGGAGAGAGCTGATAGGCAGATGAGAAGAGGTAAGGGGCCAGAATGGGGAATAGAGAAAGCAGAGAGGGGGAGGGAAGAAAAAATTACTATTCTCCAGCAGAAGAAATTACATTTGTCAGTACTTCAGTTTGTACAAACCGATGAACAAAGCACTTGGTTCAGAGAAGTGAATTCCTCTCAGGGGATCAGACATTCCATTATTTTGAGTCATAGAACGCCACAGCACAGAAACAGGCCCTTTGGCCCATCTAGTCCATGCTGAACTATTAATCTGCCTAGTCCCATCAAGCTGCACCTGAAACATAGCCTTCCATATCCCTCCCGTCCAAATATCTCTTTGAACCAGCATCCACCACTACCGCTGGCAGTTCACTTCACACTCTCTGAGTGAAGAACTTCCCCCTCAGGTTCCCCTTAAATATTTCTCAATGGAAAAAAATCTCTTTGCATTTATCCTATCGAGACCCCTCATAATTTTGTACACCTCTATCAAATCTCCCTTCATTCTCCGACGCTGCAGGGAATAAAGTCTATTTGTATCTGAACTCTGGGCATAGGACGAAGTGACAGCTGTGGGCAATGGCCTGACAACTCACTGAATCAGAATCAGGTTTCTTATTTCTGACATATGTTGTTAAGTCTGTGGTAACAGTACATTGTAAGACGTACAATGATTACTATAAGTTATAATGAAAAATATAAAATAAATAAATGACACAAAAGAGGAATAGTGAGGTAGTGTTCATGGGTTCATGGACCATTGAGAAATCGAATGGTGCAGGGAAGGAAGCCATCCCTGAATCGTCTTGTGTTGGTGTTCAGTCTCCTGTATCTCCCCTCACGGTAGTAACGGGAAGAGGGAATATCCCAGATGTTGAGGGTCCTTGAAGATTGATGCTGCCTTCTTGAGGCCCTGCTTCTTGAAGGTGTGCTCAGTGGCGGAGACCATCATCTCTAACAGGCCAACATCAAGAACACTTAATTTTTCAGTGGAAGGGAAGGCATGCTTTAAGGCTTTACATTTACATATGAACAGGGCCTGTTTAAGGTACAGTGTCTACATGTCTTATTATTTACAGACTCAGATGACACTCCTAAACCTATTTACTTAACCTTGATTTTAACCAACATCTTTTTTGTCTTTTATTTTCATGTTTGCACTTTATCCCATGGTAAAGTACTTTGAACTAACATCATCTGTATGAAAAGTGCTCTAGAAATAAGTTATTACATTCTTTCTCTGCTAAACCTGAGGTCAAGGCATAGTCAAGCATACTCATTTCTCAGTTGCTAGGAACTTTGGGACTATTCTAGTGTTGTTTAATATTGTGGCTTTCTGGCGGTTTACATAAATATTGCCGTGTAGGTCTAATTGTTTAATGCTATTGTGTAGCGCCTTTGGGAAGATACCAGTTGTAGATATTACTATTGGGACCATGTATACCCTGTTCATGTTCCAAAGTCTTTCAATTTCCTCTTTTAATTCAACATACTCTTGGTGTTTTTCACTTATTGGTTTCTGTATGTTATGTGGGTTTGGAATGACTACATATATATTAAGTGAGTTGTTCTTGCTTGTTTATCCTGTAGTATTATATCCGGATGGTTATTATGGATTGTCCTATCTGTAATAGTGGATCAGTTTGTGGGACTCTAACTCTAAAACTGGATCAGGCTTGTATTTATAAGAAGGTAATTTGTCTTTTATGAGTTTGTATTTTAAAGCAAGACTTTGATGAATGATGTTCAACGCTTCCTTGTTAATATCTAGTCTGCTCAGGTCGTGGGGTTGTTTTCCATGGAAGCATGCTCTTTCATTGATTACTTTTTTCTTCTATCGTGATAATTTCTTCATTTTTCTGGGTTGTGCTCTCAATTAAGCTTAATGACGTGTACTTCTTGTCAGAACTGCATGTACTCGCGTGGCGTGCTGAATCCTGTTTTTGTTGATGAAAGTATATCCTCAGAACTTTTACATTACTGTTGTGTAAAGTTTTTATGTCTGTTATTCCTCTTTCTCCTTCTGTCCTAAGTAGTGTTGATTTAAGTATGTTCGAGTGTACATAGTGTTTTCTAAAATTTGTCATTTCAGTTCTTACCTTTCATTGTAAATTTTCCAGATTGGTTTCGATCCAAGATATTATGCCGAAAGAATACGTTAATATGGGTATAGTGAAAGCGTTTATTGACTTTGTTATATTTTTACTATTGAGTTGCTTGGCAGATTTTCTTAAGCCTTGAAATGAACCCTGTGGAAAGTTTTTCCTTTATGATCTGTTTTCATTCCTTGTTGATATCCCAGATGTTACATATTCATCCTTCAGTTGTACTGTACCCTGCTGCTCTGGTTTATGCTCTACTGGGTCTATTGAACCTTTCTTTATGTTCAATGTTCTGCACTTACCTGGTCCAAAGTTCATAGTTATATCTTTCAAAAGTAGTTCTACTATTTGAATTAATTGCTTTAGTTTCACGGACGAAGGAGTTTATAATTCCTTTCTTTTTAAATCTTTTTATTGAATTAGTACACAAAGAGTAAAACATATAGCAACCAATACATTGTTAGGATATAAATATCAAAGTAATATTAATACAAAAATAACAATACAAACAACGTATGTTTGTTAGTACGAGAGAGACGGGTTACACTTGAACCACAGGGGGACCAATATCCTTTCAGGGAGGTTTGTTAGTGCTATTGGGGAGGCTTTAAACTAGATTTTCAGGGGGATGGGAACAAGAGTGACAGTGTGGCTGGGGTGAAAATAAATGATTTTGAAAGTTTAAGCAAATCCGCTGATAGAAAGGTTGTGAGTGGTGGTAAAAATCTTCTGAGGTGTATATATTTCAATGCTAGGAGTATTGCAAGGAAGGCAGATGAGTTGAGGGCGTGGATTGACACGTGGAATTATGATGTTGTAGCAATTAGTGAAACTTGGCTACAGGAGGGGCAGGACTGGCAGGTTAAGTTAGATATGGCCCTTGTGGCTACAGGGGTCAGGGGGTATGGAGGGAAGGCTGGGTTCTGAGTTGGATGATCAGCCATGATCATAATAAATGGCGGTGCAGGCTCGAAGGGCCGAATGGCCTACTCCTGCACCTATTTTCTATGTTTCTATGTTTCTATGTTAATATTCCAGGGTTCCGATGTTTCAGATGTGATCGAGGCAGAGGAATGAAAGGTGGGGGAGTAGCATTGCTTGTTAGGGAAAATATTACAGCAGTGCTCAGGCAGGACAGATTAGAGGGCTTGTCTACTGAGTCCTTATGGGTGGAGCTGAGAAACAGGAAAGGTATAGCCACATTAGTGGGATTGTATTACAGACCACCCAATAGTCAACGAGACTTGGAAGAGCAAATCTGCAGAGAGATAGCAGGCAACTGCAGGAAACATAAAGTTGTGGTGGTAGGGGATTTTAATTTTCCATACATTGATTGGGACTCCCATACTGTTAGGGGTCTAGATGGTTTAGAGTTTGTAAAATGTGTTCAGGAAAGTTTTCTAAATCAGTATATAGAGGGACCAACTAGAGGGGATGCAATATTGGATCTCCTGTTAGGAAATGAATTAGGGCAAGTGACGGAAGTCTGTGTAGGGGAGCACTTTGGTTCCAGTGATCATAACGCCATTAGTTTCAACTTGATCATGGACAAGGATAGATCTGGCCTAGGGTTGAGGTTCTGAACTGGAAGAAGGCCGAATTTGAAGAAATGAAAAAGGATCTAAGAAGCGTGGATTGGGACAGGTTGTTCTCTGGCAAAGATGTGATTGGTAGGTGGGAAGCCTTCAAAGGGGAAATTTTGAGAGTGCAGAATTTGTATGTTCCTGTCAGAATTAAAGGCAAATTGAATAGGAATAAGGAACCTTGGTTCTCAAGGGATATTGCAACTCTGATAAAGAAGAAGAGGGAGTTGTATGAAATGTATAGGAAACAGGGGGTAAATCAGGTGCTTGAGGAGTATAAGAAGTGCAAGAAAATACTTAAGAAAGAAATCAGGAGGGCGAAAAGAAGACATGAGGTTGCCTTGGCAGTCAAAGTGAAGGATAATCCAAAGAGCTTTTACAAGTATATTAAGAGCAAAAGGATTGTAAGGGATAAAATTGGTCCTCTTGAAGATCAGAGTGGTTGGCTTTGTGCGGAACCAAAGGAAATGGGGGAGATCTTAAATAGTTTTTTTGTGTCTGTATTTACTAAGGAAGCTGGCATGAAATCTATGGAATTGAAGGAATCAAGTAGTGAGACCATGGCAACTGTACAGATTGAAAAGGAGGAGGTGCTTGCTGTCTTGAGGAAAATTAAAGTGGATAAATCCCCGGGACCTGACAGGGTGTTCCCTCGGACCTTGAAGGAGACTAGTGTTGAAATTGCAGGGGCGCTGGCAGAAATATTTAAAATGTCACTGTCTACGGGTGAAGTGCCGGAGGATTGGAGAGTGGCTCATGTTGTTCCGTTGTTTAAAAAAGGATCGAAAAGTAATCTGGGAAATTACAGGCCGGTGAGTTTAACGTCGGTGGTAGGTAAGTTATTGGAGGGAGTACTAAGAGACAGAATCTACAAGCATTTGGATAGACAGGGACTTATTAGGGAGAGTCAACATGGCTTTGTGCGTGGTAGGTCATGTTTGACCAATCTATTGGAGTTTTTCAAGGAGGTTACCAGGAATGTGGATGAAGGGAAGGCAGTGGATATTGTCTACATGGACTTCAGTAAGGCCTTTGACAAGGTCCCGCATGGGAGGTTAGTTAGGAAAATTCAGTCGCTAGGTATACATGGAGAGGTGGTAAATTGGATTGGACATTGGCTCGATGGAAGAAGCCAGAGTGTGGTAGTAGAGAATTGCTTCTCTGAGTGGAGGCCTGTGACTAGTGGTGTGCCACAGGGATCAGCGCTGGGTCCATTGTTATTTGTCATCTACATCAGTGATCTGGATGATAATGTGGTAAATTGGATCAGCAAGTTTGCTGATGATACAAAGATTGGAGGTGTAGTAGACAGTGAGGAAGGTTTTCAGAGCCTGCAGAGGGACTTGGACCAGCTGGAAAAATGGGCTGAAAAATGGCAGATGGAGTTTAATACTGACAAGTGTGAGGTATTGCACGTTGGAAGGACAAACCAAGGTAGAACATACAGGGTTAATGGTAAGGCACTGAGGAGTGCAGTGGAACAGAGGGATCTGGGAATACAGATACAAAATTCCCTAAAAGTTTCATCACAGGTAGATAGGGTCGTAAAGAGAGCTTTTGGTACATTGGCCTTTATTAATCGAAGTATTGAGTATAAGAGCTGGTCTGTTATGATGAGGTTGTATAAGGCATTGGTGAGGCCGAATCTGGAGTATTGTGTTCAGTTTTGGTCACCAAATTACAGGAAGGATATAAATAAGGTTGAAAGAGTGCAGAGAAGGTTTACAAGGATGTTGCCGGGACTTGAGAAACTCAGTTACAGAGAAAGGTTGAATAGGTTAGGACTTTATTCCCTGGAGCGCAGAAGAATGAGGGGAGATTTGATAGAGGTATATAAAATTATGATGGGTATAGATAGAGTGAATGCAAGCAGGCTTTTTCCACTGAGGCAAGGGGAGAAAAAAACCAGAGGACATGGATTAAGGGTGAGGGGGGAAAAGTTTAAAGGAAACATTGGGGGGGGCTTCTTCACACAGAGAGTGGTGGGAGTATGGAATGAGCTGCCAGACGAGGTGGTAAATGCGGGTTCTTTTTTAACATTTAAGAATGAATTGGACAGATACATGGATGGGAGGTGTATGGAGGGATATGGTCCGTGTGCAGGTCAGTGGGACTAGGCAGAAAATGGTTCGGCACAGCCAAGAAGGGCCAAAGGGCCTGTTTCTGTGCTGTAGTTTCTATGGTTCTATGGTTCTATAGTTAATTATAGAATAACAAGGTAATATAATTGTGTACTAATTTTTCATATATACCAATAGAATGAAAAAAAACCTACCATGCAATTAACCTAGCAAAGCAAAGCAATGGGCTAACTAGGTTTACTAGACTTGAACAATTAAACGATCGCGTCACCAAACCCAACCTCTGCTAATAACAGGTAAAATCCACGAAGGGAATGTATATATGGTCAGAGGGAAAAAAATAGTTACATTAAATGAAAATATTGAATAAATGATCTCCAGGTCTGTTCAAATTTAACTGAAGTATCATAAAGTTTACTTCTGATTTTTTCCAAATTTAAACACAGTATCGTTTGAGAGAACCAAAAAAATGTAGTTGGGGCGTTAATCTCCTTCCATAATTTATAATTTATAAATTATAAATTTATAATTTCTTGTACTAATGATGCTGATGATTATTATCACTTGCTTCTTATATCCTAAAGATTAGTTTTATTTGTCACATGTACATTGAAACATGCAGTGAAATGAGTTGCTTGTATGAGCGACCAGTACAGTCTGAGGATGTGCTGGGGACAGCCCTCAGGTGTCACAAAGCTTCCAGTACCAATGCAGCACGCCCACAACTCACTAACCCTAACCCGTTTGTCTTTGGACTGTGGGAGGAAACCCAGGTGGTCATGGGGAGAACGGACAAAGATCTTACAGGCCAATCACTAGCTCTGTAAAGTATTATGCGTGCCACTACGCTGCTGCGCTGCCCACAATGCACCTGGCCTGTCTGTTGCAGTATTGGTCCAATATCAATACCTCCTGCTTGCTGTAGCAGGGCTATAACTAGCAGATTGCAACTATTTATTTATTGAGATACAGTGCAGATTAGACCCTTCCAGCCCTTCGAGCTACACTGCCTAGCAATTCCCAGATTTAATCTGAGCCTAGTCACAGGACAACTTACAATGACCAACTGGTACATCCTTGGATGGTGCAAGGAAACCAGAACCCCTGGAGAAAACCCACACAGTCACAGGGAGAACGTACAAACTCCTTACAGGAATTGAACCTGGGTCGTCTGTACTGTAAAGCGTTGTGCTAACTACTACGCCACCATGCCTCACCTGTTAAACCCAAAACCCACTATCCAACCCACCCACCTTCTCCTTACCTTTCACCTGTCAGTTTGTACTGCTCCTCCACCTCCTCCTTATTCTGGCTTCTTCCCCCTTCCTTTCCAGTCCTGATAAAGGGCCTCAACCTGAAACGTTTACTGTTTATTCCCCTCCATAGATGCTGCCTGACCTGCTGAGTTCCTCCAGCATTTTGTGTGGGTTGCTTTGGACTTCCAGCATCTGCAGGATTTCTTGTATTTATAATTTGGGGGTCGATAAACGGGCTGCAGAAGGTAGAATCTGGAGAGAAAAAACAACAATCTGCTGCAGGAACCTGTGGGTAGAGCAGCATCTGTGAGGAGGAGTCTCTTGTGTTTAAGCTTTGAAGTCATTGTTTTAAAAGGAACGTAACCAATTCCCTAAAGACAGACGAACAAGCAGGGTTAGCTAGCGTTATGCAAATGTTTGTTCCCATTTCTTCTGTGGCTCCTGGAGAATCTGAAAAGCAATTTTCTCAGAACAATATTAATGACGTGGTAAAATGGATACACCACCAGCTTCAGGAACAATTACCATCAAGCTCCTGAACCAAAGGGGATAACTTCCCTTACCCCATCACTGAAATGCTCCCACAACCTATGGACTCACTTTCAAGGACTCTTCATCTCAAGTTCTCGATATTTATTTGCATGTTTATTTATTATTATTATTTCTTGTTTTTGTATTTGCATAGTTTGTTGCTTTCTGCACTCCGGTTGAACGCCCAAGTTGGGCGATTGTTCATTGATTCTGTTGTGGTTATTATTCTATAGATTTATGGAGCATGCCCACAAAGAAAATTAATCTCAGGGTTGGATATGGTGACATGTATGTACTTTGATAATAAATTTACATTATTGGAAATCCAAGCAACACCCACAAAATGCTGGATGAACTCAGCAGGTCGGGCAGCATCTGGGGAGAAGAGAAAACAGTCGACGTTTCGGCCTGAGACCCTTCATCAAGACTGGAAACAATATGAGAAGTTAGAGCAAAAAGGGGGAGGGGGGAGGAAGACATACAAGGTGGTAGGTGATAGGTGAAACCGGGGGTGGGGGGGGTTTGAAGTAACGAGCTGGGAAGTCGATTGGTGAAAGAGATAAAGGGCTGGAGAAGGGGGAATCTGATGGGAGAGGGTAGAAGATCATGGATGAAAGGGAAGGGGGAGGAGCACCAGAGGGAGGTGATGGGCAGGTAAGGAGATAAGTTGAGGGGGGAAACAGGAATGGGAATGGCGAAGGCGGGACAATCATCGGAAGTTAGAGAAGTCAATGTTCAGGCCATCCGGTTGGAGGCTACCCAGATGGAATACAAAGTGTTGCTCCTCCACACCGAGTGTCACCTCATCGTGACAGTAGAGGAGGCTGTGGACCGACATGTTGGAATAGGAAAGAGAATGGGAAGTGGAATTGAAATGAGTGGCCAGCAGGAAATCCCACTTTTTCTGGCGGACAGAGCATAGTTGCTCTGCGAAGCAGTCTCCTTATCTATATCGGATCTCACCGGTATACAGGAGGCCACACCGGAAACAGTAAATGACCCCAACAGACTCACAGGTGAAGTGTCGCCTCACCTGGAAAGACTGATTGGTGCCCTGAATGGTCGTGAGGAAGGAGGTGGAAGGGCAGGTATGGCACTTGCTCCGCTTACAAGGATAAGTACCAGGAGGGAGATCAGTGAGAGATATTCCAGACACGTAAAAGAACATTTATTTGCTGAACAGGTAAGCTCCTCACTATAGAAGTGAACTACTTATGAATGCAATTACCTGGGGTCAACATTGTGACCTTCTGCAGAGAAAGAAAAGGATATGGTTCAGGCACCATATTTGAAGATCATTTGGTTTGTATTTTAGTTTATTTGACTTTCCAGTCCCTGAAATGGAAAGAAAACAAGTAATTAGCTTATGCAGTGGGTTCTGGTTTATTGGGACACATCATACTAGCATATTTTGGCCCAATTAAGCGGCTGCCCCAATTAGCTAAAGTTTCATGGAAGCAGTTAAAAGGTTACAAAAAAGACAAACTGAGTAACAGATTTATATTTAAATTAAATACATACAAATTAGAACATGACCAATATTACCGCAGTACTATGAAACTGAGCATTACTTCCTAATACTCATCAACAGAGGAATTCATCCAGTATATGCCCCCGCATTCTTTAGATTGACTGTAAATGAACAAAATCAGTGCAGGTAATGAACTCCTTCGCACAATGCTGTCGACGATTGCATCCTCCAAATCTTCATTTTCATTTTAGCATTCAAGATGATTGTTGATACCTTCAAATTCTTTGCAGTTTCTAATTTGTTAAAGTAGTGATATCATTTCATTTTCACTCCCGGCCGTTTCTAGCATCTCCAAGCCTGAATGTTTGAAACCGCAGTGAGCAAAACAATTCTGAATTGTCTTACTACTTATTTCTCAGCAACTATCAGTGACAAAAAAAATGCTGCTGTTTAAACAGAAAGAGATGCAACTGATGCTATTTAGAAACTGTTTGCTCGAAGCACGGCTTTGTGACTACACAAGTGTATGCTAGTTTGGCAACAGTCTCCTGTCCCAATTATGTGACATAGTGTTCCAAATAAGTGAAAGGAAGCCCAGCTATTTTCTCAATTAGTTTTTGTCTTTTAAGAGTTGCCCAAATAGGTGGCTGCGCCAATTAACCAATAGCCCAGTTAATTGGGATCCACTATACATATCTTTTACTGCAACTCTGCTTTGGAAAAGGAGCTGTCTCGAAACGTGTTTTGTTTTCAGTGAATATGATCTGAAATACTGTTTGCCACATGGTTCTGTCTCTCTTTCTTTCATTCTTTTTTTCTTTCTTTCTTTCTCTCTTTCATTTTACCTATGTTGAGAGTTAAACCTCAGAGACATTGGTGAACACGGTGGGCTTTTTACACCAATCTCATAATTTCATGTTTGACAAGATGAAAATTCCAGATTTACCAAGTTTCTTGAATTTAATGACCATGTTGGGATTCAAAAGTTCCCAACCTGCTCCCTGGCCAGAAACTAAACCACCTTCATCAAAATGTCATCATAGTTATATTTCTCCTAATCTGCTCTACACAAGAGAACTCCAAATTTACACAAAGCTGACATACCTCCCATTTCTCCACATCTGGGAAGCAATTGAACTTCCCATTGTAAAGATGCAATTTATCAAAAGTATGATTGAATCTTCAGCTGTAGCATATCCGTTCTAAAAACACAAGAGATTCTGCAGATGCTGGAAATCCAGAGCAACACACACAGAATATAGGAGGAACTCAGTATGTCAGGAGCATCTCGGCCCAAAACAAAGTTCAATGTTCAAAGTAAGTTTATTATCGAAGTACATATTGTTATGTTACTTCTATTTAAACATTACATGGGTTAACAACAAAGAATCATATTCTGGAAGAATTATAGAACTTTTAGTTACAGAAATAAGCAAACACATCTTAACCCTGCCACATGCTGAAACTTTCTGGCAAACCCCACGCATGCTTAGTGCTGTCCAATCAGGAACTGACACATCATTGCACATGGTCACCACATCTTCCCTTCCTTAAAAAGAAAAAATAAAGAACAACATTAATCAAAGCAAAGACATAATTCAACAAGATTCTATCAGTCTCTCTGTGGGTTTACTTGTTATTATTTACATGTTTTGTCTCGTCTGCATCCTTTAACTGAATCTCTGAAGAATCACATCTTCTTTTCCTTAAAAAGAAAAACAAATAACATTAACCAATAAACAAATCTAAATCAGGGAACTGAAACTCTGAAGTTGACTCTTCGCTATCTGGGCCATGACTCTTCTTGTGCTTTTTCTTTTTCTTCTTCTTTTCTGCTTTAAGCTTTTCTTCATGTATCTCAACTAAACTTTTCGGTATACTCTCATATGCCTCCTGGTTAGAAGCTGGAATTTCAGGTAAGCAGTTCACGCTATCCTCCTCAGCAATCTGCTTCCCTGCTTCTGTTTGGACTGTATCTTTCCTAATTCCTTCCACTTCCATTTGTAATGAAATATGAATCTTCTTTTCTTCATCGAATTCATTCATTAACTGTGTAACCTCTTTTTTATGCTGAGACTTCATCATTTCAATGAAGCTTCTCAATTCCGTTACTTGTGCTTTCACTTCTTGCTTATACTGTGCCCACTGTGAGCGTTCTTGCTCTAGACGGTGATTAGACTAAATCTCATATTCTCTCAGTGTCTCTTTCATTATTGCTTGCATTGAAGCAACCTCCTCCTCCCATTGCTTTTTCACATCAGCAATTGCCTCCTGTTTGGTCGTCTCAGACACTGCAGTTACTGCCTTTATATTCTCCATGTCAGCATTTTCATAAAGTGCATCTATATCAAATTCCTCACATTCATCTTCAATCGCTGCATTTACTTGTTTCATTTCATTTTCCTTCTTTCTACTTCTACAACAGCGTGAAAAATGATTAATCTTACCACAGTTATAGCAAAGTTTGCCATATGCAAAACACTGATTTGGACTGTGTTCCCGCGCGCAGCGATCACATGACCTTTTTTTCAAATGCCGTCTTGCTCTCCATCAGTTTTGTCAATGTATTATTATATTTCTTGATATGTTTGCACTTTTTTTACAGCGTTTACATTGTAGTTTTCAACAAAAAGCTCTTCAGCCCACGACATTACGGTCTCAGAAGCTTTGCAGAGCACAAAAGCTTGTTCAAAATTTAAATCTTGCTCACGCAAAAGCCTTTCTCTCAGAGCATTATCTCAAATGCCACAAACCAGTCTATCTTTAATAAGAAAGTCTGTGAGCAATCCGAACTCACACGTTGTACTACACTTCCTTAACTCCATAACATACTGATCAATCATTTCAGCAGCCCTTTGTGCACGTGAAGAATTTACATCGTTCATACGTTAAGTTCCGCTTAGGTATACAAAATACTTCAAATCTGTCCATTATCGACTTTAAATTGAAATTATCTCCATCTTCAAAGACAAAATTATTGTATACCTCTACTGCGTCATTCTCGATTACATAGAGCAAAAGCACCACTTTGGTTTTGTCCGCTTTTCTATCGGCTCCGATGGCGACAAATATATCTCAAACCATTGCTTGAATATCCTCCAATTCTCAGCTACATTCCCAGTCAGCCGCAATTTTTGTGGGGGTTGTAAACCTTCCATTTTACCGATTACCGTCCGAACTTTTTTCTTTTTTTTCGATGATCTTCGACTCTCGATTCTCCCATATTATTCTTCCAAAAGCACTTCTGACACCATGTTATGTTACTTCTATTTAAACATTCCGTGGGTTAACAACAAAGAATCATATTCTGGAAGAATTAGAGAACTTTTATTTACAGAAGTAAACGAACATATCTTAACCCCGCCCACATGCTGAAACATTCTGGCACACCCCACACATGCTCAGTCCTGTCCAATCAGGAACTGGCACATCATTGCACGTGATATCACCACATGCATATGTCACCATATACAACCCCGAGATTCATTTTCTTGCAGACATACTCAGCAAATCTATAGAATAATAACCATAACAGAATCAATGAAAGGCCGCCCAACTTGGCCGTTCAACCCGTGAGCAGAAGACAACGAGCTATGCAAATGAAAAAAGCAAGAAATAATAATAAGTAAATAAGCAATAAATATCGAGCACAGGAGATGAAGTGCCTTGAAAGTGAGTCTGTTAGTTGTGGGAACATTTCAATGTTGGGGCAAGTGAAGTTGAGTGTAGTTAACCCCTTTTGGTTCAAGAGCCTCTTTATTCCTCTCCACAGATGCTGCTGGACTTGCTAAGTTCCTACAGCATTTTGTGCATAACTTTTTCCACAGGTGATCACAGCTGTCTGTCACACTCTGGAAAAGAAACTGATTGTTGTCTATGTGCCTGAAAATGTTCTTATTGGAGCAGTAGGTCATCCATGATAGAAAGTTTTGAGATTTAGTTATGGAGAGCATTCTGACAGGCTGCATCACTGTCTGGTATGGAGGGGCTACTGCACAGGACTGAAAGAAGCTGCAGAAGGTTGTAAATCTAGTCAGCTTCTTCTTGGGCACTAGCCTACAAAGTACCCAGGACATCTTTAGGTAGTGTCTCAGAAAGGCAGCGTCCATTATTAAGGACCTCCAGCACCCAGGGCATGACCTTTTCTCACTGTTACCATCAGGTAGGAGGTACAGAAGCCTGAAGACACACACTCAGTGATTCAGGAACAGCTTCTTCCTCTCTGTCATCTGACTCCTGAATGGACATTGAATCTTTGGACACTACCTCACTTTTTTTAATATACAGTATTTCTGTTTTTGCACGTTGTTAAATAATGTATTCAATATGTGTAATTTACCTGTTTATTTATTATTATGTTTTATTTTAATTTTATTACTTCTATCTCTGTCTCTGCTAGATGATGTATTGCATCGAACTGCTGCTGCTAAGTTAACAAATTTCACGTCACATGCTGGTGACAATAAACCTGATTCTGATAACAAGCTAGTGTATCAAGATGCCTCCAGCCTTTTTCGTTTAGGATTACCAGTTATAACATAAAATTCTCTTTGCATCTCTTATCACCGAGCTACAGTTCAAGCCCTTTCTAAAGTTATGGCCAAGTACTAGCTTGTCACAAACCACTCTAACAAACTTATACTGGTGTTCATTATATTTTATTACAGTTAGCAATACAACGCAGTGTAGGACCTTCTGGCCCTTTGAGCCATGCCATCCCAACAACCCCCGACAACCCCTATTTAACCCTAACCTACTCATGAGACAATTTACAAAGATCACTTAAACCACCTGTTAAGTCTTTGGACCATGGGAGGAAACCAGAGGACCTGAAGAAAACCCTCTCATTCCACGGGGAAGACGTAGAGAGACTCCTTACAGAGGGTGCCAAGATTGAACTCCAAACCCCAACGCCTGGAGCTGTAATAGCAGCATGTTAACCACTCACACACACACATTTCTCCCTCGGCCTCCCATCCCATGATCCTCTCATATCCCTTTTGCCAATCACCTGTCCAGCTCTTAGCTCCATCCCTCCCCCTCCTGTCTTCTCCTATCATTTCGGATCTCCCTCTCCCCCTCCTACTTTCAAATCTCTTACTATCTCTTCTTTCAGTTAGTCCTGACGAAGGGTCTCGGCCCGAAACGTCGACTGTACCTCTTCCTGGAGATGCTGCGTTCACCAGCAACTTTTATGTGTGCTTCATGTTACCCACTATTCTACCACAGTCCCGAATATTATGTTGAAGGTATACCGACTGGATGCATCATGGTCTGGTATGTCAATTCGAATGCACAGGATTGTAAGAAGCTGCAGCCCAATACATGACAGGCACCTTCCTTCCCACCATCGGTTGTAGTTACCTCTAGAATGCAACACCCGTCATCAAAGATCCCACACCATCCGGTCATGCCATCTTCTCACAGTTACTATCAGGCAGGAGGAACAGAAGCCAGACATCCCTCACCACCAGGTTCAAGAACAGCTACTTCTCTTCAACCATTCAACTCTTGAACCAATTGGCACAAACCTAATCACTACAGTTCAACAGCACTATGATCATTTTTTTCTGACGTTGACTCCTTTTCATTCTAACTGTGTTCTTTCTCATCAAAACTGTGCATAATTTGTATTTATGTTTTTCTTGCAAATGCTCTGTGCCTGTGACACTGCTGCAAGTAAGTTTCTCACTTCACGGTTCAGCAGTATAGCGGTTAGTGTAACACTATTACAGCACCAGCAACCCGAGTTCAACTCCCATCTCTGCCTGTGCAGAGTTTGTATGTTCTCTCCGTGACCGCGTGGGTTTCCTCCGGGTGCTCCGGTTTCCTCCCACAGTCCAAAGATGAACGGGTTGGCAGGTGAATTGGTCACATGGGTGTAACTGGGCAGCACAGGCTCATTGTCCAGAAGGACCTGTTACTGTGATGTATCTCTAAATAAAGCACTCATGTATATGACACACAATAAACTTGACTTTGGCTTGATTTTAATGATGAGTCACATTAAAATAATCACCATCTAGGAATTACCTCTATTAATATAATCCTCATAAAGCAAAAATGCTTGTACTGTATCATTTTGGTTAGCTTGGGGTATCAGTTACTTTTTTTAAATTTCCCTCAAATCAAATTCTTTAATTGTATTTAGAATGATGAAAGTGATTGTTGATAAGCTTAAGTTTTCGTTCTTAATATTGTTTCAAAGTTCTGGAGCTTATTGTCCCTCTAAAAACTCTTCATCATATTCTCACAAACAAGAGAAAATCTGCTGATGCTGGGAATCTGAGCAACACACACAAAATGCTGGAGGAACTCAGCAGGCCAGGCAGCATCCTGGAAAAGACTGCAGTCGATGTTTAGGGCCGAGACCCTGCTGAAGAGTCTTAACCCGGAACATTGACTGTACTCTTTTCCTAGATGCTGCCTGGCCTGCTGAGTTCCTCCAGCATTTTGTGTGTGTTACTCCATCATACTCTAAAAGATTCATTAATGAATGTCTTGTTTTATGTTTATAATAGAGTCATGGAACAGTACAGCACAGAAACAGGCCCCTTGGCCTATCTGGCCTGTGTCAAACCATTTAAACTCCCCACTTCCATCGACCTGCACCCAGACTATAGCCTCCATACCCTTAACATCCATGTACCTAAGCAAACTTCTCTTAAAAGTTGAGATCAAGCTCACAAGCACCACTTGTGCTGGCAGCTTGTTCCACACTCTCAGCACCCTTTGAGTGAAGAAGTTTCCCCTCATGTTCCCCTTAAATTTTTTGCCTTTCACCCTCAACCCGTGACCTCAGCGTGTCACCATCCCTGTGGGTTGCCACAGAGCATTGATCTTCTATGGTTTGTGAGCTCCTGTTTTTACTAATAGTTATCTCAACTTGAGTTGTGAAGCCCTTGAGTTTTCAATTTAATCTTGTCAGTTAATTGTGGTTGGCACATGTTTCCCACAGTCTATGATTATTTAACCTCCCACATCATGAAGACCCTGGAGAGACTTGTTCTGGAGCTGCTCCGACCTATGGTCAGGCCACACTTAGATCCCCTCCAGTTCGCCTACCAGCCCCACCTAGGAGTTGAGGATGCCATCGTCTACCTGCTGAACTGTGTCTACGCCCACCTGGAGCAGCCAGCGAGCACTGTGAGGGTCATGTTTTTTGACTTCTCCAATGCATTCAACACCATCTGCCCTGCTCTGCTGGGGGAGAAGCTGACAGCAATACAAATGGATGCTTCCCTGGTATCATGGATTCTTGATTACCTGACTGGCAGACCACAGTACGTGTGCCTGCAACATTGTGTGTCGGACAGAGTGATCAACAGCACTGGGGCTCCACAGGGGACTGTCTTGTCTCCCTTTCTCTTCACCATTTACACCTCGGACTTCAACTACTGCACAGAGTCTTGTTATCTTCAGAAGTTTTCTGATGACTCTGCCATAGTGGGATGCATCAGCAAGGGAGATGAGGCTGAGTACAGGGCTACGGTAGGAAACTTTGTCACATGGTGTGAGCAGAATTATCTGCAGCTTAATATGAAAAAGACTAAGGAGCTGGTGGTAGACCTGAGGAGAGCTAAGGTACCGGTGACCCCTCTTTCCATCCAGGGGGTCAGTGTGGACATGGTGGAGGATTACAAATACCTGGGGATACGGATTGACAATAAACAGGACTGGTCAAAGAACACTGAGGCTGTCTACAAGAAGGGTCAGAGCCGTCTCTATTTCCTGAGGAGACTGAGGTCCTTTAACATCTGCCAGACGATGCTGAGGATGTTCTATGAGTCTGTGGTGGCCAGTGCGATCATGTTTGTTGTTATGTGCTGGGGCAGCAGGCTGAGGGTGGCAGACACCAACAGAATCAACAAACTCATTTGTAAGGCCAGTGATGTTGTGGGGATGGAACTGGACTCTCTCACGGTGGTGTCTGAAAAGAGGATGCTGTCTAAGTTGCATGCCATCTTGGACAATGTCTCCCATCCACTACATAATGTACTGGGTGGGCACAGGAGTACATTCAGCCAGAGACTCATTCCTCCGAGATGCAATACAGAGCGTCATAGGAAGTCACTCCTGCCTGTGGCCATCAAACTTTACAACTCCTCCCTTGGAGGGTCAGACACCCTGAGCCAATAGGCTGGTCCTGGACTTATTTCATAATTTACTGGCATAATTTACATATTACTATTTAACTATTGATTACTATTTTCTATTACTATTCTATTACTACTTATTATTTCCATGACTATTACTATTTACAAATAGTAATATTACTATTACTATTGCTATTACTATTTATTATTTATGGTGCAACTGTAACGAAAACCAATTTCCCCTGGGATCAATAAAGTATGACTATGACTATGACTAAAGAGAACTCTCAGTTGGTACCTGATTAGGGTCATTGTGTTGAAGAGGATGAAATCTTGTGGTGTAGCTCAGTCACACCGTCAAGGCTCTGATTCTGATATCTAACCTCTTGAGTGATGGAGGATGAGAGGTGACCTGATAGAGGTATATAAGATGATGAGAGGCATTGATTGTGTGGATAATCAGAGGCTTTTCCCAGACCTGAAATGGCTAGCACGAGTGGGCACAGTTTTTTGGTGCTTGGGAGTAGGTACAGAGGAGATGGCAGGGTTAAGTTTTTTTACAGAGTGAGTGGTGAGTACGTGGAATGGGCTGCTGGTGACTGTGGTGGAGGTGGATATGTTAGGGTCTTTTAAGAGACTCCTGGATAGGTACAAGGAGCTCAGAAAAATAGAGGGCTATGGGTAACCCGAGGTAATTTCTAAAGTAAATTCATGTTCGGCACAGCATTGTGGGCTGAAGGGCCTGTATTACGCTGTAGGTTTTCTATGTTTCCATCTCTACCGTACCCCCAGACATGGGTCCAGTCCTCCGAGAGCTCACCATGACACTGGTGTAGTCCCACCTAACCTCAGTGGAAAAAGCATGCTTGCATTTACCCCATCTACACCCCTCATAATTTCATATATCTCTATCAAATCTCCTCTCAATCTTTCATGTTTATATTGGCTTTTTTAAGTGGGTTTGATAATTCAGAATTGAAGCACTAGCCCTCAGGTCTCCAGCCTGCAGAGAACTCGAGGACTCGAATAGCGTGCCTCCAACTTCCCCAGTAGATTCTCAGACTTGTAGACCCAGAGTTTGGGTCTATGGGCTTTGGATTGACCTTCGGGCTTCGATTGACATCATCCTTAGGTTGACAGGATCCTAAAGTCTAGGCTTCAACCTCTGAATTCATTGACTCGCTCGGTGGAAAACAGCCTTTGTGCCTCCTGGTGGGAGGGAAGGAAGGAGCTTGTTTTGTTGTTTGTTGAGTTGAGTTTTATTATATCCTATTGTTATTGATGTTAGTTGTGGTCTGCTGAACGTAGTGTGCATGTTATTTTGACAGCAGAATGTGTGATGACACTTGTGGGCTGCCCCCAGAAACTCCTTGGGTTGTGTTGGCATTTACTGTATGTTTCACTGTACAAATGATAAATGAATAAATTAATTACTATTAATACTGTGTGCCCTGTTCCCTTTCACTGTTACGCACTATATCCAATGGGGAATAATGTCACATTTACTGAGCAAATGGTTGTTGTCCATTATATCCAACAATGGCAAGAACCCTGTGCAGGAGTTTCCAAAGTGGAAAAGCCATTGCAGTGAGCCAGGTCCACCCTCTCAGCCTCGGAAATCTGGGTTGTGGTACAAGTAGTTGCCACAACTGTTTGGTCTTCCCTGGTTGCACTGGATGGCCATGGCGTCTTCCGTGCCCTGTCGTGCCCTTCACTCTCCACAGAACATTGCAGGACTGCCTTCTCAGCCGTTGGATCTGTGTTGATCTCACCCACCCAGTCCACCAGAGCTGACTTTGCGTGCTGGGACGGGCGTGGCCCTATCTCACCAGGGTATGAGGGCTGACGGCCACCCTCACCTGCTTTAGCACACCTGTCGAAGCGGTGCACCAGGGTATGGACGCTATTGCATGCAAACAGCTACTCGGAGCCACAGGTGAGAGCTGAGTGTCCGGTGGGGACCTAAGGTGAGTGAGCCGCCCAAGACTGGACACGGCAAGCTCCTTCAGCAGAGGTGCTGCCCCTCACTATACACACCACATTTGGCAAATAATCAAAAGATTTTATGCATCATTAAATAATTGTTATTTACTCAAATATAGAAGACTATAGCTGAATATTGGACAAGTGAACACTTATGAAGTTGATTTTTCACTGTTTATTTAGTTTTCCCATTCGTAGCAGTTGGAACAGTTGCTTTACAGCTCCAGTGCTGACTGATTGGGGTTTGATTCCCACCATTGCCTGTAAGGAGATTGTGCACCACGTTCTCCCCTGTCACTGCATGGGATTCTCCAGGCACGCCAGTTTCCTCCCACATTCCCGACGTGTGGGGACATTTGCGGCTGCCCAGCATAATCTTTATGGATTTTGATTTGATGCAAAGGACGTATTTCACTGTGCAAGTGAAAAAAACTTGACCCAGGAACAAACAGGGCAGCACAGTAGCATAGTGGTTAGCACAATGCTTTACAGTACAAGCACCATGGGTTCAATTCCTGCCTCTGCCTGTACTTTCTCCCCATGACTGCCTGGGTTTTCTCCGGGTGCTCCGGTTTCTTGCAGCAGTCCAAAGACATACCGGTTGGTAGGTTAATTGGCCCTTGTAAATTGTCCTGTGATTGGGTGAGTGTTAAACTGGGGTTGCTGAGTGGTGCAGCTCAAAGGGCAGAAAGGACCTATTCTGTGCTGTATCTCAATAATAACAAAATACAACAAAGAAGAGAAAATCTGCAGGTGCTGGGAATTCAAGTACTCTTCTCCATAGACGCTACCTGGCCCGCTGAGTTTCTCCCACATTTTGTGTGTGTTGCACAACAAAAATTAATATTGTTTCCCAGTGATGTGGTATAGGCTTTTACGCCAGTTTGGAAATGCAGTCTGTTGGATGTATGACACAAAAAGAGATGACACTGTAAACTGCGGATAAAATCAGTAAATTCCAAAGAAATATGAATGCAGTAAGCAAAACAGTAACAACTGAATTCCAATAGAGGCAAGAGTGATATTGTAAACTTGAGGAAGCCTGCAGATGCTGGAAATCCAAAGCAACACACACAAAATGCCGGAAGAACTCAGCAAGTCAAGCAACATCGAAGGAAATGAATAAACAGTCGACATTTCAGGCCAAGACCCTTCATCAAGACACTGATGTTTGTTCTTCGACATAGATCCTGCATGGCCTACTGAGTTTGTCTGATTACATCATTTTCATAAATTCTATTGTATTTCCTTCTTTTTCCTGTGAATGCCTGCAAGAAAATGAAGCTCAAGGTAGCATATGTACTTTGAGAATAAATTTATTTCATACATAGGAATATACATAGAATGGAATGTTCTTACAGATGCTGTTGTCAATGGTTTGGTACAGAAGAGCATGATACCAGCACCAAATGAGCAGCAGAACATAATTTATTTACAGTATGTTGCTTAAGTTTTTTGACATAAATTTTCCCTTATTAGCTTCTAACCTCCATAGTGGGAATTGTTTTTCATCCCTCCTGGGAGCACTGCCACAAAAAAGCAGCATCCAGCATCAGAATCTCCCACCACCCAGGCCATGCTCTCTTCTCACTGCTGCCATCAGGAAGGAGATACAGGAGCCTCAGGTCGAACACCACCAGATTTCAGAACAGTTACTACCAGGCTCTTGAACCAGTGTGGATAACTTCACTCACTTCAACATTATTAAGGACCCCCATCAGCCAGATCATGCCCTGTTCTCATTGTTACCGTCAGGGAGGAGGTACAGAAGCCTGTAGACACACACTCAGCGATACAGGAACAGCTTCTTCCCCTCTGCCGTCAGATTTCTGAATGGATATTGAACCTACTTCTCTATTTCTATTTTTTGCACTACTTTTTAACTATATATATATTTAATGTAATTCACTCTTTTCTATTATTATGTATTGCATTGTACTGCTACCGCAAAGACAACAAATTTCACCACATATGCCGGTGATATTAAACCTAGTTCCGAACGGATTCCACAACCTATGGATTCTCTGAAGTTCATGTTCTCAGGATTATTCATATTTGTACAATTTGTCTTCTTTTCTATGCTGGTTATTTGTCAGTCTTGGTTTATGTATCGTTTCTCATGAATGCTATTGTATTTCTTTATTTTCCTGTAAATGCCTGCAAGAAAATGAATCTCGGGGTTGTATATATGTACCTTTATAATAAATTTGCTTTGATTTTGATTTGGACATTCCTAACTAACTGCTACCTGTCTCTAATTGTCCTAGATCCGAATGGCTTGCTGTTGGATTTGGGAGGGTGACTGGACTCCGACCACATTGAAGTGAGTCTGGAATCACGCAGTGAGCAGGCTGGGCAAACAGAACAAGTTTTCATCCCAATAGTACGAAGTTTTATATCGTCAACATCATCATGTTACGTTATGTTCAAATTTTATCCAAATTTACACTGTGGATAACTCAGATCCCTGGGGCATGAGGCCAGGCCGGGATTACTGGTACGGTTCAATGGGCACCGACAAAAGAGGCTGCAATCCAGTAAAGCCTCATTTTTGAAGAGTCGGGTATTCTCTCCCATTTAAGTTGACTTTCTTTTATAAACAATGCATTGAGGCGAAGGACAATAAGATCAGATTGTTGCCCAATCCTGGGAGCAGGCGAACTCCTGCCCATCCTGGCGCCATGGACCCTGTAAAGTAGAGCGCCGGCTACATTCAGACCCTAAACCAGAGAAAATCTGCAGATGCTGGAAATCCGAGCAACACACAATACTGGAGAAACTCAGCAGGCCAGGCAGCATGGATGCTGTCCAGCATTGTGTGTCGCTAACATTCAAACCCTAACCGATTTCCGAAAGAGGTCAGCCCCTCGGCTAGCGATTATAACCGGCGGGAAAAGCCGGGCCAGCCCCGTTACAGGTGTCCAAGCCGACAGGCTCTTGAATGCCCTCAGCCGATGACATGCACCCGCACTCTGCCTGGGAAGGTCAGCGCACGTTTCCGCGCTAACACCCGTGTGCCCTCAGAAGGACAAGATGCAGCGTGGGTTCCGTTTGCAATTCATCTAACTATTACGCCTGTTGCGTGCAGAAGGCATTTGAATTCTACAAAAAATAATCCACGGACGATACTTAATTCGACTTGACGTGTTACATTGCAATAACTTTCTGCATAAGACAAAACTGCACTGCTTTTTTGTTGTGTCCTCATCTTTCTGGATCGGCGGCTCCAAAATGGGGTGTTAATGTTGGGCGGTGGTCCTATATTAAGTGTACTCCTTTCCAGCAGTGCCGACGGCTGCACCGGCCCGGCTCTGCTTAATGCCCGCGGGTCGCGCTGGCGGGGGCCGGCCGCCCGAGAACGTGCGCAGTTCCTGTTCTCTCCTCAGCTCTTGGATTTCGCTGTTCAACTCCAGTAAGGTTCTGGCCAGCTGCCGGTCCTGGCATCGCATCTCCAACTGCAAAGCAGAGAGGCGAGGCAGAATGTGACGGATCTTTTAACGTTAGAAGTAAATTGTATTGTCAAAGTACATATATGTCACTGTTTCATTTTCCACACAGCAAATCTATAGAATAGTAACTATAATAGGATCAATTAAAGATTAACTAGACACCGATTCTGCCTGACCAGGTTGGAGGAGCAACACTTCATATTCCAAAATGCTGGAGGAACTCAGCAGGTCAGGCAGCATCTGCGGAGATGAATCGATGTTTCGCCGAGACCCTTCTCCAGAACTCATGAAGCGTCTCGGCGCGAAACGTTGATTGCTGAGTTCCTCCAGCATTTTGTGGGTGTTGCTTCGTATTTCCAGCATCTGCAGACTTCCTCGTATTAGTGATTTACACCTCATATTCCGTCTGGGTAGCTTTCAATCTGATGGCATGAACACTGATTTCCCTAACTTGTCTCCCATCCACTACATAATGTACTGGTTGGGCACATTCAGCCAGAGACTCATTCCACCGAGATGCAACACTGAGCGTCATAAGAAGTCATTCCTGCCTGTGGCCATCAAACTTTACAACTCCTCCCTTGGAGGGTCAGATACCCTGAGCCAATAGGCTGGTCCTGGATTTATTTCATAATTTACTGGCATAATTTGCATATTACTATTTAACTATTTATGGTTTTATTACTATTTATTATTTATGGTGCAACTGTAACGAAAACCAGTTTCCCCCGGGATCTCTCTCTCTCCCCCCCCCCCGCCCCGTCCACTCTCCTATCAGACTCTTGAGACGATACCTTAGGAAGACAGCATCCGTCGTAAGGACGCTCGCCGCTCGGAACATGTCCTCTTTTATCAGGGAGGAGGTACAGCAGCCTGGGGACACACACTAAAAGTTTTAGCAACAGCTTCTTCCCCTCCACCATCAGATTTCTGAACGGTCCGTGACCACTGCCTCACTATTTGCTCTCTTTTTGACCTATTTATTTGTAATTTATAATTCTTATTCAATAGTTTTATTTAATATCAGAGAACGCACGCAATAAACAACCTCAAATGAGTTACTGTAACAGGAATTTTTAAAAGTTCTGCTGCCGCAAAACAGCAGCTTTCACGACATAAGTCGGTGATAATGAAGCCGATTCTGATCCTGATCAGTCTTGGAACAGCACTGACCCCAAAAGGAGACAATTCCCCCCTCTTCCCACCGATGTTCCTCCCGCAGTTGGGGAGAGTTAATATCTGGCCAAAGCGGGAAGCGTCCCCTCCCGTCACCCACCGCCGGGATCTGCTGGAACACCTGCTGCGGGCGGTCCGAGCGCCCGGCTCTCACTCACCAGCTCGGTCCGGACCCAGCTAATGGCTCCGTCGATCTGCGCTCTGCGGAGCTCCTCGTCCACCCGGGCGTTCCTGCTCAGGCTGCTGGGCTGGGCGAGCTCACACGGAGCCGGGGCTCCCCTGAAGGCGCTGAGCAACCGGCGCTTGATATCATCCAGCACCCTGCTGGAGACAGTGTCCTCGTACTGGGTGTCGCCGCTGCTCATGGCCGGCAGAGCGGCGGTCCGAGGGCTCCGGCTGCTCGGTACTGCACTTGCCTGGAGCATCGTAACCTCTCCAGGACTTTCCCCCGAGCCAAAGTCTGCGGCGTCGCTGCTTCTTAACTCTTGCGGACTAGTGAGTGGGTGCGAGTGGGGTGGGAGAGGAGTGCTGTGTGAGGGCGAGGGTGGTGGGCTTGTTTCTGTCTGACTCTCTCCTGTGGAGAGACGAGTCGAAACCTATTGTGCTCGTCGCCGCCTCGGCGGTGGGCTGTCCTCTTCGGAGAAAGGAGTTGGCAGATTCAGTTGGGAAGGGTAGGGGGTGGGGGCAGAATAAAAACGAGTATCCCCCACCGCCCCCAACCACAATCACCTCACCGCCCCAGTGAACATCGCCTGGGGGGAGTGAGTGAGCGAACGAACCTCAGCCAGTCACCGCGCTCCTAAGCAACACGAGGAAGAGAGAGTCGAGATTGCTTATTGCCATTCTTCAGTACACGAGTGTTAAGGAGAACGAAATGATTTAAAGTTCAAAGTAAACTTATTATCAAAGCACATAAATATGTCACCGTATACGGGCATACTCAATAAATGCAATCAGAGACAGACCGCACCAACAAGGCAGAACCGTGCAAATACAAAAAAGAAAGACATGATAATAATAAATAAATTATCAATAAGTATCGACCATAGGTTGTGGGAACGATGGGGCAAGTGAAGTTACCTCCTCTGGTTCATGAGGCTGATGGTTGAGGGGTAGTTACTGTTCCTAAACCTGGCGGTGTTACTCTGGATCCGATGCAGCGTAAAAAAAAAACACATTGAGTATAAAGATCACAATAAAAACGGGGATAATACACAGTAAGTTTAAAAAGCAACCCTATAAAATACAATGTACAAGTAACTGTTATATACACAGACTGGCCGTATAAAGTGACGCTCGGTGATGTCGTGGTGGTGGGATGTGAAATGTGTGGAAGTGTTATCAACCTGACGGACTGTGGGTTGCGAATCACTCGGCGAAAAAAACTGGCCATTGTTGATTAAAGAATCAAGCGTTAGAGAGACAGGGACGCAGATTGTGAGTGAGCATCACCCCGTTACCGGGCTCCTGGGCAGGGTCCAGCTGCTCGTTTCCACTGTTGTTCGCCGAAACTTCAGTTCAGAGCAACACACACAAAATGCTGGAGGAACTCAGCAGGTCAGGCAGCTTTAGTCCCGATGAAGGGACTCGGCCCGAAACCTCGACCGATAGTTCATTTCCATACATGCTGCCCGACCCGCTGAATTCCTCCGTCATTTTGCTTTGGATTTTCAGCATCTACTAAATCTCTTGTATTGATAATATCAGTTCGGAAATAGTTTTCTAGCTCGGGGTTTTTGTTGCCCCCCGTTCCCGGGATGATGAGAAGATCTGGCCCAGCCCCGAGCAACTTCCCGGGCTCCGCTGGGCGCTGTCGGCCTTCATTATGGTCAGTCACCGATGCGCACAGTCCGCGAACAATATCTCAATGTCACCCTCACCGCTACATTCCTCGCCGCTTTCCTGCTGATGTCTGAACGCCGTGTTTTTAAATGAGAAGTTTCCGATTCACACCAAAGCTGGTTATGAAGACAAATACAATGCCGGCAAAGAAAATATGAATGTCTGCAGGAAAATTAATCTCAAGGTAATAGAACATCGACCAGTACAGCACAGTACAGGCCCGTCGGCCCACAATGTTGTGCCGATCCTTAAACCCTGCCTCCCGCCACCCTAAATTCCTCCATGTACCTGGTAATATATGGTGACATACACTGGCTGCTACTTTACTGTGTGCCTCCCGTACCTAATAAAGTGGACACTGAGTACATGTTCATGGTCTTCTGCTGCTTTAGCCCGTCCACTTCAAGGTTCGACCTGCTGTGCATGCAGTGGTGATCTTCTGTGCCCCATTTCCATCCACTTCACCTCCCCAGTCTACCCCTAAGCTGATCTTATGTATTTATATTTATGCAACACACATAAAAGTTGCTGGTGAACGCAGCAGACCAGGCAGCATCCCTAGGAGGAGGTACAGTTGACGTTTCGGGCCGAGACCCTTCGTCAGGATGAAGTCAGGAAGGAGTCCTGATGAAGGGTCTGGGCCCGAAATGTCGACTGCACCAGCAACTTTTATGTGTGTTGCTTGAAATTCCAGCATCTGCAGATTTCCTCGTGTTTGCATATTTATATTTATTGTGTTTTAATTGTTTTCTTTATGCTTATTGTTTTTATCTGGAGTAACAACCATTTGCTTCTCCATTATACTTGTGTACTTACGAATCTTCTTCCAACAGGGATTGGAGGCTTCCCTGCCCCAATGACCTGGAGAGCAGTGTTGGCCGGAGTCAGGGCTTTATGCTTTGGTTCTTGGCAGGGTCACCCATGCCAAACAGGTCAAAGGGCAGAGGCCAGACTAAGAGTGGTCCACCGGTCCTCCAGATTCAGGGAGGTTCAACTCAGGGCTAACAATCCTGACTGGTAAAACAAAATTATTGTGGAAGAACCCTTCTACGTCTGAGTGTGACGGTATTCCTGAGTCTCCACCCAGGACTTGCATGACTGACAGTAGTGAAAACTGAGAGGAAGCTACTGATATGATGAAGGAAGCCCTGAACACCGCCAGAGATGGTGGACCGTCATTGAAGTCCTAACCACCAGCAGCAAACCGGGCAGCAGCTGGGTAGGTTACTTAAGAATCTTGAATCTTGAACGTTGCCTGGTTCCAAACAAAATAATCCAGTAAGTGTCAGTCCTGTGGGTGACAATGCCTTGTTAATGAGAACGGTCGGAGGAGAATAGTTCAAGTTGACTAACTCAGATAACCAACCACACATTACAACAGTGGTGTGCAAGACACATCAATCCTTGAAGTGGATGGGCTACAGCAACAGAAGGCCACAAGCGTACACTCGGTGGTGCAAGAGGTACCTACTATGGTCGCCATTGATAGTGCATATGTTAGTGAAGGCCATTTTGATGTAGTTCTGCTGGGTATTTCAGCCAGTGCTTATGATTCATTCCCAGCAATAAGAGCATTAGTAGTGGGGTGCCATGGTAGCTTGGCGGTTAGCGAGATTGGAGTTCAATCTTCTGTAAGTTTGTACGCCTCCCCGTGAATGTGTGGATTTCCTCCGGGTGCTCTGGTTTCCTCCTGCATTCCAAAGACGTACCAGTTGGTGGGTTAATTGGTCGTTGGAATTTGTCCTGTGATCAGGCTAGGGTCAAATAGGTGAGTTGCTGGGCCATGTGGCTCGTTGGGTCGGAAGGGCCTGTAGCTCTAGATAATTAAATAACATCACCAAATGCGTGAGAGGGGTCATTATAACATTATACACAGATGGGTAGCATAGCGGTCAGTGTAATCACTTTTCAGTGCTAGTGCTTGTGATTGGGGTTCACTTCCCACTGCTGCCAGGAAGGAGTTTGTACATTCTCCCCGTGACCGTGTGGGTTTCTTCTGGGTGCCTCAGCCTCTTCCCACATTCCAAAGATGTACGGGTTGGGGTCATGCTATATTGGTGCTGGCAGTGTAGCGACACTTGCGGGCTGCCTCCAACGCATCCTCGGTCATTGATGCAAACAGCGCCTTTCACTGATAGTGCGATGTCCATGCGACAAATAGAGCTAATCTGTAAATCTTTACCAGAGGTAAACAACAAAATAGAAAACACTAACTACAATGTCTGCTGTGCAATTTGGTCAATCAGAAATAGCAGAAAAACCTCAAATGTATATGTCGGGCAACTTTTCATTCCATAATGGAATTCTGTAGCAAGCAGCACGGAGACCACCCGGCACTCGTATGATGCAAGGATTCAGCAAGTGGGGAAGACTGTCGCAAAAACGCATGTGGGATTTGTTATCTGACCCATTGCAGCTTATGTAAGTGGTTGTGGTTGCTTTAATTAGGGCTAAATGCACATAAAGTACAGACCGAAAACATGGTGTACAGAACTAGGAATTAAATGCAGACTGTTACTAGGACTTCAAGCCTGATTTCCCAGGCTTCAGTGCTGACAGAAAATGTGATATCTTTTATTAAGAGATATGGTACAGTAACGTGACCTTCTGACACAACGAGCCTATGCCAACTATGTGATCAATGGCATGAACATCGATTTCTCAAACTTCCAGTAATTGCCCCCCCCCAACACTTCTGTCCTTCACCATTCCCCATTCTTGATTCCCTCTCAGACCTTCTCTTCTTACCTGCCCATCACTCCCCTCTGGTGCTCCTCCCCCTTCCCTTTCTTTCATGGTCTTCTGTCCTCTCCTTTCAGATTCCCCCTCCTCCAATCAACTTCCCAGCTCTTCACTCCACCCCTCCCCCTCTCCTGGTTTCACCCATCACCTGCCACCTTGAACTTCTCACTCCCATCACCCCTCCTTCTTATTCCGACTCTCCCCCACTTCCTTTCCAGTTCTGATGAAGAGTCTCGGGGCATGAAACGTTGACTGTTTACTCCCATCCACAGATGCTGCCTGACCTACTGAGCTCCTCCAGCACATTGTGGGTATTGTTCAATTGACCTGCCAACTCATAGGACTTTGAAATGTGAGAGGAAACCGGAGCACCCGGATCGAAACCAATGCGGTCACTGTGAGAGTATACAAACTCCTTACAGACAGCAGTGAAATTGAATGCCGGTCACTGGTGCTGTTAAAGCGTTACACTGACTGTGACACTACCATGCCACCCTGTATCAGTAAAACCATATTGTACTTCTCTCATTGTTCTTTGGAAAGTTTTCAATTAGACCTAAGATTTGGCCCACATTTCATCATGGCTGATCCATTTCCCTCTCAGCCCCAAATTCCTGCCTTCTCCCCGTATCCCTTCATGCCCCGAGTAATCAAGAATCCATCAACCTCTGCCTTAAATCTACCCAGTGACTTGGCCTCCATAGCCACCTGTGTCAGTAATTAGTCAATAATGCTTTGATTGATTGGTTGAATAGCAAGAGGATATTCTTTTATTTTTCTGCAGGCGAGAATCAGTCAGGGAGTACACGTACAGAATAATATTTGCTGGCTTTCTTCTGCACCATGGCTATCATTAATAATTACCACAGCAACCAGACATGACGGAATGGTGGAGCTGACTCAATGGGCCGAATGGCCTAACTTTGTTCCTTTGTCTTGTGATCCTATGGGCTTATACTTAGCAGGAACTCTATTTCTTCCTTCAACAAGTACTCCCATGTTTCTTGAATTGCAGAATCTTTAGATAAGGGTATTAGAAACAGGACCAATGTTAACGTGAGCACGTGGCAGAAACAAGACTCAACTGCACACTGATGATGTCACCTCGACTGGTGACAAAATGTTTGCGACCTAACCTCCAGGCTTGGCGAACAACCCTACAAGCAAAACAGCCAACCTGAGCAACAATCTTCTCTTTCATTTCAGAATTTAGCAAAAAGTCACTTAGATTAGATTAATGGATTATCATAAACACGAGCGTGCAATAGGATGTCTTGTTTGTGTCATGTGTGACACCCAGCAGAGGTACAGGATGGATGATGCTAATGAGAGAGATAAGAAAGACAATGGAGAAACATTCAAAATGCTAATAAGAGAGAAGAGAGGGATTAACAGGAAAGAAACACAATTCAGATATTGACAGACCAGTTGCTTTGAACCTGAACTGTTTGAAGTTTGATGGACAGGTGATACCCCAGCAGGGGGATAAAAGGAGCAGGTTTGCTAAGGCACGACACACACCACGAGACCTTGGAAAGGGCAGTGTGACCCCACAAGTTGGTGGGAGTTTGGAGGACCGGTTCACAGGAACCGACCAGAGGCTCACAGGGTGTAAAGGTACGATTGGTGGGAACCTGGGGTGTGTGTCCGCCCTTGCCTGGGTGCCGGGTTCACAGCGGAAGAACGATCGTATCCGGAATGGAGGGGTCACAGTCGGTGACCACAGCGGGATTAGAAGACGTCAAAAGGTCTGCCCGAAACCAACTGCGAAGCCATCAAAAGGTCTGCCTAAAACCAAATTGCATCTCTCTCTCTCTCTCTCCAACAGTACGACAACAGCGATTACTGTGAACTGCACTAAACTGAACTGAACTCTGCATCACTTGAGACTGATCATTTTACCCCTAGACTGCGATAGAGCTTGGTTGATTCCTATTACCCTAGTTCTGTGTATATGTGTATATTATCATTGCTAACCTGTTACATTTATATCCTTACGATTAGTGTACTGTATTACTTATTTCTTTAATAAAACTTTATTAGTTCCTAGTAATCCAGACTCCAACGAATGTTCCATTTCTGCTGGTTTGGCAACCCAGTTACGGGGTACGTAACGTTTGTAACAGCAAACGTAAATATAGTAACAATAAATATAACAGTAAGTATAATGACAAGAAGATGTAATGACAAGGATGTAATGGTGAGGCTTTATAAAACACTGATGATGCCTCACTTGGAGGATTGTGAGCAGTTTTGGGCCTCTTATCTAAGAAAGGATATGTTGACATTGCAGAGGGTTCAAAGGAGTTTCATGATAATGATTCTGGGATTGAATAGTTTGTCATATGAGGAGTGTTTGATGGCTCTGGGCCTCTATTCACTGGAATTCAGAAGAATTAGGGGTGACCTCATTGAAACCTATCGAATGGTGAAAAGCCTCAACTGAGTGGATGTGCAGAGGATATTTCCTATGATGGGGGAGTCTAAGACCAGAGGACACAGCCTTAGAATAGAGGGGCATCCTTTTAGAATGGAGATGAGGAGGAATTTCTTTAGCCAGAGAGTGGTGAATCTGTGGAATTAGTTGCCACAGGCAGCTGTGAAGGTCAAGACATTGGGTATATTTAAGGCAGATATTGATAGGTTCTTGATTAGTCCTGGCATGAAGGTATACGAGGAAAGGGCAGGAGACTGGAGCTGAGAGGGAAACGGATCAGGCATGATGAAATGGTGGAGCAGACTCAATGGGCCAAATGGCCTAATTCTGCTCCTATATCTTGTGGTCTTATGGGTCTAATATGGAATGAATTAATGGAAGTGATGAGCCTGTTAGACTGGGCAGTGTTTAAACAGTCATGAGCAGAACAATTGCCGTACCAACCTTCAAGTTCAAGTTTAATTGTCATTTAACCGTACACGTATACATCTAAATGAAACAGCGTACCTCCGGGGCGAAATTGCAAAGCACGGAACACAGTACATACAGTCACATATAATCATGAGCACATATAGTTACAAAAGCACAAACAGTCACAAAAATAATATTAGCACAAGTCTCTGAGTGACATGGCCTGAAGATTGGTCGTTCATGGAATGTTGTCCTGGAGCCATGTTTCTGCAGGAACAAGTACGCCACAGTTCCTCATCTCATGCTGCGTCAGCTGCAGTTGAAAACAATCCAGCTTGTCTTCTGGGAGTGAATGCTGGAAAGTAGCACTAACAGGAGTGTTCATTCCCCCAACCCTGTACATACGCCATGCCGCTGTTCTCTCCCACAGCGCCCCTGGCGCCCCTGTACCGAGTGGCCGTAACAAGCAACATCATGGCAAGAGGGCCTGGTCCGTGCAACAGCCAAGGCCGCATAGCACTCCACCTTCGGTCCTGCCAATGAACCAATGAGCCGGACCTGCAGTATTTTTATATTACCAATGTCCGGCAGGGTCTTACAATCACTAGAAAAATGTTTAAGACAAGCATTTGCTGGATCATGCATTGTCACACTTCAGTCTAAGATGCAACCCATCAGAATACTTACAATAGCACATCTGTAGAGATTTCAGATTTAAGATTTATTTATCACATGTACATTGAGACATACAGTCAACTGCATGTTTGTGTTAACAATCAACCTCTGAGTATTGACTCCAGAACTTGCCAATCATGAGTGTGACCTTCAGGCCTTGACCCCAGGACTCACCAGACATGGATTTGACCTTCGGGCCTTGACCCCAGGACTCACCAGGCATGGGTTTGACTTTTGACCTTGACTTCTGGACTCACATGGACATTCTGAATTTTCCTGGATGCCTCAGAATGTGAACACCCTGATGCGCTTTCTTGATCAGCACATCGATGTGAAGGGACCAGGTGAGGTTGCTGATGATGTGGATGCCAAGTGACTTGAAGCTGTTGACCATCTCTACAGCTGCTCTGTTGATGAGAACAGCATTGTGTTCACCCCATGTTCCCTTAGGTCAATGACCAACTCTTTCGCCTAGTTGATGTTAAAGTCTGAGCTGTGGTTCTGTCGCAGTGACACAAGATTTTCATTCCCGTTCTGGTACTCGATCTCAACATTGCCGTTGATCAGGCCGATAACTGTGGATTCATTGGCAAACTTAACAGGCTGGGTTGTCACAGTACCTGGCCGCACTGTTGTGGATATACAGTGGGTAGGGCAGGAGACTGAGCACACAACCCTGAGGAACCCTGGTGCTGAGGGTCAGGACGGGCAAAATATTAGGACCAACTCTAGCAGTCAGAAAGTCTATAAGCCTGTTGCAGATGGGGCCCCAAGGCCAAGGTCTAAGAGTATAGAGATGAGCTTATTTGGCCTTATAGTATGAAGGCTGAGTTGCAGTGTGTGAATAACATCCTGATATATGTACCCCACCCCTCCCTCAACAAGAGTCCAGGTTGGGACTCTTCCCCTCTCCTTTTCAATCCTGATGAAGAGTCCCAACCTGGAACGCTAACTCTTCATTCCTCACCATAGATGCTTCCTGGCCTGATGAGTTCCTCCAGCATTTTGTGTGTGCATGGGAGAAGGCATCTTCTATAGATCTATTCTTCCACTATGCAAATGGAAAGCAGGTCTAGGTAGTCTGGAAGAGTGGCAATCATGAAGGCCACCGCCAACCTCTCAAAGCACTTCAGTATGGTTGATGTTGGAGCTACTGGTGGGCAGTCACAGAGAGTGACAGCAGATGGTTGAAGTGAGAGGGTGAAGATCAATTTAAATTTATATAGGTCCCGGAATAGCAAAGGGGTTATTGTCCATCTAGAGCAGTGGTTCCCAAACCTATTGGATTGCTGTCCCATTGGTTCCCAGACCACATCCGAGTGCCTTCCTCTCCCTTTCTGGCCATTACATAAAATTTATAAAGAAGGTGCAAAAAAACCAAGAGGTAGGTCCGGATATTTGGAGGGTACGGCCCAGATCCGGGTCAGGATCCATTCAGCAGTCTTATCACAGTTGAGAAGAAGCTGTTCCCAAATCTGGCCGTATGAGTCTTCAAGTTCCTGAGCCTTCTCCCGGAGGGAAGAGGGATGAAAATTGTGTTGGCTGGGTGGGTCGTGTTCTTGATTATCCTGGCAGCACTGCTCCGACAGCGTGCGGTGTAAAGTGAGTCCAAGGACGGAAGATTGGTTTGTGTGATGTGCTGGGCTGTGCTCACGATCTTCTGCAGCCACTTCCATTCTTGGACAGGACAGCTTCCATACCAGGTTGTGATGCACCCTAGAAGAATGCTTTCTATGGTGCATTTATAAAAATTAGTGAGGGTTTTAGGGGACAGGCCGAATTTCTTTAGCTTTCTCAGTAAGTAAAGGCGCTGGTGGGCCTTCTTGGCAGTGGACTCTGCTTGGCAGAGTAGTCCATCTCCAAGAGGACTATAACCTTGTTGTTGGGTTTGGAGGCTTGCGTGCCTCAATGATCCAGAGCTATGTCGGTTGGAGTCAGGGCTTTATGCTTTGGCTCTTGATAGGGCCACCGATGTCAAATAGATCAAAGGGTAGAGGCCAGACTAAGTGGTCCACTGGTCCTCCAGGTTCAGGGGTCCCGCTCAGGGCTAGCAACCCTGACTGGTAGAACAAAATTGCTACGGAAACAATGAAGATACATTCTACCTCTCAGTGTGACAGTTTTCTTGAGTCTCCACCCAGGACTTGCATGACTGACAGTAGTGAAAACCAGGAGAAGATTTCTGACATGATGAAGGAAGCCCTGAACATCGCCAGAGATGGAGGACCTTCATTGCTGCTCTAAATGCCAGACACAGGCGGTAAGTGATTAGTAGTCCAACTATTCATCATTTCATTGCATTTTCACCTTTCAATGAGATGGATGGGCTTGGTACAGTGATACCAGCTTCTCAACGTCAGGCTGATTGTCATTGAGAAGGAGAGTCAGATCCCCATGTTCAGTCATTTGTAGTCTATTTCATTGCTTTGAAAGAGCTGGGTGACTGCACTGAAACCACGCTCCATTAAATATGATGTTGAAAAGGCAATAAAAAACATCATGACCTTTTCCCACAGTGCAAGATAGCATTCAGAGATTCCTTTTTGCAACCAAAAGACGACATGATTTTTTTGAACCTCGGCTTCAGCTCAAAGTCACTTTGTAGTGAGATCAGTTCTTCAATTCCTCATTACAAGTGTTCAGGAATGGATTTATTACCCAGTCTGGAACTTGGATCAAGAGAAAATCCTGAAATCTCTCTGCCATGTCTTTATGCAGCTCAGCCCGGTTTGCATGGTAAACTTGAAGATCATCATCTGGTATTCTTTCCTTCTCTTCCAGCTCAGAGAGGCACAGAAACTGGAAAAGATCAGGACAGCCAGTCTAGCACTTAAATATGATTAACTTGGACAGAAATGTGGAGATGACTGAGTTAACTTTGATTAGATTCACATCATCTCCTTGCAATTTTAGGCTGACAAATAAACAATGTCAAAATAAGTGAAATTCAGTGTGGCTTCTGTGAAGGGAAATCGTGGCTGACAAATCTATTAGAGTTCATCAGGCAGAGCGGACAAAGGAGAGGCAGTGGATGTAATTTACTTGGATTTTCAGAAGGCTGCTTAACAAGATAAAATCCTCTGGCATTAGAAAAAAATACTGACATGGATAAAGGAATGGCAGGCAGGCAGGAGGCAGCGAGAGGAAATGAAACAGACCTTTTCTGGTTGGCTGCCAGTGATCAGTGGTGTTCCTCAGGGGTCAGTACCGGGACTGCTGCTTTTTACATTGTTTGGATAATGGAATTGATGGCTTTGTGGCAAAGTTTGTGGATGATATGAAGATAGGTGGAGGGCTAGGTAGTCCTGGGGAAGCAATGCGATTGCAGCAGGACTTAGACAAATTGGAAGAATGGGCAAAAGAAGTGGCAGGTGGAAGCCAGTGCGGGGAAACATGTATGATAATGCATTTTGGTAAAAGGAACAATACTGTAATTATCTAAATGGGGAGAAAATTCTAACATCAGAGATGCAGAGGGACTTAGAAGTCCTTAGGCAAAGCTCCCAGAAGGTTAACTTACAGGTTCAGCCTGCGGTGAAGATGGCAAATGCATTGTTAGCATTTATTTCAAGGAGATTAAAATATAAAAACAAGGAGATAATGCTGAGCCTTTGTAAGAAATTAATCAGGCTGCACTTGGAGTATTGCCAACAGTTTAAGGCCCCATATCTCGGAAAAGATGTGTTGTCATTGGAGAGAATCCAGAGGAGATTCACGAGGATGAGTCTGGGAATGAAGGGGTTAACATATGAGAAGCATTTGGCGGTCTTGGGCCTGTACTCACTGGAATTTAGAAGAATACTGGGGGATCTCATTGAAACCTATCGAATGCTGGAAGGACTAGATAAGGTGTACATGGAGAAGATGTTTCCAAGTCCAAGGATCTAATTATTGACTTCAGGAGGAGGAAACCAAAGGTCCATGAGCCAGTCCTGATCAGAAGGTTATTGGTCCTGGGTCCAGATCACAAGTGCCATTATGAAGAAAGCACAGCAACATTTTTTCTTCCTTAGGAGTTTGCGAAGATTTAGCATGACATCTAAAACTGACAAACTTCTATAGATGTGAAATGGAGAATCTATTGACTGGCTACATCACAGCCTAGTATGGAAACACCAATCCCCTTGAACAGAAAATCCTACAAAAGGTAGTGGACACGGCTCAGTCTATCATGGGTAAAACCCTCCCCTCCATTGAGCAATCTACATGACATATTGTCGCAAGAAAGCAGCATCCATCACCAGGGACCCCCTCCACCCAGGACATGCTCTCTTCTCATTGCTGCCATCAGGAAAAAGGTACAGGAACCTCAGGACTCACACTAGCAGGTTCAGGAACAGTTATTACCTCTCAACCATTAGGCTCTTGAACAGAAGAGACAGCTTCACTCAACTTCACTTGCCCCTTGATTGAAATGTTCTCACATTCAAGAACTTTTCATCTCCTATTCTCGATATTTATTGCTTATTTATTCATTATTACTATTTTTTTCTTTTTGTATTTGCAGTTTATCTGTTGCTCACGGGTTGAACGCCCAAGTTGGTGTGGTCTTACATTGATTCTGTTATGGTGATTATTCTATTATGGAATTATTGATTATGCCCACCAGAAAATGAATATCAAGATTGTATATGGTGTCATAAGTACTTTGATAATAAGTTTATTTTGAACTTTGTTAGCTGGGCTGCTCAGTCCTTCAGCCCTAACCAGCTATGTTGTCCAGCCCCAAAGCTTTGTGTGGGTTTACCCTGGCTAAGATTCTCTTCACCTTAACTGTGGCCAGACAGGATGCCTGTTCCTCAGGGAGAGAGGGGGCTTTCCTCGATGAGTGAAATCATGCATAGAAAGCATTCGGTGTATCAGGAAGGGAGACATTGCCGTCGTTGATGCTCAGGGCAGGCTGGTAATCGGTTATGGTTTGTATACCTTACCACATGTGCTGCGTATCCCTGTGTGTACTCATGCATTACCTTCCCGAAGGTGTGACGAGAGCCCTTGACGTGGATGGTATGGACCCAAATGCTGCATCCGAGACTAGGATCGAGACGCGGTCTCAAATCGGATCAAGAAACTGAACACAAAACAAACACTAGACGAAATCACTGGTGGGCTTACGACTGAGCACTGAAACTATACTCAAGTGTTCCGTAAATTATTGGCACCCAAAACGTGATTGTCAATTAACGTGAACGTCCCAAGCCCTTAAAGAGGCT